>NC_141067.1:33924520-34572020 GCF_041138505.1 Cibotium barometz
GGGAAAAAATCCCTTTTCCATGGTTCGCCATTCGCGCCTTGGTGATCTGATGAGGATTCTCAATAGCTCATCTCGAACATTCCATCCTCCTTTTCGACTTTGTATGTCTTTGTCTGAGAGGTTAAATCTTTATTCTTGACCTCCGTTTAGGACCTGCAATGTCTCGACATTAAAATCTAGGCACATTTTTAGCACAAAACTACTCAAAACTCACTTTGGAGTCACCAAACGGATGTGAAATAATATGAATCACTCGAGCAAAGTTGTTCTATGTACGAAATGAAAAAACTCTCTCCTAATTCCATCGCTAACCTAATCAAATCACCCACAAAAATGGCAACTACCGAAAAATGACCCAAACCAAAAATTTCCTGTAGCACAAAATTTTTTCAAAACACATTAGATGTCCTAACAAAACATTCTACACACTTTCTACAACATGAATTTATGAAAAATATTTATACAAAATTATGAAGCGTCGTAATCGCCCCTTCTTTAAGAACTCTGTCGTGAGAGTTTAAATGAAGGAAACTCTACATGCAATGAATCTATGTCTACACCACGAAGCATCTTCTAAGGGATATACATCCCACACTTAACCAAAACTTTAACTATAGTCCTATTTCTAAGTTGCCTTGTCCTTCTAACCAAAATGAACTAAGGTTTTTGACCCTTAAAATCCCATCTTCCTGAATCCTAAATTTGTCCTGTAAAACATGAGAAGGATTAGCAACATAACTTTTCAATAAACTCACATGGAAAACATGATGCACTTTTATATTTCTAGGCAATTCTAGTTCATAAGTGAATGTTCCAACCCTCTTTAAGATTTTAAAAAGAACAGCAAAATGGGGTGATAGTCTTCTATCCTTCCCAAGAATTAAGTTACTCTTCTTAGAAATGACTTTCAAAAATACCATATCTTTGAATTTGAACTCACTAGGTGCATGCTTCTTGTCATAATAGAATTTCTGTCTATGTTCATCCTTCTTGATACACCCCCTAATAGTCTTGACTTCCTCATCCATCCTCTCAAGCATCTCTTTGGAAACCTCAACTCAGTTCTCTGGGTCTGAAAAGTTCACTAGTGTATAACAATTTTGTCCATAAATGGCCTCGAAGGTGTCATTTGGATGGATCTATGCCATAAACTATTGTAAGAGAACTTGGCTAAAGGTAAGAATTCAATCCAATTGGTTTTCTTTTCATTGACATACATTCTAAGAATATTCTCTAACACTCAATTTACTTTCTCAGTTTCCCCATCTATTTGAGGATGAAATGCGACGCTCATCCTTAAGCTTAGTACCAATGGCTTTGAATGTGTCTTGCCAAAAATTAGATGTGAACTTTGAATCCCTATCAGACACTATACTTTGAGGCATACCATGCAAACAAAAATATCTTTTACAAACAACTTGGCTACCTAGAGCACCATCTGTATTCTTCATAGGAAAGAAGTGAGCCATCTTCGTCAAACAATTAACAACTACAAAGATAGTGTCATATACTCCTCTAGCACTGGGAAATCTAGTGATAAAGTCCATTGAAATTGATTCCCACTTCCTCTCGACTAAAGGTTGCATTTGACTTGGCATTCTTTTTTTTTTCAATCTTCACTTGCTGACAATGCGAACGTTCTCTAATATAGCATTGGACATCACTCTTCAAATTAGGACAAAAGTAAGCTTTTTGGACCGGACCTTATTGTACGTTTTGTTATATCCAACATGTCTAGAAAATGGTGCATCATGACAATCATGAAGAATTTGGGCCTTAAAAGATGATTCAAAAGGCACACAAAGTATCTCATTATAGTACAAGTTTCCCTTGACCAAATGATATTTTCCCTCAACCCTCTCAGATGGAGTCTTACCAATTATCTAGGATGCTCACATAAAAGGGATCACTCTCAATTTCAGCTCTAATGTTTTCAATTATGTCTGACCGAACGACAGTCATCAAGGGACTCTTACTCAAAGCATCATCCACCTTGTTCTCCTTACCCTCAATGTATTTGATCTCAAAATCATACTTGCATAGGAGGTCCATCCACCTCCTTTGCCTATTGTGTAACAAAGGTTTCAAGAGTGAATAGATATTTTAAACTTTGATGATCAATCCGAAGTTCAAACTTAACATCAAGTAGGAAATGTTTCCAATGCTTAAGGGCATGCACAATTGCGGTGGCCAACTCCCGGTCATGGGTAGGATACTTCTCTTTATGGCTCCTAAGTTTCCTTGACTCATATTCTACTACTTGTCCATCTTAAGAGAGAACACACCCAATTTGTGTTCCACCAGCATCGCAAGTTACTACTACAAAATGTTTCCCCATTTCTCGTATTTTCAAAATATATTTCTAAGCAGCCTTAGCTTTTAAAGTGTCAAAAGCTACTTGACACCTTTCATCCCACTTGAACTTTTTTTCTTATTTGGTGAGATCGGTCAATGGAGAAGCTATCTTAAAAAAGTCTCTAATGTGTTTTCTCTCGAATTTTGCCAATGCTATGTACTCCTCACATCTGTCACAAACCTGGGTCTATGCCATTCCATAATCACTTTAATGTTCTAGAGATCTATGTGGATACCCTCCTTAGAAATGACATGGCCTTAGCAAAGAAACACTTGCTCATCTTTGCATACAACTTGTGATCCCACAATTTTTGAAGTGTTTTCCTAAGATGAATTTCACGATCTTTTCCATTCTTTGAATACACAAAAATATCATCTAAGAATACGAGAATCAAATCATCCAAATATTCACAAAACACATTATTCATCAAACACATGAAAATAGCAGGTGCATTAGTAAGGAAGAACAATGAACTCATAATGCCCATACCGAGTCCTAAATGCAGTCTTAGGAATGTCCACTTCTCTAATGCAAATTTTATGGTATCCAGATTGCAAGTCAATCTTGGTAAAGATATAGGACCCACTCAGTTGACTCAACAACTCATCTTTGTGAGGTAAAGGGTACTTATTCTTAATGGTTTGCCTATTCAACCCTCTATAGTCAATGCAAAGTCTATAAGTCCCATCCTTTTTCTTTGAAACAAAATCAGACTACCCCAAGGAGAAACACTAGGTCTAATGAAACCCTCTTACTTCAAGTCATCCAAATGAAGCTTCAACTCTCTCAACTCATCCACATTAAACCTATAGGGTGCCCTAGAGTAAGGTTGGGTTCCTAGTCCTACTTCTATGGCATGGTTTATTTTAAGAGGAGGCATCCCAAGTAGGTCATCCAGAAAAATATCACGATATTCATCAAGGAGTTTCTTCATATACTCGGGATGGTATTCCTTCTCTGTCTCTTCCTTAAGCTCATCAGAAAAAGTTAAGAATGTCTCACGCCCTTGCCTAATCCCTCTCAAAAGTTTCATGGTAGTCGAAATTAAAAAGGCCTCGCTATTCTTCTCTTCCCCTGAATAACTTGAGTTTCTCTCTCCTCACTAGCAAAACTCACAATCCTATCCACACAATTAATGAGGGTTTTGTTGGAGACTAACCAATCCGTCCCAATTATTGCATCACACTTACCTATCTTGATGGCATAGAAGTCTCCCTTACATTTCCTTCCCGCTAAGGTGAAAAATAAGTTTTCCACATACCCTTGGGTGTTGTGAGTTTTCCCACTGGCAAGTTAGATGGGCCTCTTTACTTGATTTCCTAATCTTAAGTGTTGTGATTTCACAAGTTCTGGAGAAATAAAGCAATGAGTGCTCCCTGAGTCAACTCTAAAAATTGAACATTCCGATTTCTAATCTTTCCTTCTAATCATTGAAGCATGTGCATGAGATGTATAAGGAAACATACATTTCATTATAGGTTTAGACAACTCACCTTGTTCCCTGCTTCCTTGATTCTCAGATCCATCTCGGTCAGATTTGCTTGCATCTTTGGTCCAATCCCAAAATTGAATTTAGATTTGTTCAAGAACTCAAATGTGTGATGTCTGTGCTCCCCACATCTAAAGCACAACCTGAGCCTCCTTGCTCACTCAATGAACTAGGGATCAATCTGCCATGTTGCTAGTTTCTGGTTCTTTTGATTCCCAACATTCTGATTATTGGACTGATTCTGATTTCCATAATTTTAGAAATTTGGATTCTGCCTACCCTGCTCATTATAGAGAACAGATCCTTGGTTTTTTCCACTATCATAATTTCCATCTTTTTGCTGCATATTAAGCCCTCCTTGAAACCTTGGAATCATTAGAAAATTCAGATCTATGTGGAATACCACAGTTTTGAAAACGTTGAGGACAATGGCCAGTAGGAATTAACCTTGATTTTGTAGCCTTTAGTTGATTATATGCTTCCATCCTTTCATAACTCTCAGATTTGGATACATCATCCAAGAAATCCCGTGATCTTGTTCCCTTCATCATGTAGAGGAGGTCCTCCTTCAAGCCCTCTACAAATTTGTGAGTAAGAGCCTCACCCAAGACTTCAAGTGCATACTTGTGTAAACAAAGGAACTTCTCCTTGTACTCATCAATAGAAAGATTGTGTTTTCCCTCTTGGACATGCTTGCAATTGCAAAATTCCATCTTCTTTTCCATATAGTAATGAGGAGAACAATACCTTTTTTTTGGAGTGCTTGGAATTCAACCCATATAATTGGTTCGTTTGGTTTCTCTTGAATTTGTAATTCTATGACATTGAGCGATTGCGGTGAGGCAATTTAAGCCTTTCTCTCTTCATCAAATTCTCACAGGGCAAAGAAATCCTCCAATTCTTCAAGCCAAGCCTCAATATTTTCTCCTACCTTCCATCGAATTTCGAGAGTTTTGCTTTCTTAAAAACCTGGTTTAGGGTAGATTTGGCCACATCTTCTTATGCTTTAGCTTATTTTTTGAATTTCTGGTTCATGATGATTAACATCAAGAGGAATCTTTACATAAATCCCTGCAACACCTGAATTGTTCTCGTTCTAATTTAAAGAGCAGGCTATCATTTTTCCTTTGGCTTTTTTTTATTCTGTAGTTAATCGTTCAATAAGCTAAGCCTACTTGGTCAACCTTTGTTGAATTGCATTATTATCCCAGCCATCTTTCAAGTGCACACAATCAAGGATGCGACTGCTCTGATACCACTTGTGAGGCTTCGGCTCAATAATGACAATACAATTCAAGAAAATAGAATTTTGCACAATTTTTTGAGGTAGATAGAGAACAATTCTGTATATAATCAAGAAACCTTACAACAACAAGCACTCTTAGAGAGGAAAGAGGTCAAACCATAACCACCCCTGAGGTATCTCACTTGCACTCGCAAACTCATGAAAATCTCACACTCACACTCACACTTGCACTCTCAATCTCTTCTTCAATTTTCTGTGTATTCCTCTTCTTCATACTGAAAGCCAAAAGTAGCCCTTTCTAGATCTTTCTCAATCTATATGCCATATTTTTGGCCATGTCACCCTTTTTGGAAAAAGCGTGTTCAGGAAGCTTTCTTCACATGCGGTCATCATTTTCATGAGATTACGTTTTTTTTAAAAACACTGGGAAAATAGCCCTTTTCCATGGTGCGCCATTCGTGCCTCAGTGAATAGCTCAATAGCTCATCTCGAACATTCCATCCTCCTCTTCTACTTTGTATCTCTTCGTCCAAGGCTAAATCCTTATTCTTGACCTCCATCTAGAACCTGCAATGTCTCGACACAAAAATCTAGATACATTTTTAGCAGAAAACCACTCAAAACCCACTTTGGAGTCACCAAACGGATGTGAAATAATATGAATCACAAAATTTTCACTCGAGCAAAGTTGTTCTATGTACAAAATGGAAAAGCTCTCTCATAAAAAATTTCTCCTAATTCCACCCCTCTAACGTAATTAAAACTCACCCACAAAAATGGCAACTACCTGAAAATGACAAAAACCAAAAATTTCTCCTAATTCCACCCCTCTAACCTAATTAAAACTCACCCACAAAAATGGCAACTACCTGAAAATGACAAAAACCAAAAATTTCCTGCAACACAAATTTTTTTCAAAACACATTAGATGTCCTAACAAAACATTCTACACACTTTCTACAATATGAATTTATGAAAAATATTTATATAAAATCATGAAGCATCACAAGTGGATAAAAATTGATCCCTCTATCCAAAGATCAACATGTTTTTTACTTGCATCTCTTTGGTGTTGCATTAGTGCTTTGTGTACTATACTTACTTTTGTCCTCTTGTGTAAAGGTGCATACTACACATCTAATTGAAAGTGTACATCTCTTTCCCTATTCCTTCTTGTATCACTTATTAAAAATATATAGACAATTAACCACAAAACCTATAGTATAAAAATTTAACCATTGAGTCTTAATAAAAAAATATGACATTAAATCTTAAATATCAAAGTAGATAAATACAACATAATAAAAGTTAACAAAGTAGTAAGCCATAAAATTAGGCAATAATGATATATCAAATCATAATATTAAGCACACCAATTAAAGAATGATATTAAGGTTAAATATAACACATTTTAAGAAATTTAAGATAAAATTGAATCATCTGAGTAAACAAGAGTATAATCTTATACTTAAATATTGTACCATTAAACATTAATTGAAAAGAAAAATATATTAAAAAACCATAACAAGATATTAGAACAAAAAAAGATCAAACCTCCATAGTTTTCTTGTCCTTTGAACTTCTAGCACAATAGATATCTCTAAATGGAAAGATTAATGTTCAGGGAAAGTTGAGTTTTTGGTTCCAACCAAATGGCACCAAAAAATCAACACACCCTTCATCATCAATCTTGGTCTCTGCATCATGTTTTCTAAATGGTCTCATGATTGAGAAGATAAGTGCCATTAATGTGGTAATGGAGGAAAAGAAAGATGTGATCAAAATAATAGAGGCAAGATATACAAATTTAAGGCCATACACTTTGTTCTATGCAAAGGAGGGAAACTCAAAACAAATGGGGAATCCCTCATAACCCTACAAACAAAAGCTTAAAGACATAATGGTTAACTAAAAACATACAAACCAAGTCTCGAAAGACTTGTAAATTGAATAGAAATTGGGAAAAATGTATAGACACTCTTTAGGCCCTAATCTAGTCGTGGATAAGTGTAACAAAGTGTTCTTAGGATACGCATGCACATGGGATGGGCCTAGGTACATGGGCTATATAAGAGTATTGTACCTTTTGACCTTGGACATAATTTTGATACTCATTACACTTTGCTTTCCATATTGCTTAGTACTAATCTCTCTTGCTTTTTCTAATGCAAGCTAATTAGGATAATCCGAGGTTAATCTAGAATTTCCCCTTTATTTCATTGGTATCAAAGCTCTAGGCTTAGATCTTAATTCTTTGATTAGGAGATTAATCATTTTTACAATTATTGTTAACTCAATTTTATGAAATGCATTTTTTAAATCAAAATTAGTATCATTTTTGAAATTTATTTTTACACAATTTTCAGATTTGCTAATTTCTTGTTTTGATAGATTAGCAATGAAACTTCTATTGTTTAATTTTTAATTTGTATTAATAATTATTTTCAAAACCCTAATCCACTTTACTATTTGATTTCTTGAACTTCTTTGTCTTCTTAATCTTGATTTCTTGAATTTTCTTGATTTTTGAAATTAGGATTTGTAGAGATTTTAGCAGCCAATATTGAGTGATTTTCTTCTACTATCTTGCTTAGAGAGCCTACACTTTTAAATTTCAATCCTTTAGGCCTAAACCCTAGACTCCCAACTCTTGAGTTCTTAGAGAAGCATTGCAAGAACTAGAAGATTGTGGTGCAGAAAGTCAAGGTTGCTATGTAGAGTTTTCAGATTACTGTGTAGAATATTCACATTGCTATGCAAAGTTCTCAAATTTCTCTTGTACAGTTGCAGAGTGTTGTGCTGACTGCAGATTCATAGCAAATTTGAATAGATTTCAATGCACATTTTATGTACAGTTGTTATAGATTTTCAAGATTTATATATATATATATATATAGTACATAAATATATATTATATTTTAATATTTATGCCCTTAAAGCTTTTTTCCTATTCATATAAAGGTAGGATGAAGTTAGTGCTCTTAGGTAAGCTTCAATAAAAAGCATCAATTGTGAACCATACCAAGGGAAATCCTTTATACAATGAGATTGATCATGAGATTCATAAGTTTGGGACAATTCATAATCCTAAGAAAAAAAGGCAATGCTTTAACACTGAGAAAAAGAAATTGGCATTATGGTTGATTCTTGACTTAAATGGTTTTCTATAGCATATAGGGGTTTCTCTATGTGAGCTCAATGCACTCTCATAAGGTGATTAGAAAATCTCAGAAAATGATTGTGTTTCTATGTACATATATAAATATATAAATATATATATATATATACATACATACATACATACATACGTATGTATATATATATATATATATATATATATATATACATACATACATACATACATACATACATATATATATATATGTATATATATATATATATATGTATGTATGTATGTATATGTATATATATATACATACATATATATATATATATATACATACATATATATATATGCATATATATATACATACATATATATATATATATATACATACATATATATATATACATACATATAGATATATATACACACACACATATATATACACACACACACATATATATATATATACATATATATATATATATGTATATATACATATATATACATATATATACACATATATATACATATATATATACACATATATATACACATATATATACATATATATATACACACATATATAAATATATATATATATATATGTACATATGTGGCATGTGCCACATGTAATGCCCGCATTCAAGTATTACACTTAGCATGCCACATGTATTGTACATATTTATGCCATGTGTAATACTTTGATGGGAAGTACATGTGGCATGCCATGTGCTCTTCCATCGAGGCATTAAACATGGCACCAATTAGTGTATGCCATGTGTAATGCTTGAATGTAGGCATTACAAATGGCACCAGTAACTTTGCGCCATGTGTATTGCCCGTGTTTAGCCAATACACATGGCAATGCCTACGTTCATGCCATGTGTAATGCTTGAATGCAGGCATTACAAATGGCACCAATAACTTTGCACCATGTGTATTGCCCGCATTTAGCCAATACACATGGCAATGCCTATGTTCATGAAATACACATGGTAATGCCATGTGTATGGCGGCCTGAATGGGGGGCAATACACATGGCGTTGACATGGCACTTCTTGCACACATGGTGCTTGCCATGGTGGCAGTCACCGTTAGATGGCCCATCTAACGACTCTCTTTGACCACTCCTCCTTTCATAAACAACCCATCCCCTGCACTCAAGCCCTTGCATGCCCCCTATGTTCAAGTTCTCACACACCCGCAAGCCCTCACAGTGGTTGGTTCCCTCGCACACCCTCGTAGGCACTCTCTCCCTCATACTCTTTCCACTCTTTCCCTCACTCTCTCACATAATCTAGATCCCTCACTCTTGTCATCTCAAACCCTCCCCTCCCTGAACATAATGCCTCCCCAAATGTATTAGAATCCAACGGCTTCATCAAAAATCCAGGCGAGTTTTAGTATCGTAGGATGTGGGGGCATGTGGCAAGTTGCCACATCAAGCGAGGTCACTAATATATCTAGATTATTACAGTTGTGCTCTTGCAAGGCATGCTCTTGCAACACCCATAAAGATTCATGTGGTGCCATGATTGCTGAAGAATAGGACTCCATAAAGGAGAGTTTCAACCAAGTGGTTGATTAACACATCTCCACGAATTGGGTGGAGGATCACCTGGTTGATAATCAACATCGCTTTACTAGACTTCCTCTCTATTGCCTCATTGCAAACCCTACAATTCGTACAAATCAGGATTGCATGGAAGGGATGATGAAAAGTATGGAAGAGAGTAAATATCAGAACAATGGTGGCATGCCTTATCTCTGAGAGTTTCCCTAGCCAAGAAAAACTTCCATTTGGTCTCGTTGATCATTATCTAGAGAGTTTGACACAATACTAGAGCAAAGAGAAGGATGGCAACACATGGTTGGGAAGATGTTTGTTGTCTAGGATGGCAACCATCGACTCAAAGCATGGTAGAAATATGCAAGAACTACTCGAGTTGAAAGAAACAAGGTTCCAAAGGTGATTTGTAGGGTGGTTTTATTCTTGCAAAAAAGAGGAGGAGGCTGAGTTCCTATTGGTGCCGTGCATGATAAACAAGTATTGTTATTTTTTGATTGAAATGAACAAAATTCTTATATGTAATCATTAACCTAATTTATTATACATGTAGAATTTCTAGGGTCACTACCATTCATGTGCCACAAACACAACAGCACATGATAAATTCATGATAAAACGTGTGGGCCTTGATGATCCACAGTCGTTGTTGTCAAAGTAACGAGGATCGTGCATGGGCCAATAAAGCTCTTAGGCATCGATGGCCTAACAGATCTAAGTGGCTGAAGCTTCCCATGGCACTCAGCTCTCAATTGGTGTTTAAGGTATGTCAATGCCTCATACTCAAACTATAATAAAGCAATATTTTGATTTCCAAAGATGTTTCTAAAATGTAAATGCATTTTGCAGTTTGAGTTTGATGCCACATTCCAAGTGAAGGTTAGTGACTTGCCTGAGTGCGGGAGTAGAGAATACAATCAGAACGTAAAAATGTTTGATAAGAATTATAATGATGCCCTAAAGGAGACAAAAGGTGCTATTTACAAAGAGGAGACATGGGCTGGCACAAATTGCCAACCCTGACTGTAGTAAAGAGTTTTTCAAGAAGGTGATCTCTTACCAGGGCTGGGGTGAAAAGGTGAGTAGATTCACTACTCCCAAGCTAGCATAGATTTCTTAGGTGTATATTCCAAATGTAAAGTAAGATCACACATTTTCTCTTGATGCATTAAAGTTTTTTTTATATGTAGCAAGACACATAAAGTTGGTTTTTTTGATATGTAGTTGGTTCGCAATGCAAGAAATGTAGGTTGGTTTGACATATTGACCAGTGGAAAGTTTGCAATAAGAGATGCCCAGATTCTTCCTTTAGATGATAGAGCATTCTTTGTGTGGATACATCATCATGTGTACTAGTTCCAATTGATTTAGTACACACTATAGGTTTATGCAAAGTTGGACGAGAGTTAACTGGCATGCATGGCACTGGACTCTCTAGGGTGGGTATAACAAATGACCTCAAAGCTTTTAGGAAGATTTGCTTTGATATGGCATTCCCTGGAAAGAGAAAATGCATGCCACCCTAGATATTGACCAGCAACCACACTTGCCATGCATGGCACATCACCTCATGTACATGTATGTAGCAGCATGCCGCGATATTGTGTGTCTCATATTATTGTTAGTCTATCATATTAAAAGAGTATTTAAATGTTTCTGTATTAGGCAATGGTGGATAAGTTGTGTGTGTAATTAGATATGTATTCCCGAGCACCCTTCAGACGCATGGGTGTATTCCAAGAGAGAGGAGACGATATTGTACCCTGAGGACTGGATCGATGATCTTTGGGGCAAGGACACTTGAATATCATCATGCACATGGTGGATAGAATACCCCAAGGGAGAGCTTCCTCTTAGAGGGAGTTTGAGTGGTATCAGAGTAAGTTTCATTGTGCAGGGTAGCATGTTTGTATGAACTACAAAGTTTATTTTTAGGAGGTTATAATTGCTACATGGGTTGGATGCAGGAGCAAAGAAGGGAAAGAAGCCTCTCAGTAGCGAGAAGCAATTGAAGGAAAAGGACAAGAAATCGTCCATCAACGAGTGACCCAAGGAAAAGGTCAAGAAACTAAATGAACATGCACCTTGATCATCCATGACCATGATAGAAATGCCCAAAAAAGGGATCATAGCTAGAGTGGGAAGAAGAGGTTGACGATGATGAGTATATTGAGGATAGTTCCCCTGAGGATAATGAGCATGAGTTCCACACACGGGGTGATAAAGCAGATAAGCTCGAGTGGTGAGAGTGAAGAGCATGGGTTGGAGAGTCCAAAGGAAGATGACATGGACCTATTGGGATTCAGTAAAGTAAACTTAACATCTTTGTGTTTTAACATAAGTTTATTCTTTGGACATTGGGAATAACATGTGATTGGTCTTGTTAAAATGAAGACTTTTATTCACAAGTGGTGGATCCTCTCCACTCAGGCCTCAACTCTAATATTGATTACCTATGTCTCGCACTTTTGGAAAAGCAAAAACACAAGTATGATCTCTTACCCGTGCTAGTCACTTTCTCCATTCGTCATGGTCATATAGTTTTTTATCCACTTATATGTTATGTTTTTCCAATATTGCACTATTGCAAGATTCTACAATTCTAGGGGAGGGGGGGGTCACTCATAAATATGTAAGCGTAACACATGGGTTCAAAAGAAGGGATCTTTAAAATCCCTTCTTTACACATTTTTTACATACAGGAGGGTACCATTTAAAGGGGGCATTCATAGGTTAAATAGAAAACGGGTATGTTTTATTCATGAAAAATTTCAAGATAAGGGATTTTAAAAATAGGCCTTGAATGCATGTGATACAGAGAGTTTACTTATAGTGAACCCCTCAAGCTACGATTCATGGGAATGCTGATGAGGTTGGGAAGAACCATGGATGTGTATGATAGCCTTGGAGGCATGTTCTTGGTGTGGGCTGATTTTCTGATAAATCTTGCTCTCTCCAAGATCGAGGATGTGGTTCCCCGATGGAATGTATTTAGGGAGGTGCTTGTGGAGTCAGCCTTTGTATCCACTATAGAGTTTCTACATGACGATGAAACTATGGTTTGTACACTTTACATGTAGAGAACTTGGGGATTGATATGCGAGAGGCACAAACTTGCAACTTTACATTCAGCAAGACTTTGTTCTTGTGTGTCCCATAATACATGTATCTCATGTCGAAAGATGAATGAGAAGAGGTGAGTGAAAGAGTGGTTTTTTTTTAAGTGAACAACCATGATTTCCCTAATGTGCTTACAAGTGTGTGCACGTAGGTCACTATTTTGATCATCGCCATCTTTGTGCACCTGCATCAGAGTACATCTAGTTGACTGAAGAGAATGTTATGTGATAGGTGGGGAGGTGAGGTAGTTGCTAATCTTCTAGGTTTTGATGTGGATGACAATATCTTCTTAGAGCCTAAACCACAAGAGGGAACTTAGCCATCATACAAGTTAGGAGCGGATGGGAATTCCATCCGATATGTTGTTGAGCATAGCGAGGCTTTTGCAAGGTAAATAAAGCACTCACTTCATTACAATTTGTTTGAAGTAGTGTAATCGACGGAGCATTTTCATTGTCTTTTTCATTATCTTTTGTTGTTCATTCATTTATATATATTAATGAAAGATTTTGCTATGGTAGTGTGACATGAAAAATTGATATCTTTCATTTTTAATTTTGTGCATATTTTGATGGTTTCTCAATGGTAATAAGGTGGAAGCTTGTCCAAGAAGATTGCAACGCCCACAATGGAAAAACGGTGTGGTGATGCGGCGGCTTGGCGGCTAACAGCATTCTATCTTCAAATATAATGGTTTTACTTGATTTAGGGTGCACACATTGTAAATGCCACAAGTATGCTTGATAAATACTTTGGTATGGTAGAAAGGCTAGTGATGTGGAAAATAAAAGTGGGCCTTCATGCTCACATGGATTTTAATTGTATTATTAATACGGTATTCACCATAAGGCTACAAGTTGGGGAGTGTGGAAGGCATGTGGGGGAGTGTGTGTAGGTGCATAATTGGGAAAGATTCTTCTAGAATGCCTACATGGAAGAGGAGAATTCCGCATGTGTAAGTGGGATCTCCACCTACATGCCACTTGGACTTGGCTATTATCTCATCACACTTTCAAAGTCAAAAAGTCTTTAATTTAATAATCAATAGAAGACTTAGCCTAAGAGGACAATTGATGGTGACATCTACCCTTATGTCACTGAAGGGTTGAAGATTTTTATGTTGTAATTTGTAACAATGGAAGAGAGGGTGATTCTCCACCTATAAAAGGAGCCCTCCTCTCCCTTTCAAATCAATGAATGAAGCCTCCTCAATGTAATTTGTAACAATGGAAGAGAGGGTGATTCTCCACCTATAAAAGGAGCCCTCCTCTCCCTTTCAAATCAATGAATGAAGCCTCCTCAATTGAGCATTTTGTGTCATTGCCATTCTCTTATCTTTCAAACCCTTATTCAAGCACTCTCTTTATATGTGAATATTATTGAGATTCAAGCTCGATGTCAGTGTGAGCCAGCTATGTTATGTGCTGGCATGTTAGGTAGGAACATGTGTGAGACATAAATGACCACGTGTCTAGCTGGTCATAGTGTGTGGACATTAGCTAGGGTTAGATGTGTGTGTCTCCTCTCCCTCTACCGCTTTTTCAACATGGTATCAGAGCCTTGTGCTATCTATTAGGGTTTATGAGTGAGTGAGAGAAGAGGGAGAAAAAGCTGTGAAGAGAAGCTGTGAAGCTTGGAGCACACCGATTACTATCAGATCTGAGAGCTTGGCCTCCTGGGTAAGGTCTTCTAAACATCCTTGAGCAGATTATAGGTGATTCAGGCAAAAACAAAGCAATTTAGGGTAACCCAAAGCAAAGCAAATTTCTAGTTTTTGAAAGCTTTCCATTAAAAACACCATATTAGTGAATTTGGGAATTTCCCAATTCCCATTTTTGAATACTTAAAAAAGGGGACATGGATAACATGTTTGTAAGTTTCTCAAAACCCTATCATATGACCTATCGTTGGAAAGCGCTTGAAAAATGGAATCTAAAGAGCTATAAAGCGCTCATTTCGGATTAGTGGTGTTCAAGTTATGGTTAATCCAAACTTTTGACCACGGCCTCAAGTGACTCAATGACACCCTCATCCTTTGCTTTGTACCAACTAGCAAGCTCATCAAACACCACATCTCGTGAGATGACCACTTGTCTAGTTTGTGGATTGTAACATTTGTATGCCTTTCGATCCTATGCATATCCAACAAATACACATTTTTCTGCCTTAGGATCCAACTTCCTTCTTCTTTCATCAGGCACATGTACATAAGCTATGCAACCAAAAACTTTGAGGTGTCCAATGTCTGGCCTATAACCCGTAAGCCGCATCTCTAGCGTACATCCATGTATGGCTGCTGTAGGTGTTTTGTTCAGTATATACACTGCAGTAGCACAAGCTTCTGCCCAATAATAATCTGGAATGCCCTTATCATTGAGCGTTGCTCTAGCCACTTCACATATGACTTTATTCTTTCTCTCAGCCACACCATTTTGCTGAGGTGTATACCTGCAAGCCAATTGTCTTCTTATACCATGCTTCCTCAAGAAATGCTCAAAAGCCTTTGAGGTGTATTCACCACCTCCATCTATCCTCAAACATTTAATCCAACATCCATATTGCTTTTCTGCAAAAGACTGAAATCCATAAACTTTTCCAACACTTCACTCTTCTCTATGAGAAAGTATATCCATGTCATCCTACTGAAATCATCTATGAATGTCACATAGTATAAACTGCCTTTGATAGATGGGTTTTGTGCAGGACCCCATACATCACTATACATGTACTATCTCAAGTGGCATGCTTCTCGTGTTTCCTTCTCTAGGAAACCGCAACCTTGCCTGCTTTGCAAACTAACAGGCTTCACAAACATGCATATGCCCATCATACTTGAATCTAGGCAGCCCACTGACAATGCCTCTTGTCTGCATGTTCTTTAACCTTTGTATATTGACATGTCCAATCCTCTTATGCCACATATCAATTTCCTATACCACATTTTTGCTTTTCGAAAACAAAGCTGATTTTAACTCAAGAATTCAAGCATCCAGTTTAAACAACCTACCTTCTTTCTTGCCTTTAGCAATGACTCTACATCCATGTTTGAAATCCTCAATGAAGTAACCATGCTCATTGAAACGAACCTGTAATCCCTGTTCCACCATTTGACCAACTGAGGCCAAGCTTTTTGTGATAGAAGGCACGTACAATACATCAGACATAGACTTTGTTTGACCATTGTGCATAACCAATGGTACACTTCCAACATGTGTAATGGCATGCTGAGTATCATCTCCTGTTTCCACATAGCCTTTCACATCCATAGGCTTCATATGCTCAAACCATTCTTCACCATGACAAGTCATATGGTTTAATGCTCCAGAGTCCATATACCAAGTGTCATCATTCTCAGCATTTATCATCATAGATCCAACAACATGTTTCATTGCAAACAAGTGATTTGCAGTGCCATCATTACTGCTTGATGCATAATTTCCACCACCATGTTGTGCATAATTTCCACCATAGTGTCCACCACGATGTGCTCTACCCCCTCTCAAATCATCCTGTTTACGGAAACAATCTCTTGCCATATGACCAGACTACCCACAATAATGGCATTCCACATCTTGCATAGATGTTTGTTGGCCTTGCCAACGTCCTCTACCACAAGGATTACCTCTGCCTCTCTGAGGTGCATATCCACGACCACCTCTAGCACCATATGAAGGCTAAAAATTCTATTGTGATGACCTGTCCTGCCATCCACGACCATTACCACCACGGCCACGTGATGCAAATCTCTCCCTGCCTCTAAAACCTCTTTGCGAGTAGAAAGCCTGATTTTTGCCATTATCATCATGGCTAGTAGATGCATCCAGAAAAGAATCACTGAGTTTGATTTCCTCAACAAGTAAGAGTGAAACCAACTCGTCAAAATCTGGTAAACCTGTACTCCTCACTGAGATAGATGTATCAAAAGATTTATATTCCTTGCCAAGACCACGCAAGGTAATATCCACCAAATCATCATCAGGCATGGGGGCATTTATTGTTACCAATGCATCTGCAAACTTCTTTATTTCTCGCACATAATCATGGATGCTCCTTTTATTCCGCTTCACATTATGTATCTGTTGTCGTAACTGAGACTTGCGAGCATTCGTGTCTGTATCAAACATCTTTACCAAAGTATCCCATGCATCTTTAGGATTCTCAGCATCATGTATGTGTATGAGCATAGCATCAGACAAGCATTCTTGCCCATAGAGTGCTTTAAACAGTGACATTCCTATGCTTTGATGATAAGATGCATTGTAGGCAAATTCTACCAGAGGAAGGTATTGAATCCACCTTCTTGGTTCCCGTCCATAGTATGCTCTGAGAATGTCTTCAATTACTTGATTGACTCTCTCAGTCTGGCCATCGGTCTTTGGATGATAAGCTGTGCTAAAGCAAACTTGAGTTCCCAGGGCTTGAAATAAAGACTGCCAGAACTTTGAAGTGAATTCAGAATCCCGATCACTTACTATCCTTTTTGGGAGACCATGAAGTTTGAGGACTTCCTTGAAGAATATTCGAGCAACAGCAGAAGCTTTGAAGGTCTTCTTTTGCTAGTATAAGGTGAGCTACTTTGGTAAGTAAGTCCGCTACTTCTTTTGCTACTTTGGTAAGTAAGTCCGCTACTACCAGAATGGAGTCATATCATCCTTGAACAGTGACGAGACTTGTGACAAAATCCATACTAATGCACTCCCACGTCATTTGGGAAATATCTAAGGGTTGAAGTTTTCCAGGCATCTTGACCCTTTCAGCTTTGATCCTTTGGCATGAGAGACATTGCTTCAAGTACCGAAGCACATCATTTTTCAAGCCTGCCCAAGCTCCTTCTTACGGCATTTAATGTTTTTGGCATGAGAGACATTGCTTCAAGTACCGAAGCACATCATTTTTCAAGCCTGCCCAAGCTCCTTCTTACGGCATTTAATGTTTTTATATAGCCTGGGTGTCCTTAAGTAGGACTATCATGAGCTTCATGGAGGATTAGTTTCTTTAAAGCAGGATCCTTAGGGATACATAGCCTGTGAGATTGAAGTAGAGGCTTCCTTCATGAGTGGAGTATCCCTTGATTAGATTCTTCTCTTTCTCTGAATTTCCTCCTTCTTCTACTAACTTCATCATCCTCTGATAATCTGGGTCATGGTATGAGACTTCTTCCACCTTGACCAGTATGGGATTATTTGGCATTGAAATTGCACTCAAGAAAGATTTGCAGCTAAGTGCATCTGCTACCACCACATTATCTTTCCTAGGGCGGAATTTGATGTCGAAGTCATATTCTTGTAGAATTTCAATCCATTTCCTTTGTCGCATGTTGAGGTTAGGCTGGGTGAAGATCCACTTTAGACTTTTGTGGTCAATTACAAGCTGGAATTTTCCCCTTAAGAGATAATGTCTCCATAATTTGAGGCAATGAACAACTACTAAGAGCTCCAAATCATGGGTGGCATAATTTTCTTCATATTGCTTCAGCTTGCGGGAAGTATAAGCGACTGGTTTTCCTTCTTGGCCTAAGACACCACCAAGTGCTAGACTACTAGCATCAGTAACCACTTCAAATTCTTTGGCGAAATCACGAAGTTTTAGGACTGGGGAAGAAGTGATAATGAACTTGAGCTGATCAAAACTGTTTTGATGGATTGAAAGCCACACTATTTTGCAATCCTTCTTAAGAAGATCCATTAAAGGTGCAACTACCAAGGCATAATCTTTGATAAAAATCCTATACCATCCCATGATTCCCAAAAACCCACGAACTTCACGAACTGATTTAGGGGGTGGCCACTCCAGAATATCCTTGACTTTGGCGGGGTCTACTGAAATGCCATCTTTGGAGAGACGATGAATCCAAGATACTCAATTTGATGAGTAAAGAAGGTACTTTTGCTCTTCTTGGCATAGAGTTTGTGTTTGCGCAACAATTGCAGAACTCTACGCACATGCTCCTCATGCTCTTCCATTGATTTGGAATAGATTAAGGTGTCATCAAAGAAAACAAGCACAAATTCATCCAAGTAAGGACGGAATATATCTTGCATTAGGCGGTTGAAGGTTGCAGGAGCATTGGTTAACCCGAATGACATTACAGTAAACTCATGGTGGCCATAATGGGTATTGAAGGATATCTTGCTTCTTCACTTTGATTTGATAGTAACCAGACCTCATATCTATTTTTGAGAAGATTTTGTCCCCATGAAGCTTGTCAAGAAGTTCGTCGATGCGAGGGATAGGATACTTATTCTTGATAGTGACTTGATTCGATAATCTATGTAGAGGCGCAGAGTTCTGTCCTTCTTTTTTTGGAAAGGAACAGGTGCCCCCCAAGGAGAGCTACTGGGGCGTACAAATCCTTGCTCAATGAGTTGGGAAAGTTTCTCTTTAAGTTCAATGGCTTCAGGAAGGGACATTTTATAGGGCATTTTTGAGACGAGTTGAGCTCTAGGGATCACCTCGATTTCATGATCGACTTCTCGAGGAGGCGGTAGCTCTATAAGCTTATCAGGGAAGATGCCAGAGAATTCTTGGAGCCAAGAAGGTTCAGTCTCCATACTGGGTTCAATGGCTTTGTTTAGCTTGACTAAGAAAACTTGCTGACCTTTACCTGTTCCCTTGAGAAGATGTTTTTCCTTAACTACCCTAGGTTTAGGTTTTCCTTTTATCCCCTAAACAGATATTACTTGGCCATGCTCATTTTCAAAAGTGATACTCCCTTGGTTAAAATGAATGCTAGCTTTGTTTGTAATTAACCAATCCATCCCAAGGATTCCATCATAAATTCCTAATGGCAAGACTTTAAAGTGGCCATGAAATTGCTCATTACCCAGCTCAAAATCAAGGTTCCCTCCTATAGAGTGGTGAGATACTACTTCTTTCCCTCTGGCTAACTCGACAGTCATTCTTATAGCAGCTATTTTTTGACTCAAGTTTAGTTTTTGCAAGCACCTAGGAGAAAGGAATGAATGGGTACTAAAACAATCAATCAAAAGCTCAAATGGCTTACCGTGATGAGTGGCTGGGGTTTGGATTACACCAAATTGTTTATTTGGACCTGGGTGTTGTACTGCCGCATGGACGGTGGCATGCTCTTCTTCAGCCATTTCCAAGGTCGGTTCTTCACTTATAATACAGGTGGTCCTAACAACTACTCCTCTGCGGCCTCTGCCACACCCACTACCTCTTGCACCTTGGTTGATAGGGGTTCCATGGCCTTGGTTTCCTCTGCTACCTTGGGGAAATGATGTTGCCATCTTGGGACAGTTGGCTCTAAAGTGTCCCTGCTCATTGCACTCAAAACACAGAGGGCCTTCTCTGGAGGAAGCAGCATACGAGTGGGGGACAAAAGAGTTGCCTTGTTGCCCTCTGTTGTAGTAGGGAAAATTCTGTTGGGGTTTCTTGTAGGGTTGATCTTTAGGATTTACCTCAAGGTAAGATCTCTTTTGATGCTTAGGTTTGTCAGTCGTCATTTCTTTCACAAGGGGCTTTGCTCGTATGAGAGCATCCTGTAATGTGCTTGGCCTCATTACTTCAAGGTGGGAATCTAAGGGTTCATTCAGCCCTTGGCAAAAACGAGCCACTTGCTGGGAAGTAGTCATAGCTGGGGCATACTTCCGAAGAGTGATAAATTTGGAATAGTAGTCCTTAACAGTTAAGTTGCACTGCCTAAGACTAAAAAACTCATTCATCTTTATGGATTCATGGGATGGGGGAAGATATCTTTCCTTCACTGCCTTGATGTCTTTCCACGTTTGAGAATGCTCGGTGACTTCCTTGTCACGGCACCACTGTTTTCACCAGTGTTTAGCATCTCCGATGAGGCAAAACCGTGCAAACATAGACTGATTTTCTACTCCAGTACTGGTGGCAGAGAAATAATCGTCCATCGCCTCAATCCAGACTTTAGCACCTTCTCCTTTAAAGGAGGGAGGTTGCATTTGCTTGAGTAGCAGGAGCTTCTTCTCCTGGGTATCAGTGTAAAGCGCATTGGGAAGTGGAGGATGATCGTCCTGGCCATCATTTTTGTAAAAACCATTTTAAGATTACAAGATTCATATTTGCAACGCTTATTTTTGGAGACAAACATTGAAATTATTTTATTTCAACAAAATACTTACAAGGATAAGTTTTATTACAAAGATTTGAGACTAATACAATTAGTCTTATTTGCCTATCAAGGAAAATTCCTAGGCTTGACTATGACATAAGGGTAGAGTGGTCCACATAGGTGAAATATGGGGGTTCCGCTGTAGTTTCTAAGACTCTAAAAACTAATGGTAAGGGTGGTAGACTCTGGATTGGGGTAGATCCCAACACAGCTACTCTATCAGCAGGTAGGATCTACATCACTTTGTCATACACCCAACGATCCTCAGGTATGCAAATCCCATCTATAGTCATAGAGGTGTCGATGCTGGGGGTACCGACAAACTAAAATAAACGGATCATCTTCATCTTTTCAATCCAAAGAATCTACTTTAGGTCGGTGATGAGGTTCCCAATTTGATCTGCTTGGATGAAGAAATATCTCGGCCCACGACTCCAGAAATCTCTACCCCATCCTCATTCAATACGAGAGAAATGAGGGAGGGACATCTTCTCTAGTATCTGCACCATGGCGTCGCGGAACTTGAAGTTCAAGGAGTCACTACTAGCAGTCTCGAAGATGCATTGGAAAACTAGAACCTTGGAGTAGGCATCTTCCTCTTCCTACAATCATTCAGACATCAATTCAACTTATTTGTTTTAGTAGGATATTTTTACTAATTAGCATTATGGTAGGTAAAACATTCATTGCAAAAATAATCCTTAAATGGCAATTCCTAGGAGCTAAGATCGGCTCTGATACCAATTGTAAGGTTCCCCCTTCTAAAATAGGAGAAACACTTAAGATAGTCCACTAAGTCTTAACTTTGGAGAAAAATTCCTATTTATCGACACCTTGACCATATAGAGATTCAAGGATACGATTCATAGGTAAGACCTAGTCCTATCCCACAGGGGAATCGCGATCTTCTAAAAGTCAAATCACCCATAGGGTAATTTATCATAAATTGGGCAACTACTAGACTTGATTTCTAGAGGCAATGCTTTTTTCCTCATCCATGCAAGGCACAGCCGCTGACCTAGTCTTATAGAATAGAGTTGTCCAAGAACCTAACTATCTAGCGTAGGGCTTTCACTTGATCTGTTGGAAAGCTACCCGACTAATCGGGTCCATCCATCCGTAGGATGGTGCCATCGGGGCATTCCATCCTCCCACTTTCCACCCTACTCACGGTTCAATTTGTTTTCTAATTAATCCTATCATACTGTTTGACATAAATAAACATGTTCCTTAATTATGGCCCTTTTCACAAGGTTTGTTAAAACAGCCTCTTTACCCAATACAATCATGCCAAAGACAAGATATATATATAAAAAGTTAATACATGAATCAATTCCATACAAGCCAAACTGGCTCTCTTATTCTTTTCCTTTATTCTGTCGAATTCAGCCTTCCAGCCACCACTACATGCTGGTGGGCAAAATCCTATGGGACCATACACCTCATCGTCAGCCTGTCGCTCTCTCAGGCTCCATCGCTCGATCCTCCCGCCCCTCAGAGGGATGTCTACACACTAGGGTGGGCTTATTTACTACACTAGCCTCGGCCCTCAGAACTAGAGAGCATCATAACCTCTCGCCTCAGTCGGCGAACCTTATTCTTTCCATGGTACAAGGGATACCTTGGGCCATTCCTGGGCTTTGCTAATGACACCGCCGGGCTACACAAGCATGGAATGGAGTTAGCGTTGAAGCCAGGAAAACTTGCACTCTTTAAAGACAACAATTTCAATGCAATTTATTAAATACAGCATCACACAATTTGTAACTTCATACAATTTTATGTCATTATTTCAAAAAGGAAAAGATACACATTTATAAGCAATATATATAACAAAAACTTTTCTTTAAAATATATCCAATCTAACTTGGCCACCATCTCCTTGAGGAGCTTGAAGAGGGAGAGTTGGAGCCGCATTGGGAGCATCTTCCCTAATTTCATTGTTGTGTGCTCCTCTTGGGGCAATATTGTGATGCTTCCGGGATGGGGCCATCTTGGACGTCCACTTGTAGGGCTTGCTGTTGCGGTCGAAACGCTTCAGTCAGATCTCAATTCTGAGATCGTTTGCTCACCGTATGAGCAAAAGACTATAGCATATGAACTCTATCTAAAGGCAAAAATCCCTTATTAAAGTCTGCGCAAATGGGGGGGGAATTGTGAGATGTCCTTAAGACCAAAAACGTGGAGGAGGGCTGTGAGGGCTGTTGTAAGTCTATTCACACAGGGGAGGAGAAGAGTTAAGGACACTGTCTCTTAGCAAGAGGGGGATGGAGGAAAATTAGCTTATCAGAAAAGAGGCAAACGAGGGGGTGTGAGAGGGGTGGCTGCAAGGGGCGGTTGTACTGCAGCAAGTATGCTACACAGGGACGGACGACGGTACAACAAGGCATACGCATAGCACAGAAATGTGTGTCATCTATGGAGCACCTCGGGGGTTTATATAGTTGAGCGGTGAGGATATGGGCACTGTGCAAAGCAAGGACGAAAGGACGGTGTACCATCAAAGGCTATGGATGAGTGGCCTGCATGGGTCTAAGGTACGGTGTCAGTTGTCCGGGAAAGGAGTGGTAGGCATGTACCTTATCTGGTCTGGGGCAGCATGGGTGTCCATGTAGGGGTATGTGTGGACCATACAGTTGGCGACCATTCTTTGGTTCTTGGGTGGCCATCGTATGGGCACCCTAGTAAGTGTGTATGGCCTAAATTTTTGGGCAGGGCACCCACATTTGGGACGCTCGCCTCGATTTGCGTGCCTGACCACCCGGGGGGCAAAATTTTCCTCCATCTCCCTCTTGCTAAGAGGCAGTGTCCTTAACTCTTCTCCTCCCCTGTGTGAATAGACTTACAGCAGCCCTCATAGCCCTCCTGTGTGAATAGACTTACAGCAGCCCTCATAGCCCTCCTCCACGTTTTTTGTCTTGAGGGCATCTCACAATCCCCCCCATTTGTGTAGACTTTAATAAGGGATTTTTGCCTTTAGATAGAGTTCATACGCTATAGTCTTTTGCTCATATGGTGAGCAAACGATCTCAGAATTGAGATCCGACTGAAGCGTTTTGACCGCAGCAATGAAGAACCCTACAAGTCGACGTCCAAGATGGCCCCATCCTGAAAACGTCATAATATTATCCCAAGAGGAGCACGCAACAACGAAATTAGGGAAGATGCTCCCAATGCGGCTCCAACCCTCCCTCTTCAAGCTCCTCAAGGAGATGGTGGCCAATGTTAGATTGGTTATATTTTAAAGAAAAGTTTTTGTGATATATATTTCTAATAAATGTGTATCTTTTCCTTTTTGAAATAATGACATAAAATTGTATGAAGTTTTGGAATGCCCCGATGGCATCATCCTATAGATGGGTGGACCTGATTAGTCAAGTAGCTTTCCAAGTAGCTACTTGACTAAGTTTTGGAATGCCCCGATGGCACCATCCTATAGATGGGTGGACATGATTAGTCAAGTAGCTTTCCAACAGATCAAGTGAAAGCCCTACGCTAGATAATTAGGTTCTTGGCAACTCTATGCCTTGCATGGATGAGGAAAAAAGTGTTGCCTCTAGAAATCAAGTCTAGTAGTTGCCCAATTTATGATAAATTACCCTATGGGTGATTTGACTTTTAGAAGATCACGCTTCCCCTGTGGGATAGGACTAGGTCTTACCTATGAATCGTATCCTTGAATCTCTACATGGTCAAGGTGTTGATAAATAGGAATTCTTCTCCAAAGTTAAGACTTAGTGGACTATCTTAAGTGTTTCTCCTATTTTAGAAGGGGGAACCTTACAATTGGTATCAGAGCCGATCTTAGGAATTGCCATTTAAGGATTGTTTTGCAATGAATGTTTTACCTACCATAATGCTAATTAGTAAAAACATCCTACTAAAACAAATAAGTTGAATTGACGTTTGAATGATTGTAGGAAGAGAAAGATGCCTACTCACTCCTCGAATTTTGAGTTTCGCGACACCATGGTGTAGATACTAGAGAAGATGCCCCTCCCTCATTTCTCTCGTATTGAAAGAGGATGGGGTAGAGATTTTTGGAGTCGTGGGCCGAGATATTTCTTCATCCGAGCAAATCAAATTGGGAACCTCACCACCGACCTAAAGCGGATTTGTTGGATTGAAAAGTTGAAGATGATCCGTTTATTTTGGTTCGTCGGTACCCCCGGGCCTACTGATAGAGTAGGTGTGTTGGGATCTACCCCAATCCAGAGTCTACCACCCTTACCATCAGTTTTCAGATCAGAAACTTAGAAAAAACTACAGCGGAACCCCCATATTTCACCTATGTGGACTGCTCTACCCTGATGTCATAGTCAAGCCTAGGAATTTCCCTTGATAGGAAAATAAGACTAATTGTATTAGTCTCAGATTGTAATAAAACTTGTCCTTGTAAATATTTAGAAATAAAATAATTTCAATGTTTTACTCTCCAAAAATAAGCGTATGAAAATATGAATCTTGTAATCTTAAAATTGTTTTTACAATGATGGCCAGGACGATCACCCTCCACTTCCCAATGCGCTTTACACTGATACCCAGGAGAAGAAGCTCCTCGTCAAGAAAATGCAACCCCTCTCCTTTAAAGGAGAAGATTCAAAGGTTGAGAAGGATCCTGAAGTCTGGATTGAGGCGATGGACGATTATTTCTCTCCCCCCGGTACTGGAGTAGCAAATCAGTCTATGCTTGCACGATCTCGCCTCATCGCAGATGCTGAACTCTAGTGGAAACAGTGGTGCCGTGACAAGGAAGTCACCAAGCATTCTTAAATGCGGGAAGACATCAAGCAGGAAGTGAAGGAAAGATATCTTCCCCCATCCCATGAATCCATAAAGATGAATGAGTTTTTTAGTCTTAGGCAATGCAACTTAACTCTTAAGGACTACTATTCCAAATTTATCACTCTTCGGAAGTATGCCCCAGCTATGACTACTTCCCAACAAAAGTGGCTCGTTTCTACCAAGGGCTAAATGAACCCTTAGATTCCCGCCTTGAAGCAATGAGGCCAAGCACATTACAGGATGCTCTCATACGAGCAAAGCCCCTTGTGAAAGAAATGAAGACTCACAAACCTAAGCATAAAAAGAGATCTTACCCTGAGGCAAATCCTAAAGATCAACCCTACAAGAAAGACCAACAAAATTTTCCCTACTACAATAGAGGGCGACAAAGGCAACTCTTTTGTCCCCCACTCATATGCTGTTTCTTCCAGAGAAGGCCCTCTGTGTTTTGAGTGCAATGAGCCAGGACACTTTAGAGCCAACTGTCCCAAGATGGCAACATCATTTCCCCAAGGTAGCAGAGGAAATCAAGGCCATGGAACCCCTATCAACCAAGGTGCAAGAGGCGGTGGGTGTGGCAGAGTCCGCGGAGGAGCAGTTGCTAGGACCGCCTGTATTATAAGTGAAGAACCGACCTTGGAAATGGCTAAAGAAGAGCGTGCCACCGTCCATGCGATAGTAGAACGCCAAGGTCCGAATAAAAAATTTGGTGTAATCCAAACCCCAACCACTCATCACGGTAAGCCATTTCAGCTTTTGATTGATTGTGGTAGTACCCATTCATTCCTTTCTCCTAGGTGCTTGCAAAAATTAAACTTGAGTCAAAAAATAGCTAGAAGAATGATTGTAGAGTTAGCCACAGGGAAAGAAGTAGTATCTTGCCGCTCTATAGGGAACCTTGATTTTGAGCTGGGTAATGAGCAAACTCATGGTCACTTTAGAGTCTTGCTATTAGGAATTTATGATGGAATCCTTGGGATGGATTGGTTAATTGCAAACAAAGCTAGCATTCATTATAACCAGGGGAGTATCACTTTTGAAAATGAGCATGGCCAAGTAATATCTGTTTAGGGGATAACAGGAAAACCTAAACCTAGGGTAGTTAAGGCAAAACATCTTCTCAAGGGAACACGTAAAGGTCAGCAAGTTTTCTTAGTCAAGCTCAACAAAGCCATTGAACCTAGTATGGAGACAGAACCTTCTTGGCTCCAAGAATTCTCTGACATCTTCCCTAACGAGCTTACAGGGCTGCCGCCTCCTCAAGAAGTGATCCTTGGAGCTCAACCATCTCAAAAACGCTCTATAAAATGTCCCTTCCTGAAGCCATTGAACTTAAAGAGCAACTTTCCCAACTCATTGAGCAAGGATTTGTACGCCCCAGTAGCTCTCCTTGGGGGGCACCTGTTCCTTTCCAAAATAAGAAGGATGGAACTCTCCGCCTCTGCATAGATTATCGAGGGCTAAATCAAGTCACTGTTAAGAATAAGTCCTATCCCTCGCATCGATGAACTTCTTGACAGGCTTCATGGGGCCAAAATCTTCTCAAAAATAGATTTGAGGTCTGGTTACTATCAAATCAAAGTCAAGGAAGCAGATATACCCAAGACAGCCTTCAATACCCATTATGGCCACTATGAGTTTATTATAATGTCATTCGGATTAACCAATACTCCTGCAACCTTCAACCGCCTAATGCAAGATGTATTCCATCCTTACTTGGATGAATTTATGCTTGTTTTCTTTGATGACATCTTAATCTATTCCAAATCAATGGAAGAGTATGAGGAGCATGTGCGTAGAGTTCTGCAATTGTTGCACAAACACAAACTCTATGCCAAGAAGAGCAAATGTACCTTCTTTACTCATCAAATTGAGTATCTTGGATTCATCGTCTCCAAAGATGGCATTTCAGTAGACCCCGCCAAAGTCAAGGATATTTTGGAGTGGCCACCCCCTAAATCAATTCGTGAAGTTCGTGGGTTTTTGGGAATCACGGGATGGTATAGGATTTTTATCAAAGATTACGCCTTGGTAGCTGCACCTTTGACGGATCTTTTTAAGAAGGATTGCAAAATACTGTGGCTGCCAATCCATCAAAACAGTTTTGATCAGCTCAAGGTCATTATCAGTTCTGCCCCAGTCCTGAAACTTCCTGATTTCCCCAAGGAATTTGAAGTGGTTTACTGATGCTAGTGAAGCTCATGATAGTCCTGCTGTGCAAGACACCCATGCTATGCAAAAACATTAAATGCCCTAAGAAGGAGCTTTCATTGGGCAGGCTTAAAAAATGATGTGCTTCGGTACTTGAAGCAATGTCTCTCATGCCAAAGGATCAAAGCTGAAAGAGTCAAGATGCCTGGAAAACTTTAACCCTTAGATATTTCCCAAATGAAGTGGGAGTGCATTAGTATGGATTTTGTCACAAGTCTCCCCACTGTTCAAGGAGGATATGACTCCATTCTGGTAGAAGTGGACTTACTTACCAAAGTAGCTCACCTTATACCAGCAAAGAAGACCTTCAAAGCTTCCGATGTTGCTCGAATATTCATCAAGGAAGTCCTCAAACTTCATGATCTCCCAAAAAGGATAGTAAGTGATCGGGATTCTGACTTCACTTCAAAGTTCTGGCAGTCTTTATTTCAAGCCTTGGGAACTCAACTTTGCTTTAGCACAGCTTATCATCCAGAGACCGATGGTGGCCAGACTGAGAGAGTCAATCAAGTAATTGAAGACATTCTCAGAGCATACTGTGGACGGGAACCAAGAAGGTGGATTCAATACCTTCCTCTGGTAGAATTTTCCTACAATGCATCTTATCATCAAAGCATAGAAATGTCACCGTTTAAAGAACTCTATGGGCAAGAATGCTTGTCTCCTCTAAATTTCTCTGATCCGACCATAAGAGTTGAGGCATCCAAGGAAAATGCTCGAAGGGATGGAGGAACAAACCAAGGCAATCCAAAAGGATATTAAAGTTGCCCAAGATGGACAAAAGCATTATGCTAACACCAAGAGGTCTGAAAGGATCTTCAAGGAAGGAGACAGAGTTCTTCTACAAGTGCAACCCAAACAAAGTTCCCTATCACTTGGGAAATATAAGAAACTCAGCCTTAGGTATTGTGGTCCCTATACAGTTATCAAGTGTCTAGGTAAAAGTGCCTATAAACTCCAGCTCCCAGCCCATATCAAAGTCCACAATGTATTTCATGTAAGTTTATTAAAACCATATGTACCCAGTCTCGATCATATTCTTGATGATGAACAAGTTGTAATCCCTACTCAAGGAGTCCTTGAATTACAGCCCAATAGCATCATAGATTCTAGGGAAAGGCAACTCCGAAATAGAACTCTTGTAGAACATCTAGTACAGTGGAAAGATTACCCTAAAGAAGATGCAACTTGGGAAGATGAAGCTACAGTCTTAAGGGATTATCCCCAATTCATGATGAGATGAGGACATCTCGATTTCTTTAAGGGGGGAAGGACGTAACATACCCATCTTCACTAATAAAGAAATGTTCATGTAATAGATAAATTTATGAGTTTTTAGGGTATAAAAATCAATGATTTTATTATTTGAGTCATTTATACTTAGAATCTTCAAATTTTGAGCCCAAATTTGGAATCTACATGCGATTTTACCCTAATATAGGATTTTACAGTATCCAAAACGGACACTAGATCAAGCTTATACGTAAATTTCAGTCATTTTAGTTAAAAAGCGACAACCTTTAAACCTTAATAAATGCATGACCGGGCGTCAGATTGACAAACGGTCTAAACCCCAAAACAACCAAGAGAACCTCCCAGACAAAAAAAAACCCCCCCGGGGCGGTCCGGCACGCAAATCTAGGCAGGCGTCCCAAATTTGGGTATCCCGCCCCAAAATTTGGGCCGTACACAATTACTAGGGTGCTCGTACAATGGTCGCCCAAGAACCAAAGGACGGTCGCCCACTGTATGGTCCATACGTACCCCTAAGGTACATGCGTACCACTCCTTTCCCGGACAACTGACACTGTACCTTTCCCCTAGACCCATGCACGCCACTGATCCATAGCCTTTGACGGTACACCGTCCTTTCGTCCTTGCTTTGCGCAGCGCCCCTACCCTCACCCCTCACCTATATAAACCCCCAGGGTGCTCCATAGACGACACGCATTTCTGTGCTGCGTATGTCATGTACCGTCCTTCGTACCGCTCTCCATCCCTGTGTAGCATACTTGCTGCAGTACGGCCACCCCTCTCACACCCCCTCATTTGCCTCTTTTCAGATAAGCTAATTTTCCTCCATCCCCCTCTTGCTAAGAGGCAGTGTCCTTAACTCTTTCCCCCCCCCGTGTGAATAGACTAGCAGCCCTCACAAGCCCTCCTCCACGTTTTTGGTCTTAAGGACATCTCACAATCCCCCCCCCTTTGCGTAGACTTTAATAAGAGATTTTTGCCTTTAGTTCATACGCTATAGTCTTTTGCTCATACGGTGAGCAAACGATCTCAGAATTGAGATCCGACTGAAGCATTTCGACCGCCAGCAGCAGCAGCGAGCCCTACAAGTTGACATCCAAGATGGCCCCATCCCGAAAATGTCAAAATATTGCCCCAAGAGGAGTACGCAATAACGAAAGTAGGGAAGATGCTCCCAATGTGGCTCCAACCCTGCCTTTTCAAGCTCCTCAAGGAGATGGTGGCTAGGTTAGATTGGTTATATTTTAAAGAAAAGTTTTTGTTATAAATATTGCTAATAAATGTGTATCTTTTCCTTTTTGAAAAAATGACATAAAATTGTATGAGGTTACGAATTGTGTGATGCTGTATTTAATACATTGCATTGAAAATATTGTCTTTAAAGAGTGCAAGTTTTTCTGGCTTCAATGCTAACTCCGTTCCGTGCTTGTGTAGCCGGGCGACGTCGTAGCAAAGCCCGAGAATAGCCCAAGGTATCCCTCGTACCATGGGAAGAATAAGGTTCGCCGATTGAGGCGAGAGGTTATGATACTGCCTAGTTCTGAGGGCCCAGGCTAGTGCGGTAAAAAAGCCCACCCTAGTGTGCAGACATCCCTCTGAGGGACGGGAGGATCGAGCGATGGAGCCTAAGAGGGCGACATGCCAGCTTGAGTCCTCGCCCCAACACCAACGATGAGGTGTATGGTCCCGTAGGGTTTTGCCTAGCATGTAGTGGCTGGAAGGGAGAATTCTAGATCATCGGCAGAATAAAGGAAAAGAATAAGAGAGCCGGTTTGGCTTGTATGGAATTGATTCATGTATCAACTTTATATATATATATCTTGTCTTTGGCATGATTGTGTTAGGTAAAGAGCCTGTTTTAACAAACCTTGTGAAAAGGACCGTAATTAAGGAACATATTTATTTATGTCAAACAGTGTGGTAGGATTATTTAGAAAATAAATTGCAGCATGAGTAGGGTGGAAAGTGGGAGGATGGAATGCCCCGATGGCACCATCCTACGGATGGGTGGACTCGATTAGTCGGGTAGCTTTCCAACAGATCAAGTGAAAGCCCTACGCTAGATAATTAGATTCTTGGGCAACTCTATTCTAGAAGACTAGGTCAGCGCGACGGCTGTGCCTTGCATGGATGAGGAAAAAAGCGTTGCCTCTAGAAATCAAGTCTAGTAGTTGCCCAATTTATGATAAATTACCCTATAGGTGATTTGACTTTTAGTTCCCTTGTGGGACAGGACTAGGTCTTACCTATGAATCGTATCCTTGAATCTCTACATGGTCAAGGTGTCGATAAATAGGAATTTTTCTCCAAAGTTAAGACTTAGTGGACTATCTTAAGTGTTTCTCCTATTTTAGAAGGGGGAATTGATCTGATAGTAACCAAACCTCAAATCTATTTTTGAAAAGATTTTGGCCCCATGAAGTCTTTCATTAAGTTTTTGGCCCCATGAAGCCTGTCAAGAAGTTCGTCGATGCGAGGGATAGGATACTTATTCTTGACAGTGACTTGATTTACCCCTTGATAATCTATGTAGAGATGGAGAGTTTCGTCTTTCTTTTTTTGGAAAAGAACAGGTGCCCCCCAAGGAGAGCTACTGGGGCGTACAAATCCTTGCTCAATGAGTTGGGAAAGTTGCTCTTTAAGTTCAATGGCTTCAGGAAGGGACATTTAATAGGGCATTTTTTAGATGGGTTGAGCTCCAGGGATAACCTCGATTTCATGATCGCGACTTCTCGAGGAGGTGGTAGCCCTGTAAGCTCGTTAGGGAAGATGTCAGAGAATTCTCGGAGCCAAGAAGGTTCTGTCTCCATACTAGGTTCAATGGCTTTGTTGAGCTTGACTTAGAAAACTTGCTGACCTTTACGTGTTCCCTTGAGAAGATTTTTTACCTTAACTACCCTAGGTTTAGGTTTTCCTATTATTTCCTGAACATATATTACTTGGCCATGCTCATTTTCAAAAGTGATACTCCCTTGGTTACAATGAATGCTAGCTTTGTTTGCAATTAACCAATCCATCCCAAGGATTCCATCATAAATTCCTAATGGCAAGACTCTAAAGTGGCCATGAGTTTGCTCATTACCCAGCTCAAAATCAAGGTTCCCTATAGAGTGGCGAGATACTACTTCTTTCCCACTGGCTAACTCTACAGTCATTCTTCTAGCTGTTTTTTAACTCAAGTTTAATTTTTGCAAGCACTAGGAGAAGGAATGTATGGGTACTACCACAATCAATCAAAAGCTCAAATGGCTTACCGTGATGAGTGGATGGGGTTTGGATTACACCAAATTGTTTATTCGGACCTTGGTGTTCTACTGTCGCATGGATGGTGGCACGCTCTTCTTCAACCATTTCCAAGGTCCGTTCTTCACCTATAAAACAGGCGGTCCTAACAATTGCTCCTCCGTGGCCTCTGCCATGCCCTCGGGGGGGTCACTCGTATAAATATGTAAGTATCACGTGGGTTCAACAGAAGGACATTTTAAATATTTAAAAAATACAGAAATATATTTACAAAGGGGATTTATTTATTGTATTTTAAAAAAAATTTACAGATTTGAATAGGAAAGGATACATTATATTCACTAAAAAATTCACAGATAAGGGACTTTTAAAATAGGCCTTGAACGCACGTGATATAGAGGATTTACATATAGTGACCCCCCCGAGGCCATGCCCACCGCCTCTTGCACCTTGGTTGATAGGGGTTCCGCGGCCTTAATTTCCTCTGCTACCTTGGTGAAATGATGTTGCCATCTTGGGACAGTTGGCTCGTGTCCCAGCTCATTGCACTCAAAACACAGAGGGCCTTCTCTGGAAGAACAACATACGAGCAAGGGACAAAAGAGTTGCCTTGTCGCCCTCTGTTGTAGTAGGGGAAATTCTTTTGGGGTTTCTTGTAGGGTTGATCTTTAGGATTTGCCTCAGGGTAAGATCTCTTTTGATGCTTAGGTTTGTCAGTCTTCATTTCTTTCACAAGGGGCTTTGCTCGTATGAGAGCATCCTGTAATGTGCTTGGCCTCATTACTTCAAGGCGGGAATCTAAGGGTTCATTTAGCCCTTGGCAAAAACGAACCACTTGCTAGGAAGTAGTCATTGCGATTTTAAGGGATTATCCCCAATTCATGACGAGATGAGGACATCTTGATTTCTTTAAGGGGGGAAGGATGTAACATACCCATCTTCACTAATAAAGAAATGTTCATGTAATAGACAAATTTATGAGTTTTTATGGTATAAAAATCAATGATTTTATTATTTGAGTCATTTTTACTTAGAATCTTCAGATTCTGAGCCCAAATTTGAAATTTGTGCACGATTTTACCCTAATATAGGATTTTACAGCATCCAAAACGGACATCAGATCAAGCTTATACGTAAATTTCAGTCATTTTAGTTAAAAAGTGATGACCTTTAAACCTTAATAAATGCACGATCGGGCGTTAGATTGACAAACGGTCTGAACCCCAACGACTAAGAGAACCTCCCGGATAAAAAAAAATTTTGCCCCCTGGGGCGGTCCGGCACGCAAATCGAGGTGGGTGCCCCAAAGTTGGGTATCCCGCCCCAAAATTTGGGCCGTACACACTTACTAGGGTGCTCGTACAATGGCCGCCCAAGAACCAAAGGACGACTGCTCATTGTATGGTCCACACATACCCCTACATGGACACCCATGCTGCCCCAGACCAGATAAGGTACATGCGTACCACTCCTTTCCCGGACAACTGACACCGTACCTTTCCCCTAGACCCATGCACGCCACTGATCCATATCCTTTGATGGTACACCGTCCTTTCGTCCTTGCTTTGCACAGTGCCCGTACCTAGACCCATGCAGGCAACTGATCCATAGCCTTTGACGGTACACCGTCCTTTCGTCCTTGCTTTGTGTAGCACCCGTACCCTCACCCCTCACCTATATAAACCCCCGAGGTGCTCCACAGACGACACGCATTTCTGTGCTACGTATGCCGTGTTGTATCGTCCGTACCGCCGTGTAGCATACTTGCTGCAATATAGCCACCCCTCTCACACCCTCTTTTCAGATAAGCTAATTTTTCTCCATCTCCCTCTTGCTAAGAGGTAGTGTCCTTAACTCTTCTCCCCCCTGTGTGAATAGACTTACAGCACCCCTCACAGCCCTCCTCACATTTTTGGTCTTAAGGACATCTCACAATCCCCCCCCCCACATTTGCGTAGACTTTAATAAGGGATTTTTGCCTTTAGATAGAGTTCATACGCTATAGTCTTTTGCTCATACGGTGAGCAAACGATCTCAGAATTGAGATCCGACTGAAGCGTTTCAACCGTAGCAGCGAGCCCTACAAGTCGATGTCCATGATGGCCCCATCCCAAAAACATCAGAATATTGCCCCAAGAGGAGCATGCAACAACGAAATTAGGGAAGATGCTCCCAATGCAGCTCCAACCCTCCCTCTTCAAGCTCCTCAAGGAGATGGTAGCCAGGTTAGATTCATTATATTTTAAAGAAAAGTTTTGTTATATATATTGCTAATAAATGTGTATCTTTTCCTTTTTGAAATAATGACATAAAATTGTATGAAGTTACAAATTGTGTGATGCTGTATTTAATAAATTGCATTGAAATTCTTGTCTTTAAAGAGTGCCACTTTTCCTGGCTTCAACGCTAACTCCGTTCCGTGCTTGTGTAGCCGAGCGGCGTCATTAGCAAAGCCCGGGAATGGCCCAAGGTATCCCTCGTACCATGGGAAGAGTAAGGTTCGCCGATTGAGGCGAGAGGTTATGATGCTACCTAGTTCTGAGGGCAGTGCGGTAAATAAGCCCACCCTAGTGTGCAGACATCCCTCTAAGGGGCGGGAGGATCGAGCGATGGAGCCTGAGAGGGCGAAAGGCCGGCTTGAGTCCTCGCCAGCGAGGTGTATGGTCCCGTAGGGTTTTGCCCAGCATGTAGTGGGACTGGAAGGCCGAATTCTAGATCATCGACAGAATAAAGGAAAAGAATAAGAGAGCCGGTTTGGCCTGTATGGAATTGATTCATGTATCGACTTTTTATATATATATCTTGTCTTTGGCATGATTGTATTGGGTAAAGAGGCTATTTTAACAAACCTTGCAAAAAGGGCCGTAATTAAGGAACATATTTATTTATGTCAAACAGTGTGGGAGGATTAATTAGAAAACAAATTGAAGCATGAGTAGGGTGGAAAGTGGGTGGATAGAATGCCCAGATGGCACCATCCTATGGCGGATGGGTGGACCCGATTAGTCGGGTAGCTTTCCAATAGATCAAAAGAAAAAAAGTTCAAGTGGGATGAAAGGTGTCAAGTAGATTTTGACACTTTAAAAGCTAAGGTTGCTAAGAAATATATTTTGAAAATACCAGAAATGGGGAAACATTTTGTAGTAACTTGCAATGCTGGTGGAACACAAATTGGGTGTGTTCTCTCTCAAGATGGACGAGTAGTAGAATATGAGTCAAGGAAACTTAGGAGCCATGAAGAGAAGTATCCTACCCATGACCGCGAGTTGTGGCCGCAATTGTGCATGCCCTTAAGCATTGGAGACATTTCCTACTTGATGTTAAGTTTGAACTTCGGACTGATCATTTAAAATATATATTCACTCTTGAAACCTTTGTTACACAATAGGCAAAGGAGGTGGATGGACCTCCTATGCAAGTATTATTTTGAGATCAAATACATTGAGGGTAAGGAAAACAAGGTGGTTGATGCCCTGAGTAGGCATCCCTTTATTAATTCCTTGACTGGCATTCGGTTGGACATAATTGAAAACATTAGAGCTGAAATTGAGAGTGATCCCTTTTATGTGAGCATCCTAGAGATAATTGGTAAGACTCCATCTGAGAGGGTTGCGGAAAAATATCATTTGGTCAAGGGGAACTTGTAGTACAATGAGATACTTTGAATCAAATTCTTCATGATTGTCATGATGCACCATTTTCTGGACATGCTAGATATAACAAAACGTACAGTAAGGTCCGGTCCAAAAAGCTTACTTTTGTCCTAATTTGAAGAGTGATGTCAAACGCTATATTAGAGAATGTTCGCATTGTCAGCAAGTGAAGATTGAAAAAAAAATAGAATGCCAGGTCAAATGCAACCTTGAGACATTCCTTTGAGAGGAAGTGGGAATCAATTTCAATGGACTTTATCACTAGATTGCCCACTGCTAGAGGAGGATATGACACTGTATTTGTAGTTGTTAATTGTTTAACGAAGATGGCTCACTTCTTTCCTATGAAGAAGACAGATGGTGCTCTAGGTAGCCAAGTTGTTTGTAAAAGATATTTTTGTTTGCATGGTAAGCCTCAAAGTATAGTTGTTAATTGTTTAACGAAGATGGCTCACTTCTTTCCTATGAAGAAGACAGATGGTGCTCTAGGTAGCCAAGTTGTTTGTAAAAGATATTTTTGTTTGCATGGTATGCCTTAAAGTATAGTGTCTGATAGTTCACATCTAATTTTTGGCAAGACACATTTAGAGCCATTGGTAACTGAGAAAGTAAACCGCAATGACAACATAAATCTCATAGATTATGAATCACGTGTAGGCCAGGGTAATTCTTTGAATGATCATAAATCATTGTGCGTTGAGGAGGGTAATGCTCAGAATGACACGTGTTATACATGGGCTTCTTTCTTGAAGGACATGAAGAGGTGCAAGACTTTGAACATAGAAGAATGGGGTTCGGATTTTTGCCTCACATGTAGGTTAACGACCTCTCTCTTTGTCCTGCTCTCTCTCTCTCTCTCTCTCTCTCTCTCTCTCTCTCTCTCTCTCTCTCTCTCTCTCTCTCTCTTCTCAACTCTCTCTTTCTTGAGACCTTTCAAACCTACCATGTGCTAGTCAAAAACGAACTCTGATTCCGTACCCAATGCTTGCTATTTGCATTTTAAAATAGTCATGATGTTGCACCCACACACCAATATGAATTCCTATGAGAACAAATGTGTAATGATGCTAAGATACATATAAACATATATATATTGTTTACATAAACACATGTACACATGCACATTAACATGTTTACAAGCACACATGTACACATGCAACAATAAATGCATGTGCACACACACACACATACACGATGTACACACACACACAATGCAGACAAATAAAACGTATTGGTGTGGATAAACATTGCATCATAATAGAGAAATATGCATTTTGACTAGCGGCCTCATATGAGAATGTAACCCAAAAAAAAAAGTCAATTAATATGCCCAAATATATGTACCTAAACTCCACCTTGTTAGTGGAGCTTCAATTTTATAAATTAAGTGAAATTGTGTGTGTGTGTGTGTGTGTGTGTATGTGTGTGTGAAAGAGAGAGAGAGAGAGAGAGAGAGAGAGAGAGAGAGAGAGAGAGAGAGATTTCCTTGCGCTTTCAAAAGAAGCTAGCCTATCAAGAATAGTCGTTACTATGTATATATTAGGATATAAAATGATGCTTAAGAATACTACATGTGTCTCTTTGCGACACATTTGTATTTTCAAGAGAAATTCTTGATGTCAAGTATGCATTTTTAGAAAAGGACAACTTCCTGATATAAAAATGATGTTTTGTGGGGTGTGTTCAATGTCACCTATCACCTTAAAATTTTACAAGCTTTCATTATGTTACAAGCGTCATATGCAATCCCCTATTTTCTTATAGTGTGATGTTAATTAAGATCATACATATGTGTTAAAGATGTTTCACCTACACACATATGTATAGCATGAGTGTATTGTTTTTATGATCATGAGTATATTTGAGCATGTGAGTACCAATAGTGAAGAGGTCCATCCTAGATTGATAGTTTAGGGATCTTATCATGCTTAAATTTTGACAAGATCAGATACCGAATGATCTTTGACACTTGTGCTTCATTAATATCCAAGGGCACCTTATTTCTGACACCATGAGTCTATTTCTGCCGAAGGCTAGAAATTGGTATGAAAAATCTATTTTCTTGCAAGTTCCTATTTTCTCTGTCTTCCTAGGATTGGATCTGTGTCACATATGCACTATCATCCTACAATGCCTCATTAGCACAACCAACATCATAGGCTTGGAGATGTTATACTTACAAACTGCCATAGTTATGTAGTAGTAATATGATGTCACCTACCACCAATCAAGCTTAAAGGTCTGTATATACCTAATGTAACTCGTTGTGATTAGAGTAAGTAATACAAGGATAGAAAGGAATATTAAGGGCTGATCAACAAGCCACTTAGGTATTGAGGGATTTAGTTAATTCTCCTATTTGTCAAGTTCATCTGATTTATTTGAAGTTGTAGTGCACAAGCATTAATCTTTCATAATACAAGCATTTTCTTGATATGCATGAATAAAGAGCTATATCGATAATTAGATGTAAGGTTCCCCCCTTCTAAAATAGGGGAAACCCCTAAGATAGTCCACTAAGCCTTAAATTGGAGAAAATTTTCTATTTATCGACACCTTGACCATGTAGAGATTCAAGGATACGATTCATAGGTAAGACCTAGTCCTATCCCATAGGGGGAGCGTGATCTTCTAAAAATCAAATCACCCATAGGGTAATTAATCATAAATTGGGCAACTACTAGACTTGATTTCTAGAGGCAATGCTTTTTTCCTCATCCATGCAAGGCAGAGCTGCTGGCCTAGTCTTCTAGAATAGAGTTGCCCAAGAACCTATTTATCTAGCGTAGGGCTTTCACTTAATTTGTTGGAAAGCTACTCGACTAATCAGGTCCACCCGTTCGTAGGATGGTGCCGTTGGGGCATTCCATCTTCCCATTTTCACCCTACTTATGTGTCAATTTGTTATCTAATTAATCCTACCACATTGTTTGACATAAATAAACATATTCCTTAATTAAGGCCCTTTTCCTTAAAACAACCCTTTTCCACAGTACAATAATGCCAAAGACAAGATTTATAAAAAAGTTTATACATGAATCAATTTCATACAAGCCAAACCGGCTCTCTTATTCTTTTTCTTTATACTGCCGATGATCTAGAATTCGGCCTTCCAGCCTCTACATGCTGGGCAACACCCTACGGGACCATACACCTCATCGTTGGCGGCCCGCTTGGCGAGGACTCAAGCCAGCCTGTCGCCCTCTCAGGATCCATCGCTCCATCGCTCGATTCTCCTGCCCCTCAGAGAGATGTCTGCACACTAGGGTGGGTTTATTCACTGCACTAGCCTCGGCCCTTAGAACTAGGCAGCATCATAATCTCTCGCCTCAATCAGCAAACCTTATTCTCCCAATGGTATGAGGAATACCTTGGGCCATTACCGGGGTTTGCTAACGACGCCGCCCGGCTACACAAGCATGAAACGGAGTTAGCGTCGAAGCCAGGAAAAACTTACACTCTTTAAAGATAACGATTTCAATGCAATTTATTGAATATAGCATCACACAATTCGTAACTTCATACAATTTTATGTCATTACTTTAAAAGGAAAAGATACACATTTATTAACACTAATATATATAAAAAAACTCTTCTTTAAAAGATAACCAAGCTGACCTGGCCACCATTTCCTTGAGGAGCTTGTAAAGGGAGGGTTGGATCAGGAGCATCTTCTCTAATCTCGTTGTTGCGTGCTCCTCTCGAGGTAATATTCTAACATTTTTGGAAAGGGACCATCTTGGACGTCGTCTTATAGGGCTCACTGTCGCGATCGGAACGCTCCAGTGAGATCTCAATTCTGAGATGGTTTGCTCACCGTATGAGCAAAAGACCACAGTGCATGAACCCTCTCTAAGGTAAAAACCTCTTACTAAAGTCCACACAAATGGGAGGGGGGATGTCCTTAACACAAAAACGTTTTGCTAAAGGGGAGAAGAGCCGAGGGCTGTTGTAAGTCTCTTCACACGGGGGAGGGGGGAGGGAGAGAAAAGTTAAGGACACTGCCTCCTCCTAGAGCAAGAGGGGAGTAGAGGAAAATTACCTTATCTGAAAAGGGGCAAATGAGGGGGTGTGAGAGGGGCGGCTGCAAGGGGTGGCTGTACTATAGCAAGTACACTGCACAGGGACGGATGACGGTACGGACGGCGGCACAGTAGAGCGTAGGCTACGCAAAAATGCATGTTGTCCATGGAGCACCCTGGGGGTTTATATAACTGTGGGGTACAGGTGTACGGGCACTACGCAAAGTAAGGACGAAAGGACGATGTACCAGCAAAGGCTGTCGATTAGTGGCCTGCATGGCTCTGTGGGAAAGGTACGGTGATGGCACGGAAGCGGTAAAGCTGTCTACGCCCTTATAGCATGCCACACTTCCACACACGCATGCAAACACACCAGAACACCAGACCAAAGAGCATGAACAGGACTTATATTTCAGAAAAGACCTTGACCTTTACAGAATCGGATATCCCAGATATCCCAGACACCAGCTACACCAAGCACCCGCTCGCAAACAGCCCTCTCCAGCTCCTGGTCGCTCCCAATCCGTTCCCTTCTTGCTTCTCTGCAGCCGACCTCTTTCCTCTGTGCTCTGCACTTCAGCTGAAATCCTCTCTGCCACACCACCAGCACACAGCCAGTCCTCAAAGGATAAAACCAGTCACCCTTCTGCCTTTTTCACAACCCAACAACCAGCCCAAACCACACAATACCAAAGGCCCACCAAGCCTGCGCCCCTCTGCACTTCGCCTGCCTGTAGCTGTCTCCCCAGTCGCCTCAACAATTCACACTCTTCACTTGATGATTCAGGCTCCTTCAACTAGCACCAACGCCAGCCTATGCATGTTCCCTTTACACCAGACGGGTCACCTACGCTGGCTGTCTCCACACTTCTGCCCAGCAGCTTGCCTCCATAGCGGCATCCTTCCTCAGTCGTCAGCCCCCACGGTTTCCTCTATCTTCTTGCCCCACCCGCCAGCTCACTGTTCGCTGGCCAAAACTCTCTTGCTGCTGCCAGCAGCTGCCTTTGCTAGCGCCACACGGCCTCTCACCTCCTGACTCACCACCTTGACGGCTACTGCAGCCACTGCTTCTCGGCGACCTTCCTACCCGTCACCTGCATGCTCCAGAGGCCTCTAACGCCAGCACTTGTCTCTTGCAAACCTGCAGTTGCGCCCAAGAACACAAGGGGCCCCCCTGTCCTCGCTACCCCTCACAACAAGGCGACCTATTTATTTTCACTCCGCACACAGAGGCCGCCTCCAAACATTGGAACTACTTTGTAGAATGACGAGGCTTCCCATGAACAACACGGCCACTCCTCGTACTGCAGCTGCGCATCACACCTTTGGTAGCTTCAAGCCCGTCATCTTACAACTGGCGCCTTCCACATTAGCTCCCACAAGCTCCCACACGGCTCCTTCAGCTGACCTCACACAGTCGGCCTCATCTTGCAGTATGTTGACAACCCTTCCCTCCAGCAATCACCTGGCGGCACATGCCCCAGAACTTCTTCTGCAGCACCTATGGGTGGCTGCAGCTCGCCTCACGACACACACAAGAGCCTTCTCTGTCCTGCGCTCCAACCCCCTACACGGCGAACTCTTTCGGGGCCCAGAGCCCCTCAGCTCTTCGCTTTGTCTCCCCGCTCTCTCAGTAGAGTCACCTGCGGCTGCTCCAGCCACTGCACAAAGCACTCAGAGCCTTCTCTGCAGCCTCCTGCTACGCTCGAGGCCCCTCCTCTCTCAAAACAACACGGTCTCCTGCGCCAGCTGTGATCCTCTGTGTCCACTTCTCTCCCCGCTGCTCTTCTCTGCAGCCCTCACACCAAAACATATGGGGCTTCCTCCCCGTCGGCTCTTCCCGCCGTCTTCCTCTCTTCGTCCAGCTGCACCGACCGCTGCAGCCCACACACAAAACACACCAGGGGGCCTCCTCTGCAGCCTCCTTCTACGCTCGAGGCCCCTCCTCTCTGCAATCAACACGGCGGCTCCTTCACCTCAGAGAGTCCCCCCCCACTGCTGCACTTAGCTGCACACGTTCTCCAAGAACTTCGGAGAGTCCCCTTCGCCAGCCTTCTGGAAAATCCTCGCTGGCGGCCAACCTCCACGCCACCTTTTTAGAATAAGGCCACGTTTATTCTTTTTTTATTCATTATAAAAATGGCCATGATGTTATTCTTTTCACACCATGTCCAAGACAAGCCCTCCATTACCCTTTTTTCATGCTCCATGTCCACATACCTCAAATGCAACCTTGAGTGCCCACTCATTTGGATGCGCACACAACTCAAGGCGACCAAACAGCTAAAACCATTTCCAGCGGACCTCGTTTCGGACAAGCTGTGCTTCCAGAATTTCAACATTGTCCCTGCACACACTTCCATCAAAGCCCTATGCTTGACTGCCGCATCCTCGACGCCCACACCAAGTCAATGGGTGCCCCCATGACTTCATCACAACACGAACAACACTCATGTACACATGTACAAGTTGAGGTTGAGGTTCCCAAAAAACTACACACATATTTAGCAACCCCCTTTCTTCTGCTGAGACATTTATGTCCAGCAGCTGCACAATTAGAAACCACTTATCCCCCTGGATCAAACAGAAACCTCGGTGCATCTTCCTTCCAGTCCTTCAGGCATTCCCCTCCATCAGACAACCATTGACACACCCTGTCATAACCTTCTACTTCCAGCAACCCCCTTGGCTCTTCATTTATGGCTTCAGCATCGTCGACTGTTGCACTTCCTCCTCCAGACCAGCTCATATAACCTTGTGAGGGAAATAACCATTCCTCACCTTTACTCCCCTCTGACACATCTGACTCCCACTTATAATCATATACCGAGATAACACACATCTCATCATCAACTCCCATCTCATGGTCACCCAATTTGCCACCCACATTATTGGCTTCCAACCCTTCCTCTGGACTAACTGCCAGACAACCAAACCGTTCATCCATATGCTGAGCATCCACATGTGGTGTGTCCACTATACACTCACTGCCCTTCAGCCCATCATCATCACACACAGCAACCTCGTGCATTGCAGACTCATCATTGTCGCTTTCCTGCAGTTTCTCCAGCTTCAAGACCATTGGCGATCCTGCAAGATTCTCCACATCTTGCACAGGCATCCCTACCAAGTCTAAGCTCCCCAAACTCCCAGGCAAAGCATCTTGGTCCCCCTGACCAACAACAATAGCCTCACATGCATCCTCACCACTGACAACCACCTCATCCTCTTGGGCATGACAAGGAACACACACCTTATGTTCAGCATCCACACCTGCGAAATCTCTCGCACCATCAACCAAAGTAGCATCCAGCTCACCATCGGTCACACCATCACTCTCTTCCTGCTGCACAACTGGCATGCAAGTAGTCTTCTCCAAGGAAGCCATCTTCAACAGATCATCCAGCACACTATCAAGTACACTGTCCAATTCACCATCCACACTCTCACAACAGGCTGCAATATCCAACTCATCACCTGGATCATCCACGTGCACTCCATCCACAGTACCTTCATTAGTGACACCTTGATCATCACACTCCACCTTGACTGGCTGAAGTTCTGGCACCTGCAAGTCATTCCCCTTTTCTGAATCAAAGAGATCATCCAAGCCATATCCATGCTCAAACTCATCACGCTTCACAGCACTAGCAGCATCACCTTCACAGTCCACAGCACCATCAATAACCTCATTCTCCTTCTCACCTTCTGAAAGCTCTTCAGGGCTGATTCCAGAAACCTCATCCTTCTCCGTTCCCAACAGGCTAACATGTCCCATACCCTGCTCTGCAAATGTGACCTTATGGACCTCACAAACATTGGGCTGAATTGCATCCCTCACCTGCATACTAGGGCCACTCACCCTATCACTCATTCCCATAGGCAATTGATATATGCCACCATTAGCTTTGGCTGGTCTCTCACATTGCGGACTCATATGACCCCACTCACCACAATTCCGGCATTGCACATCACACAGATACCCTTTCCCTCTTCCAATATCTACTAAATTTCTTTCAAAACCAGATGATGCATCAATCTTTCTTCCCATATCACCTATGCTTCGTCCTCTTCCTGCAGACTCTATCCAATTCACACTCAAAGACTTCATGAGCTCCACTGCATCATGAACCTCCCTCTTCAAAGAATCCTCCTGTTTAGGAACAACAACAGCTTTTCTTCCAGGATGCATATTCTCAATCTGTGGCACCTTCACAAACCTCTTTGGCTCTTCCCGCATTCCCAACTGCCTGAGACGCTTCACCTTCCAGTCCTTCTCACGAGCTACTCTGACAGCCTCCTCAAAGCTATCCAGGTTCTTCAGCTCCACCTTCAGACGGATCGTTGGCTCCAGACCTGCCACAAACCGCTCCCTCTTTATCATTTGCGGGGGTACTTCAGGAATCAGAGCCTCACACCACAGACTCCACAGTCTACCAAACTCTATCAGATACTGATCCACATCCTGACCATCCTTCTGCTGAATGTTACACAACTCTTTCCACACTTCATTCGGACTCTTCACATGGACGAACTGTGCCAAAAAGGCAGCTCTGACTACACGGTACTCAGGATCTTGTCGATGAACATTCCTGTGTGCAGTCACAAACATCTGCAACCATACTTTTGCATCACCCTGCAAGCAATAAGTCAAAATCCGAGAAAAGATCTCCGGGGTTGCCCTGTCTTTCATCAAAGCTGTAAACTCCATCTTCTCCAGAAACCTGGTTGCATTCTCCTGTGGCAATCCCCAATACTCCGGAAAATCCTGAGCCATCTTTCCAAATCTTTCTTCACACAGCCCCTATCTTCTTTCACAAACCAGAGGAAATCTGCTCCTCTGTGGAGGCACCAAAAAGTGATGGCACGGAAGCGGTAGAGCTATCTACGCCCTTATAGCATGCCACACTTCCACACACGCATGCAAACACACCAAAACACCAGACCAAAGAGCATGAACAGGACTTATATTTCAGAAAAGACCTTGACCTCTTTCCTCTCTGCTCTGCACCTCAGCTGAAATCCTCTCTGCCACACCACCACCGGTCCTCAAAGGATAAAACCAGTCACCCTTCTGCCTTTTTCACAACCCAACAACCAGCCCAAACCACACAATACCAAAGGCCCACCAAGCCTGCGCCCCTCTGCACTTCGCCTGCCTGTAGCTGTCTCCCCAGTCGCCTCAACAATTCACACTCTTCACTTGATGATTCAGGCTCCTTCAACTAGCACCAACGCCAGCCTATGCATGTTCCCTTTACACCAGACGGGTCACCTACGCTGGCTGTCTCCACACTTCTGCCCAGCAGCTTGCCTCCATAGCGGCATCCTTCCTCAGTCGTCAGCCCCCACGGTTTCCTCTATCTTCTTGCCCCACCCGCCAGCTCACTATTCGCTGGCCAAAACTCTCTTGCTGCTGCCAGCAGCTGCCTTTGCTAGCGCCACACGGCCTCTCACCTCCTGACTCACCACCTTGACGGCTACTGCAGCCACTGCTTCTCGGCGACCTTCCTACCCGTCACCTGCATGCTCCAGAGGCCTCTAACGCCAGCACTTGTCTCTTGCAAACCTGCAGTTGTGCCCAAGAACACAAGGGGCCCCCCTGTCCTCGCTACCCCTCACAACAAGGCGACCTATTTATTTTCACTCCGCACACAGAGGCCGCCTCCAAACATTGGAACTACTTTGTAGAATGACGAGGCTTCCCATGAACAACACGGCCACTCCTCGTACTGCAGCTGCGCATCACACCTTTGGTAGCTTCAAGCCCGTCATCTTACAACTGGCGCCTTCCACATTAGCTCCCACACAGCTCCTTCAGCTGACCTCACACAGTCGGCCTCATCTTGCAGTATGTTGACAACCCTTCCCTTCAGCAATCACCTGGCGGCACATGCCCCAGAACTTCTTCTGCAGCACCTATGGGTGGCTGCAGCTCGCCTCACGACACACACAAGAGCCTTCTCTGTCCTGCGCTCCAACCCCCTACACGGCGAACTCTTTTGCCCACGCTTCTCTCCTGCGCACCCTCCTCTGCGCTTCTTTGCAGCGCCTCACACCAAAACACACCCGGGGCCCAGAGCCCCTCAGCTCTTCGCTTTGTCTCCCCGCTCTCTCAGTAGAGTCACCTACGGCTGCTCCAGCCACTGCACAAAGCACTCAGAGCCTTCTCTGCAGCCTCCTGCTACGCTCGAGGCCCCTCCTCTCTCAAAACAACACGGTCTCCTGCGCCAGCTGTGATCCTCTGTGTCCACTTCTCTCCCCGCTGCTCTTCTCTGCAGCCCTCACACCAAAACATATGGGGCTTCCTCCCCGTCAGCTCTTCCCGCCGTCTTCCTCTCTTCGTCCAGCTGCGCCGACCGCTGCAGCCCACACACAAAACACACCAGGGGGCCTCCTCTGCAGCCTCCTGCTACGCTCGAGGCCCCTCCTCTCTGCAATCAACACGGCGGCTCCTTCACCTCAGAGAGTCCCCCCCACTGCTGCACTTAGCTGCACACGTTCTCCAAGAACTTCGGAGAGTCCCCTTCGCCAGCCTTCTGGAAAATCCTCGCTGGCGGCCAACCTCCACGCCACCTTTTTAGAATAAGGCCACGTTTATTCTTTTTTTATTCATTATAAAAATGGCCATGATGTTATTCTTTTCACACCATGTCCAAGACAAGCCCTCCATTACCCTTTTTTCATGCTCCATGTCCACATACCTCAAATGCAACCTTGAGTGCCCACTCATTTGGACGCGCACACAACTCAAGGCGACCAAACAGCTAAAACCATTTCCAGCGGACCTCGTTTCGGACAAGCTGTGCTTCCAGAATTTCAACATTGTCCCTGCACACACTTTCATCAAAGCCCTATGCTTGACTGCCGCATCCTCGACGCCCACACCAAGTCAATGGGTGCCCCCATGACTTCATCACAACACGAACAACACTCATGTACACATGTACAAGTTGAGGTTGAGGTTCCCAAAAAACTACACACAACGGTGTCGGTTAACAGGGAAAGGAGTGGTATGCATGTACCTTATGTGGTCTGGGGTAGCATGGGTGTCCCACATAGCGGTACATGTGGACCACACAGTGGGCGACCGTCCTTTGGTTCTTGTGCGGCCATCGTACGGGCATCTTGGTAAGTGTGTACGGTCCAAATTTTGGGGCGAGGTTCCCAAATTTGGGGCACCGGCCTCAAGGGGCGATTTTTTTTAAAAAAAATTGGGGAGGTTCTCCAGGTTGTTGGGGTGCAGACCGTTCGTCAACAATCAAACGCCCGATCGTGCATTTATTACTTGGTTTAAAGGTCGTCGCGTTTTAACAAAAAATGATTGAAATTTGCGTATAAGCTTGATCCGGTGTCTATTTTGGATGCTTTAAAATCCTATATTAGGGTAGAATCACGTGCAAATTCTAAATTTGGGCTCAAAATTTGAAGATTCTAAGTAGAAATGACTCAAATAATAAAATCATTGATTTTCATGCTGTAAAAACTCATAAATTTATCTATTACATGGACATTTCTTTATTAGTGAAGATGGGTATGTTACATCCTTCCCCCCTTAAAGAAATGGAGATGTCCTCATCTCGTTAATGAATTGGGGATAATCCTTTAAGAGTGTAGCTTCATCTTCCCAAGTTGCATCCTCTTCAGGGTAATCTTTCCACTGTACTACTAGATGTTCTACAAGAGTTCTATTTTGGAGTTACCTTTCCCTAGAGTCTATGACGTTGTTGGGCTGTAGTTCAAAGACTCCTTGAGTAGAGATTACAACTTGTTCATCATCAAGAATATGATCGAGACTGGGTACATAAGGTTTTAACAAACTAACATGAAATACATTGTGGACTTTGATATGGGCTGGGAGTTGGAGTTTATAGGCACTTTTACCTAGACACTTGATAACTGTATAGGGACCACAATACCTAGGGCTAAGCTTCTTATATTTCCCAAGTGATAGAGAACTTCATTTGAGTCGCACTCGTAGAAGAACTTTGTCTCCTTCCTTGAAGATCCTTTGACCTCTTGGTGTTAGCATAATGCTTTTGTCGATCTTGGGCAGCTTTAATATCCTTTGGATTGCCTTGGCTTGTTCCTCCATCTCTTGGAGCATTTTCCTAGATGCCTCAACTCTTATGGTTTGTTCCTCCATCTCTTGGAGCATTTTCCTAGATGCCTCAACTCTTATGGTCGGATCAGAGAAATTTAGAGGAGACAAGCATTCTTGCCCATAGAGTGCTTTGAATGGTGACACTCCTATGCTCTAATGATAAGCTCTGATGATAAGATGCATTGTAGGCAAATTCTACCAGAGGAAGGTATTGAATCCACCTTCTTGGTTCCCGTCCACAATATGCTCTAAGAATGTCTTCAATTACTTGATTGACTCTCTTAGTCTGGCCATCGGTCTCTAGATGATAAGCTATGCTAAAGCAAAGTTGAGTTCCCAGGGCTTGAAATAAGGACTGCCAAAACTTTGAAGTGAAGTCAGAATCTCGGTCACTTACTATCCTTTTTGGGAGACCATGAAGTTTGACTTCCTTGATGAATATTCGAGCAACATCAGAAGCTTTGAAGGTCTTCTTTGTTGGTATAAGGTGAGCTACTTTGGTAAGTAAGTCCACTACTACCAGAATGGAGTCATATCCTCCTTGATAAGTGGGGAGACTTGTGATAAAATCCATACTAATGCACTCCCACTTCATTTGGGGAATATCCAAGGGTTGAAGTTTTCCAAGCATCTTGACCCTTTCAGCTTTGATCCTTTGGCGCATGAGAGACACTGCTTCAAGTACCGAAGGACATCATTTTTCAAGCCTGCCTAATGAAAGCTCTTTCTTACGGCATTTAATGTTTTTGCATAGCCTGGGTGTCCCATAATAGGACTATCATGAGCTTCATGGAGGATTAGTTTCTTTAAAGCAGGATCCTTAGGGATACTACATAGCTTGTGATTGAAGTAGAGGCTTCCTTCATGAGTGGAGTATCCCTTGACTAGATTCTTCTCTTTCTCTGAATTTCCCCCTTCTTCTACTAACTTCATCATCCTATGATAATCTGGATCATGAGATGAGACTTCTTCCACCTTGACCAACATGGGATTATTTGGCATTGAAATTGCACTTAAGAAAGATTTACGGCTAAGTGCATCTGCTACCACATTATCTTTCCCAAGGCAGAATTTGATGTTGAAGTCATATTCTTGTAGAATTTCAATTCATCTCCTTTGCCGCATGTTGAGGTTAGGCTGGGTGAAGATCCACTTTAGACTTTTGTAGTTAGTTACAAGCTGGAATTTGCACCCCAAGAGATAATGTCTCCATAATTTGAGGCAATGAACAACCCCTACGAGCTCCAAATCATGGGTGACATAATTTGCTTCAGCTTGCGGAAAATATAAGTGACTGGTCTTCCTTCTTGGCCTAAGACACCACCAAGTGCTAGACTACTGGCATCAGTAACCACTTCAAATTCCTTGGTGAAATTAGGAAGTTTCAGGACTGGGATAGAAGTAATAATGACCTTGAGCTGATCAAAACTATTTTGATGGATTGGCAGCCACACTATTTTGCAATCCTTCTTAAGAAGATCCATAAAAGGTGCAACTACCAAGGCATAATCTTTGATAAAAATCTTATACCATCTCCTGAATCCCAAAAACCCCACGAACTTCATGAACTTCATGAACTTCACGAACAGATTTAGAGGGTGGCCACTCCAGAATATCTTTGACCTTGGCGGGGTCTATTGAAATGCCATCCTTAGAGATGACGAATCCAAGATACTCAATTTGATGAGTAAAGAAGGTACATTTGCTCTTCTTGGCATAGAGTTTATGTCTACGCAACAATTACAGAACTCTACGCACATACTCCTCATGCTCTTCCATTCATTTGGAGTAGATTAAGATGTCATTAAAAAAAACAAGCACAAAATTCATCCAAGTAAGGATGGAATATATCTTGCATTATGCGGTTGAAGGTTGTAGGAGCATTGGTTAGCCCCCGAATGACATTACAGTAAACTGACAGTAGCCATAACGAGTATTGAAGGCTGTCTTGGGTATATCTACTTCCTTGACTAGTAACCAGACCTCAAATCTATTTTTTAGAAGACTTTGGTCCCATGAAGCCGGTCAAGAAGTTCGTCGATGCGAGGGATAGGACACTTATTCTTGACAGTGACTTGATTTAGTCCTCGATAATCTATGCAGAGGCGGAGAGTTCCGTCCTTCTTTTTTTGGAAAAGAATAGGTGCCCCCTAAGGAGAGCTATTGGGGGCATACGAATCCTTGCTCAATGAGTTGGGAAAGTTGCTCTTTAAGTTCAATGGCTTCAAGAAGGGACATTTTATAGGGCATTTTTGAGACGGGTTGAGCCCCAAGGATCACCTCAATTTCATGATTGACTTCTCGAGGAGGCGGTAGCCTCAGGGAAGATGTCATAGGAGAAACACTTAAGATAGTCCACTAAGTCTTAACTTTGGAGAAAAATCCTATTTATCGACACCTTGACCATGTAGAGATTCAAGGATATGATTCATAGGTAAGACCTAGTCCTATCCCACAAGGGAAGCGTGATCTTCTAAAAGTCAAATCACCCATAGGGTAATTTATCATAAATTGGGCAACTACTAGACTTGATTTCTAGAGGCAATGCTTTTTTCCTCATCCATGCAAGGCACAGCCCGCTGACCTAGTCTTCTAGAATAGAGTTGCCCAAGAACCTAATTATCTAGTGTAGGGCTTTCACTTGATCTGTTGGAAAGCTACCCGACTATTCGGGTCCACCCATCCATAGGATGGTGCCATCGGGGCATTCCATCCTCCCACTTTCCACTCTACTCATGCTTCAATTTGTTTTCTAAATAATCCTACCACACTGTTTGGGACATAAATAAACATGTTCCTTAATTACGGCCCTTTTCACAAAGTTTGTTAAAACAGCCTCTTTACCCAATACAATCATGCCAAAGAAACGATATATATATATAAAGTTGATACATGAATCAATTCCATACAAGCCAAACCGGCTCTCTTATTCTTTTCCTTTATTCTTCCGATGATCTAGAATTCGGCCTTCCAGCCACTACATGCTGGGCAAAACCCTACGGGACCATACACCTCATCGTCGGACTCAAGCGGCATGTCGCCCTCTCTTGCTCCATCGCTCGATCCTCCCGCCCCTTAGAGGGATGTCTACACACTAGGGTGGGCTTATTTACCGCACTAGCCTGGGCCCTCAGAACTAGGCAGCATCATAACCTCTCGCCTCAATCGATGAACCTTATTCTTTCCATGGTACGAGGGATACCTTGGGCAATTCCCAGGCTTTGCTAACAACGCCGCCGGCCTACACAAGCATGGAACGGAGTTAGCGTTGAAGCCAGGAAAACTTGCACTCTTTAAAGACAACAATTTGAATGCAATTTATTAAATACAGCATCACACAATTCGTAACTTCATACAATTTTATGTCATTATTTCAAAAAGGAAAAGATACACATTTATTAGCAATATATATAACAAAAACTTTTCTTTAAAATATAACCAATCTAACCTGGCCACCATCTCCTTGAGGAGATTGAAGAGGGAGGGTTGGAGCCGCATTAGGAGCATCTTCCCTAATTTCGTTGTTGCGTGCTCCTCTTGGGGAAATATTGTGACGTTTTTGGGATGGGGCCATCTTGGACGTCGACTTGTAGGGCTCGCTGCTGCGGTCAAAACGCTTCAGTTAGATCTCAATTTTGAGATCGTTTGCTCATCATATGAGCAAAAGACTATAGCGTATGAACTCTATGTAAAGGCAAAAACCCCTTATTAAAGTCTACGCAAATTGGGGGGGGGGGATTGTGAGATGTCCTTAAGACGAAGAGGGGGATGGAGAAAATTAGCTTATCTGAAAAGAGGCAAACGAGGGGGTGTGAGAGGGGTGGCTGCAATGGGCGGCTGTATTGCAGCAAGTACGTTACACAGGGATGGAGGGCGGTATGGACGACGGTACAACAGGGCATACGCAGCACAGAAATGCGTGTCGTCTGTGGAGCACCCCGGGGGTTTATATAGCTGAGGGGTGAGGGTAGGGACGCTCCGCAAAGCAAGGACGAAAGGACGGTGTACCGTCAAAGGCTATGGATCAATGGCCTGCATGGGTCTAGGGGAAAGGTACGGTGTCAGTTGTCCGGGAAAGGAGTGGTATGCATGTACCTTATCTGGTCTAGGGCAGCATGGGTGTCCACGTAGGGGTACGTGTGGACCCTACAGTGGGTGGCCGTCCTTTGGTTCTTGGGCGGCCATTGTACGGGCACCCTAGTAAGTGTGTACGACCCAAATTTTGGGGCGGGGCATCCACCTCGATTTGCGTGCCGGAGCGCCCCAGGGGGCAAAATTTTTTTTTTGTCCGGGAGGTTTTCCTGGTCGTTGGGGTTCAGACGGTTTGTCAATCTGACGCCCGGTCGTGCAGTTATTAAGGTTTAAAGGTTGTCACTTTTTAACTAAAATGACTGAAATTTGCTTATAAGCTTGATCCGATGTCCGTTTTGGATACTGTAAAATCTTATATTAGGATAAAATCGCACGCAGATTCCAAATTTGGACTCTGAATTTGAAGATTCTAAGTAGAAATGACTCAAATAATAAAATCATTGATTTTTATACCATAAAAACTCATGAATTTATCTATTACATAAACATTTCTTTATTAGTGAAGGTGGGTATGTTACATCCTTCCCCCCTTAAAGAAATCGAGATGTCCTCATCCCTTCATGAATTGGGGATAATCCCTTAAGAGTGTAGCTTCATCTTCGCCAGTTGCATCTTCTTCAAGGTAATCTTTCCACTGTACTAGATGCTCTATAAGAGTTCTATTTCGGAGTTGCCTTTCCCTAGAATCTATGATGCTATAATTCAAGGACTCCTTGAGTAGGGATTACAACTTGTTCATCATCAAGAATATGATCAAGACTGGGTACATATGGTACATGAAATACATTGTGGACTTTGATATGGGCTGGGAGCTGGAGTTTATAGGCACTTTTACCTAGACACTTGATAACTGTATAGGGACCACAATACCTAGGGCTGAATGAAGAATGTATTGACCTTTTTGTCTATTGATTGCATCCTTGTATCTCTCACTGCACTTTTCCATGATGGGACTATTTAGAATGTAGAATGTATTCACCTTTTGGTGCAATGCTTTGTTGCCTTCCTTTTCCTGTGCAAGCAAAAGGGGCTCTTCTTCTCAGCAATTGAGATTGGAGAATATGGGTTTGCCAAGCTCCACTTGTAGTCAATCTTTTGCAGTATCCTAATAAGCCAAGCTCTCCTCCACCAACAAATTGCATAAAAGATGATAAATCGCAGAAAGGAGGGTTTGCTCTTAATGGAGGGTCAATTGGATAGAGATGCCCATCAACCCAAAGATCTATATTTTTCTCCTTAGCTATCCTACAAGCTTGGATAGATTGTGCATCAGTAGGATGGGTTTTTTTAGAGCTTCCATACTCTTCAGGAATATGGATGTGTAAATCAACCTTCCGTTTTCTAGCTTCACAAGGGGCTACACACACAGCTTGCAACAAAGGCTCCATGGCTAAGCAGAGGAAGAAGCTAAAGCAGAGAGATCCTCAGAGGGAGAGAGAGAGAGAGAGAGAGAGAGAGAGAGAGAGTGAGTGAGAGAGACTGCTAAAACTTTGCTGTTGGAAGTTTAACACAAATCCGTTTTTCTAAGTAGAAAATGAAATTTTTGATATACAAATATACTAACATGGAGTTTTTCATCATTCAATAAATTACATTTATGATAAAATTTAAAAAATAATAATTTTTGGGGTCCGCACAATTTCGAGATCTCATGGATTTAGTGGTTCCTGAGAGTTAGTTATGTTTACGGGGTTGTGGGGACCTGACAGTTAGCTATGGATGTACTGGCTCCTAACAGGCTTCTGACCTAACCCTTAAATTACAAGCTTTTTCGAGGGAAAAAAATATTTTCATCATACATATTATTTGGGTGGTGTTTTTTCCACCTCAAAATGTAAAAAAATTTAAAATAAAAAATTTCCACTTTTTGGGGCCCACCTAAATACGAGAATGTTTTGATGATGTGGAAGGGAGATATGGTGGGAGAGTTAATGAGAAAGGAAATTTCAAACTGACAAGAAAGATTCAATTTGTATAGAGAGTGAAGATAAAAAATTCATACATATTGGTTGGGTTATGTTTTTTCCACCTCAAAATGTAAAAAAAATAAAATCATAAAAAATTTCACTTTTTGGGACCCACCTAAATATGAGAATGTTTTGCTGATGTGGAAGGGAGATATGGTGGGAGTTAATGAGAAAGGAGATTTCAAACTGACAAGAAAGATTCAATTTGTAAAGAGTGAAGATTAAAAAATCAAAAAGTATGAGAAAAGTCAAAAAGTAAGAGAATGAGAATATTCCCTTTAAAAAGTGAAACTAGGGGGTATGCCTGATGTGGCAAGAGGCAAAAAATAAGGGTCATCATAACCTTTGTCTCCCTTAAGCCCAACTTTTTAATCTCTAATCCCTTGAAATTAAGAATCCTTAGGAGGCGCTTTTTGGGTCCAAAAAATTCTTAATGATTGATTGTGAGGAATAATAGGGAAGTGTCTAAAAACCTTTCAAAGAATTTTGTCTCCTTGAAAATAATCCCTATAGTCACTCTCTCCAGATTTTGAACATTGTGTTGCATCTTTATTCTAAATAGCATGCAATCATTGGGACATGCATGTATTGTTATATACTCCATACCTAGCATACATATCATTTTGTGAGTCTGGTAATACATTTTGAGGGGGAAGAATCTTCTTGAGAAGTATAAAACATAACATATGAAATTTGTCAAATTCATCTCTACTAAAGTGTTGCCTTTAGAAAGGGGTTTAATTGTGTAAGTCCTATGTCCCATGACTCTAGAAGCAACAGATTTAGAATCTGATGCTTTAGTTCCTTTGACCATGAGATTATTCTCTAGTTGCGTGGCATTTGTTGTAACTTCATCCCATGTAGTCATGCCTATAATGACTAATCCATTATAGATCACTTTATGCTTAAGAACAATCTCCTAAGAGAGTGGTGAAGTTCAAGCGTTCCTCGACCGTGAGAGTTCTATACCAACCCCACCCTTACCGTCTAATGTTAGACTAAAGGCATTGGTCTTGAAATCCTCATTTCATTCTCCTAGGGCCTCAACCACTTGATCAAATACTTCAAAATGTATCCTAGGATCACCATATCCAGTGAGCTTATGAGTTATCTTGGCTATCTAGTTAGCTTTTTCATGGCTCTCTTGGCCTGTCACAGTGCTATGCTTTCTCCTACCGCTCTTCCTAGGGCCTGTGTAAAAGCAACTCGGTCTCTGGGGTAGAGCTAATGTTGGCATAACAAGAGTAATGATAGAAGTAACTGGAGGTGCAACATGTGGCACTGCATGAGGATGCGTTAGTCTAAACCCTAGTAGGGGTTGTTGTGCTACATAAGGCATGTGCCCTACTAGCACCCCAATAGGTGCTCTAGTCATGTGGGTATTAGTTGTAGCTGGTCTTGTAGTAAGAGTTGTTAGCACACTCATTCTAGTGAAGGGTTGTTTAATGGGTGCACCACCAGAATGAGATGTGACCCCTCTAGGAATGGTAATACCAGATATTCCAAGCATGTACATGTGTGAAGGGGTGTTGGCTACCATTGTTAGGTATTTTTTGGGTAATATTTTCTTGGCATGTGAACACACTCATGCATGGCATTTACAAATAAAGGGTGTCCATCTCCAAGGGCTAAAGGGGGTATAAGGCCACATGTGGACGGATCTAACAAAAATATGCAATGTGTACAGTTAGTTGTTGGTTTACCTTGATAAATGGGAAATAAAAGGGGTGTGAGATGAGAATCAGTTTCACAAGGCAGGTTTTAGCACTATCATATGTGGACAAGTTTGTTGACAAATAATGTGAGCATGCAGAGTGTGAGGTGAAAAAAAGAAAGAAATACCTGCCTCTACAGCCCTTCCACCTCGCAAACTTGGAATAACACACACGAACGGGGGCACCACCAGCCACCGGCTGGAACAATTCTCGCACTCACCACCCAACCCACGCCAGACAGACAGCACCAAACAGGGGCACCATAGACCAAAGCAAACACCCAGCAATATATTCCCAGATCAAAACAATTTACAAGCTTCTCTCGACACAGAAGCTTTACTCACACAACCCACAAAACACTCACTCAGGCCTATCAGCCGAGGATACACCACATCCCCAATCACCACATAACTCTCGCCTGCCTGCTGTACCAATCACACCAGAATGAACCCGGCCACTCTCACTCCAGAAGGCGCCCACACCAGCTAACCCTCGAGTCCTCTACGACCCATCACTTCTGCATGTGTCGTCAGCAGCAGCTTCACTCCACGCTCTCTCTCTCTGTCTCTCTGTCTCTGTGCTGATCCTCTGTCAGCCCGCAACAAACCCAGGCAGCTTATCTGCCTTGCTACCGGCCCACCACCAAGCAGCAACACTTCTCTGTCTTCACTCGGCACCCACTCTGTCCTCTGTCCTGTCTCCTAGGCGGCCCACACCAGCCGACCTGTCACTTGCAGCTTATCTGCATCCCTTTCTTGTCCACACCTCAAAGGCGGCCTCCACTGGCTCCCACAGTCGTCACACCAGCAGCCCAAACACATCTTACGCTTCTGCCCCGCTCCAGCTGCAGTCACACGACCACCTCTGTCTCTTTCCACAGGCGTCGTTCCACCCACTTGCTGCAGCCCTTCACTTGCACTATCCTCAACATATCTCTACTTGCTGACGACCATCACTTTGGCGCCAGTCACAACTGCACCCTCACCAAGGCGGCTTCTGTGTTGCCTATGCCTAGATCACCTACACGGTGGTCTCCTTCTTACTCACACTGCCTACTGCAGCTGCGCCATCAGTCACCAGCCCACGCGGCCTGTACAAGATGGCCCACACGCCTCTGTCACTTCACCTGGGAGGCTCCAGACTACACAATGGCCCGCTTCTCTTTTTCTCCTCGCCAGCCTGCTCCTCTGCAATCCTCGTGTTGCGCCTGGGAACCCCCTCGACCTTCTACGCCCGCCAGCTAACCCTCGAGCTGTGCTCTCCACTGTTTATGTAGCTCGTCGGCGCCCTTCACCAAGGCGGCTTCTGTCCCAGCAGCCCATCTACTCTCTGCCAGCTGCGCTCCACAGCTCTCGTACCTGCAGCAGCCTGTCGCCCGAGAAGCCCCAGAAGCCCCCGACTTCAACAACACAGCCTCTCGCCTTTTCTTGTTGCGCAGCACTGCCGACCCGCCACCTTCGACCATCTTCTGGACATGTGCGCTGGCAGCGTAATACAGCTCCACGCCATGTTGCTTTTTTGGCCATAAATTATTATATATATTTCATTTTACCTAAGAAACGGCCACCCCAACCTTTTCACACCAATACTAATGGTTGCATTCCTTTTACCTTAAATTGCCCATACCTTCCACAACCTTCCTCAAATGCAACCCACGATGCCCGCTCATGCTTGGGGATGCATACACACCGAGACGGCCATCAGCTTAAATCAACCCAGCAAACCGCTCACCGGACAGGCCTGCCAACAGCTCAAACCAAATCTGTCCACACTAAACACCTGGCCAGGCATTCCACGGCCAAATTCTTACACACGCCACGCATCCATATGTACACTGACCAGAAAGACGTCTCAGAAAAACGCCTGACATACTTTGCCACCCCCCCCATCTGCTAGAGCATTCATGCTCAGCAGCATAAGCACAAATCCAGTAGTCATCCACCAGGATCAAAAGGAAACAGCAATTCACCATCCCATTCCCCGACATCCCTCAAACACCATGGCTGCATCATTGCATACCAAACATCAACCACGCGCATCACCAAATCATCCATGTCCACTTCACCCACAGCAGCAAACCTCCCCGTCTTCAAAACCTGTGGCATCCCAGCATTTAGCATCCAATCCATCAACACCTGTGAAGGCCAGCTTCCAGCATTTTGACCTTTATCCACACAAAAATCCATATCCTTTCCATCAGCAGTATCCACCAGCACTTCCAGTTCCTGTAAAACAGGCATTTCTTCACAACCATTCAGCTCAACTGGTTCAGAATCTTTGTCTTCCAGGGACTTTGCTTTCAGCATTTCAGCAATCTGCAAAGAAGCCTTTGCCACACTCTCAGCCATATCAGCATCCATCTCCACCTCTGGCTCCTGTTCATCCAGGCTAGCAATTTCCCAAATATCATCCTCAGGCACACTACTTACCACACAACGTTCTTCATCAGCCAAATCAGCATGCATACCGTCTTCAGTGTTGCCAACCCCCCTGGTATCATCGTCCAAAGACTCCCCAACACCTAATGCATCCAATGGAACAACATCCACACCATCCATCACAGGTACCATATCATCATCCAGCTGTCCAAGAAAATCCATAATGATGGAGTCTTCCTCCATGCTCTCCACATCCGCATCACAAGCCATCTTCACTTCATCAGAAGTCTCTACCCCATCCTCCTCCCTTTCTGTATCCAGCAAAAAATCATCCTCAGAGCATCCTGTATCCAGCTCCTCTTCTTTCTTATCATCAGCCAATCCCAAGGCATCATCCTCGTTACTTCCCTGTGCATGCATATCATCCAAATTCTCCAAACGATCTTCAATAGGACCTTCCAACTCACTGTCCTGTACAGCCACGACGTCCTCATCCAAAGAAGAATCCATTGGCAACTCCTTATCTGCAACAGTCTCAAACCTTGACCCAGATTCCTCATCCTGCTTTACTTGCTTTTCATCCACCTGCACATGCTTTTCAAACTTTGGAAAAAAATCAGAAGGCATATAGAACATACCCCTCCGTACCTGTACTGGCCTTTGAGGCTCCTGTCTAATCAAACCTTGCATAGGAGTCTTATCCACCTCAACCAGATTCACCTGCTTATCCCTTACAGACACAACACCTTCATACGAATAAATACCCATCTCCATCTGCTTCAAAACCTTGCCTTCCTTTTCCCTAGCAACCCTAACAGCATCATCAAATGACCTGGGATTCTTCAACTCAACCCTGATCTTCAAATGGGGTAGCAAACCATCAATAAACAAACTCTTCTTCAAAAACATAGGAGGAACTTCCTGCTTCAATGTCACACACCACTTACTCCACAAACATGTAAATACCTTCACAAAATCATCCAGTGATTGCCCATGTACCTGCTTCAAGACGCTCAGCTCCTACCAAAGCACACCAGAATCCTCCACTTGCTGAAAACGCTCCAAAAGGCCTTCTTTCAACCTGTCCAAGGTCAAGACACCAGCATCCTGTGCTTCAAAATCCCTCAGCCAGCTTCGGGCATCTCCCTTCAAGAAAATCTTCATCAGCTTCAGAACCTGCTCTTCATCCGTGACATGGTTGCTAATGCATGCCAACTCCATCTGCTCCAAGAAGTCACACACATCCTCTCCCTTCCTGCCATGAAACTCCGGATAAGACCACATCATGACAGCCTGTACCAATCCCTGAGCTCTCCTCAGCGGAACACACGCCCTTCTAGGCACAAAACAACGCCAGAGCCACTCCTCAGTGGGGGCACCAGAAGGATGTGAGGTGAAAAAAAGAAAGAAATACCTGCCTCTACAGCCCTTCCACCTCGCAAACTTGGAATAACACACACGAACGGGGGCACCACCAGCCCCACCGGCTGGAACAATTCTCGCACTCACCACCCAACCCACGCCAGACAGACAGCACCAAACAGGGGCACCATAGACCAAAGCAAACACCCAGCAATATATTCCCAGATCAAAACAATTTACAAGCTTCTCTCGACACAGAAGCTTTACTCACACAACCCACAAAACACTCACTCAGGCCTATCAGCCGAGGATACACCACATCCCCAATCACCACATAACTCTCGCCTGCCTGCTGTACCAATCACACCAGAATGAACCCGGCCACTCTCACTCCAGAAGGCGCCCACACCAGCTAACCCTCGAGTCCTCTACGACCCATCACTTCTGCATGTGTCGTCAGCAGCAGCTTCACTCCACGCTCTCTCTCTCTGTCTCTCTGTCTCTGTGCTGATCCTCTGTCAGCCCGCAACAAACCCAGGCAGCTTATCTGCCTTGCTACCGGCCCACCACCAAGCAGCAACACTTCTCTGTCTTCACTCGGCACCCACTCTGTCCTCTGTCCTGTCTCCTAGGCGGCCCACACCAGCCGACCTGTCACTTGCAGCTTATCTGCATCCCTTTCTTGTCCACACCTCAAAGGCGGCCTCCACTGGCTCCCACAGTCGTCACACCAGCAGCCCAAACACATCTTACGCTTCTGCCCCGCTCCAGCTGCAGTCACACGACCACCTCTGTCTCTTTCCACAGGCATCGTTCCACCCACTTGCTGCAGCCCTTCACTTGCACTATCCTCAACATATCTCTACTTGCTGATGACCATCACTTTGGCGCCAGTCACAACTGCACCCTCACCAAGGCGGCTTCTGTGTTGCCTGTGCCTAGATCACCTACACGGTGGTCTCCTTCTTACTCACACTGCCTACTGCAGCTGCGCCATCAGTCACCAGCCCACGCGGCCTGTACACGATGGCCCACACGCCTCTGTCAATTCACCTGGGAGGCTCCAGACTACACAATGGCCCGCTTCTCTTTTTCTCCTCGCCAGCCTGCTCCTCTGCAATCCTCGTGTTGCGCCTGGGAACCCCCTCGACCTTCTACGCCCGCCAGCTAACCCTCGAGCTGTGCTCTCCACTGTTTATGTAGCTCGTCGGCGCCCTTCACCAAGGCGGCTTCTGTCCCAGCAGCCCATCTACTCTCTGCCAGCTGCGCTCCACAGCTCTCGTACCTGCAGCAGCCTGTCGCCCGAGAAGCCCCAGAAGCCCCCGACTTCAACAACACAGCCTCTCGCCTTTTCTTGCTGCGCAGCACTGCCGACCCGCCACCTTCGACCATCTTCTGGACATGTGCGCTGGCAGCGTAATACAGCTCCACGCCATGTTGCTTTTTTGGCCATAAATTATTATATATATTTCATTTTACCTAAGAAACGGCCACCCCAACCTTTTCACACCAATACTAATGGTTGCATTCCTTTTACCTTAAATTTCCCATACCTTCCACAACCTTCCTCAAATGCAACCCACGATGCCCGCTCATGCTTGGGGATGCATACACACCGAGACGGCCATCAGCTTAAATCAACCCAGCAAACCGCTCACCGGACAGGCCTGCCAACAGCTCAAACCAAATCTGTCCACACTAAACACCTGGCCAGGCATTCCACGGCCAAATTCTTACACACGCCACGCATCCATATGTACACTGACCAGAAAGACGTCTCAGAAAAACGCCTGACATACTTTGCCACCCCCCCCCATCTGCTAGAGCATTCATGCTCAGCAGCATAAGCACAAATCCAGTAGTCATCCACCAGGATCAAAAGGAAACAGCAATTCACCATCCCATTCCCCGACATCCCTCAAACACCATGGCTGCATCATTGCACACCAAACATCAACCACGCGCATCACCAAATCATCCATGTCCACTTCACCCACAGCAGCAAACCTCCCCGTCTTCAAAACCTGTGGCATCCCAGCATTTAGCATCCAATTCATCAACACCTGTGAAGGCCAGCTTCCAGCATTTTGACCTTTATCCACACAAAAATCCATATCCTTTCCATCAGCAGTATCCACCAGCACTTCCAGTTCCTGTAAAACAGGCATTTCTTCACAACCATTCAGCTCAACTGGTTCAGAATCTTTGTCTTCCAGGGACTTTGCTTTCAGCATTTCAGCAATCCGCAAAGAAGCCTTTGCCACACTCTCAGCCATATCAGCATCCATCTCCACCTCTGGCTCCTGTTCATCCAGGCTAGCAATTTCCCAAATATCATCCTCAGGCACACTACTTACCACACAACGTTCTTCATCAGCCAAATCAGCATGCATACCGTCTTCAGTGTTGCCAACCCCCCTGGTATCATCGTCCAAAGACTCCCCAACACCTAATGCATCCAATGGAACAACATCCACACCATCCATCACAGGTACCATATCATCATCCAGCTATCCAAGAAAATCCATAATGATGGAGTCTTCCTCCATGCTCTCCACATCCGCATCACAAGCCATCTTCACTTCATCAGAAGTCTCTACCCCATCCTCCTCCCTTTCTGTATCCAGCAAAAAATCATCCTCAGAGCATCCTGTATCCAGCTCCTCTTCTTTCTTATCATCAGCCAATCCCAAGGCATCATCCTCGTTACTTCCCTGTGCATGCATATCATCCAAATTCTCCAAACGATCTTCAATAGGACCTTCCAACTCACTGTCCTGTACAGCCACGACGTCCTCATCCACCAAAGAAGAATCCATTGGCAACTCCTTATCTGCAACAGTCTCAAACCTTGACCCAGATTCCTCATCCTGCTTTACTTGCTTTTCATCCACCTGCACATGCTTTTCAAACTTTGGAAAAAAATCAGAAGGCATATAGAACATACCCCTCCGTACCTGTACTGGCCTTTGAGGCTCCTGTCTAATCAAACCTTGCATAGGAGTCTTATCCACCTCAACCAGATTCACCTGCTTATCCCTTACAGACACAACACCTTCATACGAATAAATACCCATCTCCATCTGCTTCAAAACCTTGCCTTCCTTTTCCCTAGCAACCCTAACAGCATCATCAAATGACCTGGGATTCTTCAACTCAACCCTGATCTTCAAATGGGGTAGCAAACCATCAATAAACAAACTCTTCTTCAAAAACATAGGAGGAACTTCCTGCTTCAATGTCACACACCACTTACTCCACAAACATGTAAATACCTTCACAAAATCATCCAGTGATTGCCCATGTACCTGCTTCAAGACGCTCAGCTCCTGCCAAAGCACACCAGAATCCTCCACTTGCTGAAAACGCTCCAAAAGGCCTTCTTTCAACCTGTCCAAGGTCAAGACACCAGCATCCTGTGCTTCAAAATCCCTCAGCCAGCTTCGGGCATCTCCCTTCAAGAAAATCTTCATCAGCTTCAGAACCTGCTCTTCATCCGTGACATGGTTGCTAATGCATGCCAACTCCATCTGCTCCAAGAAGTCACACACATCCTCTCCCTTCCTGCCATGAAACTCCGGATAAGACCACATCATGACAGCCTGTACCAATCCCTGAGCTCTCCTCAGCGGAACACACGCCCTTCTAGGCACAAAACAACGCCAGAGCCACTCCTCAGTGGGGGCACCAGAAGGATGTGAGGTGAAAAAAAGAAAGAAATACCTGCCTCTACAGCCCTTCCACCTCGCAAACTTGGAATAACACACACGAACGGGGGCACCACCAGCCCCACCGGCTGGAACAATTCTCGCACTCACCACCCAACCCACGCCAGACAGACAGCACCAAACAGGGGCACCATAGACCAAAGCAAACACCCAGCAATATATTCCCAGATCAAAACAATTTACAAGCTTCTCTCGACACAGAAGCTTTACTCACACAACCCACAAAACACTCACTCAGGCCTATCAGCCGAGGATACACCACATCCCCAATCACCACATAACTCTCGCCTGCCTGCTGTACCAATCACACCAGAATGAACCCGGCCACTCTCACTCCAGAAGGCGCCCACACCAGCTAACCCTCGAGTCCTCTGCGACCCATCACTTCTGCATGTGTCGTCAGCAGCAGCTTCACTCCACGCTCTCTCTCTCTGTCTCTCTGTCTCTGTGCTGATCCTCTGTCAGCCCGCAACAAACCCAGGCAGCTTATCTGCCTTGCTACCGGCCCACCACCAAGCAGCAACACTTCTCTGTCTTCACTCGGCACCCACTCTGTCCTCTGTCCTGTCTCCTAGGCGGCCCACACCAGCCGACCTGTCACTTGCAGCTTATCTGCATCCCTTTCTTGTCCACACCTCAAAGGCGGCCTCCACTGGCTCCCACAGTCGTCACACCAGCAGCCCAAACACATCTTACGCTTCTGCCCCGCTCCAGCTGCAGTCACACGACCACCTCTGTCTCTTTCCACAGGCGTCGTTCCACCCACTTGCTGCAGCCCTTCACTTGCACTATCCTCAACATATCTCTACTTGCTGACGACCATCACTTTGGCGCCAGTCACAACTGCACCCTCACCAAGGCGGCTTCTGTGTTGCCTGTGCCTAGATCACCTACACGGTGGTCTCCTTCTTACTCACACTGCCTACTGCAGCTGCGCCATCAGTCACCAGCCCACGCGGCCTGTACACGATGGCCCACACGCCTCTGTCACTTCACCTGGGAGGCTCCAGACTACACAATGGCCCGCTTCTCGTTTTCTCCTCGCCAGCCTGCTCCTCTGCAATCCTCGTGTTGCGCCTGGGAACCCCCTCGACCTTCTACGCCCGCCAGCTAACCCTCGAGCTGTGCTCTCCACTGTTTATGTAGCTCGTCGGCGCCCTTCACCAAGGCGGCTTCTGTCCCAGCAGCCCATCTACTCTCTGCCAGCTGCGCTCCACAGCTCTCGTACCTGCAGCAGCCTGTCGCCCGAGAAGCCCCAAAAGCCCCCGACTTCAACAACACAGCCTCTTGCCTTTTCTTGCTGCGCAGCACTGCCGACCCGCCACCTTCGACCATCTTCTGGACATGTGCGCTGGCAGCGTAATACAGCTCCACGCCATGTTGCTTTTTTGGCCATAAATTATTATATATATTTCATTTTACCTAAGAAACGGCCACCCCAACCTTTTCACACCAATACTAATGGTTGCATTCCTTTTACCTTAAATTGCCCATACCTTCCACAACCTTCCTCAAATGCAACCCACGATGCCCGCTCATGCTTGGGGATGCATACACACCGAGACGGCCATCAGCTTAAATCAACCCAGCAAACCGCTCACCGGACAGGCCTGCCAACAGCTCAAACCAAATCTGTCCACACTAAACACCTGGCCAGGCATTCCACGGCCAAATTCTTACACACGCCACGCATCCATATGTACACTGACCAGAAAGACGTCTCAGAAAAACGTCTGACACAGAGCACTATTTTTTAAAAGCTGGACAGGGACCCGTTAGAGGAGGTCAGCTACAGTACCGGTCCTTGGCATTTCATGGGAAACAAAGGTATGTGTGGTGCAAAGTCTTCCTTGAATGAAAGAGTCACCTTGGTATTTATACAAGGCTTGCTAAAAATAGAAGGTGGCCTTGGATTGCTTCAAAAGATTCTTCAACTTGCCTCAATTTTCAAAGGAGCGCCGCGTGGAGGTGGGGGTGAGCTCTCTGGCGACCTGACATCTTTGGAGTATTATAAATAGTATAATGTTCTTTTTTTTTTGGGTTGAACGGGCAGCGCAGCCCACGCGTATAAGAGGAGGAGGGGAGCGAAGCCAGAGGGAGATAGGAGGACTCGCAGCTCTAATGCTCTTAGCATAGCGAGTGTGTGTAGGAGAGCTTGTGCTCTAATGCTCTCAACGAGCTGCGCAGCCCATGTGTGTAGATGAGGAGAAGCGTAGCTGTGGTGTTCAGAGAGTGTGTGGGAGCTGCGAAGTTGTAGTATACAATGTGTGTGGGAAAGCTGCGTATTCTGAGGCTCTCAGAGAGCTGCGCAGCAAGTGTGATAGGTAGAGCTCATTGCTCTAATACTCTAAGAGAAGGTGCACAGCCCATATGTATAAGTGTGGTAGGGAGAGCTCGCATCTCTAATGCTTTTAGAGAGCCTGCGTAGCCAGGGGAGAAGCGCAGACATGTGTACAAGAGAAGCTGCGCATGTACTTTGTATGGTTGTGTGTAGGAGGGGAGGAGAAGCTGCAACGCCACTTGTATGAATGAAGAGAAGGTGCCACGCATAAAGAATGCGGCTCTCTATCATGATGACAGCCCATGCAATGTAAGTGACGGCTGGCCAGTTTTTTTGTTCTCTTTTTTGTGAGATAACTCATATATATATGAGGAATCACCAGTTTGTGGCTTTGGAAAACCCATGTATATGATAACCAACTCTCTGATTTTGTGGAAAGCTCATGTATATGAGAAAGACAGCCCTCTAGTTTTGCTTGAGAGAATATGTATGTATGGTGGTACGCTTCTTCAACAGACAGAGTGAAGACCATTAAGTGATTGTGTCTCCTAATCACACACTGCTTTCCAGGTTGGGAGAATTGAAGTTCCTTACTGATGTTGTCTTTCTTGGGGAGCTGAAGTTTTGCATAAAGCTCATACTTGATGGAATGTAACCTTGTTTATGTCAAGTGGTTCTCTCACCATTTCTCTGTGGTGATCATTTTGCTTATGGCTGTGAGCCTATTTCATAATAAGGGTGCACCCCTATATGCATATGTATCAATTGAGTAAAGGGTGGCAGATGTTGATGTGCCCATCTCCCCTTGCATGTCTTGATCAAATGTATGTAGGCTTCCTCCAGTTACGTAGGAAATTGAATGAGGGTAGAGACAAGGTTTCATGCTTAAGATGTTAAATGTTGTGTCAGCTCACTGAGTAGTTGACTGGTGCCCCTTTTCCTTGATGTTGGTGTGTACTCCGAACTGTGGAAAGGCATTGCTATAGAGGTGTTCCGTGTCTCACTGCCTCCCTTCACAGTTTTTGGTGCCCCCACTGAGGAGCATTCCAAGAACCTTCAGTTTACAAGACTGAAAACATGTGCATGTGATTAATCTCAGTAAATGACTGCTGTGCTAGGACAGTTGTGTGACAGATGCCTTCTAAATCTGTGCTATATTAGCTTGATTTGACAGCCAACTGAAGTATGGTTTACAAACTGAAATTCTTGGGATTGGTGCCGTTTCACAGTTGATGTGTTGCTAAAAATTCTGGAAGAATTGGGAAATTAGCCAGTTGTGCCTCTTGGGAGTTGGATGGCCACTCTCAATGGATAATCACAATGGACCTCAATTTACTCCTTTCCATTTTACCCAAAGAATTCAGATAAATGTTCATGTGGACAGAAAAATTTTCTTTCAACAGCGTATGGCATATATGTTTGGGCTAGAAAGACTGAGGGAAATATTGGAGTCTCCTTTGCCTGTGGTAATTCCGATGATTAACTATGCAAATTCGTTTGATGTGCATGTGTTCATCCTCTTCTAAACCTGAAGTGTTTTGAAGTTTCTTTCTGAGAATTGAGTTAGTAGAGGATTTTGTTTTTGCATCTGTGTCAAAAGGGTTTTTTTATCATAGATTGGGTGGCAATGGCTTTCCCTTATCCAGAGTTTCATGGAAAAAGTGATGAGAATGTGGAAGAGTTCTTAGAAAATATGGAAGTTGCGTGCATAAGCAACCATATCCAGATACCCGCTCAAATGTTACGCCTTTTGCAAATCTGTTTGAAGGGTGATGCACGGAGGTGGTGTAAGGGTTACGAGGAGGAGTTGCAGAGGGCTGATCCACCTATGCCATTGACATGGGATAATGTCCGACAGGCTTTAACAGCACAGTTTGTGAAGGTGAAAGATCCAGACAAAGTTTGGCATGAAATACAGGAATTGAGACAAATAAAAGCGGAGCCCATTGATGATTACATCAAAAAGTTTTCCATATTATGGGAGAGCTTGTGTCAAGCCTTGCAGCCACAAGTGCCCCCACCAGATATGATGAAGAAGGATCGGTTCTTGGTTGGCCTCAAGGAAAACCTGCGTTGGAGGGTAGAACTGAAGAAGCCAAGAACATACGAGGATGCATTGGAGGTGGCAAGGAACAAAGAGTGGAAGTTGAATAGATTAACTCAATTGGGAGTGAGCTCACTACCTATGGTGTCAGAGATGAAGCAAATGGACTCCATGCAAAGTCGAGTTCCAGAGGAGGTTCATCCAACAGATGCGGTTTCAGTAGCTACCCAAGTTGTGCCAGCAATGGTTACTACTGCAACACAAGATGATGAACTGAGGCAGGACTTGAGGCAAGTGGTTGATTTGATTAAGAATCTCAGCCTAAATATGTTAGGTAATGTGGGAAATAATCGAAGTCATGTGAGACTTGCAAATCAGCCAGGAGGTGAAGGACAACCAAAGAATAGTTTTGGTGGACAGAACAACGGCAGGGGTTGGAGGCAGTTGCCCACATGCTATAACTGTGGAGAGCTTGGCCACATCAGCCCACAATGTGATAAACCACCAAGAATGGGTGGAGATATGTATCCATTGCCTGCAGAGTTGCCGAACCGGTCAAATGATTATGGCATTGAGATTAAGGGTGAGGCAGGACCTAGTGGACTGACCAAGGAGGACAAGGGAAAGACAAAAGTGTTAAGTGTGGTCACCTTGGAGAAGGCAGCATTGTTGGAAGATACATTAGTAATGCCTATTGGGAAGAGAACCACAGAGGATAAAGAAGGAAGAAATGAAGCAGATCCCAGTAGGAAGAAAGGGAAGAGTCATGAGGGTGAAGATGTGAAAGCTAAAAGGAAAAGGAGAGCTCGTCGAAAATTTCACGTCTCAGATTTTCCACTAGGGGAAGGGCAGGATAGCTATGACTTGAAACAGGACCTGAGCAGTAGGAAGGCAGACGTGACCTTTGGACAACTAGTGGAAATGATACCGAAGCTGAAGCGCCAATGGAAGAAACTAGTCAGCCCGCTGGGGAAGGAACCCAACAGAGGGTCAGTAAGAGTGTTGGCCATTGATGAGTCTTCAGACATTTGTCCCATAGTGGATGTTTGGCACAAGAGGAAGAATCTTGGGCAGGGATACGTGGATGGTGGTGCACAAATTTGTGTAATCACTCAAACATGTGTAGAAAAGATGGGCCTGACAGTAGAAGGAGTTTCAGGATTCCGCATACGACTGGCAAACCATCAAAAGATAAAGTGTCTAGGGGTAGTGAAGAGCTTGGAAATCAAAGCTTATGCAGTCAAAACGGTAGTAGATTTTCATGTAATGCCAGCAGGATTAGGGGCTTATCCTATCATCCTTGGAAGACCATGGCTACGCGCCGTGCGGGCCGTTCACGATTGGAGACACGGTACAATCAGCTTATATGGGGAGACAGGGGGCAAAAGATTATTTGACATGAGTAGCAGGAAGCCACTAGATGAAGATTATGAAGAAGGGGAGAATTCAAGTGGTGAAGAGTCTTCCACTGTGTCAGATGGGGACAGTGGCACCACCACTAGTAGTGAGGGAGAGGTAAATGTGGCATTTCTGATGGTGGACAGGGTCTTTGAACAGACCAGCATAGTCGCATCCATGAAGAAGATTGAAGATGAGTCTAAGGGCCCATATGAGGTGATTGAAGAGCTAATGCAACCCCAGGTGAAGCCGCACGAGAAACACGAATTGATGGCCAGGATGATTAGCACAGATCTTTCAGACGTGGAGAAGGAGAAGTATTTAAAGATGTCAACATATCCAGATTTATTCATCACATGTTATGAAGAAGTTCGGGGCTTCAAAGGGGAAGATTTGCACATAGAGCTAAAGGAAGGAGCCAAGCCAGTACGTCAAAGATTAAGGAGAATGGGTCCAGAATAGATGAAGGCTTTGCGAGAAGAGGTGGACAAACTACTAAAGGCTGGTTTTATATGCCCTGTGGAGACAACAGAGTGGGTGAGCCCAGTCGTGGTCACTCCAAAAAAGGACGGAAAATGGAGGGTTTGTGTGGATTTTAAACCTTTGAATGCAGCCACAAAGAAGGATCCATAGCCACTACCTTTCATTAATCAAATCCTGGATTTAGTGGCGGGTCATGAAAGATACAGTGTGTGTGATGGGTTTTCAGGCTATTTCCAGTTGAAGATTGCTCCAGAGGATCAGAAGAAAACTACTTTCATTACGCCATGGGGCTGCTTTTATACAGTACTACCATTTGGGCTAACAAATGGTCCAGCTCACTATAAAAAGAGAGCAAATTGGGCGCTTCTGCCATTCATTGGAAAATGTGTACAGGATTTCATTGATGATTTTTATGTCTATAGCACACGAATGGATCACTGTGAAAAGCTGGAAATGGTGCTAGAACGATATAATGATTGTGGTGGCCAACTCAATCCCAAGAAGTGTTTCTTTGCAAAACCAAGGGTAAAATTGTTGGGTCATATGGTGTCAGAAAATGGCATTGAAGCTGATCCAGACAAGGTCAAGGCAATCATGCTTCTTCCTTCCCCAGAGTCTACAAAACAGTTGGCAACATTCATTCAGAAGGTAAAGTACATGGCAAGATTCATTTCATTGTCCTCACAGCTTTTATATCCATTACAACAAGTGGCAAAGTCCTTTGCAATGGGATGACAAGTGTGAAGAGGAGTTTCGGAGAGTCAAAGAAGTCTTAGGGGAGATGACAGCGGTGCAGGCTCCAAATTGGGAACAGGTTTTTTATGTGAATCCTTCAGTAGGAGAGGATGCTATTGGTGCCATGTTGCTGCAAAAAGGGAAGGGGAGCCAATATATGCACCCCGTCTATTGTGCTAGTAGGGTAAAGTCAGTAGCAGAGAGGGGACTGTCAGAAATAGAATTGGTAATGGTAAGTGTGGTGTTTGCTTGCCGACGGTTTCGCCAATATCTTCTGACAAAGCCATTTGTATTCCTAACAAGCTACACATTCTTGCCTCAGCTCATCAATGGTGTAAACATGTCTAAGGCAGTGAAAAAGTGGGTGATTGAATTACAAGAGTTCGAGTTCTCTTTCTTGGTCGAAGAAAGCAACAGAGCTACTTTGGCAGACTTGTTAACTTATAAGGAAAACCCTCTGCTTGTCAAAGAGGAAAATGTTAGAAAGGTAGAAAATGTGGCAGAAGTAAGCAATGCTCATGTTTTGTTCTTTGATGGTTCATATAGGAAGAGCCATGATGCAGCTTCTGGTGGTATAGCTCTTTATGACCAGCAAGGTAAGTTGATTTGTAAAAAGGGATTCGAAGTTGATGCTCATACTAACAATGAAGCAGAGTATTCTACATTGGAAGAAGGGCTAAACATTTGCATTAAGCATGGTGTAAAGAGACTATGCATAAGAGGCGATTCTCTATTGGTGGTAAAGCAAATACTAGGAGTATGGAAGAGCAAAAACCCTGCATTGAGGAACAAGTGTTTCAAGATCAAGAGCTTGTTGAAGGAGTTTGAAGCATGGGGCATTCGGCATGTGGAGCGCTCTCTTAATACAGAAGCACATGAAGCAGCACAGGGAATGATTGGCGAGCTATATGTGTTAAAAGCAGATCTGCCACTTTATCGGGGTCGTGAAACTCTGACACTGGAAGAAGCGTTTTTGTTGACAGGAGGCATTCCCAAGTATATTGAGAAGGCAAAGAAATATGGGTTTGTACGCAGAGCTTGCAAATACAAGCTCATTGGTGACACCTTATACATGCAAGGGGCTGACTTGGTGTTAAGGCGTGTACCATGGAAGGAAGAGCTGTACAGAGTGCTTGAGGAGAATCATGAAGGAGCATGCGGTGGCCACTTTGCATTTAAAATCACATTGCACAAAATCTTACAGGAGGGTTACATATGGCCAAGTATACAAAAAGATGTGCATCACTGGTGTAGCTCATGCAAAAGGTGCCAAGCATTTGGGAAACGAGTTTTAAAACCAGAGTTGCGCAAGACAATTTTGGCCTTTGACATTTTTGAGAAGTGGGGAATTGATGCAGTAGGACCCTTACCCATTACCAGCAGGGGGAAGAGTTATATTTTGACAGCTGTGGATTATCTTTCCAGGTGGGCAGAAGCTAGGGCAGTGAAGCAAATTACTGCAAGAGATGTTGCAAAGTTTGTTTATGAAGACATCTGCTGTAAATTTGGGGTGCCCTTGGAGCTTCTTTCTGATCAAGGGCCTGGTTTTAGAGCTGACTTGCTAGAATACTTGTGTGCCAAAATGCGGATTAAGCATAATTTTACAACTCCTTATTACTCGCAGTGCAACGGTTTGAATGAAAGATTCAATGGTGAACTTGTACACATTCTTGCAAAGGTGACAGAACATCAGGGCAAGAATTGGGATCTGGAGCTGTTCAGTGCTTTATGGGCTTATCGTACATCAGTGAAAACAAGCACAGGTTTTACACCTTTTCACTTAGTGTATGGCAAAGAAGCTTTGTTACCTGTGGAAGTTGAGTTGCCTGCAGTTAAAATGTTAGAAAAACTGCTAGGGCCTTCTAGCAACACATTTAAAGAGAGACTCTTACAGTTACAAGAGGTTCAGCTGGACAGGATGAGTGCCTTGGAACATTATGAGAAGATGCAAAATAGGGCATTGACAAAGATAAATGAGAAGATTAAGAAGAAGGGTATTGAGGAAGGAGATTTGGTGCTACGCTATAATAGTAAGCTGGATAAAACCTTTCAAAGGAAGTTCCAAGTGAAATGGGAGGGGCCCTTCAGAGTGATGAATTGCTTTGCTAATGGCACATATCAATTGGCTGACCTTGATGGGACCCCACATGTATCAAGGGTGAATGGTTTGCGTCTCAAGCTATATCATGCACGACTGATGATGGTAGACAAGGATGAAAGGATTGAAGTAGTGAAAAACAATGTCTTTGAGACCATGGCAATATCAGATGCATTGAGTCTCACGACACTGTTTTCTGCTGACCATGAATGATCTAGCAGGCTAGGGGATGGGCAAACTATGTTAGGTATTTTTTGGGTAATATTTTCTTGGCATGTGAACACACTCATGCATGGCATTTACAAATAAAGGGTGTCCATCTCCAAGGGCTAAAGGGGGTATAAGGCCACATGTGGACGGATCTAACAAAAATATGTGTACAGTTAGTTGTTGGTTTACCTTGATAAATGGGAAATAAAAGGGGTGTGAGATGAGAATCAGTTTCACAAGGCAGGTTTTAGCACTATCATATGTGGACAAGTTTGTTGACAAATAATGTGAGCATGCAGAGCACTATTTTTTAAAAGCTGGACAGGGACCCGTTAGAGGAGGTCAGCTACAGTACCGGTCCTTGGCATTTCATGGGAAACAAAGGTATGTGTGGTGCAAAGTCTTCCTTGAATGAAAGAGTCACCTTGGTATTTAATAAAAGGCTTGCTAAAAATAGAAGGTGGCCTTGGATTGCTTCAAAAGATTCTTCAACTTGCCTCAATTTTCAAAGGAGCGCCGCGTGGAGGTGGGGATGAGCTCTCTGGCGACCTGACATCTTTGGAGAATTATAAATAGTATAATGTTCTTTTTTTTTTGGGTTGAACGGGCAGCACAGCCCACGCGTATAAGAGGAGGAGGGGAGCGAAGCCAGAGGGAGATAGGAGGACTCGCAGCTCTAATGCTCTTAGCATAGCGAGTGTGTGTAGGAGAGCTTGTGCTCTAATGCTCTCAACGAGCTGCGCAGCCCATGTGTGTAGATGAGGAGAAGCGTAGCTGTGGTGTTCAGAGAGTGTGTGGGAGAGCTGCGAAGCTGTAGTATACAATGTGTGTGGGAAAGCTGCGTATTCTGAGGCTCTCAGAGAGCTGCGCAGCAAGTGTGATAGGTAGAGCTCATTGCTCTAATACTCTAAGAGAAGGTGCGCAGCCCATATGTATAAGTGTGGTAGGGAGAGCTCGCATCTCTAATGCTTTTAGAGAGCCTGCGTAGAAGCGCAGACATGTGTACAAGAGAAGCTGCGCATGTACTTTGTATGGTTGTGTGTAGGAGGGGAGGAGAAGCTGCAACGCCACTTGTATGAATGAAGAGAAGGTGCCACGCATAAAGAATGCGGCTCTCTATCATAATGACAGCCCATGCAATGTAAGTGACGGCAAGCCAATTTTTTTGTTCTCTTTTTTGTGAGATAACTCATATATATATGAGGAATCACCAATTTGTGGCTTTGGAAAACCCATGTATATGATAACCAACTCTCTGATTTTGTGGAAAGCTCATGTATATGAGAAAGACAGCCCTCTGGTTTTGCTTGAGAGAATATGTATGTATGGTGGTACGCTTCTTCAACAGACAGAGTGAAGACCATTAAGTGATTGTGTCTCCTAATCACACACTACTTTCCAGGTTAGGAGAATTGAAGTTCCTTACTGATGTTGTCTTTCTTGGGGAACTGAAGTTTTGCATAAAGCTCATACTTGATGGAATGTAACCTTGTTTATGTCAAGTGGTTCTCTCACCATTTCTCTGTGGTGATCATTTTGCTTATGGCTGTGAGCCTATTTCATAATAAGGGTGCACCCCTATATGCATATGTATCAATTGAGTAAAGGGTGGCAGATGTTGATGTGCCCATCTCCCCTTGCATGTCTTGATCAAATGTATGTAGGCTTCCTCCAGTTACGTAGGAAATTGAATGAGGGTAGAGACAAGGTTTCATGCTTAAGATGTTAAATGTTGTGTCATCTCACTGAGTAGTTGACTGGTGCCCCTTTTCCTTGATGTTGGTGTGTACTCCGAACTGTGGAAAGGCATTGCTATAGAGGTGTTCCGTGTCTCACTGCCTCCCTTCACATCGTGAACTGTGGTCATGTGGCTTAGAGGCAATTCTACATCAGTCATCATAGGTGCGATAGTTGATGTGATGTTATCCACCACTAGATGAGGCAATGTACTAGTATTGTCTTGGGTGGGGGTAGCTCTATGATCTACTAAGGTGAAGCTTCTGCTAGTCTGCCCTTGAGTCCCTACAGCATGGCCTTGTGGGTTAGAAGATGTGGGTTGATCTATGGTATACCCAAGTGATACTACAAAAGTAGGATCTGGTTTTGGGTTCATGGGAGGTTTTACCATTTCTCTCATTGTGGGAGTTATTGCTTTGGATGTCCCAACTTGCACCATGGCTCTTAGGATCCTTTCATGTTCAATGAGCCTACATATACAATCAAAGATATCCTGCAATCGTTCCTCCTTTGTTGTGTCCCTAGAAATGGATTGGACAATCCCTCCCCAACCAGCACCATAATTTTGGATACGTCACGCTCCCAATCATTTGTGATGAGAGCAAATGTTGATCCATGATTTGCAAGCCTAGCTCTTTCCCTGAGGTAGACACAATGTTATTTCTTGTATCGAGCCTATCGAGCACTACCTACACAATCTTGCTTTGGGACTCATTTTGGGTGTATTGGGCTCCTAGTCATTGTTGTGCGAATTCCAAAGTCTATTCTTCCTTTGCTCTAGCAACTTGGATCAGTCTCCCTACCGCCTACACTTCTTCTGATGTCCTACCATCGGGCATAAGCACTTATGCAGGGGGTGGTTCAAAGCTCATAATTGTACCAAGTGCAGTAGGAGTTGTATGGACATGGACATCAACATGAACACTCCCTTCTTTGAACGATGAGATTAGACCAGGTGTCTCTCTAGATTTAACCTCAACTCTTTCATCATATGGTCTATAAGTTGTAAGGTTTGGCTCAGAGGTAGCGGTTGAGGCCGAACCTCTGAGGTAGCTAGCTACACTACCAAAAAGACTAGTAGCTAGTTTGATTGGTGAAACCTGGTTAGGGTTTTTACTTCTTGGGACACTGGATCCTTCCGTTGAGTTGAGAAATGATGATGTATCACTCGTCCCTAGTACAGGTCCTTATACAATGCTAAACTGGGTTCCCACCAAAGGTCCTTAGCCCAGTGTACGTGCTGGTACATATCTAACTCGATAGATGCACTATCATTTATATCAGCCACCACTAATTTATGCCCAGATCATAATTGTATGTGATTATAGGATGTAGGAACTTCCTACAGATACCTTGGATAAGTTGGGTTTTTTTTTGTTTTTATAAATATTTATTTTCATAAAAATTTTGGATTGCTAAAGTTTTTCCAAAACATGTCATTTGTGTTTCTTAACCTATTTGGCACCCGAAATAGCGTATTTTTTTCGGGTGAGTCAAGCACTACAGGCTCTGGCTCTCCCATATTAGGGGGCTACTTAACTATGTAAAATTGTAAATTTTTTGGGTGTCACACAAGTTGCACCAATGTAATCACAATAGCCCAAAACATATACTAGGAAAGTTGGTGCGATCACTTTCCAATAAAATTATATACTTTTCTTTTACCCTCGAACTTTTACCTTTTCCCTCTTACCTTTTCACTTTTCACTTTTTATTTTTTATTTTTAACTTTTTAACTTTTTTTATCTTTTAACTTTTATCTTTTCACTTTTTTTTGTTTACTATTTTACGGTTTTATTTTTAGGTTTCACTGAAAAGGGGTTTTCCTAGAATCTTTGAGTTAGGGCCAACACACATTAAATGCATCTAGCCACACAAAACAGACTTTTGGACATTTTTGGCTAGTGGCTTAAAAGCTTGTATGCAATAAATGCGGCTGGCCAATCAACGTCATCCTCAATTAAGAATAAAATTAAGTGTAATTAACTCGCATTAATTACACTAATGCAAAAATACAGAAAACACAAAATGTTTTGTGTGTGCCAAATTCTCCCCTAATTTCTGTTATTATCCCAATTTATGTAAGGAGTTGAAATTGGGATAAACACTATGCTAGGAAACTGGTTTTATGGTCTAATTCACCCAATTCTTTCAATTTAATGCTCAATTGATTGTTTTTTTAGTTTAAAATTGAAAAAAAAATGTAAAAACTAGAAAATGTAAAAATTACAAAAAATTAGACGTGGGATAAGAATTAATCAAAATGCACTAATTGCAACACTCACAGGAAATGGAAAAAAAAACTAACATGTAAGAATTAAAGAAATTGGACAATATGTAGAAACTATAGAAATTGTAGAAATCAACAAGAATACCAACAATGCCACAAAATGGACACATTTGCAGTTATTCATTTCTACCCTCCTTGCAAAAATTGAAAACATAATTATAATAGAATTCTTTCATACATAAACACACACATACACACACATGCACACGTATTCAAAATGCATTGTGGCTAAGTGATAGAGCTATTCCTTGGCAGCAGTGCCATTTATGGGAAGCGCTTGCACCATAGAAAGAGTGTAGGAACTAGCCAATTTTGTGGGGCTTTGCCTCATCGCACTCAAGAAAATAAAATAGATCAAATCGAGAAGTTAATCTACCATAACCTGGCCCACAATTGCATAAAGATGTTTCGCTCACCTCGTGAATGCTTGTGCTCGGATTTTGGTAGGAGACGATGTTGCCACACACTCACACTTCAACCTCCACTCCAACGCTATTGCCACACTCCAATGAAACCTCGACCCTCCTCTCTCACTCAATCGCACACACTCACTCTCTCACATACATGCAACCAAGCACACAAGATCTCAAACAAGAAAGAGGTAAGCAAGAAAGAAATAGCATAGGAGAGTAGAGTATAAGAATATGGCACAGTGGAAAGAGATAGCAAGACAAAGCACAATAGACAATGCAATGGATAGAATTTAAAATTCTAATTATACCAAAGAGGTACAAGTGATGGTGCTATCCACTCATGCGCTCCCAAGTAGAGTTTAGATGGCGATCTAGATAGACTCTGGATGGAGTATGTACGAAGTCTATAAGGGGGTGGATACTCACATGCATTGGATACCTTAGCTCATGGCAACCATGTCCATATATAAAATTGTAGGCGGTGTCGTAGACACGTGTACAACAAGGACATCGACATGATCATCGCCCGCGTATAAAGAATGCAGTCCACCACCACCCACCACTAATGATAGACATGGTATCCAAGGGAATATTCCTCATACTGTCACCTACATTAATGGATCTCAGCTCTAATGCTTGTATCCTTGACCATATCCTAACCGTCATCAATGGTCAAAATAATGACCACATGGACGTCTATGCCGGGGTTCCCACCACGAAAGACATGCACCATGGCTACTCCTCATAATGGGGGCCTAACAAATGTGCATTATACATCAAATTGAGATACATGCTGATATGGCTACTCCTCATACTGGGTTCCCACCACGAAAGACATGCACCATTGCTACTCCTCATAATGAGGGCCTAACAAATGTCCATTATACATCAAATTGAGATACATGCTGATATGCGACCATTGAGTGCATACTAACATAGAGAACAAGAGCACTCTATTGTATTAGAATAAGAGAATGAGTGGTGAGATTACAAAATGACCTTATCTTGGCCCCCAACCTTCACCCCTTGGGCGACCATACTTTAAAAATAGGTCCATGGCTCTCCACCCTAGTCATGTGCAAACACTTAATCTAAGAATACAATCTCCATAATTAATCTCGTGGCATGCCTTTGATAGAAGACAAGCAGTGATCACACACGTAAAATATACAATGATGTTGGAGAGGTGTCCAATGAGGGTTAACAAAGACAAAGATATACTTACTACTTCATTTGCTCTGGAGGCTTGATAGTAGAGCAATCTTGCTAACTCTCACTGGATCTATAATTGTACATAATGCTTGGTGATTCTTTGCCCTTGTAATGGAGAATATTTATTTAATTGCAGCAGTAGTCCATGCTATTGTACGGTGGTTTCCTTCGCAAACATAGAACATTCAAACCTCAAGAATTATAAACTCTGATCTTCTTTGAATCTCTTCTTTAAACTTCTTGTTAATGTTATGCCAAATATTATCCCACTTAGCCATGATCTCATCATTAGCCATCGTGCTCTCCCTATCACATGTCCCACATGGACATGTGATCACATCATTAGCTATCGTGCTCTCCCTATCACATGTCCACATGGTCACATCATTAGCCATCGTGCTCTCCCTATTGTCAGGCAAAAATCTGAGAGGTGTTTTGAGCTTGTGTACATATGGGATGCATGGTGTGTGGAAAAGCTTTTCCCTGAAGGCCCTCGCAAATGTACAAACTGAATGGCTTTGCAGTGAGCTAGTACACATTTTTTTTGGGAGCAAGTGCTTGAGATTTGGAAGTTTTTTTTATTGCAGTAGTATGGTGTGCGGGTGGTTGCCAAATGCAGGGCACCGACTGATTCGAAATAGATGGTGCTCCATTTTTAGTAAACATGTGGAAGAGGTTGGCAGAGCATGGGGAATTGGTCATGTTTGGTAAGTTGAGATGCAACTGATGAATAACGCTGAAAGCTAGGGGATAAAGGTGATGGTGGCCATTTTCTAGGCTTTAATAAAAATAATATAGCCATCAACGTGGCCAGCAATGAAATAGCCACTTGGCCCCTTGCGTCGCTGCCCACATCGCTGCTAGCACAACGTGAAGCCTAGAAGGTTGTTGGCAAAGAGGATGACGGGCTGGAGAGTGGAGTCGGGTTGTTTTAACAGAGAGTGGCCGCCTTGTACCGGGATGCCTCTCTGGTGAGCGGGGAGAGCTAACAGCACAGCCGACAAACGAGAGGTGTGGTGTTGGTGTAGCTGCGACACACAGAGGCGACGAGCTGGGACAGTAGAGGGTTGCTGGTGGGGTGCCCTCTGAAGAGAGAGAGTGGCCAGTCGGGTCGTTTGTGGTGTGGTTGCCGTTTCTAGACACAGAGAGGCTCTTGGCTGGCTGTGGCTGGCGGTGGGGTGCAAAGGAGTGCGGAAGGAAGAAAGGGTGCAGGATCCTGGTTTTGTGGTTGGCGCAGATGCTGGCAACAAGGATACCAGATAGAGAGGCTGGTGCAGAGCTGACTGGGGACAACTAAAGAGAGAAGGGCTGGGTACGTCAACAAAAGAAGGGCGCTGGCTGTAGGTAGGGGAGAAGCCTGGCGTTGGGTTTTGGTGTTGGGTTGGCAACAAAGATAGAGGGGTCACCGGTGGATGCTGACCAGAGAGAGTGCCTTGGGTGTTGTGTGTTGGCTACAGTAGAGGTGCTAATGTGTGGGCTGGAGATAGGTGGGGCTTGCCTACGACACCTGGCTATGCAGAGCTGGAGGCAGTGAGATAAGAGGTGGCTGGCAGTGAAGCCGTGAAGGAGGGACAACAGTTTCGCCACCAAGAGAAGCAGAGACCGGGAGAGAGGCTTGGTTTGTCAGATGCAAGGGTGAATTCCCTTGGCAGTAAATCCAAGCTAGAGTCTTGGTTTTTGGTGTAATTGTTGTGTTTGTTTGAAGTGTGGTGAAGATGGGACTGGATTTCCCAAAGTTTTATGGTGTGGGTGGTGTGGTGAACTATGAGAAGTGTTCCTGTCGGGGCTAGTGGTGCCCTGGTTTTTAGTTGTTGTATCAAAGTTGGGAGATGAAGGGCTATAGAGGCATGGTCTTTTTTTCTTTTTTTTCACCTCACATCTTACTGGTGCCCCCACCACTGAGGATAGCTCAGGTATATTTCTCTTGCCTACGAGGGTGTAGAGATTGAAGGAAGGTGTTTCCAGTTTCTTTTCTTGGGATATTTGAAGGTGAAGCTTGGGGATAAAAATGATGTCATATCCAGAGTTTTTTGGTGGTCCTAATGAAGATGTAGCAGATTTTCTTGAAAGAATGGAGGTTGCATGCATAAGCAACCACATCAACGAGCCGACACAGGTATTGCGGTTGCTGAATATATGTTTGAAGGGAGATGTGAGGGCATGGTTTAAAACTTTTGAAGAGTCGTTAAAGGGATGCTGAACCACGCATTTCAATGACTGAGGATGGATTAAAGAATGCACTTTTGAACAGGTTCAAGAAGATTGAGGATCCAGACAGAGTTTGGCATGAAGTGCAGGGGTTGACACACGGCGAATTGGAGCCAATTGATGATTATGTGAAGAATTTTTCTTTGCTGTGGGAGACCTTGTGCAGGGCTTTGGGGGAGGATCAAGTACCTCCAGACATGATGAAGAAGGATTGTTTTGTTGCAAGATTGAAAGGAAGCATTCGCTAGAAGGTTGAATTAAAGAAGCCCAAATCTTATGAGGATGCGGTGGAGATTGCCAAATCAAAGGATTGAAAGTTGCAATGGATGAACCAACTGGGGATGGTTCCAGTGGTAGTGAGGTTTGAAATTAGAAGGGTAGAAGCGGTACCGATGAGAACCGTGTTAGAAAGAGTGCAACCGACAGAAGCTCAAGTGAATAATGTCACACCACAGAGGGGATAAAGGTGGCACCCATAGCTGTTACAGCTTCTGATGAAGGACTTCAGTAGGACATGAGGCAAATAGTGGATTGTATGAAGAATGTGAGCTTGAAAATGATGGAGAACACAGGTGGTGGACGTGGTTGAGGCAGAGGTTATAATCAGGAAGGAGTTGAAGGTCAGACAGGCTATGGAAGTGGCCGTGGTTTTGGCAGGGGTAGACGGTTTATTCCTACATGTTGGAATTGTGGTGAATTGGGGCATATAAGTCCTGACTGTGATAAGCCTTAGCGAATGGGGGGTGATATGTATCCCTTACCCTCTCAGATTCTCAATAGGGCAAATGATTATGGGATTGAAATTAAAGGTGAAGCAGGGACCAGTGGGTTGAAAAATGAGGAAAAGAGCAAAACTAAGGTGATAGATGTGGTCACCCTTGAGAAGACAAAGGAGACAGAAGCTGATGTAATGCCTTTGAGAAAACGGATGCCACAGGAAAGGGAAAGCAGGGATGCTGCAGGGCCTAACAAAAAGAAGAAAGGTAAAGTGAAGGAAGGAGGGGATGTAAAGGTCAAGCGAAAGCAAAAGTCTCGTAGGAAATTTCAAGTGACTGATTTTCCACTGGGGGTTGGGCAGAATAGTTACAATTTGCAGGAGGACATGGCTGGAGCGGTACTGGAGTAGCAAATCAGTCTATGCTTGCACGGTTTCGCCTCATCGAAGATGCTGAACTCTAGTGGAAACAGTGGTGCCATGACAAAGAAGTCACCGAGCATTCTCAAATGTGGGAAGACATCAACAAGTAGGCAGTGAAGGAAAGATATCTTCCCCCATCCCATGAATCCATAAAGATGAATGAGTTTTTTAGTCTTAGGCAGTGCAACTTAACTCTTGACGACTACTATTCCAAATTTATCACTCTTCAAAAGTATGCCCCAGCTACTATGACTACTTCCCAGTAAGTGGCTCGTTTCTGCCAAGGGCTAAATGAACCCTTAAAGTCCCGCCTTGAAGCAATGAGGCCAAGCACATTACAGGATGCTCTCATACGAGCAAAGCCCCTTGTGAAAGAAATGAAGACTGACAAACCTAAGCATTAAAAAAGATGCAGGGGGAAGAGAGCTTGAGCTCTTGCAAGCACACACACACTCACAAAACCCTAATAGAGAACACACAAGGTGAGAGGTTGAAATCTTCTTCTTCTTCACACAACACTCAACACACCATATACAAGATAAGAGTACACATAATATGAAAGGTACTCAACCAATACATACACAGGGTTCTCTATAGTGTGAACCCGACTAAATGAACTGGTACTATAACTATGCCAGTCTCTAGAATGGCTGTCACACAGCCTATCATCCCACTGGCTACATATAACCCAAGATCTCACCAACCATGCCAGTGGTGTAAGTGTGGGGCCTATCCCCCAGGCGGGTCATCAGCAGTGGGGCCACCGCCTCACTAGACGAGCTCGATATCTCAACACTCCCCCTCGAGCTCAACTCCATCTCATGTACACCAAGCGAAGCCCTGAATCTGCGGAGCTTCTCTGTACCCAATGCTTTGGTGAAGATGTCAGCTACCTGATCCTTTGTGCTGACATAAACAAGGTCAAGGTCTCCTGCCAAGACCTTCTCTCTTTGACGAAATGGTAGTGGATCTCTATATGCTTTGTGCAAGCATGAAAGACTGGGTTTGTGGCCAACTGTATATTGCTAATGTTGTCACAGAAAATGACAACTCTGCAAGTAGCTTCCTCAACCAAGCTACCTCACATGCTGCCATAGCAGCTCCTCTGTACTCGGCCTCTGTACTTGATAGAGCAACCATAGGCTGCTTCTTGCTGCTCCAAGTCACAGCAGCACTCCCCAAAGAAAACATGAATCCACTAGTAGATCTCCTATCTGAGATACTACCAGCCCAATCAGCATCTGTGTACCCATGTACACATATCTCTATCCCAGTCTCATAGAATAGTCCACAATGCAAAGTAGACCTCACATACCTCAGTATACCTCTCACTGCATCCAAATGCGGTTTCCGTGGAACCTGCATAAATTGACTCACCAACCCAACAGCATAGCTCAAATCTGGTCTGGTGATTCGTCATGTAGATCAAACTTCCTACTATGCATCTATACATAGTAGGATCCTCCAAGATCTCTCCTGAATCTGCACTCAACTTGCCATTCTGATCCAATGGCACAGAAATAGGCTTATAGCCTATTCTTTTCCATAGGAGGAACCTTCTTAGACCACCATAGGGAACCAAAATAAAATGAAGAAACTTTTGTAGAGAGGACATGAAATACAAGGGAAGGTACCAGCATTGGAAACATGGATGGCTTGGTGGGATATTAGGGCATTCCATTGGGGACCTTGGTTCATGACTCAAGATGAGTCTGGTGTTTTTGTGCCAAAACGACTAACCTTTTAGAGACTACACATGCAAGCATGCGAGCAAGTGTGGGTTACAAGAGCCAAATCTCATTTTATGAGGCCACTGGAGTTGACATGGCAATGGTAGTTCTACAAAGTGTTAAAATAATGCTTACTTGAAAGGGACGCCTATGGGAAATGGAATAGGGATACAAGATATGGTAGAAAAATTTTATAATCAGGGTGCAAGAACATCTTCAAGAAAAAGACTCATGGATCTAGCACACTCTCAAGAGATGGGGATTAACTCTCCTAAAATGTAGCGTTGGAATGTAGATCAACATAGTGTTCACAAAAAAGATCCTCTAAGTGTCATCTTCGAGGAGGAAAATCACAAGCCTAAATATGTGATTGATATAGTGAACAATCGGTAAGGTGCCCCAAAAGGTGTACAAGGAGGGAAAGCTGAGGCATGTATCGTGATAAAATTACCCAAAACAATGTGGGATATTCAAAGGATAGAGCTAGGTAAGAAAATGACCTATTTTGGGCAAATACATGAGTAAAGTGTGGGAGATACATCAACGAGGGAGATGGAGATAGAAATGACAAAGTGCCTGCACTATGCATTTAGGGATGTCGTAAATACCCTAGTGGTGTTGTGTGTGTGTGTGGGGGGGGGGTTATTTGGATTTATAACTTGGCTCCGACTCACTCTTGGGATGTTGATAAAAAACATGTGATTGGCACACTTTGCCGCACTCTTGGGGTGTGTCCGTTGGATGATGGAACATATCTGCAGCCACATGAGATACAAATGCTTCAAGTAAATGGATTTGTGCTTTAAAGTGGGGGTCCACCTCCATAATCACCTCAAGAAAACACAACTATAGCAAAAGTTCTTAGTGCTTTTCATCCAAAATATAGGGATGGAAATATTAGTAATAGTTGGTACATCACATAAAGGCAAAGAGAAAATAGTTGATTCCCTTGGTATGCCAAATATTTCTGCAGGTCATTCTTTTGTTGATGGTGGAGAGTCTAGTGGCTCGGAGATAAGCCTTGATGAGGAGTTTGGGATTCCAACAATGAGGACACCTGGTGTGAAGAAGGCTATGGAAGCCATGAATGCAAAGTTACAGATCTAGAAGAGTCAAAAACCCTGTGCAGAGGTTGACTTATGATGGTTATGTGGCATATCACTATGCTTATATGGCAAAAGTTGTGCAGGTTGTAGAGCCCACATGTCTTGATGAGGCTATTGGAAATGTGTTTTGGGAGAAAGCTATGGATGAGGAGATGGATGCATTGTATGGAAATGAGACTTGGGATCTGGTGCCATTGCCTGAAGGCAAGAAAGCTATTGGCTGTAAGTGGGTGTATAAGACGAAACATAACAGTGATGGTAGCATAAGCAGGTACAAGGCTAGATTGGTAGCCAAAGGATATGCATAGATACATGGGATTGATTATGAGGAGACATTTTTCCCAGTTGCAAAGATGGCAACTATGAGAGTTGTGATTGCAGTGGCTACAAGCTAAAGGCTAGTTTTTACTTTAGATGGATGTAAAAAATGTGTTCTTGCATGGTGACTTGCAAGAAGAGGTGTATATGGATCAGCCACTAGGTTTTGAGGATACAGGTCACCCAAAGTATGTATGTAAGCTTCGTAAGGACTTGTATAGGATGAAGTAAGCTCCACGAGCATGGCATGGCAAGATTCCAGAGTATCTTGTCACTATTGGTTTTCATATGGCAAATGCAGAGATCACTCTTTGTATGTGGGAAAGAGTGATAAGGGTCTTCTCAAAAGGAAGTTTGAGATGAAGGATTTGGGAGATCTGCACTACTTTTTGGGAATTGAGGTCATTCGCACACCTGAGAGTATTTGGTTGTCACAGAGACAGTATGTATTGGACATGTCCAAGTATGGGATGGCTGATTTGTAAGTCAATCTCGGTGCCATTATATCAAAATGGCAAGCTTAGTACTGATGTAGAATATGTGTTGGAGAATCCCACTATGTACAGGAAGATTGTGGGGAGTTTGATCTATGTCACAATTAGTAGGCCATATTTGAGCTACATTGTTGGCTTAGAGATCCAGTTTATACTTCGATACTTGAGAGCCACTATTGATTATGCATTGTTTTATGCAAAAGGTGTACCATTGGAGCTATATGGGTACATAGATGCAGATTGGGCAGGTAGCATCTCAGACAGGAGAACGACCAGTGGATTTATGTTTTCATTAGGGAGCGTTACTGCTCTGACATGGAGCAGAAAGAATCATCCCACAATTGCCTTGTTGAGCATAGAGGTAGAGTACAGAGGAGCTGCGGTGGCAGCATGTGAGGTAGCTTGGTTATGCAAGCTACTACTGATTTGGGGTTGCATATGGAGAGAAAGGTTGTCATATATTGTGACAATCTTAGTAGTATACAGTTGGCCAAGAACCCATTTTTCTATGCACAAACAAAACACATCGAGGTACATTACCACTTCATCAAGGAGAGAGTCTTGGCAGGTGACTCGACTTGGCCTACATCAGCACAGGTCGCTAACATCTTCACGAAGGCCTTGGGAGCTGAGAAGCTCTGGAAATTTCAAGATATGCTTAGATTTCATGAGCTAAAGTTGAGCTTGAGGGGGAGTAATGAGATGTCAAGCTCAACATGAGCTAACACTCACGAGGCGCGTGCATGACCGTTCGACATTTATATCACTAGCGGGTTTGGTAGCTGGCACCGACATATCTTCGCCAGAGATTCTACAGCAGTTGGACTACACCAACTAGTCCACATCTACCCAGTCCACTTAGCGTGTTCACATTATGGACCGCTTGATATACTCTATTATGTGTGTTAGTCATCTTATCATTTTTGTAGACCTCTTTTGTTGTGTGAAGACGAAGAAGAATTTTCAGCCTCTCACCTTGTGTGTTCACTTCTAGGGTTAGTTTTCTAGGGTCCCCTGCATCTTTTCAGATAAGGGTTGGCCATGGGCTATAGAATTCATCTCCCAAGACCTATAGCTCATTGGTTACCCATGGTTCCAAAATGGGAGGAGCTCTGTTTGGAAATTTAAGGATTCCTCTTTGCAGAGGATTGGTAGCAGTAGTAGCCTAGTGTACAATCTCCACTACCCACTCCAGGTGGAGTAGGAAGTGCAAGAATTTGATTGACTACTAGTAAGGTGGGAGCATGCATACCATGATTTGCTCGATTATACCGATAGTACAAGGTCAATTCAGGTATCATGATTAATATATCTTCTACAATAGCCACACCACACCCTTGCAATGTGGACACTCATTTCTAGTGTTCTTACCTCTACAATAATAAGGGCACCAAGTTGTTGAAATATACAAGTGAATAGGGTGTTGAAATATACAAGTGAATAGGGTGTGTGCAGGAACAAGCCCTTAGCAAGAGGCTGTAAAAGAGAATCAGTAAATATGAGAACCTGTGAAAAGGTGAGAAGTATCTACTGGGAGAGAATAAAGGGTAGCATGAGGAGATCTAGGAGGTGTGGAGATATTCTGGGAGAGGTGAAGAGAATCAAGAAAAAAAGGTGGAGTGAATCAAGGAGAAATCAGTGGGATTAGATGCTTGGATGTAAACCTTATAAATTGAGGCATTGTCCTAATGAGAATTTGTTGGTTTTTTATTATCCATGCCTACATTAAATTATCAATTAATTACTCACTAATCACGTGTTAATTATCATTTAATCTCTTTATTAATGATGTTGATTCTAGCATTTGATACACCATAGCTCATCACATTGCTATAATTTTAACATGGTATCAGAGCCTAGCCTAGAATCCATCAATTGGTGAGACCATTATCTTATTAATCACATGGCGAATTAGGATTAGTAGATAATTAATATTTTTTAAGTCTTTCTCAACAAACCCTCTGTATCCCCAGCTAGTGGAGGAGCTCTATCTCCCATCATACATCAAATTAGCTCAAGCCACTTTAGGCAAACATAGCTAACACACTTGTGCTCGAGCCCATCCAAACAGAAGGTCAAACCACCGCGCATAGCTAGAGCAATTTGCTAATTTGCAGGTGTCATTTTTCTGGAGAAAATTTGAGATTTCTGCTTCATCAAATGCAATGGGTCTGATTCCTCTTAGCCCTAGGGGTTTTCAAGGGTGCTCTACAAGCTCATGAAGACAGAATTTGATTTGATAAAGTCTACAGTGAGATCCAAGCTCTTCATCAAATCTGTAGAGATGACTTTGGTAAAACAAAGATTAAGCATTCAATGTTTGGTCAAATCTTGTGTTCCTTGGCTTAATCCTCTACTAGACTAATTGCTATTGATGTCCTTGAAAGGATTTGAGCTCATTTGGACTCTAAGGCCTCAGATTTGGGCTCCCCCAATACTCTATTTCCTACACATAAAATAGAGGATTAATTTGCTTATCAATGATTAATCAGTGCTAATCACTATTTTTTGGTACAATTGAGGGTTCAAATTAACCATTAGGTATCTAATACAGATCCCTATAAGTTCAGATTGCAATTCGGAGATGGTTTGATACTCCAACCATTCCGTACAAATTGGTTACCCTTGATTTAATGGTGATTTTATGCTATCATCTCCTAAACACCAGATTGAGTTGTAAAGGGGAGACACTGCCCTTGAGTCTTGAAATCAGATCAAGAGGTAAGACCCCCTTCACATTATCATGAGTATGGCACAAGAAATAGCCAAATTTAATGGGGAGCAGTTTTACACATGACAGACAAAAACCATGTATCTGCTAATGAGAAAAAATCTGTGGGGGCTAGTTGAGGGAAGAGATGAATGCCCAGAGGTGAGAGAGGAAAATGAGTGAAGGAGCAAGAATGAAAAAGCATTGGTACTTATCGCACTCAGTTTAAATGATGAGAAATCATTCATCATATCACAGGGATACAATGGGCAAAAGATGCATGGGATGAACTCAATAAATTATTTGGCACACAAGCTAAAAATTCAAAGATAACTCTGTTAATGTAATTTTACAAATTGGATATGAAGAAAAGCAAACCTTTAATCACACACTTGAATAGACATAAAAGCATTAAGCAACAACTGGCAACTATTGGCAAAAAGGTAGAAGATCATGAGGCACTAGCAGTGCTATTGAAGAGTGTGGACAAAGGTAGAAGATAATGAGGCACTAGCAGTGCTATTGAAGAGTGTGGACAAAGGTGAATATGAAAACATTGTAGCAATACTAAAGAATGTACTTGAATTGAAGCTACATGAGATAGAAGGAGCTCTACTAGAGCAAGAGACCAGAGGCAAAGAGAAGAAATGGCTCGACTCAACAGCAGGAGAAGAAAAAACGTTCTTCACCTAGAGAGGATTCTCTCGAGGATGAGGACGAGGAAGAGCCAAAGTCAGAGGAAGGACCTTCAATTACCACAACTGTGGAAAGCCAAGACACATGACAAGAGACTGCTACAGCAAACCTAGTGGAGAAGGAACCACATTGGCAAACTTCATGGAGGCTCCTAAGGAAGTGGAGTCATATGATCTTTTCCGAGAGAGAGAGAGAGAGAGTGAAACCCCACAACCCAATGTAACGTGCCCCAACAGAGTAAAACCACCTGTGAGCCACCGATGATGTAGCCATGTGGTAGATGTATGTGTGAGCACTTTAGTCAAGGTCATAGGCACTTGTAGTAGCCTTGGACACATAGAGAGAGAGAGTGTCAAGGACTATGAGTTTAGGGACTTGAAACACTGGTCGCGGACTATCAAGTAAGAGGGAAACTTGGTATAGGGTCCATGTGTGCTAGGAGTATTCACTTGAGGGGAGGTGTTGAAATATACAAGTGAATAGAGTGTGTGCGGGAATAAGCCCTTAGCAAGAGGTTGTAAACGAGAATATGTAAATGTGAGAGAACCTGTAAAAAGGTGAGAAGTATCTACTGGGAGAGAATAAAGGGTAGCATGAGGAGATTTAGGAGGTGTGGAGATATTCTGGGAGAGATGGAGAGAATGAAGCAAAAGAGGTGGAGTGAATCAAGGAGAAAGCAGTGGGATTAGATGCTTGGATGTAAACCCCAAAAATTGAGGCATTGGCCTAATGAGAATTTGTTGGTTTTTTATTATCCATGCCTACATTAAGCTATCAGTTAATTGCTCACTAAACATGTGTTAATTATCATCTAATCTCTTTGTTAATGATGTTGATTCTAGCATTTGATCGAGCATAGCTCATCACATTGCTGTAATTTTGACACAAGTTTCCTCTCTCCTAAGAAGTGCTTTTCAATTTTCCTACATCTTTTGGAGCATAATAGCACAACCATGTCCTTGACATAAGCCTTATCCAATTTCTTGCTACTTGAGGATGTTCTAAGATAGACTTCAGATGGAGCTTTTGATCTCTCAAAACCCTTTAGTGCCAGTCATATTAACATTACAATCAAGGGTGTCTATAAAACACTCATTAAAAGTCATTGTCCTCTATAAATAAAGATAGTTGTGTAGATTTTGATCTTGTAAACCATCAAGTAACAACAAGATCAAAACCAAATTAGCTTGGTTTCTTGTCAAACTGACAAAATGGAAATAGTAGTATCTCTTATGCTTCGAATGTTCTTCCATACAAACTCAGATTTTTATTAGTGACATTATTGAGATGGTGGACTCCACTTGAGTCTAGACTTTTAGAATTCTAGCCTTCAAGTATTTTTCAAGGAAACATATGTAGCCTTGTAAGAGGATTTAGAGTTTGAAACCAACATCCATATCCATCTAAGTTCAAGCCAAAAGCTAATCTCAGGGTACATTTATCACAAACAGCTTTTCCTTTGCACATTCTCTTAGTAGGTGGTGCTGAGCATATTGTGTGCCATCATACTTGTGCATCTCTGAACATCTTGAGCTTTTGATTGTATTGTTTTTAAGGAGCACAAGTGTTAGTCCTATCCTCAACCCTCAATCCATAGTTTTCATAAAAAGTGGCATTTCTAGAGAGAATCATAGAGGGATTTTTTGTCCAACAGGGGCCATTGATGACATAAGAGGTACTACGTGGTTTAACAAAACTTCATGTAAATGAGGTGGAACAAATATAGGTGTTGGTTAAGATATGGAAACCATTCTTGGTGAAGGAAAAACCATACTAATCATGGGTATAAATTGTTAGACACTTTGGGTCTCATATTGGTCTAATTTAAGGGTGTAGAATCCCTAAAAATCCCAAATGTTTGTTCTGAAATAGATGAAGTCTTAGGTGGGTTTCTCAAAAAGTCTAAAGGCTCATCGTTTGGCTCAGAGATGTGGAGAGATGTTTGGAACTCACTTCAACGCTAGCAAGTTCTAGCATTGTGGCTTGAAAGGTGGATGCTTTCATAATGTGAGTAATCTTCATATCAAACTATTATAATGCTCATGCCTTAATGCCTTTGTTTGCATTTGTATGAAAACTATCCGGTTCAAGTATGTACCTGAGCAATCCGAGAACTCAAGATAGTCATGCATCTCATCCAAAGCAAAAGTATTATAATGCTCATGCCCTAATGCCTTTGTTCACATTTGTATGAAAACTATCCGATTCAAGTATGTACCTGAGCACTCCGAGAACTCGAGATAGTCATGCATCATCTAAAGCAAAACTCCTTTCACCTCTACCTCATTCCTATTTGTTGGCCTTGAGATATCAGGCACTTTGATACCTCACCATAGTGTCTGAAGCTCCTTGATCAAAGACTCAAGATACACATTCATGTTTTCCACCTTATACTTGCATGGTACAAGGATAGCAAGCATGATAAGACCTTTCTTGATTTCCACCCATGGAGGGAGGTTGTAATTCACCAATACAATAGACCAAGTAGACCATGATGTGGACTTGAAGCCATAAGTTATGGGGCTCATCTTTAAACTCTTGCCATTGATGCTCCACATGTTGGAAATTTTGCATCAGTCATCATAGGTGCCATATTTGATGTGATGTTATCGACTAGATGAGGCAATGTACTAGTATTGTCTTGGGCGAGGGTAGCTCTATAGTTGTACCAAGTGTAGTAGGAGCTGTATGGACATGGATATCAACATGAACACTCCCTCCTTGGAACGATGAGATTAGACCACGTGTCTCTCTAGATTCAACCTCAACTCCTTAATCATATGATTTATAAGTCATAAGGTTTGGCTCAGAGGTAGCGGTTGAGACCGGACCTCTCAGGTAGCTAGCTACACTACCAAAAAGACTGGTAGCTAGCTTGATTGGTGAGACCTAGCTAGGGTTTTTACTTCTTGGGACTGGGGATCCTTTCGTTGAGTTGAAATATGATGATGTATTACTGGTCCCTAGTACAGGTCCTTGTACAATGCTAAATTGGATTCCCACCAAAGGTCCTCAGCCCAGTGTACGCTGGTACATATCTAGCTTGATAGATGCACTATCATGTATATTAGCCAATTTATGTCGAGATTGTAGGTGTAAGTGATTATAGGATGTAAGAACTTCCTACAGATGCCCTAGATAAGTTGGTGTTTTTTTTATTTTTATAAATATTTTTTTCATAATAATTTTGGCTTGGCTAAAGTTCTTTCGAAATAGTGTATTTTTTTTGCGTGAGTGAAGCACTACAGGCGGCGCTGGCTCCCATAGTAGGGGGGGCTCCTTAACTATGTAAAATTGTAAATTTTTGAGGTGTCACACAAGTTTCACCAATGTAGTGGTAGCTTGTGCATTACCAGTGGTAGTGGTTGTTGTGATTGCTACTAATGATGCTAGTGATTACCTTCACAGAAGTGCTAGCTACCACTATGCGAGTGATGAGTGTTAATAACACTAGTTAAGTGCTAGTTACCACTATTCTAGTGTTGATTATTTCCCATGATGCTGACTATCACTTTCATAGTAATGCAGATGGTCAGTGCACTCCAACACATCATGGGAAAAGCAGTGTTTATTTTGTTTAAACTGTCATTTTGCTATTGAACTAGCAACAAATTTTCTTGTTGCATAAAATTCTACAGAGTTGTGAGTGTTGAATTTAAGTCATTTATGTCACATACACTCAAAAAAGGATTATAGTTTTAAAAAAGCATCCATCAAACCCCTTAGAGTCATGTTGTGAGCAACAAAAAAAAAGATGGAAGCTCAATGAAAAGATGGGGTTCCATATCAATATCACTATCATTATCCAATGTAGCATTGTCATGATTGAAAGGTGACTTATCATCTTCTTCAGATTAATGGTCCTCATGCTCTTTATTGGCCTCATCTAAATTGTCTTCGTCATTGACTTCTTCCAATGAGTCGATTTGAGGTAGGACTTACATCTCATTCAAAGATTCATTCTCAACATCTTGATCTTGAAATTTTGAACGAGGAAAAACTTGTATAACATACCACCACTTTGGATCAATATAATCTGCGTCATGAAACACACCCTAATATCACAAAGCACAGGGGTTACACTTATTATACTACATCAAGATTTACCGTTGAGATTGGTTGGGCTACTAACTTGTTGTGACAGTGTTGAGGTAGTATGAAAGTATCTTTGTCATCATTTCAAAACTTGGTGGAATTATTTTGAAAGAACCCATTTGGATGTTTCTTCTTGGTTTCTTGTGCACCTCTATATATCACCTTGAACCATTTGACATCAAATATGAATAGACTAAATTCTCTAAGTCCAATCTCAAGAATATCTTGAATAGTTCTACAATACTTAAGATTATCCTCTATGACATTGGTATCATGTCTATAATCTCAACTTTCTTCCTCAAAAGTTGCCATCACACCACAATAAAATGTGTTTGTTTTAGAATCCACATGCTCCATGTGAAAGTGCCTTCCCCTCTGACCATATTGCATTATATAGTTTGTAATAACATTTAAAAAAAGCATGACATTTAGTATAGTGCATTAAATAAGGCATATAATGATTGAAGCATGAGACAAAGATGAAGAATATACTTACTTGAGGGTCACATTCTCGTGTATACTCATGCTCTTCTATTGTGATCATCTCTCCATTTTTCAATGCGATCGATATTTCCATAGGCAGTTGTGAGGTGAAAAAAAGAAGAAAGAACCTGCCTCTATAGCCCTTCCACCTCGCAAACTTGGAAACACTACCACGAACGGGGCACCACCAGTCACCGGCTGGAACACTCTCTCACCATGCGCCACCCACTCACACCATTAAGACAGCTTAGTACCACAATGAACAGATGATCATTTAGCAAAAAACATATACAGCATCAACCATGTACAAACTCAGCAAATACACCAAAGACCAGGACTCTGGCCAGGATTTACTACCAAGGGAATACACCCTTGCGTTGTCGTGACGTGGGCGGTATAGCCGGGAACACACTGGGTGTCTGGCTGTGAGAGTTTGGTGTTTTGTAATTCACTTGATTTGATTCTTCAGAGAAAATAAATCCTGCCAAACCGGATCCCTCCTCTCTCCCTTGTGTTGCTTCTCTTTCTCCTTTTGTGGTTGTTCCTTCTACCTCCATCTCCCACTCCCCTACTTGTTTGTCCTCATGTTCTTCCCCTTCCCCTTTCGGATGTTGTCCTTGATACTTTCCTAGTGCTTGCTAACTGCTTCATTTTGTTCCTTGTAAGAGGGGATTGGCGCTTGTTCCACTTGGGCGGGATCCACTTTTCACCTTCTGGTGTTGTCCATGTCTGAGATAATGGACATGTATCTGCCACTCTAGCCTTCATGAGCATGAATAAATAACATTTCCTACCCCCAATTGGATCATCGTAGCAAATTGTTCGGGAGGCTTCAAGCCGCTTGTATCATTCATCCAAGCTATATCTGAGAAATACTGATCTATCTTTTGTTATGAGGATGCCATACTTTGATTGCTCTAGTACCATATACAAAAAAAAATCTGAGACAAAGCACTCTCTGTACCTTAACCTTTTCATCATTAGAAAGCATCATATGAACAATATTCATGCTCCTTCGCAGATGAACTGTTCATGCACTACTATCTTTTGTCTAGTGATGAACCCTCCCACATCAACGTTGCTTACCCCAACGGAAGCTGTTGAAGCTAATATCAAGTTCTAGCAGCATCTGACACTAGTTGAGCTATACATGACAAAAAACACGACCTGATATCTGTCTCTTCTATGATCATACCAACTTGTACACCCCTGCATGGATACTTTCCACAATTAACATCGGTCTATACTCAGAGCAGAACATCTCAGCATCTTGGTCGAATGATTCCCATGCTTCAAAATGTCAGTTGTTATGTAGTCCCTAAGAAGCCTCGTCTGCACGCTCATCCATGTAAGACTTCTCTCTTAGAAGATTCTTGTAGATGGTAGCATAGCAATTGTAGACAGGCCAGATAGAGCACCTTTTTCCAACATCATGAAATACCAGAAACAAGGGGAGAGCGCGCTCTACGTCTTGGACTCGGAGAGGGATGGAGAAGAAAGTAATATGGCATGTGAAACGGGTTGCTCGCCAGCCTCAATCTCGACACAGAATCACCATAGCTCTCACCGCCCTTATGTTACCTACACAGCTATCTCTTTGCTGCGCATCACCAGCGTGTGCAGCTACCCCCTAGAGCCCCCTTGGCTCTTCACATGGCGAACCCCACCTCTTCCAGCTGCGCCTATCTGCTGCAGCGCCCAACACAAAAACACACACAGGGCTCCCCCCCTCAACGAGGCGGCCCCCCCCTCAAAATCACCAGCTGCGCCGACTCCATGCACTGTCTCGCAACGTCCAGAAGATGCGCTGGCAGCTGCGTGAAGGTCCACGTAGCTGGCCAGATTTATCCCTTTTTTATTTTATTTTATTTATTTTGAAGAAAAAGGCCACCTTGTTCCTTTCACACCAAAGCAAAGGCAGCCTTGACCCTTTTTACCTTTTTCTGCCCATGCATTTGAGTTCATATGGGATGGTCTGTGAGCTTCTTTCACTACATGGATGTGCCACAGCACGACAGCGTCTGACAACCAAGCCTCTGTCTCCCGGTCCCTGTAATCTCCAGAGGGCGCCCACACCAGCAACCCTTCTTCACTTCCTCTGTAGCCTGGCTACTCTCTGTCTGCTGCTACCTGCCAATTGTCGTAGGAGAGCCCACTGTCTCTAGCCCACACATCAGCACCTCTTCTGCATCCAACACACACAAAAACCCAAGGCTCCCTCCCTAGTCAGCATCCACGCACTGCCTACAATCATCGCCCACACAAGACCAGCTACTCTCACCAGAAGGCGCCCACACTAGCAAACCTTCAACTCAGCAGCCACACTCTCTGCGTGTCGAGACCAGCAGTTTCACCAACCACTAGAGCCTTGCACAATCACTTCAGCACCACAAACCACTGCTCAATGCAGCATCACCATCTCTTGCATCCAGCTAAAGCCCAAGCCACATCACTTCAGTTCCTGCCAGCAGCCCTCTATACTGCTCCAATCACCAGCCCGCACTAAACCATCACCCAAGGCCCACACCAGCCTGATTCTCTTGCTCACCTGGCTGTGCTCCAGCCCTACTGTCTCCCTCTGTAGCTATCACCAGGGTGCTCTCCACAACGATGCAGTCACCACCTTGTCTCTCTCTCTCTCTAGAGTCATCACTTGTGCAGTCTGCAGTTACGCCCGAGAACCTTTGACACCAGCCAACTCTTTGGCTACTTAACACGAACTCCTGGCCTCCCTCTGGCTGCGGCGGCGGCTGTGCCTAAGAGCCCTCAGCAGCTCTTCCACTGTCACCATGCCGCCAGCACCTTTAGCTCCTTTCGCTTTTCACAAGGTGGCTATTGTCCTTTTTCATCTATGGCTGCACTCCAAGCGGTTACCAGTCGGCTACTCTCACATCGTTGGCGGCCACCTCCTTTTCTAGCGCTGCGCCTCACTCGCCTCTTTGCATCTCTTTGCTGCGCCTCAGCAAGCCCTCCCTTTAACTCGGCGGCCTGTCCACTTGGCTCTCTTCGCACCCGTCTGTTCCAGCACTCCAGCGCAACTACACGCTCTCCTCTGGTCTCCTACTTGCAGCGCCTCACGCACCCACTCTACAAGGCCCCCGGCTCTTCCTTTTTGCCCGCCGAACCCCAACTGGGCTTACTCCTTTTAGGCATAAACGGCGACCCCCTTCTCCTACCTTCGAAGCGCCACCTTCTAGAGCTTCAGGCTGGCGACCCATAACACCCCCACATGGCCCTTTATAAGGTGGCCACATATACATATGTATTTGTATTTTTTTTTTTTTTAACCTCAAAGCCACCAAATGATGACCACCATCCAAACCTTATTTTCCTCAACTTCACGTGCGGCGCCCATATGTCCAGTACAATGCTACCCACAGCTACCATCATCAGTATCTCAACTTACCAAACATAACCAATTCAGTCGGTGCTCTCTTTTTAGTAACCACCCGCACATCACACAATTGCCATAAAACTCCAGATCTCCAGCGTCTGCTCCCAAAAAAAACACGTGCATATTCCAGCTCACTGCAAAACCACCTAGCCTGTACATTTGCCAGGGCATTAAGGGCAAAGTTTATTTGCAAACCATCCACACCACATGTACACAGACCAAAAACACCTTTCAAATTTTTACCTGACATACTTTGCCCAACCCCTAGCCTGCTGAATCATTTATGATCAGCAGAAAGCATATGACCACGTTTCCCTCCATCAATCCTTTGAGCATCATACAGTGTAACCAACACATCTCTCTTCCAGGTGATCCAAGAAACTCCGTCATCCTCCCAAAGCATGTCTTGCCATCCCACATCCCACAACATAACACCAGAACCTCTGGAGACAAAGCTCCTGACATACACACCATCCTGCCTCATCTCAACTCCAAAATCACAGATATGGTCAGCACCAATATCGGAGAACCAATGCAGCAGCTCCTGCTGAGGGTAAAAATTGATGAAAGCTTCATCAAGAAAAACCTGCTGTGCCATAACACTTTCCTGTCCATCCACATAAGAAACATCACCATCAAAACCAGCCACCACAGGCAAAACAAACTCCTCTTCAACAGGCACCATTGCCAAAGCATCCACCTCAGTTCCTGTATGCTCATCTTCATCAAAACCACCAAGAAATTCATCTATTATAGCATCCATAGACTCATCTATAACAGCAGCATCATTCAAAGTCTTCTGGTGTTTCTCTTCCTTCATAGCCTCAATTCTGGTCATGGCTTTTTTAACATTTATGCACATCTGACCATCCAACTCTGACTCAGGCTCCTCATCCTGTAGACTATCTATTTCCCACTCATCCCACACAGGTTCACTATCCAAAGACTTAAAAGCAAGCTCTTTCACATCACATGCATACCTTTGCTCAGGATTCATTTGTACCTCCTCGCATTCCTCATGTATGGCTTCTTCTTGTTCAACAACCTCATCACTAAGCACTTCCTCATCAATAACCACAGCATCCATCTCTGCATCCTCCCCACTAGATGAAGTATCCTCTGTTCCCTCACTAGTAGTAGTACTACTAGTCATATCATCATCACTCGAATCAGCTTCACTCTCCTCTTCATCATTGACAGGTTTCTGGTTATCCATATTAAATTGCTTCTTATCTCCTCTCCTGTCATACAGAGTAATGACCCCTTTCCTCCAATCCTGAACAGCCTTCACCGCTCTCAGCCATGGTCTTCCCAAAATGATGGGGAATGCACCCATTCCTGTAGGCATAACATGACAATCCACAAGCACCTTTACATCAAAAGCTTGCAATTCCAATTCCTTGATCATACCTAAGCATTTGACTTTCTGATGATTTGCCAGCCGAATACGAAATCCAGACGCTTCAGTAAAATTAAGACCAAGCCTCTCCACAGCTGCCAATGTGATCACACAAATTTGTGCTCCACCATCTATGTATGCCTCTCCCAGATTCTTCCCTTTATACCACACATTCACCACAAGACATATGTCAGGCAACTCTTGAACAGATAGAACAGTCACTATCCCTTTGGCAAGTTCCTTCTCTCTCGGGTTCACAAGTCTTTTCCACTGACGCTTCAAATTAGGAGCTAACTCTATCAATTGCCCAAAAGTAATGTTAGTTTTCCTTCCAGCCATGTCCTCCTGCAAACTGTAGCTATCCTGCCCACCCCCTAGTGGAAAATCAGTTACCTGAAACTTCCTACGAGACTTTCGCTTCTGCTTGACCTTTACATCCTCCCCTTCCTTCACTTTACCTTTCTTCTTGCTAGGCCCTGCAGCATCCTTGCTTTCCCTTTCCTGTGGCATCCGTTTTCCCAAAGGCATCACATCAGCTTCTGCCTCCTTCTTCTTCTCAAGGGTGACCACATCTATCACCTTAGTTTTACCCTTCTCTTCAGCTGTGATTCCACTGGGGCCTGCTTGATCCCTAATATCAATACCATAATCATTTAACATGTCAAGTAGCTGTGAAGGTAACGGGTACATATCACCACCCATACGTTGAGGCTTATCACAATCTGTACTCAGATGACCAAGCTCACCACAGTTCCAGCATGTAGGAATGAAATGACAGCCCCTACCGCGACCACGTCCATATCCTGCTTGTCCATCTCCCCCTTCAGGATTATTGCCTCGGCCTCTACCACGTCCACCACCTGTACTTCCCATTAAATTTAAGCTCAAATTCTTCATAAGATCAACCATCTGTTTCATATCCTGTCGCAATCCCTCATCAGAACCTGCAGGAACCCTAGGTACTCCCTGACTAGATTGAGGCACCATTTGCATAGCTTGGGCTTCAGTGGGCGTCATCCTCTCAATCACTGCATTCATGGGTGTAGCCTCCACTCTACGAATCTCTGGCTGTGCTACAACTGGAATCATCCCCAGCTGATTTATCCGCTGCAATTTCCAGTCTTTTGATTTAGCAATTTCTACCGCATCCTCATAAGACGTGGGCTTCTTCAATTCCACTTTCCAGCGAATACTCCTCTTAAGCCCAGCTACAAACTTGTTTTTCTTCATCATGTCAGGCGGTACCTGATCTTCCCCTAAAGCCTTGCATAGAGTCTCCCATAGCAAAGAAAATTTCTTCATATAATCATCTATTGATTCAAACTCATCTTGTGTCAGAGCTTGCACCTCATGCCAAACCTTGTCGGGGTCTTCTACCTTCTTGAACCTGTTGCTAAGTGCTGTCTTTAATCCATCCTCAGTCATATCAAGATGTGGAACAGCAACCCTCAATGACTCCTCATAAGCTCTGTACCAGATCCTTGCATCCCCTTTCAAACAGATGCTCAGTAGGCCGCAACACCTGTACCGACTCATTAATGTGGTTGCTTATGCATGCAACCTCCATTCTTTCCAAGAAGTCTGCCACATCCTCATTCGGACCACCATAAAACTCTGGATAAGACATCATTTTAACCCCCAAACTTCACTTCCAATCCCAAGCAAAAACAGAAACACCTTCCTTCAATCTCTCACTCTGCGGCATACACCCTCGTAAGAGAAATCCCTGAGCTATCCTCAGTCAAACAATCCTTGAGCAACTCCTCAGTGAAACACACGTCAAAGCACAATGCCAGAGTTATCCTCAGTGGGGGCACCAGAAGGATGTGAGGTGAAAAAAAGAAGAAAGAACCTGCCTCTATAGCCCTTCCACCTCGCAAACTTGGAAACACTACCACGAACGGGGCACCACCAGCCACTACCGGCTACCACCCACCCACACCATTAAGACAGCTCAGTACCACAACGAACAGATGATCATTTAGCAAAAAACATATACAGCATCAACCATGTACAAACTCAGCAAATACACCAAAGACCAGGACTCTGACCAGGATTTACTACCAAGGGAATACACCCTTGCGTCTGATAACCAAGCCTCTGTCTCCCGGTCCCTGTAATCTCCAGAGGGCGCCCACACCAGCAGCCCTTCTTCACTTCCTCTGTAGCCTGGCTACTCTCTGTCTGCTGCTACCTGCCAATTGTCGTAGGCGAGCCCACTGTCTCCAGCCCACACATCAGCACCTCTTCTGCATACACACACAAAAACCCAAGGCTTCCTCCCTGGTCAGCATCCACGCACTGCCTACAATCATCGCCCACACAAGACCAGCTACTCTCACTAGAAGGCGCCCACACTAGCAAACCTTCAACTCAGCAGCCACACTCTCTGCGTGTCGAGACCAGCAGTTTCACCAACCACCAGAGCCTTGCACAATCACTTCAGCACCACAAACCACTGCTCAACGCAGCATCACCATCTCTTGCATCCAGCTAAAGCCCAAGCCACATCACTTCAGTTCCTGCCAGCAGCCCTCTATACTGCTCCAATCACCAGCCCGCACTAAACCATCACCCAAGGCCCACACCAGCCTGATTCTCTTGCTCACCTGGCTGTGCTCCAGCCCTACTGTCTCCCTCTGCAGCTATCACCAAGGTGCTCTCCACAACGATGCAGTCACCACCTTGTCTCTCTCTCTCTCTAGAGTCATCACTTGTGCAGTCTGCAGTTACGCTCGAGAACCTCTGATGCCAGCCAACTCTTTGGCTACTTAACACGAACTCCTGGCCTCCCTCTGGCTATGGCAGCTGTGCCCAAGAGCCCTCAGCAGCTCTTCCACTGTCACCAGGCCGCCAGCACCTTTAGCTCCTTTCGCTTTTCACAAGGTGGCTATTGTCCTTTTTCATCTACGACTGCACTCCAAGCAGTTACCAGTCGGCTACTCTCACATCGTTGGCGGCCACCTCCTTTTCTAGCGCTGCGCCTCACTCGCCTCTTTGCATCTCTTTGCCGCGCCTCAGCAAGCCCTCCCTTTAACTCGGCGGCCTGTCCACTTGGCTCTCTTCGCACCCGTCTGTTCCAGCACTCCAGCGCAACTGCACGCTCTCCTCTGGTCTCCTACTTGCAGCGCCTCACGCACCCACTCTACAAGGCCCCCGGCTCTTCCTTTTTGCCCGCCGAACCCCAACTGGGCTTACTCCTTTTAGGCATAAACGGCGACCCCCTTCTCCTACCTTCGAAGTGCCACCTTCTAGAGCTTCAGGCTGGCGACCCATAACACCCCCACGTGGCCCGTTATAAGGTGGCCACATATACATATGTATTTATATTTTTTTTTTAAAAAAAACCTCAAAGCCACCAAATGATGACCACCATCCAAACCTTATTTTCCTCAACTTCACGTGCGGCTCCCATACGTCCAGTACAATGCTACCCACAGCTACCATCATCAGCATCTCAACGTACCAAACATAACCAATTCAGTCGGTGCCCTCTTTTTAGTAACCACCCGCACATCACACAATTGCCATAAAACTCCAGATCTCCAGCGTCTGCTCCCAAAAAAAACACGTGCATATTCCAGCTCACTGCAAAACCACCTAGCCTGTACATTTGCCAGGGCATTCAGGGCAAAGTTTATTTGCAAACCATCCACACCACATGTACACAGACCAAAAATACCTTTCAAATTTTTACCTGACAGCAGTCATTCGATATTGATCACATTTGGTAGATGTTCTAAGCCAGGTGAGAATGGCAATCGTCTATTTGTTCTTGTGAAATCTCTTCTCTCATCCTTCGTCTATTGATTGCATCCTTCTTTCTCCCAATCCACTTCTCCATGATGGGACTACTTAGAATAAAGAATGTATTTACCTTTTTGGCTATTGAGTGCGTCCTTGTATCTCCCAATCCACTTCTCTATGATGGGACTATTTAGAATGCAGAATGTATTCACTTTTCGGTGTAATGTTTCGTTGCCTTCCTTTTCCTTGTGGCACATTAGTGATTAGTCGGTCATCCTCCTCACTACTTCACAATCATGGAATGGAAGGAAATATGCAAGAAAAATATTTTGAGATATACAAAAGAGACTCTTGCACATCAACCATATCCCTCTTCCATGTTTGCTTCTAGCCTTGCTCTTTGTCTCACAAAATCCTTTAGGGTTTTCATAAACCTTTCAAGAAAAAACATCCATCAAACATGAACAACACCACAATGCGCCATTTCATCAACTAAATATACCACAACATGCAATTGGCTAGTGAGAATTGTTCTAGGAAAGTTATCCTCGATTACACACTGCCTCAATAGCATTGAGATGATATGTACCTACATACATACCCTGCGTATCTCTCACTTACAATTGGCCATGCACTTTGAAGGCGTCCAATGTTTTGTAAGTCATCCCTTGCACCCTGCATATCTCATTTACCAATTAAATGGTCCCAAATTTTTCTTGCCACATTCTTGAAGATATGCATTGTATCTAAGAGATTATTTATCTTTGACTCACACCAATATGGAAGTCGAAAGAAAATTGAGTGTCTAGACATCCCATTGGGTGGTGGATTATGGGTGCTTCTCCATGCCTCAAACCAATCTCTACCTCTCATCATTAGTGTTGGGACATCATGTGGCACATACTTGGGATGTGAAGGAGGGAGAAATCGATGATGTTTTTCATACAACACCTTCTTTACAGTAGAGAGTCTTTCCAAAACAAGTGATGGTCCAAAAATTGGACATTTAAGATATCCGGAGGTTTCTAAACCTATTTTAAAATTGAGATGATTGAGAGGTAGAGAAATAAACTTTAAGTTTTAAGTTTAAAGATTAAAGTTATCTCACCATAGTCTCTCAAGCTCCTCGATCAAAGACTCGAGGTACACATACATGTTTGCCACCTTCCGGTATAAGGAGAGCAAGCATGATAATACCTTTCTTGATTGCCACCCATGGAGGGAGGTTGGAATTCACCAATACAATAGGCCAAGCAGACCATGATGTGGACTTGAAGCCGAATGCATTAACAGCATCCATGCCCAAGGCAAGACGTAAGTTATGGGGCTCATCTTTTTACTCTTGGCACTGATGGTGCACATGTTCCCATGTTGGTGAATCAGCTAACGATCCTCATGATGCCAAGTAGCATGCCATGTCATGAGTTCTACAATCCCCTTACATTTAAACATGTGTTGATTGTGAGGAATAATAGGGAAGTGTCTAAAAACCTTTTGAAAAATTTTGTCTCCTTGAAAATAATCCCTATAGTTGCTCTCTCCACATTTTGAACATTGTGTTGCGTCTTTATTCACCCCTCTAAATAGCATGCAATCATTGGGACATGCATGTATTTTTGTATAATTCATACCTAGCATACAGAGCATTTTATGAGACCCATCTCGTGAGTCTGGTAATAGATTTTGAAGGGGGAAGAATCTTCTTGAGAAGTATAAAACATAAAATATGAAACTTGTCAAATTCATCTCTACTGAAGTGTTGCCTTTAGAAAGGGGTTTAATTGTGTAAGTCCTATGTCCCATGACTCTGGAAGCAACACATTTAGAATTTGATGCTTTAGCTCCTTTGACCATGAGATTATTCTCTAGTTGAATGGCATTTGTTGTGACTTCATCCCATGTAGTCATGCCTCTAATGACTAATCCATTATAGATCACTTCATGCTTAAGAACAATCTCCTAAGAGTGGTGAAGTTCAATCGTTCCTCGACCCTGAGAGTTCTATACCAACCCCACCCTTACCGTCTAATGTTAGACTAAAGGCATTGGTCTTGAAATCCTCATTTCATTCTCCTAGGGCCTCAACCACTTGATCAAATACTTCCAAATGTATCCTAAGATCACCATCTCCAGTGAACTTATGAGTTATCTTGGCTATGTAGTTAGCTTTCCCATGGCTCTGTTGGCCTGTCTCACAATGTTATGCTTTCTACTACCGCTCTTCCGAGGGCTTGTGCAAAAGCAACTCGGTTTGTGGGGAGGGTAGAGATAATGTTGGCATAACAAGAGCAATGATAGAAGTAGCTGGAGGTGCAACATGTGGCACTACATGAGGATGCATTAGTCTAAACCCTAGTAGGGGTAGTTGTGCTACATAAGGCATGTGCCCTACTAGCACCCCAATAGGTTCTCTAGTCACGTGGGAATTAGTTGTAGCTGGTCTCGTAGCAAGAGTTGTTAGCACACTCATTCTAGTGAAGGGTTGTTTAATGGGTGCACTAGAATGAGATGTGACCCCTCCTAGGAATGGTAATACCAGGTATGCCAAGTATGCAGGGGGCTCCATGTGTGAAGTGGTGTTGGCTACCGTGAACTGTGGGGATGTGGCTTAGAGGCAATTCTGCATCAGTCATAGGTGCAATAGTTGATGTGATGTTATCCACTTGATGAGGCAATGTACAAGTATTGGCTTGGGTGGGGGTAGCTCCAGGATCTACTAAGGTGAAGCTTATGCTAGTCTACCCTTGAGTCCCTGCAGCATGGCTCTGTGGGTTAGAAGATGTGGGTTGATCTATGGTATAGCCAGGTGATACTACAAAAGTAGGATCTGGTTCTCGGCTCACAGGACGTGTTACCATTTCTCTCATTGTGGGAGTTATTGCTTTGGATGTCCCAACTTATGCCATGGGTCTTAGGATCCTTTCATGTTCAATGACTCTATATATACAATCGAAGAGATCGTGCAATCGTTCCTTCTCTGTTGTGGCCCTAGATAATAATTGGACAATCCCTTCCCAACCAACACCATAATTTTGGATGCGTCATGCACCCAATCATCTATGTTTAGCAGATGTTGATCCATGATTTGCAAGCCTAGCTCTTTCCTTGAGGTAGACACAATGTTATTTCTTATATCGCGCCTATCGAGTACTACCTACACAATCTTGCTTTGGGACTCGTTTTAGGTGTATCGGGCTGGTAATCATTGTTGTGCCAATTCCAAAGTCTCTTCTTCCTTTGCTCTAGCAACTTGGATCAGTTTCTCTATCGCCTGCACTTCTGATGTCCTACCATTGGGCATAAGCACTTATGCAGGGGGTGGTTCAAAGGTCATAGTTGTACCAAGTGCAGTAGGAGCTGTATGGATATGGATATCAACATGAACACTCCCTCCTTGGAATGATGAGATTAGACCAGGTGTCTCTAGATTTAACCTCAACTCCTTCATCATATGGTCTATAAGTCGTAAGGTTTGGCTCTTAGAGGTAGCGGTTGAGGCTGGACCTCTACCAAAAAGACTGGTAGCTGGCTTGATTGGTGAGACCTAGTGAGGGTTTTTACTTCTTGGGGCACGGGATCCTTCCACTGAGTTGAAATATGATGATGTATCACTGGTCCCTAGTATAAGTCCTTGTACAATGCTAAACTAGGCTCCCACCAAAGATCCTTAGCCCAGTGTATACTGGTACATATCTAGCTCGATAGATGCACTATCATTTATATCACCCACTAATTTATGTCTTGATCGTAGGTGTATGTGATTATAGGATGTAGGAACTTCCTACAGATGCCATGGATAAGTTGGTTTTTTTTTTCATAAAAATTTTGGATTGGCCAAAGTTTTTCCAAAACATGTCATTTGTCTTTCTTAACCAAAAATAGCGTATTTTTTTCGGGTGAGTCACGCACTATAGGCGCTGGCTCCCATAGTAGGGGGCTCCTTAATTATGTAAAATTGTAAATTTTTTGGGTGTATACTCGTTTTCTTTTACCCTCGAACTTTTACCTTTTCACTTTTCACTTTTTGTTTTTATTTTTAACTTTTTAACTTTTTAACTTTTTCCTTTCCCCTCTTACCTTTTCACTTTTCACTTTTACCTTTCCCCTCTTACCTTTTCACTTTTTATTTGTTATTTTTAACTTTTTAATTTTTTTATCTTTTAAGTTTTTCTTTTCACTTTTTTGTTTACTGTTTGCGATTTTATTTTTAGGTTTCACTAAAAAGGGGTTTTCCTAGAATCTGACTTAGGGCCAACACACATTAAACGCATCCAACCACACAAAACAGACTTTTGGACATTTTTGGCTAGTGGCTTAAAAGCCTGTATGCAATAAATGCGGCCGGCCAATCAACATGTCCCAAATTAGGAATACGATTAAGTGTAATTAACTCGCATTAATTACACTAATGCAAAAATACAGAAAACACAAAATGTTTTGTGTGCCAAATTCTCCCTTAATTTTTGTTATTATCCCAATTTATGTAAGGAGTTGAAATTGGGATAAACACTATGTTAGGAAACTGATTTGATGGTCTAATTCACCCAATTCTTTCAATTTAATGCTCAATTGATTGTTTTTTAGTTTGAAATTGAAAAAAATATAAAATGTAGAAAATGTAAAAATTACAATTTGGACGTGGGATAAGAATTAATCAAAATGCACTAATTGCAACACTCACAGGAAATGAAAAAAAAAACTAAGAAACATGTAAGAATCAAAGAAATTGAACAATATGTAGAAACTATAGAAATTTTATAAATCAACAAGAATACCACAACAATGCCACAAAATGGACACATTTTCAGTTATTCATTTCTACCCTCTTTGCAAAAATAGAAAACATAATTATAATAGACTTCTTTCATACATGCACACACACACGCACACACGTATTCAAAATGCATTGTGGCTAAGCAATAGAGCTATTCCTTGGCAGCGGTGCCATTTATGGGAAGCCCTTGCACCATAGAAAGAGTGTAGGAACTAGCCAATGTTATGGGGCTTTGCCTCATCGCACTCAAGAGAATAAAACAGATCAAATTGAAAAGTTAATCTACCATAATCTATCCCAAAATTGCATAAACAAGGTGTTTTGCTCACCTCGTGAATGCTTGTGCTCGGATTTTGGTAGGAGACAATGTTGCCGCACACTCACACTCCAACCTCCACTCCAATGCTGTTGCCACACTCCAATGGAACCTCGACCCTCCTCTATCACTTAATCGCATGCACTCACTCTCTTACATACATGCCACCAAGCACACAAGATCTCAAACAAGCAAGAGGCAAGCCAGAAAGAAATAGCATAGGAGTGTAGAGTATAAGAATATGGCACAGTGGAAAGAGATAGCAAGACAAAGCACAATAGACAAGGCAATAGATGCACAATGGAAAGAATTTAAAATTCTCATTATACCAAAGAGGTACAAGTGATGGTGCTATCAACTCATGCGCTCCCAAGTAGAGTTTAGATGGCGATCTAGACAGACTCTGGATGGAGTATGTACGAAGTGTAGAAGAGGGTGGATACTCACATGCATTGGATACCTTAGCTCATGGTAACCATGTCCATATATAGTATTGTAGGCATTATCATAGACGCATATACAACGAGGGTGATTACACTACATCGACACAATTATCGCCCGCGTATCAAGAACGCATCCCACCAACCACCGACCACCAACTAATGATACACCTGGTATCCGAGGGAATATTCCCCATTCAGTCACCTATATTAAAACGGACCCCAGCTAATGCTTGTATCTGTTACCATCTCCTAACCATCATCAATGGTCAAAATAATGACCGCATCGACGTCTATGTCGGGGTTCCATGAAAGACATGCACCATGGCTACTCCTCATAATGGGGGCCTAACAAATGTGCATTATACATCAAATTGAGATACATGCTGAGATGCGAGCATTGAGTGCATACTAGCATAGAGAACAAGAGCACTCTATTGTTTTAGAATAAGAGAATGAGTGGTGAGATTACAAAATGACCCTTATCTTGGCCCCGAGCCCTTCACCCCTTGGGCGATCATACTTTAAAAATAGGTCCATGGCTATCCACGGCTACCTAGGCTTGTGCAAACACTTAATCTAAGAATATAATCTCCATAATTAATCTTGTGGCACGCCTTTGATAGACAAGCAGCAATCACACACGTAAAATATATAATGATGCTGCAGAGGTGTCCAATGAGGGTTAACAAAGACAAAGATATACTTACTACTTCATTTGCTCTGCAAGCTTGATAGTAGAGCAATCTTGCTAACTCTCACTAGATCTATAATTGTACATAATGCTTGGTGATTCTTTGCCCTTGTAATGGAGAATATTTCTTGAACTGTAGCAGTAGTCCATGCTATTGTACGGTGGTTTCCTTCGCAAACATAAAACATTCAAACCTCAAGAATTAGAAACTCTGATCTTCTTTGAATCTCTTCTTTAAACTCCTTCTTATTGTTATGCCAAATATTATCCCACTCATCCATGATCACATCATTAGCCATCGTGCTCTCCCCTATCACATGTCCACATGGACGCAATGAAGGCACCCTTCACAACTACATAACCCTCCTTTCCAAAAGTTGTCTTTAGACCTAAAAACATCATCTCTTGATGCCCTAACTCTTGCATAGGGGAATCGATGTCGATGTGGATTTTGCTCTCATCCCTATTCTTTTCCACAAGAGGAACCTTAGACCACCATAGGGAACAAAAATAAAATCAAGAAACTTTTGTAGATAGCACATGAAATACAAGGGGAGGTACCAGCATTGTAAACATGGCTGGCTTGGTGGGATATCAAGGTATTCCATTGCAGACCTTGGTTCATGACTCAAGATGAGTCTGGTGTTTTTGTTGCAAAATGACTAACCTTTTAGAGAGTACACATGCAAGCATGCGAGCAAGTGTGGGTTACAAGAGCCAAATCTCATTTTATGAGTCCACTGGAGTTGACATGGCAATGGTAGTTCTACAAAGTGTTAAAATAATGCTTACTTGAAAGGAACGCCTATGGTAAATGGAATAGGGATGCAAGATATGGTAGACAAATTTTATAATTAGGGTGCAAGAACATCTTCGAGAAAAAGACTCATGGATCTAGCACACTCTCAAGAGATGGGGATAAACTCTCCTAAAATGTAGCGTGGGAATGTAGATCAACATAGTGTTCACAAAAAAGATCCTCTAGGTGTCATCTTCGAGGAGGACAATCACAAGCCTAAATATGTGATTGATACAGTGAACAATCAGCAAGGTGCCCCAAAAGGTGTACAAGGAGGGAAAACAGAGGCTTGTATCATGATAAAATTACCCAAAACAATGTGGGCTATTCAAAGGATAGAGCTAGGTAAGAAAATGACCTATTTTGGGTGACTACATGAGTAAAGTGTGAGAGATACATCAACGAGGGAGATGGAGATAGAAATGGCAAAGTGCTTGCATCATGCTTTTAGGGATGTCGTAAATACGGAGGTGGTGTTGTGGGGGGGGTATATGGTTTTATATCTTGTCTCCCACTCACTCTTGGGATGTTGATGAAAAACATGTGATTGGCACACTTGGTCGCACACTTGGGGTGTGGCCATTGGATGATGGAACATGTTTGCAGCCACATGAGATACAAATGCTTCAAGTAAATGGATTTGTGCTTTAAAGTGGGGGTCCACGTCCATAGTCAGCTCAAAAAAACTACAGCAAAAGTTCTTAGTCCTTTTCATCTAAAATACAAGGATGGCAATATTGTTAAGTGGAGATCTTGATTAACTAAAGAATTCCTCAATAATGTAGAGAAGGGAAGGACCTTGGATGCACAAGTTATTCGTTAGAACATTATTTTATGCAATTAATCCCACATATTTTACATTAGTATTGAAGGGTCCATATTAAATGGTGTTACCTACTCTATGTCAATTGCAGACTTTCCATGATGCACATGTGAAAAGCTTTAAAAATGAGAGAGTAAGCGCTTGGTATACTTGCCATGCAAGCGCTTATAGTTCTTGTATTTACAAGAAGTTTAAGTGCTTGGTATACATGCCATGCAAACGCTTATACTTCTTGTACTTATAGGTTCTCGGATTAGATTCATTGGCTCATGAGTTCATGCACCATGCAACACTCACCATGATGGAATGTTTTTTCAAGTCCTCGCGGTCAGGTAGAAGATGCAATGTACCTACATAAGGAGATGTTTTTTTGGTGTCACTTTTTGAAATATAGCACCTTGACATATGGTGGAACTTTATAGCACCTTGAAATATGGAACCTTTTTTTTGGGTAAAATATAGCACCTTGACATATGGTGGAACTTTTTGTTATGGTTGAGCTGCACGTTGAAGTTTCTTGTGGTAAGCTTAATATTAGAGGCGTGCTTGTACTATTTGAATATAACAATTTAGCTTGGATTAGAACCCAAATTTAAATTCTCTAGTTGGGTTTCAATATCGTGCGAGGAAACCATTGTTTTAAATGTTTTTTTAAGGTGATGGGCTGTATCATTTCTCCAATTACATTCTTTAATTTGTATATTAACTATAGTGTTATGTGTGCATGTGCATGTTTAGAAAGTGTACCTATTTCTTTCTTTTTTGTAGATTGTTTGGCCGGTTTTGCTCAGCTTTTCCCTTTGCTCGAAAAAACTCGCTCTCGAAGAATGGTTTTCCTCTCTTTTACTTACGAGATAAATCAAACTTGTAAACTTAGGATATCTTATTATTATTTTTGGCTAGAATATATTAGTTTAAATTTATGTTCATGACCCCAAATCAATGAACCCAAAGGTCAAAAATAATTAAATTAGGCCTTAGTAAAATAAAGGTTTGTGACCTTAGTTTATCATGTAAATTCATGAGCATTTTCCTAAACCAAAATTAGTTTAAAACATGGATGAGTTAAGATAAGTTTGCCTAACCCTAAGAAATTAATTGATAACATAATTATGGATTATCACATAAATTACAGAGAGAAATATTTATACACATGCCTATTTTTAACCCTAATAATCCTTCTTTGTGTACCATAAAAGATATTTTATTTTAAGGATAGGACCTTAGAATGGATTTAGAATAATTGGATCTTAATTGGCAAGCTAGGATGAAATTTTTACGAATTTGTAATGAGAAAAACTTGTACAGTGCTCATTAATTATGGGCATAAATGTGGTAATTATTATTTCTAAGGATGTGTCTTGACCTTTTCTTTATGAAGAAAAGAGAATAAATTAAACCATGTGAATACAATTTATAATCTTGGAAAATCCAACCGACTTCACATTTTCTCTGTTTAGAAAATAGTAAAGAAAATGATCAAACCCTCGAAAAGAAATCAGAATTAGAGTTAACTAAATTAGGTGTGGAGTTATATCATCGTAAGTTGAAAAATTAGAGAGAGAGAGCCCTTAAAATGAAATAGGATTAAGGCCTAGAAGGACCGTTATGAATCTTTATAAATATGTATGGTTATCAAGTTGTAGGGATTATGGAGAATAAGTCCTTAAAGAGGAAAAACTTGATTGGAAAATAAGGGTGACTTATTTGTTGAGATAAAATATACTATTTGTTCATTTTTAGGTAAAGAAATCTCAGACTTAGATCAATGTGCATTGTTAAATTAAGGAGGATGTTATGGAACATAAACCTTAATAAATACCCCTAATGCACTTAAAAAACTTCATGTTAAAACTCTGACGAGAATGATCATTTGACTAAGGAGTTAAAATCTATGACTTGACTTCAATAAGTTACAAAGGAATGTCTTGAGAAGAACTTGCAAAGAACATGCAACTAGAGTAATTTAAATTACTCAGAGTATCAAGTGGAGAGTTGCCTCCTCAAGCTTGTGGTGGTGTACATTGCTTTTGGATATGAATATTGTACATATTCAAGTAAAGTCATGTTTTTCTATTGGAATATTATACTCGGGGGGGGGGGGGGGGGGGAGTCACTCATAAATATGTAAGCGTAGCATGTGGGTTCAACAGAAGGGATTTCTTTTTACACATTTTTCACATACATAAGGGTACCATTTAAAGGGGGTATTCATAGGTTGAATGGAAAAAGGGTATGTTTTATTCATGAAAAACTCACAAATAAGGGATTTTAAAAATAGGCCTTACATTCATGTGATATAGAGGGTGTGATATAGAGGGTTTACTTATAGTGAACCCCCCCGAGATATTATATTCATGTGTTGTATATGTGTTTTTTTTTTGTTGATTTCTATGAAGGTATCACAGAGGTTCATGAATAGCCACATGGATATCATCCATGGGTGCATCACATGAAGGCTTGACTCTTCATGTTCGTATGTGGGTGGTATCTCATAATGCTTGGTGTGATTATAAGGAAGTGACTCTAGATTGATTGAGGGTAGGATAGAGCTTGGTGACTAAGGAAGCATGTCAGTGCTAGACATACATGGCCCCTTGCTCTGCATAGTAGAGTGTACAAGCTTCCGGGAATGGTAATGGATGGGTAAAACAACTCCTTAGGATAGTGGGATTTTCATAATTTTGGTGGATGTATGACGTATGCACTATTGCTAATGAGATCGATGAGGAGTGATGGTGCTTGACAGTACATACCATCTTGTTGAGGATCACAATCATGGTGCAGGAAGATATGTGCGACGATATTAAGACATTGATGTGTTTCTTTACATTATGTTATTGGACATGTGATGATATTGTGACACTGATATGTTTCTTTATGTTATGTGATTAGATATGTAGAGCTTATGGATGTTATGTGCAAGATTTATATGATATGTTTTTACAAAAATAATTTTTTTAGAGGAGTGCATGTGTGAGCTCCATTTAAGTGGTGTGTGTGAGTTAAATGGCAATTTTCATTATGGGTGTGAGAGTTCACACAAGATCCATAGGTCTAGAGAGTCTCGATCCTTAGGATTGGACATGGCTAGGCTGGCTATAAAGCTGGTCCGAGTAGAATAAGGATAAAACTCTAGAAAGTGAGTGGTAAGGGATACCCGACCTTGTGGGTATTTTACAAAATGAGACCAAATTATATTTCACAATAAGAATAAGTAGTCTAGACCAACGGTCAGATAGAGGAATCACCTTCATCAAGGAGTTAGAACATCTTATTGAGACTCACAAAGTCAATGGGATGTTACCGTCCAGTGAGATTTATGGAGGGAAAATACATGGAGGAATAATGAAAAATACTAAGCTTGAGATAATGACTCAAAAATAGGGTGCAATCAACCCCCTTCATGTGTCTGGCATCTCCCCACACATGAGAATTTACGTAAATCTTTATTTCAAAATAGGCCATAGCCTCAAAAATACAACAAAGGTACTTTTACGTGCACACATTGGGGCATTTCACTTTTCACTCACACTTGTAAAGCTTCTCCTACCACTTTCCATTTTGATTCCACTTGCCTAAGATAGTAGAGAACATTATGGGAAAAGGGTAGTTACCAATTATGTGCATCAATTAACACTGGAATAGTGGCAAATACTAGTGGCATAAATATAGTAACACTCACAGTAAGCACTGGAATAGTGGCAAATACTAGTGGCATAAATATAGTAACACTGGAATAGTGGCAAATACTAGTGGCATAAATATAGTAACACTGGAATAGTGGCACATACTAGTGGCATAAATATAGTAACACTCACAATTAGCATAGCGGTAACTAGAACTTCTATCAAAGTAGTCACTCACATCACTAGTAGCACTCATAACCACTACCACTGGTGATTCATAGGCTAGTACCACTTGAGCATCTACATACATACAAAAGTGGTAGCTAGCATCATATGCAATAATCACCACTAGAGTAGTGGTAGCTTGTTCATTACCAGTGGTAGTGGTTGTGATTGCTACTAATGATGCTAGTGATCACCTTGACAGAACTGCTAGTTACCACTATGCCAGTGAGATGAGTGTTAATAGCACTCTTTAAGAGGTAATTACCACTATTATAGTGCTAATTGTTTCCCATAACGCTAACTACCACTTTTCTACTAGTAATGCAGATGGACAGTGTTCTACAACACGTCAGGGGCATAGCACTATTTATTTTGTTGGAATGTCAGGGAGTTTTGACGTTGCTCAGCCAGCGATAATGGCAGCGAGCCTAGCAGCAAAATTTTGCTGGTATACAGTAATTTTGTTGCTGGACTAGCAACGAATTTTCTTGTTGCATAAAATTCCCGAGAGTTGTCGAGTGTCGAATTTAAGTCATACATGTCACATACACTCAAAAAATGATTATAGTTTTAAAAAAGCATCCATCAGACCCCTTAGAGCCATGTTGCGAGCAAAAAAAAAAAGATAGTTGAAATCTTTTGAGAAGGGAAACAATTTCAAGATCATGAATCTGTCCCATCTTGTAATAGATCCATATGTGTTGCCTCATCAATGCCTATATCTAATGGAAGCTCAATGAAAAGATGGGGTTCCATATCAATATCACTATCATTATCCAATGTAGCATTGTCATGATTGAAAAAGGTGACTTATCATCTTCTTCATATTAATGTTCCTTGTGGCCGACAAAAACCATGTATCTGCTCATCATGAGGAAAAATCTGTGGGGGCTAGTTGAGGGAAAACATGCAGAAGGCAATGAGAGTTCAAATGCTTGATATGGCTAATGAAATCTCTAACCAATTCCTCTTCTTCCCTCTTGGTTATGTGTAGCTATGAAGCTACACCCCATAAGATTCCTTCACACACAAATTGCTTCAATAACAATCTCCTAAGAGTGGTGAAGTTCAAGCGTTCCTTGACCCTTAGAGTTCTATACCAACCCCCCCCCACCCTTACCGTCTAATGTTAAACTAAAGGCATTGGTCTTGAAATCCTCATTTCATTCTCCTAGGGCCTCAACCACTTGATCAAATACTTCCAAATGTATCCTAGGATCACCATCTCCAATGAACTTATGAGTTTTCTTGGCTATCTAGTTAGCTTTCCCATGGCTTTGTTGACCCGTCACAGTGCTATGCTTTCTGCTATCGCTCTTCCTAGGGCTTGTACAAAAGCAACTCGATCCCCATGTAAAAAGGAATCTTCTAGGTATCTATCTTGTCCCTTCTCCGAACCCTATCGTGTTATATATCAATGGATAGCTCTTAAAGAGTGGAATCTAAATATGTGAGGTCCGATAAATTTGGAGTTCGTTTGCAAAAATTTTATTAGGTGCCCCTTTTTGGAGGGAACATTTCGGTCAAACTTCCTTACAAGGCCCAAAAATGACCTCAAAAAATTCCTAATGTGGTCTTGGCCATTGTGAACTCTGGGCATGTGGCTTAGAGGCAATTTTGCATCAGTCATCATAGGTGTCATATTTTATGTGATGTTATCCACTAGATGAGGCAATGTATTGTCTTGGACGGGGGTAGCTCTAGGATCTACTAAGGTGAAGCTTACGCTAGTGTGCCCTTGAGTCTCTGTGCAGCATGGCCTTGTGGGTTAGAAGATGTGGGTTGATCTGTGGTAAAGCCAAGTGATACTACAAAAGTAGGATTTGGTTCTGGGCTCACAGGAGGTGTTACCATTTCTCTCATTGTGGGAGTTATTTCTTTGGATGTCCCAACTTGTGCCATGGGTCTTAGGATCCTTTCATGTTCAATGACTCTATAAATAAAATCGAAGAGATCGTGCAATCGTTCCTCCTCTGTTGTGGCCCTAGATATGGATTGGATAATCCCTTCCCAACTAGCACCATAATTTTGGATGCGTCATGTGCCCAATCATTTTTGATGATCCATGATTTGCAAGCCTAGCTCTTTCCCTCAGGTGGACACAATGTTATTTCTTGTATCGCGCCTATCGAGCACTACCTACACAATCTTGCTTTGGGACTCGTTTTGGGTGTATCGGGCTGCTAATCATTGTTGTGCCAATTCCAAAGTCTCTTCTTCCTTTGCTCTAGCAACTTGGATCAGTGTCTCTACCGCCTGCACTTCTTTTGATGTCCTACCATCGGGCATAAGCACTTATGTAGGGGGTGGTTTAAAGGTCATAGTTGTACCAAGTGTAGTAAGTAGGAGCTATATGGACATGGATATCAACATGAACACTCCCTCCTTGGAACGATGAGATTAGACCAGGTGTCTCTCTAGATTTAACCTCAACTCCTTCATCATATGGTTTATAAGTCATAAGGTTTGGCTCAGAGGTAGCAGTTGAGGTCGGACCTTTGAGATAGCTAGCTACACTACCAAAAAGACTGGTAAGCTGGATTGATTGGTGAGACCTGGTTACGATTTTTACTTCTTGGGACTGGGGATCCTTTTGTTGAGTTGAAATATGATGAGGTATCATCACTGGTCCCTAGTACAGGTCCTTGTACAATGCTAAATTGGGTTCCCACCAAAGGTCCTCAGCCCAGTGTACACTGGTACATATCTAGCTTGATAGATGCACTATCATGTATATTAGCCATGCCCACATCATAGGTGTATGTGATTATAGGATGTAGGAACTTCCTACAGATGCCCTGGATGAGTTGTTTTTTTTATTTCTATAATTTGTTTTTTCATTAAAAATTTGGATCGGCCAAAGTTCTTCGGAAACATGTCATTTGTGTTTCTTAACCTATTTGACACCAGAAATAGTGTATTTTTTTCGCGTGAGTCAAGCATTACAGGCACTGGCTTCCATAGTGGGATCCTTAACTATGTAAAATTGTAAATTTTTTGGGTGTCACACAAGTTGCGCCAATGTAGTGGTAGCTTGTTCATTACCAGTGCTAGTGGATGTGATTGCTACTAATGATGCTAGTGATCACCTTGATAGAAGTGCTAGCTACCACTATGCCAATGATGAGTGTTAATTACACTATTTAAGTGCTAGTTACCACTATTCTAGTGCCAATTGTTTCCCATGATGCTAACTACCACTTTCCTAGTAATGCAGATGGTCAAAGCACTACAACACGTCAGGGGAATAGCACTGTTTATTTTGTTGGAATGTCGGCGCACGAGGAGTTTTGGCGCTGCTCAACCAGCGATAATAGCAGTGAGCCTAGCAGCAAAATTTTGTTGGTATACTATCATTTTGCTATTGGACTAGCAACAAATTAACTTGTTGCATAAAATTCTAGAGAGTTGTTGAGTGTTGAATTTAAGTCATACATGTCACAAACACTCAAAAAAGAATTATAGTTTTGAAAAAGCATCCATCAGACCCCTTAGAGTCATGTTGTGAGCAACAAAAAAAAGATGGAAGCTCAATGAAAAGATGGGGTTCCATATCAATATCACTATCATTATCCAATGTAGCATAGTCATGATTGAAAGGTGACTTATCATCTTCTTCAGATTAATGTTCCTCGTGCTCTTAATTGGCCTCATCTAAATTGTTTTCATTCTTGACTTCTTCCAATGAGTCGATTTGAGGTAGGACTTACATCTCATTCAAAGATTCATTCTCAACATCTTGATCTTGAAATTTTGAACAAGGAAAAACTTGTATAGCATACCACCAATTTGGATCAATATAATCTGTGTCGTGAAACACACCCTAATATCACAAAGCACAGGGGTTACACTTTTAATATACTACGTCAAGATTTACCATTGAGATTGGTTGGGCTACTAACTTGTTGTGACAGTGTTGAGGTAGTATGAAAGTATCTTTGTCATCATTTCAAAACTGGTGGAATATCGAAAGGACCCATTTGGATGTTTCTTTTTGGTTTCTTGAGCACCTCTATATATCACCTTGAACCATTTGACATCAAAGATGAATAGACTTAATGCCGTAAGTCCAATATCAAGAATATCTTGAATAGTTCTACAATGCTCAAGATTATCCTCTATGGCATTGGTATCATGGCTATAATCTCAACTTTCTTGCTCAAAAGATGCAATCACACCACAATCAAATGTGTTTGTTTTAGAATCCACACGCTCCATGTGAAAGTCCCTCTCCTCTGACTATATTGATTTATATAGTTTGTAATAACATTAAAAAAAAACCATGACATTTTGTATAGTGCATTAAATAAGGTATATAATGATTGAAGCATGAGACAAAGATGAAATTAGGTATATAATGATTGAAGCATAAGACAAAGATGAAGAATATACTTACTTGAGAGTCACATTCTGCTATATACTCATGCTCTTCTATTGTGATCATCTCTCCATTTCTCAATGCGATCGATATTTCCGTAGGAAAGCATTCGATATTGATCACATTTGGTACATGTTCTAAGCCGGGTGAGAATAGCAAGCGTCTGTTTGTTCTTGTGAAATCTCTTCTTTCATCCTTCGGCTACTATTGATTGCATCCTTCTATCTCCCAATCCACTTCTCCATGATGGGACTATTTAGAATAAAGAATGTATTCACCTTTTTGTCTATTGATTGCGTCCTTGTATCTTCCAATCCACTTCTCTATGATGGGACTATTTAGAATGCAGAATGTATTCACCTTTTGGTGTAATGCTTCGTTGCCTTCCTTTTTCTTCTGGGCACATTGGTGATTAGTCGGTCATCCTCCTCATTACTTCACAATCGTGGAATGGAAGGATCTATGCAAGAAAGATGTTTTGAGATATGCACAAGAGACTCTTGCATCAACCATGTGAGATCCCGATCTCCACCGCGCAACGGATTCGGGTTACTAGCAGCGGAAGTAGCACATCATGCGTGGGTAGGGGTCTCACACTCGCGGGGCCTCGCCCACGGATATCCGGACAAGAGACTAATCCGTCGGTTTGTCCAAAACCGAAACCGAAAAAACTTCTTTTACCCGGAAAGCATGGGCGATTCCACCAGGATAACTCTTTACTCTAACGTAGTCAAGATCATTACGGATCAACTGATCTGACTGCACCTTTAACGGTACTTGGTCAAATCGAGGAAGAAACTTGCACTTGGATCATTGGGATCAACGCTTTTTTCCCCATCAAGAGGCACAGTCGTTGATTCCTATCCATAGAACAATTTCTATCTGGGATTTACTTCATCTATCGTAATAATAGAAATTAAATCTCGATTTACGGATCCATCAGTCCAGCCTAACCCCATCCGATCCCATGGGTTAGCCAACCTCCCAACCACTGTAGTGATGGGATCCAATTTGGAATTTGGTTAGGTTTTGTCCCGGGTACCAAGGAAACGAGTTCCAAGGCCCCCTAGCCGGAAGTTCATGCAAACATAAAACTAGCCACACCACTTACACACCCAATATGAAAATTGCCTTTTTCTTAGCATCAGCTAACTTTAAAACAATCCTTTAATGAAACCATAGTACCACTGATCACAATCTTCCAATTTATCCAGTTGATTCATAATTTCCCATCATTCCTTCATCAGAGTATCTATGGCATCATTGGCAACTAGAACGCTCACCACCTGTCCACACAGAGGCCGTTTCCATAGTTCCTAGCCCATAATACTCGGCAATATAATCACTTATCAAGATGGACTCTCGTTGAAGATCAGCAAGATCAACCAACAGATCCATATAAAAGAGCCATGGACTCATCCGTTGAGGACCAGCAAGGTCAGTCAACCAGATCCATGCCCGGTTTCACAAAACAACTCTTACTCCTTGTTCCAATATCTTCCTCGACGCACGCGTGGGTATCCTAGGCGACCCAGAGCCCGAGCACCGTATGGTCAGCACCCTCTAGGATCCTTCGCAGGTGACCTAGCGCTTCACTCATAGGCCGCTTCCTTGGTCCCTCATCCACCGTACCGGAAGCTCACCATTTTAATCGAAACGAGGCTGGTCAAGACCTCGGTCGACCTTGCTACGCGAGACGTCCTCCATTGACTCTCCATCAGCAGTTGCAACTTTATCAGTTAGGTCTCCACGACCTTAATCACAAGACGGTCAAAATGCTTCCCCAGCATTCTTGACATAAAACAGCCATTTACAAACAGCATTTACAAACAGTTTACAAATACAGTTTCTATATTAACTCTCATTTTTCCACATTATCCCTCATTAATCCACATTACTTATTCCACATTCCATGTATATGTGTACTCATCCAATCACCTCCTTTTCCATCTCTTCACTTCAGATTCCTTCACATCACATATCATATATTCACATCCATATCCACATCCATACATCCACATCCACATCCACATTCACATCCATACATCCACATCTACATGCTTATCTCCATTTTCACATCCTCATTTATACATCCACATCCCATATCCACATTCATACATACACATCCATATCCACATCCACATCCACATCCACATTCACATCCATGCATCCACATCTACATGCTTACCTCCATTTTCACATCCTCATTTATACATCCACATCCCATATCCACATTCATACATACACATCCATACATCCACATACATACATACATCCACATCCACATTCCACATTCACATCTATACATCCACATCTACATTCACATTCACATACATCCACATCCACATTCCCATACATCCACATCTATACATCCACATTCCACATTCACATCTACATTCACATTCACATACATGCATCCACATCTACATGCTTACCTCCATTTTCACATCCTCATTTATACATCCACATCCCATATCCACATTCATACATACACATCCATACATCCACATCTACATCCACATACATACATACATCCACATCCACATTCCACATTCACATCTATACATCCACATCTACATTCACATTCACATACATCCACATCCACATTCCCATACATCCACATCTATACATCCACATTCCACATTCACATCTACATTCACATTCACATACATCCACATCTACATCCACATTCACATACATCCACATCCACATTTCCATTCACATCTATACATCCACATCCATTCACATCTATACATCCACATCTACATCCACATTTACATCTATGCATATACATCTTCATGCATATATCCATTTTCATGTTCATACATCCACACTCCCATCTCCATATACATACATCCATTTTCACATTCCCATTTATATAACCCCATATACCTTCACATCTAATCTTTTACATCACATCCATTCTCGCCCTATCACAACCCATATACATCTTATCCTATCACATACACTTCTTACCTCATCCCCCCATACACATCTTAATTCATCTTATCACATCCTAACTTATTTCATAAGCATCTTATCACCTCTTATCACACCTCTTATCACATCCTATCACTTTTCATATGCATCTTATCAATTCTTATCACATCTCATACACCTCTTATCACATCTTATCACATTTCATATCTTTTTTTTTTAAAAAAAGAGAATTCTTTTATTTGATATAAGATTTCTCTACACATTTATTTATACATAAATTCCATTTAAGGAGACTAACACTTTCGAAATTAAAATCAATCTTTTATGCATCTTCTTATGCATGATTTCAATTTGGTAGGGAATTATACTTTTAGAATAAAAGAATTTCTCTTATGCATCTAAGTTAAGCATAAAATCCATTTATGAGGAAAATCATACTTTTAGTATAAAAAGAATATCTTTTATGCATACCTATATGCATGAAATCCAATATGATAAAAGTAACACTTTTGATATAAAAATTTTTCCTTTATGCATACTTCTATGCATGAAAATTAAAAATGATAAAAGTAACACTTTTGATATAAAAATTTTCCTTTATGCATACTTCTATGCATGAAAATTAAAAATGATAAAAGTAACACTTTTGATATAAAAATTTTCTTTTATGCATACTTTTATGTATGAAATAAAAATGATAAAAGTAACACTTTTGATATAAAAATTTATCCATTATGCATACTTCTATGCATGAAAATAAAAATGGTAAAAATAACACTTTTGATATAAAAATTTATCCTTTATGCATACTTCTATGCATGAAAGTAAAAATGATAAAAGTAACACTTTTGATATAAAAATTTATCCATTATGCATACTTCTATGCATGAAAATAAAAATGGTAAAAATAACACTTTTGATATAAAAATTTATCTTTTATGCATAATATTAAAATTCAATTTCTCCATGATTATAATGAAATTCTTTCAATTAATCTAGGATGATGATTCCTAGAATATGGTAGGAAGTCCTCTTTTTATGCTTTGAATGAAAATTCTTTATGCATAATTTTTATAAAAATTTTGCCATAGCTCCGCTGCTATGACTGATAAATCTCAATTTTTCTAAGGGATAAAGCTTATCATTAAGGAAATAATTAAAATGATTCTCTAATTGGATCCTTAATCCATAATGGATTGAATCATCAATATACATAAACTAAAAGCATAAGAAAAAGCCATTAATTTGGCCTCAAGCATAGCTTAATCTTGGGTTAAGGAAAAGCTTTATGAAAAGCTTGATTTGGATTGAGAATGGGTCATGAGTATGACCATTTCTTGAGTGAGAGAGAGAATTTACATAAGAATCATTAGAATTTAAACATAAATGAAAATTAACTTCAATAGCATTTTTTAAATTATGTAACTCTTCACTACTATTCAAACTTCAATAGCATTTAAAAAAACCATACCAATTAAACTTCTCAAGCTTGAGAGGGGTTGAGAAGAGAGAAACATTGAGAAATTATAGAAAGATGAATATTCACTAATTACCTTACAACTTGCTTGATTCTTTGTTCACGGTAGAGGCCCCCAACCAATCAATTGGTTAAGTATGTTGATGGAGCCACTAATGGGGATTGAAGAAAGAGGGAAGCTCCAAAAACTAGTGAATTATTAAATGAATTCACAGTTCTTGGCTTAGGTGGAGTAGAGTAACGATGCATAAACACTATATATTTTTCAACAAGGGTGAGGCTTCTATTTATAGGAAAAATTGAGCTCCTAACCAAACAAACTGATTCTAGAATTTTCTAAATTAGTTTGGTCAATATTTGACCATTTTTAGGTCAGTTAAGCTAACTTTTTGGAACTAGACTTGAATGAGGAGAGAGGAGAGATGAAATATCTCAATTTTTATGAGTTTAAAACTCATTCAAGCATGTGAAATATGCACCTCCTTTAAAGAACTCCCCTTCCTTACATATGTCATATTTTTAATATTGCTCATAGTTTTTTACTAATAAACCTTGTACATTTTCAACTCTTCATCTTATGTGAAATATGCACCTCCTTTAAAGAACTCCTCTTCCTTACATATGTCATACTTTTAATATTGCTCATAATTTTTTACTAATAAACCTTGTACATTTTCAACTCTTCATCTTATGTGAAATATGCACCTCTTTTTAAGAACTCCCCTTCCTTACATATGTCATACTTTTAATATTGCTCATAATTTTTTACTAATAAACCTTGTACATTTTCAACTCTTCACCTCATGTGAGCATTTACTCATTTTTGGGTATTTTCTTTTTACAAGTTGGATTTATCTCCTCCCTACACATGGATTGATGCTATTGGTCCATAGAAACCTTAATTGGACCATAGTCTAAAGATTTCTGAGAATCTAGACCCTTAGGCTAAGGTTCTTTATAGCTATTTTCAATTAATTCCAATTGCACATTGGAAAATTCTTTTTGAATTTCTGTTTCAGGGGAACTCATCTGAATTAGAAGAGATATTTTTCTATCCAAAAATATTCAAAATCTGAATATTCTCTCTCTAGAATATTTTTCTCTCTCTAGGCTAAAACAGATAGAAACAAGGTCTTTATATTTCTGAAGAGGGATTGATTACAGGGAAAGATACTAGACATCAAAAAGGGGGTGGGGGAGGAATCTTACATTCTACCCCACTTAAAAAACGCGAGATGTCCTCATCTCGCAACTTGTGATAATTTCGCAAGATTCACGAATATGAGACTTAGAGAAAAATTTTAATCAAGATTAACCACCAAGATAAGTCTTAAAGAGAGCAAGATTTAAAATACGAACAAGATTTAAACTTTATTCATTCTCGGAACTTATACAGTAAAGATAGAGGAACTCTTTACACTTCCATAAGCCCGTCCATCATATGGTCACAAAAGCAGTCCTCACAAGCTGCACAAGTATAAGGTAACTCATCTATGGGAATGATTCTGTGGGTTATTACTGCGCCTATCTCAGTGGTATGAGGTGTTCTAACAAAAGGACCTCTGAGAGGTAAGCCAAAAACGGGGTAAAGGCATATCTTCTCATGAGGAAGAAAACACGCCAGTAAGAAGACCCGCTCAGAAAACCCAGGATGTCTTGATCTCATGACGCAGTAGTATCGGGGACCCAAACCCAAAGCTTCAATAACCATGGCCAAGCGGACATTGTTACGGAAGTGCTGCTGACCCCAGGGTGTTACCCTAGTTATGTCTTGATAGGTCCGCCATTTGGTCTGCGCTACAGAAGTTCCCAAGTGAGGGAAAAGTGAGCGCTCATACTGTTCTATAAAATCCTTCTTCACAGACTCACTTGCGTCTTGAAGGTGAGGAATCATTATGGATAAAACTAATTCTTGTTGCCAAGCCATGAAGGAGATTAGGAAGAAAGGAGATCGATGGGAGTAAGATTACTGTGAGCGACAAGTAAAAGTTACGACTTATATAAAGGAAGGAGCTAGCGTAACTTAGAAGCCAACGGTAGCTTGCCACTGAAGTTTTACCGTCTTTCCATGATTTGGGTTTGGCACGATTTTCTATAGAAGGCATTAAGAACTTTGAGATGAGGAGATAAAAGAAGCTCGTAAGCTAAGTCACTTACTTTCTTTGAAGTCAGATAAGGCTCACAATATCTGGGGGATAACTTCTTAAACTCCCCAATAGATAAAGAACTTCTTTTGTGCCGTACTCGAATGAAGACCAAAACCTTGGTATCCAAAACACCGATTTTCACTTCTGAACTCATTGTTCTGAATCCTTAAAACGGCGTGACTCCTGAGAAGTATTCTAGGGAAAGGGTCTTCCTTTTTTTAAACAGAATCTTTCTTTTATTTTTGAGAGGGAATAATTTTAAGATCAAAAAGGGAGATTCTTACTCCTGTATGCCTCGAAGGCTGGGGAGGAATCTTACATTCTACCCCACTTAAAAAAAGTGCGAGATGTCCTCATCTCGCCAAGTAGAGGACAACTCTTTTTCTTAAGATCCAATTTATTCTAGGGTTCCTTATATTCTGGTCAACCCAACAGAATACGGGGATAAATATCCCTTAAATGGAACTCATCATTAAATGACAATTCATTCAAATCATATCATTCATATCTTTAACATGATAATGGTCCATTAGACCGAAAAATTCCCTTCTGACGATTCCTCCACGGAAATTTCAGTTAAGCAAGTTCTCAATTTGTCATCCCTTCTACGGGTCAAGTGTTAACAATAGCAATCTGACAGCACAATCCACTAATCTCATAGTGATTTGCTGAAATCATTATTATCATTCCAGTTATGAATATTATCACTGGGACTCGTCCCATTCATCCTCATTGTGGTTTCGCTCAGCTTATTACATTTTAACTAAATTTCAGAAATCATCATTTTTCAATCAGAATCCAAATCAATTTCATCAGTTCCTAAACAGAATTAAAAATCATATCAACCACATTCAAATTCATCATCTGGATAGCATTAACGCTTAAAATTTCAAGTCTTAGATTTACTCGTATATACTGTCAGTAAAGAGCTGCAGTATACTCTCGGTATATACGGATAGTCACGGCCCTTGGAATTATAAGGTAAATACCATCATGTCTAGGCCTCAAGCAAGTCAGGGATTCTATATAATTGCGGTACTTCCATCTGAAGACCCAATTACCAATTTACAAATTTTTGTTTGAATATCAAATTGTATGACTTATATCACACAATTACAACCTTTTTATGTTTCTTGATAAATGTTTGACATATTTGTCTTCTCAGTTGATCTTTATTAACCAAATGCTCTGATACCAACTGTGAGATCCCGATCTCCACCGCGCAACGGATTCGGGTTACTAGCAGCGGAAGTAGCACATCATGCGTGGGTAGGGGTCTCACACTCGCGGGGCCTCGCCCACGGATATCCGGACAAGAGACTAATCCGTCGGTTTGTCCAAAACCGAAACCGAAAAAACTTCTTTTACCCGGAAAGCATGGGCGATTCCACCAGGATAACTCTTTACTCTAACGTAGTCAAGATCATTACGGATCAACTGATCTGACTGCACCTTTAACGGTACTTGGTCAAATCGAGGAAGAAACTTGCACTTGGATCATTGGGATCAACGCTTTTTTCCCCATCAAGAGGCACAGTCGTTGATTCCTATCCATAGAACAATTTCTATCTGGGATTTACTTCATCTATCGTAATAATAGAAATTAAATCTCGATTTACGGATCCATCAGTCCAGCCTAACCCCATCCGATCCCATGGGTTAGCCAACCTCCCAACCACTGTAGTGATGGGATCCAATTTGGAATTTGGTTAGGTTTTGTCCCGGGTACCAAGGAAACGAGTTCCAAGGCCCCCTAGCCGGAAGTTCATGCAAACATAAAACTAGCCACACCACTTACACACCCAATATGAAAATTGCCTTTTTCTTAGCATCAGCTAACTTTAAAACAATCCTTTAATGAAACCATAGTACCACTGATCACAATCTTCCAATTTATCCAGTTGATTCATAATTTCCCATCATTCCTTCATCAGAGTATCTATGGCATCATTGGCAACTAGAACGCTCACCACCTGTCCACACAGAGGCCGTTTCCATAGTTCCTAGCCCATAATACTCGGCAATATAATCACTTATCAAGATGGACTCTCGTTGAAGATCAGCAAGATCAACCAACAGATCCATATAAAAGAGCCATGGACTCATCCGTTGAGGACCAGCAAGGTCAGTCAACCAGATCCATGCCCGGTTTCACAAAACAACTCTTACTCCTTGTTCCAATATCTTCCTCGACGCACGCGTGGGTATCCTAGGCGACCCAGAGCCCGAGCACCGTATGGTCAGCACCCTCTAGGATCCTTCGCAGGTGACCTAGCGCTTCACTCATAGGCCGCTTCCTTGGTCCCTCATCCACCGTACCGGAAGCTCACCATTTTAATCGAAACGAGGCTGGTCAAGACCTCGGTCGACCTTGCTACGCGAGACGTCCTCCATTGACTCTCCGTCAGCAGTTGCAACTTTATCAGTTAGGTCTCCACGACCTTAATCACAAGACGGTCAAAATGCTTCCCCAGCATTCTTGACATAAAACAGCCATTTACAAACAGCATTTACAAACAGTTTACAAATACAGTTTCTATATTAACTCTCATTTTTCCACATTATCCCTCATTAATCCACATTACTTATTCCACATTCCATGTATATGTGTACTCATCCAATCACCTCCTTTTCCATCTCTTCACTTCAGATTCCTTCACATCACATATCATATATTCACATCCATATCCACATCCATACATCCACATCCACATCCACATTCACATCCATACATCCACATCTACATGCTTATCTCCATTTTCACATCCTCATTTATACATCCACATCCCATATCCACATTCATACATACACATCCATATCCACATCCACATCCACATCCACATTCACATCCATGCATCCACATCTACATGCTTACCTCCATTTTCACATCCTCATTTATACATCCACATCCCATATCCACATTCATACATACACATCCATACATCCACATCTACATCCACATACATACATACATCCACATCCACATTCCACATTCACATCTATACATCCACATCTACATTCACATTCACATACATCCACATCCACATTCCCATACATCCACATCTATACATCCACATTCCACATTCACATCTACATTCACATTCACATACATGCATCCACATCTACATGCTTACCTCCATTTTCACATCCTCATTTATACATCCACATCCCATATCCACATTCATACATACACATCCATACATCCACATCTACATCCACATACATACATACATCCACATCCACATTCCACATTCACATCTATACATCCACATCTACATTCACATTCACATACATCCACATCCACATTCCCATACATCCACATCTATACATCCACATTCCACATTCACATCTACATTCACATTCACATACATCCACATCTACATCCACATTCACATACATCCACATCCACATTTCCATTCACATCTATACATCCACATCCATTCACATCTATACATCCACATCTACATCCACATTTACATCTATGCATATACATCTTCATGCATATATCCATTTTCATGTTCATACATCCACACTCCCATCTCCATATACATACATCCATTTTCACATTCCCATTTATATAACCCCATATACCTTCACATCTAATCTTTTACATCACATCCATTCTCGCCCTATCACAACCCATATACATCTTATCCTATCACATACACTTCTTACCTCATCCCCCCATACACATCTTAATTCATCTTATCACATCCTAACTTATTTCATAAGCATCTTATCACCTCTTATCACACCTCTTATCACATCCTATCACTTTTCATACGCATCTTATCAATTCTTATCACATCTCATACACCTCTTATCACATCTTATCACATTTCATATCTTTTTTTTTTTTAAAAAGAGAATTCTTTTATTTGATATAAGATTTCTCTACACATTTATTTATACATAAATTCCATTTAAGGAGACTAACACTTTCGAAATTAAAATCAATCTTTTATGCATCTTCTTATGCATGATTTCAATTTGGTAGGGAATTATACTTTTAGAATAAAAGAATTTCTCTTATGCATCTAAGTTAAGCATAAAATCCATTTATGAGGAAAATCATACTTTTAGTATAAAAAGAATATCTTTTATGCATACCTATATGCATGAAATCCAATATGATAAAAGTAACACTTTTGATATAAAAATTTTTCCTTTATGCATACTTCTATGCATGAAAATTAAAAATGATAAAAGTAACACTTTTGATATAAAAATTTTCCTTTATGCATACTTCTATGCATGAAAATTAAAAATGATAAAAGTAACACTTTTGATATAAAAATTTTCTTTTATGCATACTTTTATGTATGAAATAAAAATGATAAAAGTAACACTTTTGATATAAAAATTTATCCATTATGCATACTTCTATGCATGAAAATAAAAATGGTAAAAATAACACTTTTGATATAAAAATTTATCCTTTATGCATACTTCTATGCATGAAAGTAAAAATGATAAAAGTAACACTTTTGATATAAAAATTTATCCATTATGCATACTTCTATGCATGAAAATAAAAATGGTAAAAATAACACTTTTGATATAAAAATTTATCCTTTATGCATAATATTAAAATTCAATTTCTCCATGATTATAATGAAATTCTTTCAATTAATCTAGGATGATGATTCCTAGAATATGGTAGGAAGTCCTCTTTTTATGCTTTGAATGAAAATTCTTTATGCATAATTTTTATAAAAATTTTGCCATAGCTCCGCTGCTATGACTGATAAATCTCAATTTTTCTAAGGGATAAAGCTTATCATTAAGGAAATAATTAAAATGATTCTCTAATTGGATCCTTAATCCATAATGTATTGAATCATCAATATACATAAACTAAAAGCATAAGAAAAAGCCATTAATTTGGCCTCAAGCATAGCTTAATCTTGGGTTAAGGAAAAGCTTTATGAAAAGCTTGATTTGGATTGAGAATGGGTCATGAGTATGACCATTTCTTGAGTGAGAGAGAGAATTTACATAAGAATCATTAGAATTTAAACATAAATGAAAATTAACTTCAATAGCATTTTTTAAATTATGTAACTCTTCACTACTATTCAAACTTCAATAGCATTTAAAAAAAACCATACCAATTAAACTTCTCAAGCTTGAGAGGGGTTGAGAAGAGAGAAACATTGAGAAATTATAGAAAGATGAATATTCACTAATTACCTTACAACTTGCTTGATTCTTTGTTCACGGTAGAGGCCCCCAACCAATCAATTGGTTAAGTATGTTGATGGAGCCACTAATGGGGATTGAAGAAAGAGGGAAGCTCCAAAAACTAGTGAATTATTAAATGAATTCACAGTTCTTGGCTTAGGTGGAGTAGAGTAACGATGCATAAACACTATATATTTTTCAACAAGGGTGAGGCTTCTATTTATAGGAAAAATTGAGCTCCTAACCAAACAAACTGATTCTAGAATTTTCTAAATTAGTTTGGTCAATATTTGACCATTTTTAGGTCAGTTAAGCTAACTTTTTGGAACTAGACTTGAATGAGGAGAGAGGAGAGATGAAATATCTCAATTTTTATGAGTTTAAAACTCATTCAAGCATGTGAAATATGCACCTCCTTTAAAGAACTCCCCTTCCTTACATATGTCATATTTTTAATATTGCTCATAGTTTTTTACTAATAAACCTTGTACATTTTCAACTCTTCATCTTATGTGAAATATGCACCTCCTTTAAAGAACTCCTCTTCCTTACATATGTCATACTTTTAATATTGCTCATAATTTTTTACTAATAAACCTTGTACATTTTCAACTCTTCATCTTATGTGAAATATGCACCTCTTTTTAAGAACTCCCCTTCCTTACATATGTCATACTTTTAATATTGCTCATAATTTTTTACTAATAAACCTTGTACATTTTCAACTCTTCACCTCATGTGAGCATTTACTCATTTTTGGGTATTTTCTTTTTACAAGTTGGATTTATCTCCTCCCTACACATGGATTGATGCTATTGGTCCATAGAAACCTTAATTGGACCATAGTCTAAAGATTTCTGAGAATCTAGACCCTTAGGCTAAGGTTCTTTATAGCTATTTTCAATTAATTCCAATTGCACATTGGAAAATTCTTTTTGAATTTCTGTTTCAGGGGAACTCATCTGAATTAGAAGAGATATTTTTCTATCCAAAAATATTCAAAATCTGAATATTCTCTCTCTAGAATATTTTTCTCTCTCTAGGCTAAAACAGATAGAAACAAGGTCTTTATATTTCTGAAGAGGGATTGATTACAGGGAAAGATACTAGACATCAAAAAGGGGGTGGGGGAGGAATCTTACAAACCATCCCCCGTCTATGTTTGCTTCTAGCCTTGCTCTTTGTCTCACAAAATCCTTTAGGGTTTTCATAAACATTTGAAGAAAAAACATCCATCAAACATGAACAACACCACAAAGCGGCATTTCATCAACTAAATGTACCACAACATGCAATTGGCTAGTGGGAATTGTTCTAGGACCATAAAGAGAAAATGAATAAGTAAATATTTACATACCTGTAATATCTTGTGCCAATCATGTGTCTTGAGGCCATATAATTGTACCTCTCCTTTCTTTTTGGTCTTTGTGAAGGCACCCTTCAATGAATACATTACTCTGGTTGGTGTACAGAAAGAGGCAATCACACTTTTCACCGTATTGTACTCCTTCTTGGTTTAAACCCTTACACCCTGCGTATCTCTCACTTACATTTGGCCATGCACTTTGAAGGCGTCCAATGCTTTGTAAGTCATCCCTTGCACCCTGCGTATCTCATTTACCAATTAAATGGTCCCAAATATTTCTTGCCACATTCTTGAAGATATGCATGGTATCTAAGAGATTATTGATCTTCAACTCGCACCAATATAGAAGTCGAAAGAAAATTGAGTGTCTAGACATCCCATCGGGTGGTGGATTACGGTGCTTCTCCATGCTTCAAACCAATCTCTACCTCTCACTGTTAATGTTGGGACATCATGTGGCACGTACTTGGGATGTGGAGGGAGAAATCGATGATGTTTTTCATACAACACCTTCTTTACAGTAGAGGGTCTTTCCAAAACAAGTGATGGTCCACAAATTGGACATTTATGATATCTGGAGGTTTCTAAACCTATTTTTAAATTGAGATGATTGAGAGGTAGAAAAATAAAATTAAAGTTTTAAGTTTAAAGATTAAAGTTATCTAGTTCAAGTATGTACCTGAGAACTTTGAGAACTCAGGATAGTCATGCATCATCCAAAGCAAAACTCCATTTCACCTCCGCCTCATGCCTATTTATTGGCCTTGAGAAATCAGGCACTTTGATACTTGGCCATAGTCTCTCAAGCTCCTCGATCAAAGACTCGAGGTACATATCCATGTTTGCCACCTTATACTTGCCTGGTACAAGGAGAGCAAGCATGATAAGACCTTTCTTGATTGCCACCCATGGAGAGAGGTTGGAATTCACCAATACAATAGGCCAAGTAGACCATGATGTGGACTTGAAGCCGAATGCGAACACCATCCATGCCCAAGGCAAGACGTAAGTTATGGGGCTCATCTTTAAACACTTGCCATTGATGCTGCACATGTGAATCCCATGTTGGTGAATCAGCTAGCGATCCTCATGATGCCATCAGTTGAGCTATAAGTAGCATGCCATGTCATGAGTTATGTAATCCCCTTACATTTAAGCATGTGTTGATTGTGAGGAATAATAGGGAAGTGTCTAAAAACCTTTCGGAGAATTTTTTCTCCTTGAAAATGATCTCTATAGTCTCTCTCTCCACATTTTGAACATTGTGTTGTTGCATCTTTATTCACCCCTCTAAATAGCATGCAATCATTGGAACATGCATGTATTTTTGTATAATCCATACCTAGCATACAGAGCATTGTATGAGACCCATCTCATGAGTCTGGTAATAGATTTTAAGGGGGGAGAATCTTCTAAAACATAACATATGAAATTTTTCAAATTCATCTCTACTAAAGTGTTGCCTTTAGAAAGGGGTTTATTGTGTAAGTCCTATGTCCCATGACCGTGCAAGCAACATATTTAGAATCTGATGCTTTAGCTCCTTTGACCATGAGATTATTCTCTAGATGGATGGCATTTGTTGTGACTTCATCCCATGTAGTCATGCCTCTAATGACTAATCCATTATAGATCACTTCATGCTTAAGAACAATCTCCTAAGAGTGGTGAAGTTCAATCGTTCCTCGACCCTGAGAGTTCTATACCAACCCCACCCTTACCGTCTAATGTTAGACTAAAGGCATTGGTCTTGAAATCCTCATTTCATTCTCCTAGGGCCTCAACCACTTGATCAAATACTTCCAAATGTATCCTTGGATCACCATCTCCAGTGAACTTATGAGTTATCTTGGCTATCTAGTTAGCTTTCACATGGCTTTGTTGGCTTATCACAATGCTATGCTTTCTACTACCACTCTTCCGAGGGCCTGTGCAAAAGCAACTCGGTGTGTGGGGGTAGAGCTAATGCTGGCATAACAGGACCAATGATAGAAGTAGCTGGAGGTGCAACATGTGGCACTGCATGAGGATGCATTAGTCTAAACCCTAGTAGGGGTAGTTATGCTACATTAGGCATGTGCCCTACTGGCACCCCAATAGGTGCTCTAGTCACGTGGGAATTAGTTGTAGCTGGTCGCGTAGCAAGACTTGTTAGCACACTCATTCTAGTGAAGGGTTGTTTAATGGGTGCACCAGAATGAGATGTGACCCCTCTAGGAATGGTAATACCATATATGCCAAGTATACAGGGGGCTCCATGTGTGAAGTGGTGTTGGCTATCGTGAACTATGGGCATGTGGCTTAGAGGCAATTTTGCATCAATCATCATAGGTGCGATAGTTGATGTGATGTTATCCACTGGATGAAGCAATGTACTAGTATTGTCTTGGGCGGGGGTAGCTCTAGGATCTACTAAGGTGAAGCTTATGCTAGTCTGCCCTTGAGTCCCTACAGCATGGCCTTGTGGGTTAGAAGATTTGGGTTGATCTATGGTATAGCCAAGTGATACTACAAAAGTAGGATCTGGTTGTGGGCTCACATGAGGTTTTACCATTTCTCTCATTGTGGGAGTTATTGCTTTGGATGTCCCAACTTGCGCCATGGCTCTTAGGATCCTTTCATGTTCAATGACCCTGTATATACAATCAAAGAGATCCTGCAATCATTCCTCCTTTGTTGTGGCCCTAGATATGTATTGGACAATCTCGTCCCAACCAACACCATTATTTTGGATGTGTCATGCTCCCAATCGTTTGTGAGCAGATGTTTATCCATGTTTGGAAGCCTAGCTCTTTCCCTAGGGTAGACATAATGTTATTTCTTGTATCGAGCCTATCGAGCACTACCTACACAATCTTTCTTTGGGACTCGTTTTGGGTGTATTGGGTTGCTAATCATTGTTGTGCCAATTCTAAAGTCTCTTCTTCCTTTGCTCTAGCAACTTGGATCAGTGTCTCTACCGCGCCTGCACTTCTTCTAATGTCCTACCATTAGGTATAAGCACTTATGTAGGGGGTGGTTCAAAGGTCATAATTATACCGTGCAGTAGGAGCTGTATGGACATGGATATCAACATCAAAACTCCCTCCTTGGAATGATGAGATTAGACTAGGTGTCTCTCTAGATTTAACCTCAAATCCTTTATCATATGGTCCATAAGTCGTAAGATTTGGCTCAGAGGTAGCGGTTGAGGCCAGAGCTCTGAGGTAAGTAGCTACACTACCAAAAAGACTTGTAGCTGGCTTGATTGGTGAGACCTGGTTAGGGTTTTTACTTCTTGGGACACAGGATCCTTGCGTTGAGTTGAAATATGATAATGTATCACAGGTCCCTAGTACAAGTCCTTTTATAATGCTAAACTGGGTTCCCACCAAAGGTCAGCCTAGTGTATGCTAGTACATATTGTAACATACCCATATTCACTAATAAAGAAATGTTCATGTAATAGATAAATTTATGAGTTTTTATGGTATAAAAATCAATGATTTTATTATTTGAGTCATTTCTACTTAGAATCTTCAAATTTTGAACCCAAATTTGGAATCTGCGCGTGATTTTACCCTAATATAGGATTTTACAGCGTCCAAAACGGACACCGAATCAAGCTTATATGCAAATTTCAGTCATTTTAGTTAAAAAGCGACGACCTTTAAACCTTAATAAATGTACGACTGGGCGTCAGATTGACGAATGGTTTGAACCCCAACGACCAGGAGAACCTCCCGGACAAAAAAAAAATCGCCCCCAGGGCGGTTCGACACGCAAATCGAGGCGGTCGCCCGCCTCAATTTGCGTGTCACAGGTGCCGGACCGCCCCGAGGAGCGAATTTGTTTTTGTCCGGGAGGTCCTCCTGGTCATTGGGGTTCAGACCGTTTGTCAATCTGACGCCCGGTGGACTGCATTTATTAAGGTTTAAAGGTCGACGCTTTTTAACTAAAATGACTGAAATTTGCGTATAAGCTTGATCCGGTGTCCGTTTTGGATGCTGTAAAATCCTGTATTAGGGTAAAATTGCACGATCCGCTTTAGAATTTTGTGGTTAGTTACAAGGTGGAATTTTCCCCCTAAGAGATAATGTCTCCATAATTTGAGGCAATGAACAACTGCTAAGAGCTCCAAATCATGGGTGGCATAATTTGCTTCATATTGCTTCAGCTTGCGGGAAGTATAAGCGACTGGTCTTCCTTCTTGGCCTAAGACACCACCAAGTGCTAGACTACTAGCATCAGTAACCACTTCAAATTCCTTGGAGAAATCAGGAAGTTTCAAGATAGGGGCAGAAGTGATAACGACCTTGAGCTGATCAATACTGTTTTGATGGATTGGCAGCCACACTATTTTGCAATCCTTCTTAAGAAGATCTGTCAAAGGTGCATCTACCAAGGCATAATCTTTGATAAAAATCCTATACCATCCCGTGATTCCCAAAAACCCACGAACTTCACGAATTGATTTAGGGGGTGGCCACTCGAGAATATCCTTGACTTTGGCGAGGTTTACTGAAATGCCATCTTTGGAGATGATGAATCCAAGATACTCAATTTGATGAGTAAAGAAGGTACATTTGCTCTTCTTGGCATAGAGTTTGTGTTTGCGCAACAATTGCAGAACTCTACACACATGTTCCTCATGCTCTTCCATTGATTTGGAATAGATTAAGATGTCATCAAAGAAAACAAGCACAAATTCATCCAAGTAAGGACGTAATATATCTTGCATTAGGCAGTTGAAGGTTGCAGGAGCATTGGTTAACCCGAATGACATTACAGTAAACTCATAGTGGCCATAACAGGTATTGAAGGCTGTCTTGGGTATATCTGCTTCCTTGACTTTGATCTGATAGTAACCAAACCTCAAATCTATTTTTGAGAAGATTTTGGCCCCATGAAGCCTATCAAGAAGTTCGTTGATGCGAGGGATAGGATACTTTTCTTGATGACAGTGACTTGATTTAGCCCTCGATAATCTATGCAGAGGCGGAGAGTTCCATCCTTCTTTTTTTGGAAAAGAACAGGTGCCCCCCAAGGAGAGCTACTGGGGCATACAAATCCTTGCTCAATGAGTTGGGAAAGTTGCTCTTTAAGTTCAATGGCTTCAGGAAGGGACATTTTATAGGGCGTTTTTGAGACGGGTTGAGCTCCAGGGATCACCTCAATAGCATGATCGACTTCTCGAGGAGGCGGTAGCCATGTAAGCTCGTCAGGGAAGATGTCAGAGATTTCTTGGAGCCAAGAAGGTTCTGTCTCCATACTGGGTTCAATGGCTTTGTTGAGCTTGACTAAGAAAACTTGCTGACCTTTACATGTTCCCTTGAGAAGATGTTTTGCCTTAACTACCCTAGGTTTAGGTTTTCCTGTTATCCCCTAAACAGATATTACTTGGCCATGCTCATTTTCAAAAGTGATACTCCCCTGGTTTAGGTTTTCCTGTTATCCCCTGAACAGATATTACTTGGCCATGCTCATTTTCAAAAGTGATACTCCCTTGGTTACAATGAATGCTAGCTTTGTTTGCAATTAACCAATCCATCCCAAGGATTCCATGATAAATTCCTAATGGCGAGACTCTAAAGTGTCCATGAGTTTGCTCATTACCCAGCTCAAAATCAAGGTTACTACTTCTTTCCCTCTGGCTAACTCTATAGTCATTCTTCTAGCTATTTTTTGACTCAAGTTTAATTTTTGCAAGCACCTAGGAGAAAGGAATGAATGGGTACTACCACAATCAATCAAAAGCTGAAATGGCTTACCGTGATGAGTGGCTGGGGTTTGGATTACACAAAATTGTTTATTCGCATCTTGGTGTTCTACTGCCACATGGACGGTGGCACGCTCTTCTTCAGCCATTTCCAAGGTCGGTTCTTCACTTATAATACAGGCGGTCCTAGCAACTGCTCCTCTGCGGCCTCTGCCATGCCCATCGCCTCTTGCACCTTGTTTGATAGGGGTTCCACGGCCTTGATTTCCTCTACTACCTTGGGGAAATGATGTTGCCATCTTGGGATAGTTGGCTCTAAAGTGTCCCTGCTCATTGTACTCAAAACACAGGGGGCCTTCTCTGGAAGAAGCAACATACGAGCGGGGACAAAAGAGTTGCCTTGTCACCCTCTGTTATAGTAGGGGAAATTCTGTTGGGGTTTCTTGTAGGGTTGATCTTTAGGATTTGCCTCACGGTAAGATCTCTTTTGATGCTTAGGTTTGTCAGTCATTTCTTTCACAAGGGGCTTTGCTCGTATGAGAGCATCCTGTAATGTGCTTGGCCTCATTGCTTCAAGGCAGGAATCTAAGGGTTCATTTAGCCCTTGGCAAAAACAAGCCACTTGCTCGGAAGTAGTCATAGCTGGGGCATACTTCCGAAGAGTGATAAATTTGGAATAGTAGTCGTCAAGAGTTAAGTTGCACTGCCTAAGACTAGAAAACTCATTCATCTTTATGGATTCATGGGATGGGGGAAGATATCTTTCCTTCACTGCTTGCTTGATGTCTTCCCATGTTTGAGAATGCTCGGTGACTTCCTTGTCACGGCACCACTATTTCCACCAGTGTTTAGCATCTCCGATGAGGCGAAACCGTGCAAGCATAGACTGATTTGCTACTCCAGTACAGGTGGCAGAGAAATAATCGTCCATCGCCTCAATCCAGACTTCAGCATCCTTCTCAACCTTTGAAACTTCTCCTTTAAAGGAGGGAGGTTGCATTTGCTTGAGCAGGAGCTTCTTCTCCTGGGTATCAGTGTAAAGCGCATTGGGAAGTGGAGGTTGATCGTCCTGGCCATCATTGTAGAAACAATTTTAAGATTACAAGATTCATATTTGCACAACGCTTATTTTTTGAGAGTAAAACATTGAAATTATTTTATTTCCTAATATTTACAAGGACAAGTTTTATTACAAAGATCTGCGACTAATACAATTAGTCTTATTTGCCTATCAAGGAAAATTCCTAGGCTTGACTATGACATAAGGGTAGAGCGGTCCACATAGGTGAAATATGGGGGTTCCACTGTAGTTTCTACTAAGACTCTAAAAACTGATGGTAAGGGTGGTAGACTCTGGATTGGGATAGATCCCAACATAGCTACTCTTTCAAGAGGTAAGATCTGCATCACTTTGTCATACACCCAGCGATCCTAAGGTATGCGAATCCCATCTATAGTCACAAAGGTGTCGGCCCTGGAGGTACCGACGAGCCAAAATAAACGGATCATCTTCACCTTTCAATCCAACGAATCCGCTTTAAGTTGGTGGTGAGGTTCCCAATTCGATCTGCTCGGATGAAGAAATATCTCGGCCCACGACTCTAGAAATCTCTACCCCGTCCTCTTTCAATACGAGAGAAATGAGGGAGGGACATCTTCTCTAGTATCTGCACCATGGTGTCGCGGAACTCGAAATTCCAGGAGTCACTACTAGCAGTCTTGAAGATGCATTGGAAAACTAGAAACTTGGAGTAGGCATCTTCCTCTTCCTACAATCATTCAAACATTAATTCAACTTATTTGTTTTAGTAGGATGTTTTCACTAATTAGCATTATGGTAGGTAAAACATTCACTGCAAAACAATCCTTAAATCGCAATTCCTAGGAGCTAAGATCAATTCTGATACCAATTGTAAGGTTTCCCCTTCTAAAATAGGAGAAACAATTAAGATAGTCCACTAAGTCTTAACTTTGGAGAAAAATTCCTATTTATCGATACCTTGACTATATAGAGATTCAAGGATACGATTCATAGGTAAGACCTAGTCCTATCCCACAGGGGAAGCGTGATCTTCTAAAAGTCAAATCACCCATAGGGTAATTTATCATAAACTGGGCAACTACTAGACTTGATTTCTAGAGGCAACACTTTTTTCCTCATCCATGCAAGGCACAGCCGCTGACCTAGTCTTCTAGAATAGAGTTGCCTAAGAACCTAATTATCTAGCGTAGGGCTTTCACTTGATCTGTTGGAACGCTACTCGACTAATCGGGTCCACACATCCGTAGGATGGTGCCATCTCGGGGCATTCCATCCTCCCACTTTCCACCCTACTCACGCTTCAATTTGTTTTCTAATTAATCCTACCACACTATTTCACATAAATAAACATGTTCCTTAATTACGGCCCTTTTCACAAGGTTTGTTAAAATAGCCTCTTTACCCAATACAATCATGCCAAAGACAAGATATATATATAAAAAGTTGATACATGAATCAATTCCATACAAGCCAAACCAACTCTCTTATTCTTTTCCTTTATTCTGTCAATGATCTAGAATTCGGCCTTCCAGCCACCACCACTACATGCTGGGCAAAACCCTACGGGACCATACACCTCATCGTCGGTCGCGGGCGAGGACTCAAGCTAGCCTGTCGCCCTCTGAGGCTCCATCGCTCGATCCTCCCGCCCCTCAGAGGGATGTCTACACACTAGGGTGGGCTTATTTACCGCACTAGCCTGGGCCCTCAGAACTAGACAACATCATAACCTCTCGCCTTAATCGGACAACCTTATTCTTCCCATGGTATGAGGGATACCTTGGGCCATTCTCGGGCTTTGTTAACGATGCCGCTTGGCTACACAAGCACAGAACAGAGTTAGCATTGAAGCCAGGAAAACTTGCACTCTTTAAAGACAACAATTTCAATGCAATTTATTAAATACAGCATCACACAATTCGTAACTTCATACAATTTTATGTCATTATTTCAAAAAGAAAAAGATACACATTTAATAGCAATATATATAACAAAAACTTTTCTTTAAAATATAACCAATCTAACCTGGCCACCATCTCCTTGAGGAGCTTGAAGAGGGAGGGTTGGAGCCGGCTCGCTACTGCGGTCGAAACGCTTCAGTCGGATCTCAATTCCGAGATCGTTTGCTCACCGTATGAGCAAAAGACTATAGTGTATGAACTCTATCTAAAGGCAAAAATCCCTTATTAAAGTCTACGCAAATGGGGGGGGGGGAATTGTGAGATGTCCTTAAGACCAAAAACGTGGAGGAGGGCTGTGAGGGCTGTGAGGGCTGCTAGTCTATTCACACGGGGGGGGAGAAGAGTTAAGAACACTGCCTCTTAGCAAGAGGGGGATGAAGGAAAATTAGCTTATCTAAAAAGAGGCAAATGAGGGGGTGCGAGAGGGATGGCTGCAAGGGGCGGCTGCAAGGGGTGGCTGTACTGCAGCAAGTACGCTACACAGGGACAGACGGCAGTATGGATGACGATACAACAGGGCATACGTAGCACAATGTACGCAGCACAGAAATGCATGTCGTCTGTGGAGAACTCCAGGGGTTTATATAGCTGAGGGGTGAGGGTACGGGCATTGCGCAAAGCAAGGACAAAAGGACGGTGTACCGTCAAAGGCTATGGATCAATGGCCTGCATGGGTCTAGAGGAAAGGTACGGTGTCAGTTGTCTGAGAAAGGAGTGGTACGCATGTACCTTATCTGATCTGGGGCAGCATGGGTGTCCACGTAGAGGTACGTGTGGACCATACAGTGGGCGACCATCCTTTGGTTCTTGGGCGGCCATCGTACGGGCACCCTAGTAAGTGTGTACGGCCCAAATTTCAATAGACCCCGCCAAAGTCAAGGATGGAGAGGAGGTTAGCATCTTCCTCGATAAGGACGGGAAAAGCCTTTGGGTTTTCCAATTCAGCACACAGTTAAGGCTACCCACCTTCAGGTGGATCTTACCCCAATTTTTTGATGTAATATACCCATCTTCACTATAATAAAGAAATGTTCATGTAATAGATAAATTTATGAGTTTTTATGGTATAAAAATCAATGATTTTATTATTTGAGTCATTTCTACTTAGAATCTTCAAATTCTGAGCCCAAAAGTTAGAATCTGCGTGTGATTTTACCCTAATATAGGATTTTACAGCATCCAAAACGGACACTGGATCAAGCTTATACGCAAATTTCAATCATTTTAGTTAAAAAGCGACGACCTTTAAACCCTAATAAATGCACGACTGGGCGTCAGATTGATGAACGGTCTGAACCCCAACGACCAGGAGAACCTCCCGGGGACAAAAGAAATTTCGCCCCCCGGGGCGGTCCGACACACAAATCGAGGCAGGCGTCCCAAATTTGGGTACCCCGTCCCAAAATTTGGACCGTTGTGTGGACAAAATAGGAGTTGGTAATGTGTACATACTGTGCAAAGTATTGAGTGTGTCAGGAAATATGTAATTAGTCTGGGTCAGCTTTTAAATTTATTTGAGATAAAATTTGTTGAGCAAGGGAAGTGAAAGCACAGCCATCAGTATTGAGGAAAATAGCGGATGCAGCTCTTGTGTTCATATTGGAGAAGTGTTGGCACCATGTATATTGATGAAGCATATGAGGGAATGGTAGAGAGGGCACTCTGAACAATGAGGCCACTTTTTTAGGCTTATTAAAATAAAAAATAAATATTAAGTGGCCATCTTTTTGAATAGCCACTTGGCTGCATGTGTTGTAGCCAACGCTTCCGCCAGCCCATACCGAAGAGAAAAGGTAGCCAAGGGGAGAAGTTTCAAGAGGCGCGGCAGGAGGAGGAGTTTTTTTTAAAAAGAGCAAAAAAAGACAGAAGGGAGAGGGGGGCGATCTGTGCAGAGAGAGGAATCGCTGTCTTTTTTTAAAGGGAGGTGCTGCGAGGACTGATGACGGGAGCAACTAAAGGAAGAAAGGGTGACGCCCTCTGGGTATGAGCAGGACAACCTGGCCTTGGGCTTTACTTTGGGTCGTCTGCAGGTGCTGACACAAGCAAGAGAAGGTGGTGGGCAGCAGAGGAGAGACAGAGTTGTGGGTTAGCGAAGATAAAAGGAGAGGCTTTTTGTGGGGCCATAGCTGGTGACTAGCAGCTGATTGGAGAGCCCTGAGGGTGCAGTGATGTTCCGTGCTGCCTTGATATTACAGCAAAGGTGGTAGCGTGGACAGAGGGGAACAAAGATGAAGGCCATGATGACTTGCGGCGTTGGCTCGGTACGTCAACAACAGTGGGTGTCAACGGAAAAGAAAAAAAGAGGTGGCAGCGATCGTGGGGAGCGCAAGAGAGGAGAGCCTTCTAGTTGTGGTGAGGGCAGCTGATGGAGAACAATGTGTGGGGCTGCAGCTGGTGACTAGCGACCGTGGGGGGGAACCGCCTTAGTGCTACGGCTTGGGCTGGTTGTCGCGTTGGCGACAAAGATAGAGGTTGCTTTGGGTTTTTGCTTTGAGAACTGGTGGTGGCTGGTAACAAAGGAAGAGAGCAATGAAGTAGTGAAGGAAATGAGGCTGTTGACAGCAGCAAGTGTTGAGTGCATGTGTGGACTGTGAAGGCAGAGGAGATAACAGAGTTCAGGGAATATCTCAATACTGCTCTACTGTCGAAGAACCATGATGCTGCTGTTGTGGAGATAAGGAGAGGAAGACATCAGGTTGCTGTTCTTGTGTGAACATGAGAAAGGTGACAAGGAGACTTGCTGTGTTTAGCTGAGCAGAATTGGCTGAACACTAAGAGAGAGAGAGAGTGTGTGTGTGGTTTTTGTGGATTTCTATCTCTTGGAGTTTCAGGCGAGGGGTGTTGCTTTCTGTTGATTAGCAGTGGGGCTGGTGTTTGAGATATACAATTCTGTAGAAATAAGGATCTTTTCTAAAATATAAATCTTGTTCATACTCTTGGGTCTGGTGTTCTGGTGTGTTTATATGCGTGTGTGGAAGTGTGGCACCCTATAAGGGCATAAACATCTTTACAGCTTCTGTGCCATCACTTTTTGGTGCCTCCACAGAGGAAGAAAATTTTCTCTGGTTTGTGAAAGAGAACAAAGGTTTGTGTGTTAAGGTTGGGAAGATGGCTCAAGATTTTCCAGAGTATTGGGGATTGCCACATGAGAGTGCAATCAGGTTTCTGGAAAAGATGGAGTTTACAGCTTTGATGAAAGACAGGGCAACCCCGGAGATCCTCTCTCAGATTTTGACTTATTGCTTGCAAGGTGATGCAAAAACATGGCTACAGATGTTTGTGACTACACACAGGAATGTTCATCAATAGGATCCTAAGTACCGTGTAGCCAGAGCTGCATTTTTGGCACAGTTTGCTCGAGTGAGGAGTCGAAATGAAGTATGGAAGGAGTTGTGTAACATTTAGCAGAAGGACAGTAAGGATGTGGATCAGTATCTGATAGAGTTTGGTAGACTGTGGAGTCTATGGTGTGAGGCTTTTATTCCTGAAGTACCCCCATAGCTGATAAATAGAGACCGGTTTGTGGTTGGTCTAGAGCCAACCCTCCGTCTGAAGGTGGAGCTAAAGAACCTGGATAGCTTTGAGGAGGCTGTCAGAGTAGCTCGAGAGGAGTGGAAGGTGAAGTGTCTGAGGTAGATGGGAATATAGGAAGAGCTGAAGAAGTTTGTGAAGATGCCAGAGATTGAGAGTATACATCCTGAAAGGAAAGCTGTTGTGGTTCCTGAACAGGAGGACACTTTGAAGAGGGACATACATGATGCAGTGGAGCTCATGAAGTCTCTAAGTTTGAATTCGATGGAAGCAGGTGGAAAGGGAAGAAGCCGAGGTGCACCAAATAATAGAAGAGACAATATGTCAACAGGTGAAGGGAATATGGGAGGAACAGGGAGAGGACGGGGCTATTATTTAATCAATGTCCAATGCTGGAACTGTGGGGAGCGGGGACATATCAGCCCTCAATGTGACAAACCGCCCAGAGCAGGTGGTGGAATGTATCCTGTGATGCAGAGGACTAATGATAGATCGAGGGATCATAGTGTTGAAGTAAAAGATCCAAATAAACCCTCTACTAGTGGAGTTAAATGGGAGGATAAAGGAAAGGGACCGGCTCTCAGCCTGATAGGAGTAGAGGCCATTCCAGAGATTATGCCTGTGGCAAAGAGGACGAGAAGTACAATGGCAGAACCTGAACCATCTTCTAAGAAAGGTAAACATGTCCAATTTGATATAAGCCCTCAACCAGAGAAGAAGAAGAGGAAGCCAAGAAGACATTAAAAAACTTCAGATTTGCATATTGGTTAAGGTCAGGAGGAGTATACATTGATGGGAGATTTAAAGGGAAGGGTAGCTAATATAAATTTTGCCCAATTGCTTTGATTGTGTCCGAAGCTTAAGAGAGAGTGGAAGAAGTAGGCAAATCCGAGGTAAGTAAATGAGCAGGAGCCCACACAAGGCGAAATGGAACTGATGTCTGTGGAAGACCTCCCTGATATTTGTCCATCAGTTGACGCTTGGTGTGGAAGTGTGAGTGTTGGAGAAGAATATGTTGATGGCGGTGCACAAATCAGTGTAATGACTCAGTCCTGTATGGAGAGATTGGGGTTAAAGCTGAATGCTAATTTCGATTTTAGACTCCGTTTGGCAAATCATGCAAAAGTGAAGTGTCTGGGTATATGTACAGAAGTGCCAGTGACTGCTTTTGGTGTGGTTTGCAACATAAATTGCCATATTATGCCGGTTGGTTTGGGAGCTTATCCACTGATTTTGGGCAGAACTTGGCTCAGACAGGTGGGTGCCATCCAAAATTGGAGAAGGGGAACTATAACAGTACATAATAAGAGAGGAAGAGCCAAGAAGTTCAATATGAGTAGTAAGCGGGAAATGAAGAGTGAGCCTAAAGAAACAAGTGCTGATGAGTATATAGATAGTGAAACTGAAGAAGAGAGTTCTACTTCTGATGATGAGAGCCAAGTATCATTTATAATGAAGGAAGAAAATGAGTATGTGATGCAAGCTGAAGAGGAGTTAAAGAAGGAAGAAGAGAGCAGACTTGAAGATATGGACAGTCTGATGCAGCCTCCATCACCCAGTACCAAGAAAGAGAAGCTCTTATAGGGCATGCTGAATCCTAGGTTGCATCCAGTGGAGAAAGAAGAGTATATGAAGGTACTACATAAATTCCCTCATTTGTTTCATTACTTCATATGAAGAGATCCGAGGATTCAAATGTGAACCAATGCCTAAAGTATTGAAAGAGGGTGTGAGGCCAGTGTTTCAAAAACTGAGGAGGATAAATAGAGAGCTATTGCCTGTATTAAGAGAGGAGTTGAGTAAGTTGTTAAAAGCAAGGTTAATTTATCCAGTAGATCACTCAGATTGGGCAAATCCAGTGGTCTTTACTCCAAAGCATACAGGTGGGTGGAGAGTCTGTATTGATTACAAGCCTCTGAATGCTGCAATAAAAAGCAATCACTATCCTCTGCCATCATTCATTGATGATATTTTGGATAGGGTAGCTGGATATGAGAGATATAGTGTATGTGATGGCTTCTCTGGGTATTTTCAGATCTCAATTGCTGAGGAAGACCAGGCTAAAACCACTATCATTACACCGTGGGGTTGCTTCTATTACCAAAGTAGTACCATTTGGTTTGAAAAATGCACCCTCGTGGTATCAGAGAAACACTGACAGAGTACTTGCACCTCTTACAGATCATTTTGTGAGAGCTTTTTTGGATGATATATGTGTATATAGTTCTCAAAAGGAGCATGGTGATAAATTGAAGCAAGTATTTTCTAAAATGGATGATGCAGGTGGACGGCTGAATCCAAAGAAGTGTCATTAAGAATATTCAAAGGTGAAGCTGTTGGGGCATATGATATCTCAAAATGGAATTGAACCTGATCCAGAGAAGATAAAAGCTCGTCTTATTATCTGCACCATCAACATCTAGGAAGCTGCTGCAAACTTTTGTCCAGAAGGTAAAATATATGGCAAGATTTGTTCCTTTAATGTCTCAATTGCTTTACCCTCTTTAGCAGGCTATGAGGAAAGAACCATTGCAATGGAATGAAGAATGCGAGGAAGTGTTTGAGAAAGTGAAAGAAGTATTGGGAAGTATTTCCAGTGTAAAAGCTCCGGATTTCTCTCAGGTCTTTTATGTGAATCCATCTTTTGGTCCGGATGTAGTTGGAGCAATCTCAATGCAGAGAGGAGATGAATCCAGATATATGAAGCCTGTGTATTATGCAAGTAGAGTGAAGACAGAAGCAGAGAGGAAATACACTAAGGCTGAATTGGTTTTGTCAAGTCTGGTGTATGCTTGCAGGAAATTCAGGTTATATCTCCTGATGAGACCATTTGTGGTACTGACAAACTATACTTTACTCCCTCAGCTGGTGAATGGTACTTCACTCTCAAAAGGTATGATGCGATGGTTAGTGGAGCCTCAAAAATATGATTTCTCATTTTTGATTGAAAATACTTGCAAGGCAACTTTGGCAGATCTTCTAACATATAAGGACAGCCCGATCTTGGTGAAGGAAGTAGATTCAAAGATAGAAAAAGAGGAACAAATTATCATTCCTGGAGCTCATGTTTTATTCTTTGATGGTTCGTATAAGAGGAGTACACAATAGGCCACCGGGGGGTATATAATCCAGGATTCAGAAGGCGGGCTAATTCTAAAGAATGGAATACATCTAGAAGCTAAAAGTAACAATGAGGCTGAATAAACAGCATTGTTTCAAGGGCTGCAGGCTACTTTAAAACATAAAATTCAAAAGCTAATCATAAAGGGAGATTCTCTAAAGTAGTAAAGCAGGTCTTGGGTAGCTGGCGAGCAAAGAATCCGAGATTAAAAGAATGTCTGGCTGATGTTAGAAGGCTGCTACATCAATTTACAGCATGGAGTATTCAACATGTGCGGTGGGAGGAAAATCATATGGCACATGAGTTAGCTCAGGAGGCAATTAATCAGGATCCAGTAATTGCAAAAATTGAAGAGCCATTATACAGAGGGAGGGAATACCTATCCAGAGAGTGGTAGATTACTTACTCTCAGGTCGCTTGCCTGAAGAGCTCAAAAAAGGCTAAAAGTATCATTTTATCAGGAAAAGTAAGCATTATGTCATGATTGGAGATGAATTATACATGCAAGGAGCTGATCAGGTATTAAGAAGAATTCCCTGGAGGGAAGAAATTTATTATATTCTATCAGAGAATGGTATTGATCCAGATCCTGATAAAGTCAAGTTTCTTCTTCTTCTTCCTACACCAATGAATACAAGGCAACTGACTACTTTTGTGCGAAAGGTGAAGTATATGGCTCGATTCATCTCTCTATCTTCACAGTTGTTATATCCTTTGCAGCAAGCAGCAAAGCATGATCCTTTACATTGGTTGGAGGAGTGTGAGGTAGTTTTTTAGAAAGTAAAAGAGGTGTTGGGAGCTATTCCTACAATGCAGGCGCCTAACTGGAAACAGGTATTTTATGTCAACCCTTCAGTAGGTGAAGATGTATGCATGTAGGCAGTTCTGCCATTACTTGTTGCCTCGCCCCTTTGTGTTTTTGACGAGCTACACTTTTTGGCCTCAGTTGATAAATGGCACAAATTTATCATAAGGCTATGATGAAATAGGTGATTGAGTTGCAGGAGTTTACTTTCTCATTCTTGGTGGAAGAGAGTACGAGGGCTACCTTAGTTGATCTACTGACATATAAGGAGAGTCCTCTTCTTATAAAGGAGGAGACCATCAAGAAGCCAGTTGAGGATGCGGCTGAGTTGGTGAATGCACACTTATTATATGTTGATGGTTCTTACAGGAAAAGCCATGATGCAGCCTCACGAGGTTTGGTGCTTTATGATCCACAGGGTTGCCTTGTTTTTAAGAAGGGTGTTAAGGTGGATGCACATAGCAACAATGAAGAGGAGTATCTAAATTTGGAAGTTGGATTGCAAATATGTTTGAAGCATGGTGTACACAGGATTCGCATTCGAGGAGATGCATTGCTTGTAGTAAAATAGGTATTAGGAGTTTGGAAGTCAAAGAATATGTCACTCAAAGAGATGTGTTTCAAGTTTAAAGGCTTGTTGAAGGAATTTGAAGCATGTGGATCGAGGCCATAATGAGGAGGCTCATGAAGCAGCCCAAGGAATGATTGGTGAAGTTTTTGTTCTTAAAGCTCATGCATTATTTTATTGTGGCAGGGAGAATTTAGAGGATGTTGAGGAGTTTTTGTTAACAGGGATGATTTCTAATAGTATTGAAAAATCAAAAAAATATGGTTTCATCAGGAAAGCTGCAAGGTATGTGATGGTTGGTGATGCTTTGTATTTCAAGGGAATTGACTTGATAATGCGACGGGTACCTTGGAAGGAAGAAATCTACAAAATTCTTAAGGAAAACGATGAAGGAGCATGCGGTGGACATTTTGCCTCAAAGATTACCTTGCATAAGGTATTGTAGGAAGGTTATGTATGGCCAAGTGTGCATAAGGATGTTAATCATTGGTGCAGGTCATGCAAACAATGCCAAGCTCACAGTAGACGGGTATTAAGGCCTGAAATGAGGAAGAGAATTTTTGCTTATGATGTTTTTGAAAAATGGGGAATTGATGCTGTGGAACCATTGCCTATTACCAGCCGAGGGAAGTGCTACATCCTGACTGCAGTTGATTACCTTTCTAGATGGGCAGAAGCAAAGGCAATGAAACAAATTACTGCTAAGGAAGTAGCAAAGTTTGTATATCAGGATATTTGTTGTAAGTTTGGTGTGCCATTGGAATTGCTTTCTGATCAGGGTCCAGGTTTTAGAGCAGAGCTTATGGACTATTTGTGTACAAAGATGAAGATCAGTCGCAGTTTTACCACACCTTACTATCCACAGTGTAATGGCCTGAATGAGTGTTTTAATGGTGAATTGATCAAGATTTTATCTAAGGTAACAGAGCGACAAGGCAAGAATTGGGATCTGGAGTTGCCTGTGGGCATACAGGACAGCAATTAAGACAGGTACGGGTTTCACTCCATTTCATCTTGTTTATGGGAAGGAAACCTTATTGCCTATTGAGGTGGAGATACCAGTTAAAATATTGGAAAAGCAGAGCCTAAAGATGCCCTTAAAGAACGGCTGTTATATTTACAAGAAGCACAGCTGAACAGGGATAATGCCTTGAAGCATTATGAAGATATGCAGGCAAGGACGTTGGAGAAGATCAACAAGAAGATTATGAAGGATGATTTGGTATTATGTTATAATAGCAGGCTGGATAATTCCTTTCATAAGAAGTTTCAAATTAAGTGGGAGGGACCTTTTTGGTGATGCAAGGATTTGCCAATGGTACCTATCAATTGGCAGATTTAGATGGAACTTTACATGCTTCTAGGGTAAATGGATACAGGCTGAAGAAGTAGTATGCACGTTTGATGGTGATTGTACAGGATGCAGTGTTTGAAGATGTGATTTCCAATGAAGGGCAGTTTTTGGATATGGATTTAGGTCTTGAAATGCTTTTTACTGTTGATCATGAATGATTTAGCAAGCAGGGGGTTGGGCAAAAGATGTCAGGCAAAATTTTGTAAAGGTGTTTTGAGTCCGTGTACATATGGGATGCATGGTGTGCAATTAAACTTTGCCCTGAATGCCCTGGCAAATGTATAGACTGAATGGCTTTGGAGTGAGTTAGTGCATGCATTTTTCTTTGGAGCTGCTGGAGACTTAAAGTTTTCTATGTATGAGCTTTTTATTCGTCAAGAAGGTGTCTTGGATGTGTGTTAATAAGAGGTGGAAGAGCATGAGGATGTCAATGATAGGGTGTTGATGAGCCTCTAGTGAAAATAGATGTACATTTGCTGGTTATATGGAGAGAGCCCAATTTAGACTATAAATATTGAAATCTACAAGGGACGCCAGCAAAATATAATTTCTCTTATGCTTGAGTTTGGAGGGTCTTTCAGGTTTGGAATGGCCGTATGTCTCTACATTGCAGAGGGTTTGGGCATAATAGCCATGGTGATGAGAAGCATGTCTGGGAGATTTCTCATTAGAGGATAGGTCGGGATGACATGTAGAAGAATGCTATAATTTGTGGATCAAAAGACTTTGTAATAATCGAGATTGTCATGGTTTGGAACTTTAAAGATCATTATATACATTTTTTATCTTTAAAAGATTGTGTTTTATATTTAAGTAAGTAAGAAAGTATGTATGTATGTATATATGTTAGTGCATAGGTAGTTCTTGTATGTATGTATGTATGTATATGTATATGTACGAGGTGTATGAATATAGGTAGATATATGTATATATATAATTATATCAATAAGTATGATGTGGATCAAAAGACTTTGTAATCGAGATTTTCATGGTTTGGAACTTGAAAGATCGGTATATACATTTTTTATCTTTAAAGGATTGTTTTTTATATTTAAGTAAGTAAGAAAGTATGTATGTATGTATGTATGTATGTATATATGTTAGTATGTAGGTAGCTCTTGAATGTATGTATGTATATGTATATTTTCTATGTGTGTATATGTATGAGGTGCATGAATTTAGATAGGTATATGTATATATGTAATTATATCAATAAGTATGATGTGGATCAAAAGACTTTGTAATTAATATTTTTATGGACTAGATCTTTAAAAGACTAAAATATATATTGTTGATCTTTCAAAGTTTGTTATTTATATGTAAGTAAGTTCTTGGTCCTTTACAAAGCTCATAGTAAGTTCTTGGTTCTTTGCAAAGCTCGGACTATTTGTTCATTGCTCCAAAAAGCTCGGCAAAAAAAGCTCGCAATAAAAAATCCCCCCTATGGAGCCAGCGCCTGTAGTGCTTGAGTCATGCGAAAAAAATACACTATTTTTGGTGCCAAATAGGTTAAGAAACACAAATGACATGTTTTCAGAAAAGCTTTGGCCAAGCCAAAATTTTTATGAAAAAAAAATTTATAAAAATTAAAAAAACAAACATATCCAGGGCATCTGTAGGAAGTTTCTACATCCTATAATCACATACACCTACAATCTCGGCATAAATTATTGGCTGATATAAATGATAGTGCACCTATCAAGCTAGATATGTACCAGTGTCGTACTTTGGGCTGAGGACCTTTGGTGGGAACCCAGTTTAGCATTAAACAAGGACCTGTACTAGGGACCAATGATACATCATCATATTTCAACTCAATTGAAAGGATCCCCAGTCCCAAGAAGTAAAAACCCTAACCAGGTCTCACCAATCAAGCCAGCTACCAGTCTTTTTGGTAGAGTAGCTAGCTACCTCAGAGGTCCGACCTCAACCACTACCTCTCTGAGCCAAACCTTATGACTTATAAACCATATGATGAAGGAGTTGAGGTTAAATCTAGAGAGACACCTGGTCTAATCTCATAAGGTTTGGCTCAGAGAGGTAGTGGTTGAGGTCAAATCTAGAGAGGTAGTGTCTCTCTAGAGAGGTTAAATCTAGAGAGACACCTGGTCTAATCTCATCGTTCCAAGGAGGGAGTGTTCATGTTGATATCCATGTCCATATAGCTCCTACTGCACTTGGTACAGCTATGACCTTTGAACCACCCCTTCCATAAGTGCTTATGCCCGATGGTAGGACATCAGAAGAAGTGCAGGTGGTAGAGACATTGATCCAAGTTGCTAGAGCAAAGGAAGAAGAGACTTTGGATTTGGCACAACAATGATTAGCAGCATGATACACCCAAAATGAGTCCCAAAGCAAAATTATGTAGGTAGTGCTCGATAGGCGCGATACAAGAAATAACATTGTGTCTACCTCAGGGAAAGAGCTAGGTTTGCAAATCATGGATCAACATCTACTCACAAATGATTGAAGCATGACGCATCCAAAATTATGGTGCTACTTGGGAAGGGATTGTCCAATCCATATCTAGGGCCACAACAGAGGAGGAACAATTGTAGGATCTCTTCGATTGTATATATAGAGTCATTGAACATGAAAGGATCCTAAGACCCATGGCACAAGTTGGGACATCCAAAGTGTGAGATCCCTGTTCCCACCGAGCAACGGATTCAGGGTACTGGCAACGGAAGTAGCACTTCTCGCGCGGGACAGGGGTCCCACATTCGGGGCCTCACCCACGGATATCCGGATAAGAGACTAATCCGTTCGAAAAACTTCCTTTACCGGAAAGCACGAGTGATTCCACCAGGAAAACTTTTTACTCTAACGTAGTCAAGATCATTTCTGATCGAGCTGATCTAATTGCATCTATAAGATACTTGGTCAGATTAAGGAAGAAACTTACACTTGGATCATTGGGATCAACGCTTTTTTCTCCATTCAAGAGGCACAGCCATTGATTCCTATCCATAGAACAACTACTATCCGGGATTTACTTTATCTATCGTAATAACAGAATTTTTGAGTCTCGGATCCATCAGTTTAGCCTAACCCCATCCAGCCCCATGGGTTAGCCAACCGCCCAACCACTGTAGTGATGGGATCCAATTAAGAATTTGGTTAGGTTTTGTCTCGGGTACCAAGGAAAAGAGCTCCAAGGCCCCTAGCCGGAAGTTTATGCAAAAATAAAACTAGTCACACCACTTACACACCCAATATGAAATTGCCTTTTCACAGATTCAACCAGTTTTAAAACAATCCTTTAATAAAACCATAGTATCACTGATCACCATCTTCCAATTTATCCGGTTGATTTTTAATTTTCCCATCATTCCTTCATCAGGGTACCTATGGCATCATTGGCAACTAGGACACTCACCACCTGTCCACTCAGGGGCCGTTTCCTAGTTCCTAGTCCATAATACTCGGCAATATAATCACTTATCAAGATGGACTCTCGTTGAAGATCAGCAAGATCAACCAACAGATCCATATAAAGAGCCATGGACTCATCCATTGAAGACCAGCAAGGTCAATCAACCAGATCCATGCCCGATTTCAGAAAACAACTCTTACTCCTTGTTCCAATATCTTCCTTGACGCATGCGTGGGTATCCTAGGCGACCGACAGCCCGAGCACCATATGGTCAACACCCTCTAGGATCCTTCGCAGGTGACCTAGCGCTTCACTCATAGGCCGCTTCCTTGGCCCCTCATCCACCGTACCGGAAGCTCACCATTTTAATCGCACCGAGGCTGGTCAAGACCTCAGCCGACCTTGCTACGCGAGATGTCCTCCATTGACTCTCCGTCTGCAGTTGCAACTTTATCAGCCACGACCTTAATCACAAGACGGTCAAAATGCTTTCCCAGCATTCTTGACATAAAACAGTCATTTACAAACAGCATTTACAAACAGTTTACAAATATAGTTTCTATATTAACTCTCATTTTTCCACATTATCCCTCATCAATTCACATTACTTATTCCACATTTCATTTATATGTGTACTCATCCAATCACATCATTTTCCATCTCCTCACTTCAGATTCCTTCACATCACATATCATATATTCACATCCATACATATATCCACATCTACATCCACATTCACAACCATACATCCACCTCTATATGCATACATTCATATCTACATGCATACATCGATAACTTCATGCATACATCCACATCCACATTCACCTTCACATCCATACATCCACATCTACATCCATACATCTATTTTCACATTCACCTCCATACATCTACATCTATATGCATACATCCACCTCCACATTCACATCCACATCTATACATCTACATTTACATGCATACATCCACCTCCACATTCACATCCACGTCTATACATCTACATCTACATGCATACTTCCACATCTCCATTCACATCCACATCTATACATCTACATCTGCATGCATCCATCCACATCTCCATTTACATCCACATCTATACATCTACTTCTACATGCATACTTCCACATCTCCAATCACATCCACATCTATACATCTACATCTACATGCATACATCCACATCTCCATGCATACATCCACATCCACATTCACACTCACATCCATACATCTACGTCTACATGCATACATCCACCTCCACCTCCACATTCACATCCACATCTATACATCTACATCTACATGCATACATCCACATCTCCATTCACATCCACATCTATACATCTACATCTACATGCATACATCCACATCTCCAATCACATCCACATCTATACATCTACATCTACATGCATACATCCACATCTCCATGCATACATCCACATCCACATTCACACTCACATCTATACATCCACATCTACATGCAAACATCCACATCTCCATGCATAATAAAATTCTTTTAATTAATCTAGGATGATAGTTCCTAGAATATGGTAGGAAATCCTCTTTTCATGCTTTGAATGAAATTATTTTATGCGTATATTTTTATAAAATTTTGCCATAGCTCCGCTACTATAACTAATAAATCTCAATTATTTTAAAAGATAGGTTATCTTTAAGGAAATGATTAGAATGATCCCTAGTTGGATCATTAACCCTTAATGGATTAAATAAAAAATAATCATAAACTAAAAGCATAGATTAAAAAAAACTATTAATTTATTCTCAAGCATAGATTAATCTTGGATTAAGAAAAAGCTTTATGAAAAGCTTCATTTGGATTGAGAATGGGTTATGAGTATGACCATTTCTTAAGTGAGAGAGAGCAAAAAACCATTAGAATTAAACATAAATGAAAATTTATGTAATTCTTTACTATTATTAATTAATTAACTTCAATAGCATTTCAAAAACCATACCAATTAAGCTTCTCAAGCTTGAGAGATCTTATTAAAAATGGGGATTAGCTCTTAGTAGCAAGAGTATGGATATCCTCAATCTCTTTAGAATTTTCACTTCACTCAAGCTATTAAGCCTTAATTTACTTGAACATATTTGGGCTGCAGAGTATCACATCATCTATAGGAGAAGAAAGTCACGAGGATTAGTTGCCATATATTTACGACACAAAGACATAAAAGGGATTGAAGAGAAATAGGAGGGCTTAACCTTGCAACTTTACATACACACAAAACCACTTGGTTTTGGGGGAGACAATGGTCTTGGGTTTCTATGAGGCCATGCCATAGCATAGAGAAGAGAAAGAGAGGGAATAAAAACCTGCATATTATCAAATCTACAGTAGCAGCTTGCATAATATCGTAGGAGATTCAAGGCATATGGTAGGCCTGTATATTAGCACGTGAGAGTGAGAAATGTGAGAAGCTTGAAACCATAGCTTGAAATCATACCAAGAAGCTTGAAACCATAATGTTCACCTTAATGAAATAGGATCATATCTTCCATAAGGGTGCTCTTCAAAAGGTCACATTGAGGTTGAGTCACTCCACCACGGCTTATCTAGCCATTCCGTTCCATCGTGCTGAGCACAATTCAACGGAATGGCCAAATAAGACTTCATTTCAAGCTTGTCTATGCCGTGACATCCCCACCTCATGTCATTATCGCCCAACAGTAAATAACATTCTCTTCCATAATGGTACTCTTCAAGTGGTCACATCAAGGTATACAACCTCATATGAACAAATGAAATAGGATCATATCTTCCATACCGGTGCTCTTTAGGTGGTCACATGAACGTTGAATCACTGCTTATCTTCCATATAGCTGCTCTTACATGCTGAAACCACGACTTATCTAGCCATGCCGTTCAATGACGTTGAGCATGATTGAGCGGAATGACCAGATAATCCTTGGATTCTCATGTATTCAGCTCCCAAAACATGGCCAGATAAGCCTTGAATTCTCACGACCAAATCTCCCAAAGCACAGGCCTTGCTTTCTCAAGCTTCCATACGGTTGCTCTTCCATACTGAAACCACGGCTTATCTAGCCATGCTATTCAATCATGGTGAGCATGATTGAACGAAATGATAACACAAGCCTTGGATTATTACAAATTAAGCTCACAAAGGATAGAAATGGTTTCATTGGCATAGATATCTCACAAAGAAAACCATGACTTGCAACCAACAAAGAGGAGAGAATCGTGCACAACTCCAACTAAGAAACTCAAGCAAACAAATAGGAAACTGAAATAATACATGAGAGAGACCTTTTCTTGGGACTGCAACCAAATTTGAAAGGGGAGCGTTGCCCTGGGCGTAGTAATCTCTTCATTTTGATTGAAGTTGCCCTCCCTTGCACTCACAAGAGTCATCTCACAAACATCATGTATGGTCTCATAGAAGCTACCTCATAGCATCCGCCTTAGAAAGATCGTGTTAGGTCACAGCAGCAAGCTGCCTCACAAACGTTTCAGGTCTCAATGTTTTCAGGCCTAAATGTTGAGTTTATTTACAACATTTTTAGGTTGCTGCATTTTACATCTCAACGTTTGAGGTCTCAACAATTTTGTTGTTTTCTTGTGCATATTACCTATATACTAGATTTTATTGTCTGACTAATTTGGGCAACATCCCCACACATAGGCACATAAGACTAGTAGTTGAGTTACTGAAGATATTGGCTTTAAATCGAGCAGTCATGGAAGGATTATAAAAGCGTGGCACACCTTGATTATGCGGGGGAGGATTTGAGGATCCAAGAGTGAGCAACAAGCTTATGTTTACCATGCAATTGGCTTTGAATCTAGCAGTCATGGAACAATTATGAAAGTATGGCACACCTTCATTATGCAGGGAGGATTTGAGGACCCAAGAGTGAGAAACAAGCTTATGTTTACCATGCAATTGGCTTTGAATGTAGCAAATCACGGAACAATTATGAAAACGTGGCACCTTGATTATGCGGGGGAGGATTTGAGGACCCAAGAGTGAGCAGCAAGCTTATGTGTGCCATGCAATTGGTGTACACTTGAAGAGAAGTTCTTCTACATTGATAGACCTTCTACATAAAAGAGATTTGTTTCCATAATTACATAGTCCATTTACTTTGAGTAGTTTTATGTCATTACAAGATTCATGACATATTCACATATTCTTATGTATGTTTTTAAATGAAAATATAGCATGTGTGTGTTCGGAGGGGGTGTTTTGTTGGGGGATTCCTATTACGACAATGAGACCATTTGTAAGTTTTATAGCCATACTAATTCATAGGTCATATGGTGTGTCAAGGAATTAGAATTCCTCAAAATTAATTGGGGCGTATCCGTTACATTATTTTGCAACAAGTGCATGGATTGTGACTTATTTGTCTTGTTGTAATAATGAAAGTGTCATGTCCCACATAACCCTATTAATGTTTCAACTTTCACACACACACTCTCAATCATTTAGAACTACATTACCATTGAGAGAACATTTATTGCTCAATCATTTAGCACTACATTACCATTGAGCAAGTGACATTGCATTGAAAGAATCTCGTGAGAGAGTTGATAAGAGGTCAAATCCAGTTTAGTCTCTTAGCTAAATAGGAATTTAACAAGGTAAAATCCAAGGCCAAGTACAAACCTAAAAGCCAACGAAGTAAGAGGATGCAAAAGACCTTTAGCAAAGTGCTAAAGCCATCTAAATACTTACCTAGGCAATACATAGATAGCCTATCGGTGAGCTCAAATAATGATGGAGAAACATTTCATGATTTACCTACTAGTGCTAGGTAAACGAATTTAGCCAATGACCCAAAACTTTACATTGTTAAGGATTTGAGTGTAGAATATGAGAGGTCTCCAGAACTCTTGCAAAGGTATTAATACACACATTTTCCTTAGTGCAAGGGATGCATCCAAGACGAAAGACCCAAAATTTTACATTGCCAAGGGTTTGAGCGACGAATATGAGAGGTCTCCATCAGAATCCTTGCAAAAATACAAATATTCACATTTTTCATGGTCAAATGGGTCAATTAAGAGGTGGATCTGTTTATTTTTTATTTAAAGATTATTTACTATTCTTATAAAATAGAATTTTTTATCATTATTGATAAATATTAGTTTTGAATTAAGATAGTAAAACTTATTTTGATATTTGTTTATTGAATAACATATACTAATGTTTTAAACGAATTATAAGTAATCGATAATATATGTGAGGTTTATAAGATATCAAAATGAAAAAAAAGTGAATGTAAAATAGTAAATAAATCATTAATCTATGAATGTTACAAGTTTGCAAAGGTTTTCTAGGGAAATATTGGAGCAACTTCTATTAAAGTTCTTTTCATGGATGGAAAGGCTGTGGGTTCACATAAAACACTACAACAAAAGCTTAATTAAAATCATGATGTGCTGTTAGAGGCATTGGTTAAAATGGATGGCGTTTATCAAGTTCTTTGTCCAACCCATGCCCATATAAGGTGTAACGCTCCCACTCACACAATACCCAATAAAGAATAATAAGAGAAAATTTGATGAAGCAAAAAAAAGAATAGAGTCTTTGATTATATCTGTCTTTCATACAATAGACAACAAGAGGAGGACTCTTGTGTAGAGCTCCAACCTCCCGAACACCCCCGAGAAATCAGTATTTCATGTACATGGATATCAATCACAATCTCAAAGGTATCCCTCAAGGGAAAGATAATCTCTGAAGATGAAGAAGATGCAGCACCGTAGGGCTTCCTTTGCAACAACACAAATTCAAGAGAGTTTTGGTAAATTGCCCATAACTCGATCGTGCATTCTCTAAATCTAGAACTTCAAAACATAAAAGTTAATCGTTGCATCGTTTCTGATAAGTTAGCATGGGCGCTTTTCCTAAAATCTTTGTTAATTGCAAGATATAATGAAAACCCTTTTATTAGCTCAGCTTTTTCTACTTTTCTTTCATACGCGTGCTCTTCCATACTGAAACCATGGCTTATCTAGTCATTCTATTCAATTACTCTGAGCGAGATCGAATGGAATGGCAAAAGGTGGCATTCGTAGAGAGATTCCTAGAGGTATTTCTCGTCCTCCCAAGAGGGGCCATGGATGACATACGAGGTACCCCATGGTTTAACCAAACTTCGTGTACATGTGGAACAGATATAGGTGTTGGTTGAGATATGGCAACTAATCTTGGTGAAGGAACAACCATACTACTCGTGGATATAAATGGTGCATACACTTTGGGTCTCATATTCGTCTAATTTGAGGGTGTATAATCCCTAAAGGCCCAAAAAGTTTGTTCTAAAATATATGAAGCCTTAGGTGGGTTTCTCTAAAAGTCTAAAGCCTCATCGTTTGGTTTTAAGAGATGTGGGGATGTCTGGAACTCACTTGAATGTTAGAAAGTTCTAGAATTTAGTAATGTGAGTAATCTTCATGCCAAACTACTCTAATGATCATGCCTACTAATGCCTTTATTCACATTTGTACAAAAACTATCTTTGTGCCTATATATGCTTACATGCTAGCTATCTGTTTGTCTGTGTGAGAAGTAACTTTACAACAAGAATAATAGGTCTTCACACAAGTTGGGATAGGATCATAGACTTGGTATGCTCATTATAATGAATCTAGTGGTACACACATGCTTAAATATACACATGATCATGAAAACAATACACTCATGTGTAGATATCATCAGAAGGAAACTAGACAGTCGTATGTAGGTGGAACATCTTAGCACACATGTATGATCATAATTATCATCACACTACAAGAAAATAGGGGGTCAAATGATAATTTTATCATAATGGAATATTGTAAAATTTTTAGGTGATAGATGACATTAAACACACCCCACAAAAAAATGAATTTTCTCTAGAAGTTGTCCTTTTCTAAAAATTCATATTGCCATCAACAAATTTTTCTTATAAAAATGCAAATGTGTTGCAAAGCAACACATGGCATAATCTTAAGCATCATTATATATCTTAATATATTGATATAGTAACGATTATTTTTGGCAAGGTAGTTTCTTTTGGAATCTCTAGTAAATCTCTCTCTCTCTCTCTCTCGTGCGCGCGCGCATGCACAATTTCACTTTATTTTTTGAATTGAAGATCCATTAACAATGGTGCAATACATGGGCATATTAATTGACTGCTTTTATATTTGGTTATGTTCTCATATGAGGCTGGTCACAATGCATATTTCTCTATCATGATTTTAAAAATCCCTTCTATTGAACCCATGTGCCGTACTTACATATTTATGAGTGACCCCCTAGAGGGCTAGATAACCCATCGTTTTAGTATTGTGAAGTGATTCAACCTCGATGTGACCTTATAATTCCAAAACATATTCCTGAGTAACTTACAGTGTAGTTGGAGATAGGGACTTCACATAGATAGTATAAGAGGAACTTACATGGTAGCTAGTATTCGATAAGCAAAGCGAATTGAGTACTTTTTTCTTATTGTTCTACGTGATATTGTTTATACATTTTGAGCATCTTCTTGAATGAATGGTATTCAAAATATGAGTACCAAGGTCGTGGGGGTGCACGTCACATTATAAGTACCAAGCTTGGGTAGATCAGTCAATTTACCCTTATATTCACATTCTTCCACCAACTTTTTGAGGAGATCAGTACGGGGAAGAGTCCAAATTATTTGGAATGCTGACGCCGCTCATTCTTGAAATATAGTCTCTACTTCAATATCCAGGACAATGTCTTTATTGCATGATGCTTTCCTCATCAATTAATTTGTGATAGAATATCACTCTATCAAAATTTCTATGGCATAAAAAGTCAAAAGTTTCACTTTATTGTAGGAAACAATAGGGAGTACTACTCATATTGAATATTTGAAACCCCCATTTTGTTGTGTTACATTGGTGTTGTAGTGTGAACTAGAAAACTCTAGGTTGCTTTGATCTACTCTTGCTAAAAAGCAAGAAAATATACTACATTCAAGTATGAAATGTTTCTCACTGTTAATCCTTGTGTAATAGACCATATATTTTCCATATTTTGTTTCCCACTCAAGTGCTCGGGACATAGCTTCTTAAGATAGGGGAGTATGTGAGGCTCTATTTTATCATCTAAATTTTAAAATCAATAGATAGAGAAAGAAGATATCTAAATTAATTATAATTATTTATGTTATAGCTATGTGGATATGTGTAAGATTAAGTCGTGATTCACTATTAATGTGACCACCTGAGGAGCACTCATCAGGGGGTGCATTACTAAAGAAATCCTATGTATGATGTGCATTTAAAAGATATTAAAAAAACTCCTTACATGTGAATTTTAAAGTGACCCCTTTTTCTTTTATGGACTTACGTTTTTTTTTCAAAATAAATTTAAAAAACCCCTTCTATAAATGTATTTCTGTAAATTTACCATAAAATTTTGAATTAAAAAACCCCTTCATTTGAACTCACATGGTATACTTACATATTTTTAGGTGAACCAGCCCTCGGAGGAAGAGCACAAGTCTGGAAGATATGATCCTATTTTATTTCTGCATATGAGGTTGTAGCTACTGATACCTTATCTTTGGCATCGATGTGACCACTTGAAGAGCACCATTATGGAACAAAATGTTATCTACTCTTGGGCAATAATGACATGAGTGGAGATTTCATAGCACAAACAAGCTTGAAACTAAGGCTTATCTAGTTGTTCCGTTAAATTGCGCTCAGCGCGATTGAATGGCACGGTTAGATAAGGCATGGTTTCAGTATGGTGGAGTGATTCAACCTCAATGTGACCTTCTAAAGAGCATCCTTATGGAAGATATGATCCTATTTCATTCTTACGGCCTGTGAACATGATGGTTTCAAGATTCTTAGTATGATTTCAAGCCATGGTTTCCAAGCTTCTCACATTTCTAACTCTCAAGTGCTAGTATGCGGTCCTATCATATACCTTGAATCTTTTGCCATATTGTGCAAGCACCTACTGTAGATTTGCTAATGTGGATGCCTCTATTCCCTTCCTTTATCTTATCTATGCTATGGCATGACCGCATAGGCACCCAAGACCATTGTCTCCCCCACCACCAAGTGGTTTTGTGTGTGTGTAAAGTTGCAAGGTTAAGCCCTCCTATTTTTCTTCAATCGCTTTCATGACTTTCCTCTCCTATAGCTAATGTGATACTCTAAAACCCAAATATATTCAAGCAAACCATTCCCCAATCGCTTTTATGCCTTTGTGTTGTGAATAAATGACAATTAATCGTCATGACTTTCCTCTCCTATAACTAATGTGATACTCTCCTCCTCATGGACCCCTGGCTGCGCAGCAAGGTGGTCACCTCTCTTGCTCTCTTCACCAGCCTCTACTCGTTGCCCAATCACCGCCAAGAGCAACCAGCTCGACCCCTTCTCTCTTCACCTGTCTATAGCTGCCTCCCCGCAGTCTCAGTCAGCCAGCTACTCTCCACACACGCCCGTCTGCTGCAGCGTCTTCCAGTCGTATCTCAACCACGCTCACCTTCTCTGCGCCTGTCAGCTAGCCTCTTTGCGTACCCTGAGCAACCTCCCCTTCTTCGTCAACTACTGTAGACTCTACAAGGTGATTCCTCTCTTCTGGCGGTCAAAACTTGGAGGCAACTCCTTTCTGCTGCAGTGCCACGCCAGGCGTCTTCGCAATCCTTTTTTCGGCGACCCGGGGTCTTGTTCTTTCAAAGCGGCCCTTCACTTCTACGCATCTTCGCCTCTTCTAGGGGGAACCCGCTGGCAACGCATCAAGCTTCCACGTCAAGCTCCTTTATAAGGTGGCCATACTATTATATTATTTATTTAATTTTTTTAGCTCAATGATGGTCACAACATTGCTACAATAGCCTCTCCTTCTCCTTGTGCTTCGGGTCATCACACCGCGCCCACAACTTTCCAAAACAGATGAATGCAAAAAGTGCCCACAGCTTCGTGATCAGAGTCATTATTTACCAAACAAGACAATTGCCAGTCGTCGGTGCCCTGCATTTAGCAACCATCCGCACACCACACTGTTGCCATAAAACTTTCAAATCCCAGCATTTGCTCCCAAAAAAACATGTGCATATACCAACTTACTGCAAAACCACCCGGCCTGTACATTCACCAGGGCATTCAGGATAAAATTTATTCACAAACCATGCACACCATATGTACACAGACCCAAAATACTTTTCAAATTTTAGCCTAACACATGGTATTAAAAATATGAGTACCAAGGTCATGGGTGTACGTCACATTATAAGTACCAAGCTTGGGTAAATCAGTCACTTTACCCTTGTATTGTCTTTGCTTCAATATCTAGGACAATGTTTTCATCGCAACATCCTTATTGTCTGACTTCCTCATCAATTTCTCTGTAAAAGAATATCACTCTATCAAAATTTATATGGCATAAAAAGTCAGAAGCTCCACTTTATTATAGGAAACAATAGGGAGTACTACTCATATTGGAGAGTTGAAACCCCCCACTCTGTTGTGTTACATTGGTGTTACGGTGCAACCTAGAAGACTCTGGGTTGCTTTGATATAATCTTGCTAAAAAGCAAGAAGTTAAAATACATTCAAGTAATTAAATAATTCCCATTTGTCAATCCTTGTGTAGACAGGGGTTGGACAAAGAACTTGATAAAACCCATCCATTTCAACCAATGCCTCTAACACCATATCATGATTGCAATTAATCTTTTCTTATAGTGTTTTATGAGAAGCCAAAACCTTTCCATCCATGAAAGTAACTTTAATAGAAGTTGCTCTAACATTTCCCACGAAAACCTTTGCATACTAGCAACATTAATAGATTAATAATTTATTTATTATTTTACATTCACTTTTATTTTATTTTGATATCTTATAAACCTCACATATATTAACAATAAATTTAAATTTTATTTAAAACATTAGTATATGTTATTCAGTAAAAAATATCAAAATAAGTTTTACTATTTTAATTCAAAACTAATATTTATCAATAATGATAAAGACCTCTCATATTTGTCGCTTGGCAATGTAAAATTTGGGTCTTTCCTCTTGGATGCATCCCTTTCACTAAGGAAAATGTGCGTATTAATACTTTTGCAAGAGTTCTAGAGACCTCTCATATTCTACACTCAAATCCTTTAACAATGTGAAGTTTTGGGTCTTTCCTTGGTAAATTCATTTAGCTACAGGTCAATCATGAACTGTTTCTCCATCATTATTTGAGCTCAACCATAGGCTATGTATGTATTGCCTAGGTAAGTATTTAAATGCTTAGCACTTGCTACTAAAGGTATTTTGCATCGTCTCACTTCTTTGGATTTTAGGTTTGTACTTGGCCTTGGATTTTACCTTGTTTAATTCCTATTTAGCTAAGAGAGTGAACTTTGGTTGACCTCTTATTAGCTCTCTCATGAGATTAATCTCTCTATGAAATGTCAGCTTCTCAATGGTAATGTATTGCTAAATGAAAGAACAATAAATCTTCTCTCAATGGTAATGTAGTGCTAAATGATTGAGAGTGTGTGTGTGACTTATGAGTTGGTTTAGTTAACACAACCACATCATGCACATCCATAAGCATTTTAGGTGCATTTAATAAAGAGGGCTTACTAAAAAAAGGAATACTCCTATGATCTTAAATACGAGTGAAGGTTATATATAAATGTTAAAGATCTATAGATATGGCCTTGATAGAATGTGGTACAAGGGGTTTTTACATTGTGACGGTTGTGTGACTATAATATACACCCATCCAACAACATTGATAATGTGACCAAATGTAATATTTTTCTCTACTTGAATTATAGTGTTTCCTTACATTCATGATAATCACTCACGCTTTGTTATAGAATTGATCTTATATAGACATAAAAGCCTCTATAAGGAAATTTCCTTTGAAAGGAAAGCGAGAGAGAGAGAGAGAGAGAGAGAGAGAAGACGATATTTAAATATTAAATAATTAAATTTATATTGATATATTAATGAAATATTACATTTCTTATATTTATAACTTACGATGCATCTTGAATATTATTTGTTATATTATTATTGTTTTATAAAATTGCTTTTATATTAACACTACTTTGCTAGGTCAATCACATGCTATATAAAAGTTTCCTTCTCAAGGATTGGGAACCATAATTCTTATAGCCCAAAGTTATCTAAACCCTAAAAACAACTCTAAATTCTTTTGAAAAAAATACATCTATTTTAGTTTCTTTTAATGGAAACCATAACCTTGGCGGAGTGTAATGAGAGGTTTAATAATACAAACTCAAAAATCTATTAAATCTTGAGTTTAATAATACAACTTTTAATAATAAGAGGTTTAATAATACAACTTCTAAAACTTACAACTTTAAATAATAAAAGGTTTAATAGTATTAATTTGAAAATATACAATCTCAAAAATAGCTTAAATCTTTAGTTTGAAAGTTTAAACATTGATAGGGTTATATGGGACATGACACTTTCATTATTACAACAAAACAAACAAGTCACAATTCATGCACTTGTTGCACGATAATCTAATAGATATGACCCAATCAATGTTAAAGAATTGTAATTCCTTGATGCACCATATGACCCATCAATTAGAATGGCTATGAAACTTAAAAATGGCCTCATTGTCGCAATAGGAATCGCCCAACAAAACGGCCCCTCCAAACACACACATGTTATATTTTCATTTAAAAAATGCATGAGAATATGTGAATATGTCATAAATATTGTAATGAGATAAAACTACTCAAAATAAATGGAGTATATAATTATGGAAATAAATCTCTTTGATTTAGAAGGTCTATCAATGTAGAAAAACTTCCCTTCAAGTGCACACCAATTGCATGGCAAACAAAAGCTTGCTGCTCACTCTTGGGCCCTCAGATCCCTCGTTAGATCCTCCCCCGCATAATCAAGGTGTGCCACGCTTTCATAATTGTTCCATGACTACTAGATCCATGACTGCTATATTCAAATCCAATTGCATGGCAAACATAAGCTTGTTGCTCACTCTTAAGTCCTCAAATCCTCCACCGCATAATCAAGGTGTGCCTTGCTTTCATAATCGTTCCATGACTGCTAGATTCAAATCCAATATCTTTAGTAACTCAACTACTAGTCTGATGTGCCTCGATGTGCCTCTGTGTGGGGATGAGCTAATCCTATTTTTACAATAAGAATCTCATGAGATTTACTGCCCAAATTAGTCAGACAATAAAATCTAGTATATAGGCAATATGCACAAGAAAACAACAAATTTTTTGAGACCTAAAATGTTGAGATGTAAAATGAAGCAACCTAAAAACGTTGTAATTAAACTTGAAATTTAGACTAAAAACCTTGAGACCTAAAAAACATTAATACCTAAAACGTTTGTGAGGCAGTTGTTGTTGTGAGACCTAACAAGACCTTTCTGAGGCGGATGCTGTGAGGCGGATGCTCTTTAAAAACATTGAGACCTAAAACGTTGACGCCTAACTAGACCTTTTTGAGGTGGATGTTGTGAGAGGCGATTGCTCTGAGACCATACGCGACGTTTGTGAGGCGGCTGCTCTATGAGTGCAAGGGAGGGTGGCTTCAATCCAAATGAAGAGAGCACCACGCGTAGGGAAATACTCCCCTTTTAAATTCCGCTACACTCCTAAGAAAAAGGTCCCTCTCATGTATTGTTTCGGTTGTCTATTTTTTCTAGAGTTTGGTCACTGCTGCTGCGAGCTGTGCACGGTTCTCTTCTCTTTGTTGGATGTGAGTCATGGGTTGCTTTGTGAGCTATCTATGTCAATGATACCATTCCTACCCTTTGTGAGCTTAGTCCGTGAGAATCCAAGGCTTATTTGGTTGTTCTGTTCAATCGCGCTCAGTGAGCACGATTGAACGGCACTGCTAGATAAGCCATGGCTTCAGTATGGAAGAGCACCCATATGGATGAGAATGCAAGGCCGTGCTTTGGGAGATTTAGTTGTGAGAATGCACGTCTTATCTGGCTGTGCTTTGGGAGCTTAATACGTGAGAATATAAGGCTTATCTGGCCACTCCGTTCTGCGCGATTGAAAGGCACGACTAGATAAGCCTTGGTTTCAGTATGAAATAGCACCTGTATGGAAGATAAGTTGTGATTCAACGTCGATGTGACCACCGGAAGCGCACCTGTATGTAAGATATGATCCTATTTCATTTGTGCATATGACGTTGTAGCTATGGATACCTTATCTTTGGCCTCGATGTGACCACCTGAGGAGCACCGTTATCTACTCTTAGATGATAATGACATGAGAAGGTGTGCCCCTCATCTTCTTCCATTGCTCCTTCGTTGTTTTGACTCTCACTGTGGAGGGTCACGACTTACAATTAAATGACACGGCAAGATAAGTCGTGGTTTCAGTATAGTATGGTGGAGTGATTCAACCTCAATGTGACTTCTGAAGAGCACCCTTATGGAAGATATGATCCTATTTCGTTCTTACGATGAATAGTATGGTTTCCAAATTCTCAGTATGATTTCAAGCCATGGTTTCAAGCTTCAACATGAGATCCATGGTTGTGTGTGTGTGTGTGAGAGAGAGAGAGAGAGAGAAGAGGATATTTAAATATTAAATAATTAAATCTATATTGATATATTAATAAAATATTACATTTCTTATATTTATAACTTACGATGCATCTTGAATATTACTTGTTATATTATTATGGTTTTATAAAATTGCTTTTATATCAACACTGCTTTGCTAGGTCAATCACTTGCTATATAAAAGTTTCCCTCTCAAGGATTGGGAATCATAATTCTTATGGCCCAAAGTTATCTAAACCCTAAAAACAACTCTGAATTCTTTTGAAAAAATACATCTGTTTTAGTTTCTTTTAATGGAAACCATAACCTTGGTGGAGTGCAATAAGAGGTTTAATAATACAACCTCAAAATCTTCTAAATCCTGAGTTCAATAATACAACTTTTAATAATAAAAGGTTTAATAATACAAATATTTAAACATAAACGTCAAAAATAGCTTAAATCCTTAGTTTGAAAGTTGAAACATTGATCGGGTTATGTGGGACATGACACTTTCATTATTACAACAAGACAAACAAGTCACAATTCATGCACTTGTTGCACGATAATCTAATAGATATGCCCCAATCAATGTTGAGGAATTCTAATTCCTCGATGCACCATATGACCCATGAATTAGAATGGCTATAAAACTTACAAATGGCCTCATTGTCGCAATAGGAATCCCCCAACAAAACGCCCCCTCCAAACACACCATGTTATATTTTCATTCAAAAAAATACATGAGAATATGTGAATATGTCATGAATCTTGTAATGACATAAAACTACTCAAAGTAAAAGGAGTCTATAATTATGGAATTAAATCTCTTTGATTTAGAAGGTCTATCAATGTAGAAAAACTTCCCTTTAAGTGTACACCAATTGCATGGCAAACAAAAGCTTGCCACTCACTCTTGGGCCCTCAAATCCTCCCCCGCATAATTAAGGTGTGGCACTCTTTGTAAAATTCTACTCAAAAATTATAAGGGGTTTTTTTATTTAAAAATAAATAAATAAAAATTATTTTAAAGGAGGTGGTGCCCCCCATTTATATATATATATATATATATATATATATATTCTTCCTCTCCATTTGGCGCTTGATGCAGGTGCCCCCATTTATATATATTTTTAGTATTATTATTTTCTTCCTGCGTTGGATGCAAGCTCCCCCTTCGTCTTGTTTTTTCCTTCTCGGCGCAGCCCCCACCCCCTCATCTTCTTCCATTGCTCCTTCGTTGTTTGTGACTCTATTCTTCTGACTACTGGATGATTCTATACGTGAATTTCTGGTTGCCTTCCTCCCACTACCGTCGTCGGCCAACCTAGTTGTTGGCGTTATCACCTTTAATGGCATGGTGATGTTGACGTTTTCTCCTACGCGCTCGGCCCTCATACCCTGTAAATTCCCCCTCTCCTCCCTTCACTAGTCGTTGTTGTGTACAGCAACCCCCGCCTCCTAAACACTCTCCAGTTCTCTCCTCCCTCACCTTCTCTCCCTTGTTGCCCTCCCCACTCACTCGCTACTAGTAACCAGCCTCACTCCCTCTACTCTCACACCCCTTACTACTCTTTAACTCTCATCATCCTCATGTCTACTCCCTCGTAGCCTTGCCCACTCCCTCACACCAACCAAACCCTTCACTCCCTCTGTTATTCACCCCCTCTCTCTCGACCCTCTCACCACCTCTCCCACACTCCCTTGCTATTAGCCAACCCCCTCGCCACCTCCCTTGCTAGTCAACCCCCTTTCCACATCCTTTGCTAGTGAAGCCCCTCGCCACCCCCCCCCCTCTCCACTTACTCTCACCAACCAACCCCTTTATCTCTCTCTAAGTCATTCAAGGTTCTCAATATATTCTACCTAAGAGAGGATTTCCGTTTGACTCCCAGTTCATTCTTGGCAACAAGAAAAGATTCAACCACAACAAAGAATAATGGCTCGTGGAGGACGTACAAAACGTGGAGCACATGGGCGCCCTAGGATAATGGATCGTGATGAGGATGCTACTGAACCTCAAATAGCGGTAGCTATAAATGTCCCCCAAGGAAGTGGTGGACCAGGCCACCTTCCTGTAGCCACGAATATTGGATCTTCACCTCGTCGTGTAAGTGGACCGATCCTAGAAGTTTTGATTAAGGAAAGAGAATTGCCTGATGCATTTAATTAGGAAAAAATTTCTTTAAGAAAATAGAGAAAGGATATTTCTCTCATGTGAATATGTTTGTTGCATGATTGCTACTTGAAATGTGGATGCAAAATTTTGACAAGACTGGTAATGTCCTTTAAAGTTGTTGTGTAAAATTAAATCAAGGGACATGTTCTCTTGTGAATAACCATTCCGAAGCGATCGATTTGGGGCAACTGGGTATTCCCCCACCCAAGGCAACCAACTCTTGAGTATTACGGAGTTGGGGCAACTGCTTATGATGGTTAACCCACCACAAAGCAGGGCAAGGGTTCCTTCCAGGGTTGTAGACCTAAGCTTGATAGGTTTCATGTTTAGTATAGGTGAGTGAGGGGACATTTCACCTTACTTATATGATAACTTATCGCCACAACGGTTGCAATGCCTAGATTGTATGTAACTCGATGTGCCGAGGAATGTTTTTTTTTCCAAATTTTGTTGTTGTAATCCAATTTTATGGTTATATATGTTTTGATTTTAAAATGATTTAGTAGCATTAAGGGATAAAGGAAGCCATGAAAGAAATTAAATCAAAGAATTCTATTACGTGATGCATCTATACTAACAAATTTGCTTAGTAATTAAAACCCTCATAGTTGATCGTATCCTAATTCTTGAAAGTGGGTGGTGGGGTGGACCCAATTAGTTGGGTACTTTTCCAAAGAAGAAAAATATAGATAAATATTAGGCAAGACTCTCAAGACCATGAAGGTAATTGTATATCGAATAGTCAAGAATTGTCTCCCGATTAGGCAATCTTCATAAGAAATCTTGGGGTGTTACTTACCAGTGAGATTCCTCCCTATACCACGAATGATTGAAGGGTTTGGGAGCTATCTTGGAGGTGGTATCAGAGCTAGTTTGGGAGTAGAAAATTATTATTATTATTATTATTATCAATTAAGACAATTGAATTACAAGTACGACCCCATATGAGAATTGATCAAATAATAGAAATACTCAAATTGACTTTCAACCACTTATCAGTCAAAACAATTAACGAATGGAGAGCTTGGGCAAGTCACTTTTTAGACTTCTATCGACTGAAAGCATCGAGGATGAAGTTCCTGTAGCCATGAATATTGGATCTTCACCTCGTCGTGTAAGTAGCCCAATCCCAGAAGTTTTGATTAAGGAAAGAGAATTGTCTGATGTATTTAATTAGGAAAAAAATTCTTTAAGAAAATAGATTCCAATGTATCCGGTTGATTCATAATTTCCCATCATTCCTTCATCAGAGTATCTATGGCATCATTGGCAACCAGAACGCTCACCACCTGTCCACACAGGAGCCTTTTCAATAGTTCCTAGCCCATAATACTCGGCAATATAATCACTTATAAAAATCAAGATGGACTCTCGTTGAAGATCAGCAAGATCAACCAACAGATCTATATAAAGAGCCATGGACTCATCCATTGAAGACCAGCAAGGTCAATCAACCAGATCCATGCCCGGTTTCAGAAAACAACTCTTACTCCTTGTTCCAATATCTTCCTCGACGCACGCGTGGGTATCCTAGGCGACCCAGAGCCTGAGCACCGTATGGTCAGCACCCTCTAGGATCCTTCGCAGGTGACCTAGCGCTTCACTCATAGGCCACTTCCTTGGTCCCTCATCCACCGTACCGAAAGCTCACCATTTTAATCGAACCGAGGCTGGTCAAGACCTCCGCCGACCTTGCTACGCGAGACGTCCTCCATTGACTCTCCGTCAGCAGTTGCAACTTTATCAGTTAGGTCCACGACCTTAATCACAAGACGGTCAAAATGCTTTCCCAGCATTCTTGACATAAAACAATTATTTACAAACAGCATTTACAAACAGTTTACAAATACAGTTTCTATATTAACTCTCATTTTTCCACATTATCCCTCATTAACCCACATTACTTATTCCACATTCCATTTATATGTGTACTCATCCAATCACATCATTTTCCATCTCCTCACTTTAGATTCCTTCACATCACATATCATATATTCACATCCATACATCTACGTCTACATGCATACACCCACCTCCACATTCTCATCCACATCTATACATCTACATCTATATGCATACATCCACATCTCCATTCACATCCACATCTATACATCTACATCTACATGCATACATCCACATCTCCATGCATACATCCACATCCACATTCACGCTCACATCCATACATCTACATCTACATGCATACATCTACATCTCCATGCATACATCCACGTCCACATCTATACATCTACATCTACATGCATACATCCACATCTCCATTCACATCCACATCTATACATCTAAATGCATACATCCACATCTCCATTCACATCCACATCTATACATCTACATCTACATGCATACATCCACACCTCCATTCACATCCACATCTATACATCTACATCTACATGCATACATCCACATCTCCATTCACATCCATATCTATACATCTACATCTATATGCATACATCCACATCTCCATTCACATCCACATCTATACATCTACATCTACATGCATACATCCACATCTCCATGCATACATCCACATCCACATTCATACTCACATCCATACATCTACGTCTACATGCATACATCCACCTCCACATTCACATCCACATCTATACATCTACATCTACATGCATACATCCACATCTCCATTCACATCCACATCTATACATCTACATCTACATGCATACATCCACATCTATACATCTACATCTACATGTATACATCCACATCTCCATGCATGCATCCACATCCACATTCACACTCACATCCATACATCTACATCTACATGCGAACATCCATACATCTACATCTACATCCACATCCACATTCACACTCACATCCATATATCTACATCTACATGCAAACATCCACATCTCCATGCATAATAAAATTCTCTTAATTAATCTAGGATGATAGTTCCTAGAATATGGTAGGAAATCCTCTTTTCATGCTTTGAATGAAATCATTTTATGTGTATATTTTTAAAAAATTTTGCCATAGCTCCGCGACTATAACTAATAAATCTCAATTATTTTAAAAGATAGGTTATCTTTAAGGGAATGATTAGAATGATCCCTAATTGGATCATTAACACTTAATGGATTTAAAAAAAATCAAAAACTAAAAGCATAGATAAAAAAACTATTAATTTATTCTCAAGCATAGATTAATCTTGGCTTAAGAAAAAGCTTTATGAAAAGCTTCATTTGGATTGAGAATGGGTCATGAGTATGACCATTTCTTAAGTGAGAGAGAGGAAAAAAACCATTAGAATTAAACATAAATGAAAATTTATGTAATTCTTTACTATTATTAATTAATTAACTTCAATAGCATTTCAAAAACCATACCAATTAAGCTTCTCAAGCTTGAGAGGGGTTGAGAAGAGAGAATCATTGAGAAATTATAGAAAAGATCAAAATTCACTATACTTACCTTATAATTTGCTTGATTCTTTGTTCACAGTAGAGGCCCCCAACCAATCAATTGGTTTAGTATGTTGATGGAGCCACCAATGGGGATTTAAGAAAGAGAGAAGTGTCAAAAAACTAGTGAATTATTAAAGAATTCATAGTTCTTGGCTTAGGTGGAGTAGAGTAACAATGCATAAGACACTATATTTTTTTCAACAAGGGAAGGCTTCTATTTATAGGAAAAATTGAGCTCCTAACCAAACAAACTGATTCTAGAATTTTCCAAGTCAGTTTGGTTGAATTTGGACTAGATTTGGACCTAGTTTGGTTACTTTTTGATTCGGTTTAGTTCCATTTTGATTCGGTTTAGTTCCATTTTGATTTGGTTTGGTTTAAGAGAGAGGAGCGATAAAAATATCACATTATTTTTTAGTTTAAAACTCATTCAAGCATGTGAAATATGCACCTCCTTTAAAGAACTTCCCTTCCTTACATATGTGTCAAAATGGAATGATTATACCCAAAATATCTCATATTTTTAATATTGCTCATAGTTTTTTACTAATAAACCTTGTACATTTTCAACTCTTCATCTTATGTGAGCATTTACTCATTTTTGGATACTCAATTTATCTCATTTTTTTGATATTACTCATAGTTTTTTACTAATAAACCTTGTACATTTTCAACTCTTCATCTTATGTGAGCATTTACTCATTTTTGGATACTCAATTTATCTCATTTTTTTGATATTACTCATAGTTTTTTTACTAATAAACCTTGTACATTTTCAACTCTTCATCTTATGTGAGCATTTACTCATTTTTGGGTATCTTCTTTTACAAATAGGATTTATCTCCTCCCTACACATGGATTGATGCTATTGGCCCATAGGAACCTTAATTGGACCATAATCCAAAAATTTCTGAAAATCTAGACCCTTAGACTAAGGTTTTTTATACCTATTTCCAATTAATTTCAATTGCACATTGGAAAATTCTTTCTGAATTTCTGTTTCAGGGGAATTCATTTTAATAAGGTGAGATATTTTTCTATCCAAAAATATTCGAAATCCGAATATTCTCTCTCTAGAATATTTTCTCTCTCTAGGTTAAAACAGTTAGAAACAAGGTCTTTATATTTCTGAAGAGGGATTGATTACAGGGGAAGATACTAGACATCAAAAGGGGGTTGGGGGAAGAATCTTACATTCTACCCCACTTAAAAAACGCGAGATGTCCTCATCTCGCAACTTGGGATAATTTTGCAAGACGCACGAATAAAGATTAACCACCAAGAAAAGTCTCAAAGAGAGTAAGATTCAAGACAAGAACAAGATTTAAAATTTATTCATTCTTGGAACATATACAGTAAAGATAGAAGAACTCTTTACACTTCCATAAGCCTGTCCATCATATGATCACAAAAGCAGCACTCACAAGCTGCGCATGTATAAGGTGACTCATCTATGGGAATAATTTTGTTGGTTATTGTCGCACCTATCTCAGTGGTATGAGGTGATCTAACAAAAGGACCTCTGAGAGGTAAGCCAAAAACGGGGTAAAGGCATATCTTCTCATGAGGAAGAAAACACGCCAGTAAGAAGACCCGCTCAGAAAACCCAAGATGCCTTGATCTCATGATGCAGTAGTATCGAGGACCCAAACCCAAAGCTTCAATAACCATGGCCAAGCGGACATTGTTACGAAAGTGCTGTTGACCCCAAGGTGTTACCCTAGTTATGCCTTGATAGGTCCGCCATTTGGTATGAGCTACAGAAGTTCCTAGGTGAGGAAAAAGTGAGCGCTCATATTGTTCTATAAAATCCTTCTTCACAGACTCACTTGCGTCTTGAAGGTGAGAAATCATCATGGATAAAACTAATTCTTGTTGCCAAGCCATAAAGGAGATTAAGAAGAAAGGAGATCGATGGAAGTAAGATTACTGTGAGCGACAAGTAAAAGTTACGACTTATATAAAGGAAGGAGCTAGCGTAACTTAGAAGCCAACAGTATCTTGTCTCACTGAAGTTTTACCGTCTTTCCATGATTTGGGTTTGGCACATTTTCTATAGAAGGCATTTAAGAACTTTGAGATGAGGAGATAAAAGAAGCTTGTAGGCTAAGTCACCTACTTTCATTGAATTCAGATAAGGCTCACAATATCTGGGGGATAACTTCTTATACTCCCCAAGAGATAAAGAACTTCTTTTGGGCCGTACTCGAATGAAAACCAAAACCTTGGTATCCAAAACACCGATTTTCACTTCTGAACTCATTGTTCTAAATTCTTAAAACAGTCGTGACTCCTGAGAAGTATTCTAGGGAAAGGGTCTTCCTTTTTTGAATAGAATCTTTTTTTTTATTTATTTTAGAGAGGGAATAATTATAAGATCAAAAAGGGAGATTCTTACTCCTGTATACCTCGAAGGCTGGGGAGGAATCTTACATTCTACCCCACTTAAAAAAGTGCGAGATGTCCTCATCTCGCAAGGTAGAGGACAACTCTTTTTCTTAAGATCCAATTTTATTCTGGGGTTCCTTATATTCTGGTCAACCCAACAGAACACTGGGATAAATATCCCTTATATAGAACTTATCATTAAATAACAATTTATTCAGATCATATCATTCATATCTTTAACATGATAATGGTCCATTAGACCAAAAAGTTTCCTTCTGAACATTCCTCTCCACGGAAATTTCAGTCAAGCAAGTTCTCAATTTGTCATCCCTTAACTTGGTCTACCGGTCAAGTGTTAACAGTAGCAATCTGACAGCACAATCATAGTGATTTGCTGAATTCATTATCATCATCCCAGTTATGAATATCATCACAGGGACTCGTCCCATTCACCCTCATTGTGGTTTCGTTATATTTCAACTAAATTTCAGAAATCATCATTTTTCAATCAGAATTTTCAATCAGAATCCAAATCAATTCACAAACAGAATTAAAAATCATATCAACCACATTCGAAATCATTATCTGGATAGCATTAACGCTTATAATTTCAAGTCTTAGATTTACTCGTATATACTGTCAATAAAGAGCTGCAGTTATACTCTCGGTATATACGGGTAGTCACGGCCCTTAGAATTATAAGGTAAATACCATCATGTCTAGGCCTCAAGCAAGTCAAGGATTCTATATAATTGCGGTACTTCCATCTGAAGACCCAATTACCAAATTACGAATTTCAGTTTGAATATCAAATTGTATGAATTATATCACACAATTATAATCTTTTTGTGTTTCTTGATAAATTTTTGACATATTTGTCTTCTTAGTTGATCATTATCAACCAATTTGGCTCTAATACCAACTGTAAGATCCCTGTCCCCACCGAGCAACGGATTCGGTGTACTAGCAGCGGAAGTAGCAATTCTCGCGCGAGACAGGGGTCTCACATTCGGGGCCTCACCCACGGATATCCGGACAAGAGACTAATCCATCAGTTTTTCCAAAATCGAACCCGGAAAAATTTCCTTCACCCGGAAAGCACGGGCGATTCCACCAGGATAACTCTTTATTCTAACGTAGTCAAGACCCTTACTGATCAAGCTGATCTACCGATTGCACTTATAAAGATACTCGGTCAGATCAAGGAAGAAACTTGCACTTGGATCATTGGGATCAACGCTTTTTTCTCCATTAAGAGGCACAACCGTTGATTCCTATCCATAGAACAATTACTATCCGAGATTTACTTTATCTATCGTAAACAGAAATTGAGTCTCGATTTACGGATCCATCAGTCTAGCCTAACCCCATCCAGTCCCATGGGTTAGCCAACCGCCCAACCACTGTAGTAATGGGATCCAATTAAGAATTTGGTTAGGTTTTGTCCAGGATACCAAGGAAAAGAGTTCCAAGGCCCCCTAGCCGGATGTTCATGCAAAAATAAAACTAGTCACACCACTCACACACCCAATATGAAATTGCCTTTTCACAGATTCAACCAGTTTAAAACAATCCTTTAATAAAACCATAATATCACTGATCACAATCTTCCAATTTATCCGGTTGATTCATAATTTCCCATCATTCCTTCATCAGAGTATCTATGGCATCATTGGCAACCAGAACGCTCACCACCTGTCCACGCAGGGGCCTTTTCAATAGTTCCTAGCCCATAATACTCGGCAATATAATCACTTATAAAAATCAAGATGGACTCTCGTTGAAGATCAGCAAGATCAACCAACAAATCCATATAAAGAGCCATGGACTCATCCATTGAAGACCAGCAAGGTTAATCAACCAGATCCATGCCCGGTTTCAGAAAACAACTCTTACTCCTTGTTCCAATATCTTCCTCGACGCACGCGTGGGTATCCTAGGTGACCCAGAGCCCGAGCACCGTGAGCCCGAGCACCGTATGGTCAGCACCCTCTAGGATCCTTCGCAGGTGACCTAGCGCTTCACTCATAGGCCACTTCCTTGGTCCCTCATCCACCGTATCGGAAGCTCACCATTTTAATCGAACCGAGGCTGGTCAAGACCTCCGCCGACCTTGCTACGCGAGACGTCCTCCATTGACTCTCCGTCAGCAGTTGCAACTTTATTAGTTAGGTCCATGACCTTAATCATAAGACGGTCAAAATGCTTTCCCAGCATTCTTGACATAAAACAGTCATTTACAAACAGCATTTACAAACAGTTTACAAATACAGTTTCTATATTAACTCTCATTTTTCCACATTATCCCTCATCAACCCACATTACTTATTCCACATTCCATTTGTATGTGTACTCATCCAATCACATCATTTTCCATCTCCTCACTTTAGATTCCTTCACATCACATATCATATATTCACATCCATACATTTACGTCTACATGCATACACCCACCTCCACATTCTCATCCACATCTATACATCTACATCTACATGCATACATCCACATCTCCATTCACATCCACATCTATACATCTACATCTATATGCATACATCCACATCTCCATTCACATCCACATCTATACATCTACATCTACATGCATACATCTACATCTCCATGCATACATCCACATCCACATCTATACATCTACATCTACATGCATACATCCACATCTCCATTCACATCCACATCTATACATCTAAATGCATACATCCACATCTCCATTCACATCTACATCTATACATCTACATCTACATGCATACATCCACACCTCCATTCACATCCACATCTATACATCTACATCTACATGCATACATCCACATCTCCATTCACATCCATATCTATACATTTACATCTACATGCATACATCCATATCTCCATTCACATCCACATCTATACATCTACATCTACATGCATACATTCATATCTACATGCATACATTCACATCTCCATGCATACATCCACATCCACATTCATACTCACATCCATACATCTACGTCTACATGCATACATCCACCTCCACATTCACATCCACATCTATACATCTACATCTACATGCATACATCCACATCTCCATTCACATCCACATCTATACATCTACATCTACATGCATACATCCACATCTATACATCTACATCTACATGTATACATCCACATCTCCATGCATACATCCACATTCACACTCACATCCATACATCTACATCTACATGCAAACATCCACATCTCCATGCATAATAAAATTCTCTTAATTAATCTAGGATGATAGTTCCTAGAATATGGTAGGAAATCCTCTTTTCATGCTTTGAATGAAATTATTTTATGTGTATATTTTTATAAAATTTTGCCATAGCTCCGCTACTATAACTAATAAATCTCAATTATTTTAAAAGATAGGTTATCTTTAAGGGAATGATTAGAATGATCCCTAATTGGATCATTAATCCTTAATGGATTAAAAAATAATAATCATAAACTAAAAGCATAGATAAAAAACTATTAATTTATTCTCAAGCATAGATTATTCTTGGATTAAGAAAAAGCTTTATGAAAAGCTTCATTTGGATTGAGAATGGGTCATGAGTATGACCATTTCTTAAGTGAGAGAGAAAAAAAACCATTAGAATTAAACATAAATAAAAATTTATGTAATTCTTTACTATTATTAATTAATTAACTTCAATAGCATTTCAAAAACCATACCAATTAAGCTTCTCTACCAATTAAGCTTCTCAAGCTTGAGAGGGGTTGAGAAGAGAGAATCATTGAGAAATTATAGAAAAGATCAAAATTCACTATACTTACCTTATAATTTGCTTGATTCTTTGTTCACAGTAGAGGCCCCCAACCAATCAATTGGTTTAGTATGTTGATGGAGCCACCAATGGGGATTTAAGAAAGAGAGAAGTGTCAAAAAACTAGTGAATTATTAAAGAATTCATAGTTCTTGGCTTAGGTGGAGTAGAGTAACAATGCATAAGACACTATATTTTTTTCAACAAGGGAAGGCTTCTATTTATAGGAAAAATTGAGCTCCTAACTAAACAAACTGATTCTAGAATTTTCCAAGTCAGTTTGGTTGAATTTGGACTAGATTTGGACCTAGTTTGGCTACTTTTTGATTCGGTTTGGTTCCATTTTGATTTGGTTTGGTTTAAGAGAGAGGAGAGATAAAAATATCACATTATTTTTTAGTTTAAAACTCATTCAAGCATGTGAAATATGCACCTCCTTTAAAGAACTTCCCTTCCTTACATATGTGTCAAAATGGAGTGATTATACCCAAAATATCTCATATTTTTTATATTGCTCATAGTTTTTTACTAATAAACCTTGTACATTTTCAACTCTTCATCTTATGTGAGCATTTACTCATTTTTGGATACTCAATTTATCTCATTTTTTTGATATTACTCATAGTTTTTTACTAATAAATCTTGTACATTTTCAACTCTTCATCTTATGTGAGCATTTACTCATTTTTGGATACTCAATTTATCTCATTTTTTTGATATTACTCATAGTTTTTTTACTAATAAACCTTGTACATTTTCAACTCTTCATCTTATGTGAGCATTTACTCATTTTTGGGTATCTTCTTTTACAAATAGGATTTATCTCCTCCCTACACATGGATTGATGCTATTGGCCCATAGGAACCTTAATTGGACCATAATCCAAAATTTTTTGAAAATCTAGACCCTTAGACTAAGGTTCTTTATACCTATTTCCAATTAATTCCAATTGCACATTGAAAAATTCTTTCTGAATTTCTGTTTCAAGGGAATTCATTTTAATAAGGTGAGATATTTTTTTATCCAAAAATATTCGAAACCCGAATATTCTCTCTCTAGAATATTTTCTCTCTCTGGATTAAAACAGTTAGAAACAAGGTCTTTATATTTCTGAAGAGGGATTGATTACAGGGGAAGATACTAGACATCAAAAGGGGGTTGGGGGAGGAATCTTACAACCACCCAGCCATAGAGGAGTATACTAGACATCAAAAGAGGGTTGGGGGAGGAAGATACTAGACATCAAAAGGGGGTTGGGGGAGGAATCTTACAACCACCCAGCCCTAGAGGAAGAATGAGGATTGCCCCTCATCTCCCATGCTATATAGTGTGTGGCCTACCGTCCACACTAGCCTGGCCGCCCATGACTCCGCACGGGCGTCCTCTCCCACTGAACCCCGGATGGCCACGTCCTTGGCCATCCAGTCTGCCGCCGTCGGTCACACGCGTTACAGCCTACGTGACAATATGTTTTGATTTTAAAATGATTTATTGGCATTAAGGGATAAAGGAACCCATGAAATAAATTAAATCAAAGAATTCTATTACGTGATACATCTATACTAACAAATGTGCTTAGGAATTAAAACCCTCATAGTTGATCGTATCCTAATTCTTGAAAGTGGGTGGTGGGGTGGAGCCAATTAGTTGGGTACTTTCCAAAGGAAAAAATATAGATAAATATTGGGTAAGACTTTCAAGACCATGAAGGTATTTGTATAACAAAGAATTCTATTACGTGTTGCATCTATACTAACAAATGTGCTTAGTAATTAAAACCCTCATAGTTGATCGTATCCTAATTCTTGAAAGTGGGTGGTGGGGTAGAGCCAATTAGTTGGGTACTTTCCAAAGAAGAAAAATATAGATAAATATTAGGTAAGACTCTCCATATCATGAAGGTATTTATATATCGAATAGTCAAGAATTGTCTCCCGATTAGGCAATCTTCATAAGAAATCTTGGGGTGTTACTTACCAGTGAGATTCCTCCCTACCACGAAGGATTGAAGGGTTTGGGAGCTATCTTGGAGGTGGTATCAGAGCTAGGTTAGGAGTAGAAAATAATAATAATTATTATTATTATTATCAATTAAGACAATTGAATTACAAGTACGACCCCATATGAGAATTGATCAAACAATAGAATGGCTAAAGATGCAGAGGCATGGATAGATTCCATAACCGACTATTTCTCTCTTATTGGTACTAATGAAGCCAACCAAGCTATGTTGGCCCGTTTTCGACTGACTGGGAATGCTATGCTATTGTGGAAAGAGTGGTGTAGGAAAAAGGATGTCTAAGAAAGCACTATCACCTAGGAACAAATCAAGGGAGCTATCGAGGAAAGGTACTTGCCCTTAGACTTTGAAACCCTAAAGATGAATGGGTTCTATAGCTTGACCCAAAAAAATTCATCTCAGTGGACTACTCCCAGTTTTTGTTAAACTCAAGAAGTATGCTCCAACTATGACCTTGGCTAAATCCATTAGTTGATTTGTGCAAGGTCTAAACCCTCCCCTCAACCATAGGCTAGAATCCATGCAGTCGACTAACCTTCAAGATGCAGTTTTTCAAGCCAAACCTTTAGAAGAAGAACTAAAGGATAAAAATAGTAACAACTTTAGGAAGAGACCTTACCCCGAATCGCCCATTCAGGAAGACCTTATGGTTTATCCTTTTACCGTTTGATCAATGGTCAAAACTCACAACCAATCTTGCCTCGCTCGGAGACCCTACAGAATGACCTAGCATGGCGAAGTGGAGTATGCTACAATTGCCATCAACCAAGTCATCACCGTGTTGAATGCCCTCATCCACCCAAGGCTCTTAACCTTTCAAAATTGCCTCCCCCAAACTTTCCCAAGAACCCTCAAGTTAATCCTAGGGGAAGAGTTGCTTCCATTCAAAAACCCAATCCAGTAAGAAACGGAGTTCAAAGACCTAGAGGTGGATATCACGGACGAGGTCGTGGAAGACAAAGAGTTGCTATGATCCAAGCAGAAGAAGAAACCCTTGAAGATGAAGAGGAAGTTAGAGCTCAAGTTCATGCTACAATAGAGCACCAAGGTGAAAATTGACAATTTTCAGTGATCCAAACACCAGCATCTCATCATGGTAAACATTTCAAATTGCTAATTGATTCTGGAAGTACTCATTCATTTCTTTCACCAAAGGGCCTCAGGCAATTAGGTCTTAATCAAAAACCATCCAGGAAAATGGTCATTGAACTAGCTAGTGGCAAGGAAGTAATTTCCCGACACACCATAGGGGATCTAGAGTTTGATCTCGATGGTGGTAAACCAACCAGCTAGTGCTACTTCCATGTGATGGCCTTGGGAGCTTATGATGGTATTCTTGGAATGGATTGGCTAAAAGGAAAAAAAGGCCGCTATCCATTGTGTGAGAGTGGACAAATCTCATTCAAGGATGCCAAAAACGAGAAAGTCATAGCTTCATGGAGGACTAGTAGACCCAACTTACAACTAGTAAAGGGTAGTAAGTTACTAAAGGGTCTCATGAAAAATCAAAAGGTATTTGTAGTAAAGCTCAAAAAGGCAAAGAAGTATGCTATAGGGAATGAACCTGATTAGTTGTAGAATTATAAAGATCTTTTTCCAGAGGAGCTTACCCAGATGCCTCCACAAAGGGAAATCGACCACGAGATTGAGCTTATTCATGAAGCTCAACCGATGGCAAAAAGAGCATATAAAATGTCAATCCCAGAATCAATAGAACTCAAGGAACAACTCCGACTGATGCTAGAACAAGGATTCATTAAGCCAAGTGTATCGCCTTGGGGAGCCCCGGTCCTATTTCAGAAGAAAAAGGATAGAACCTAATGGTTATGCATTGACTATAGGGGCCTAAATCAACTCACCGTGGTGAAGAACATATATCCAATTCCTAGGATCGATGAACTACTAGATCGACTTCATGGAGCCCAAGTCTTCACAAAGATTGATTTAAAATCTAGGTACTATCATATTAGAGTCAAGGAGGAAGACATCCCAAAGATAGCATTCAACTCTAGATATGGGCATTACCAATACACCATGATGCCGTTTGGATTGACTAATGCCCCTGGGCCAGCAACATTTAACAGGCTTATGCAAGGTATATTCAAGAAGTAGCTTAACAATCATGTCTTGGTGTTCTTCGATGATATTTTGATCTACTCTAAGGATGAGAAAGAGCATGAAGCCCAAGTTAGAGAAGTTCTAGAAATTCGAAGAGAGCACCAACTCTTGCTAAAAAGAGTAAGTGTACCTTCCTTATAGACAAAATTGAATATTTAGGATTCATTGTCTCCAAGGATGGAATTTCAGTAGATCCAACAAAAGTAGAAGATATAGTGAAATTGCCTCAACCATCCAACAGCAAGGAGATTCGAGGAGTTCTTGGGATTATAGGGTGGTACCATATCTTTATTCTGGATTGTGCAAAGATAGCCATACCTTTGACCAAACTACTTAAAAAGAATACAAAAATAGTTTGGACCAAGGAGCATCAAAGTTTTGATAAACTCAAGGTGGCTCTCACAACTGCACCCATCCATCAACTACCAAATTTTGATGCAGATTTTGAAGTGATCACGGATGCTAGTGGTTTGGCTATTGGTGGAGTACTCACCCAAGAAGAAAAACCAGTCGCTTACACTTCACGAAAACTCAAGGATTATGAGAGAAACTATGCTACTCATGATCTAGAACTTTTGGCCTGTAATTCATGCTCTTAAGTTATGGCGACACTACTTACTAGGCAGAAGGTTCATGCGTGCCACAGATCATAAGAGCTTAAAGTGGATTTTTATAGTCAGATCTCAACATGAGACAAAGGCGTTGGATAGAGTTTTTATCAAAATTAGACTTTGAAATCAAATACAAACAGGGAAAAGATAATGTAGTTGCAAATGCATTGAGTAGGAAGTCCTTTGTGGCCCTCTATGCCAGGAAACCCTTTACTTATGGAAGTAAAGGAAAGAATAGCTTTGGATGAGTACTTTGGACACATTTTACAACTCATCACCCAAACAAATCACTCCGAGAAAGAGAGTAGGATAATCAAGAATTACACTCTTAGTGATGGATGCTTATTCTTTCAAAACTAAGGATGTGTATACCAAACATTAGAGAGTTAAAAGAGCCTCCCGCGAGCGTTGTCACACAGCCGCATTGTTGCACTATGTGTACTCGTCTCTCCTCTCACCTCACTTCACTCACACACACTCACTAGCATGGATTAGAGAGAGATTAGCAAGAGCAAGAATCTATTGTACAATGGGAGAGTTCTTTATATTATGTGAGATATTCACTTATATACGTGGCCATAAGTGTTTACACTCACTTAAATTGTATGGCTAGCCGGGCACTTTAGGCTCATAAGAGGCCTAATTCTATTATAATGACCACTCTCATAATATATTCCATGAAGTACATCACTTGGGACTTCATCCCTAAATCAAGTCTCGATAAAGTTAGGAATATTCTCCCTAAAACTGCAATGGAGGTCTTGAATGGCTTGTACTCTTTGCCAAGCCCATTCAGACAGACACTCACCAAATCATCATCCTCCACACTGATACATTGATAGACCCAATGGATTCAACAATGCTCTTGATCTTTAAGGCATATTCATTGATGGACATGCTTTTCTTTTCCACAATATGCAACTCTTGCTTTAACTGCAACTTCCTTGCCTTTATGTTAGTCTGGAATATCTGAACCAGATTCTAGCATCGCTCCTCAGGCTTGCTTGTCATCTCTCTCTTTTCGTGCTCTCTCTCCCTCTCTCAGGCTTACCCACCCGCTTTCTCTCTTCATGCTCTCTCTCCCTCTCTTTCAGGCTCACAAACCCCCCCCCTCCTCCCTCTCTCTCTACACTCATCTCTCCCTCCCTCTTAGGCTCGCATCTGTCCCTACGTGTCCCTCTCTTATACATTATGCATGTCAGCCAAAATATTTGAGAAAGCCTCCCTTTGCTGTCGCTAGATAATTCGAGAGCTTGGGCCCTCGCATTGCCACATGTCAAAACATTTTCACATCATTCAACTATACTAAGGTTAAAAATCTTCAATTCGCCCTCTTTAATTAATTAATATAAAAAAAAACGTATGTGACCCAATATATATTATAGTATTATATTATTCGCTTGGGTTGTAGTTAAATGGGCTGCATATAGTATGTACCAAAAAAGAGTATAATATGCACATTTATGAATAAATGCCTTTTGTGGCCCTTTTAGCAGCGAGGTTTCTGTGGAGAAAGAGATGGAGAAGGCCGCGGACGCAGCACACTCTCACTACCAGCATGATGACCATGGCCACGGCCACGGCCACAATCACCAGCATGATGACCATGGCCACGACGGCCATGATCATGATCATGATCACGAGCACCACCACCACCACCACCACCACCACGAGTATGCTCTCTCCTCTCTGCTTATATGTTGTGTGGTTTCTGCTTTCCTGTATGTTGTGGGCCGAGCAAAATGCCGAGCAGAATCCATACTGGGACTAGCTGACTTGCAAAATTCCCCTTGCTTTTTGTCTCAGAGGCACAGACGCTGATGGCTACTGGACTGGTAAAGATGGAAAGCTCTACCATTCACATGATGGCTTAGCTCCCCACACTCATGAACCTTTAGATTCACCGGGGTACTTCACTAGAAGAGCCCAACGACTTGCCAACCGTGATTTTGTAGAGCGCGCTTTTACTGTTGGCATCGGTGGGCCAGTTGGAAGTGGGTAAGTTTTTTGAAGGCCTCTCCTGAGTTTTCAAGGCTTCCTTCTTTCTGTTTTTCTCATTTTCCTATTTAGGTTTTTGTGATAGCATTTTTCTGGCTTGGCTAAGGTTTAACCCAACGTTAGGAAGGGAAATCTACCATTGTGCTGGCTTATAAGGTTTGAATTGGGATGCCAACTACTGCAGAAAAACAGCCCTCATGCTAGCGTTGTGCACGGCACTGCGGGATAAGTACAGCATTGCAGCTGTAAGGACTCTCATCTCTCACAAACTGCGTCTCCTTTTTGGCATGCCTTTGCAAAAGAAGGGGCTTAAGTTTTTTTTTTCTGAGGCTATTCTGTGTGTGTATATCACGTGAACACGCACACACATGCACATGCATTATGATGGGTTTAAGAGGTCCCCTTAGCAGTCTATCTCTTTCTCCACATAGCTTTCATTGTCAACCTTTGTACTAATATTTAAGTACTTTAGTGCATTGAGGCTGTGAGCATGTGATTGATGCCGGCACTCATAGTGATACTATACTAGTTGTAAGTCATATTCAAGTCAACAAGGTAATGAAAAAGCCTCTTTGCTCATACTGGGTATTTGCATGTGATAATGTAGAACATGAAAATGTACATGTTGATAATTTAAATCAAGATAGGTTGAATTTCTTGCATGCAAATAAAGATTTTTTGCAGGTGAGTTACCCCTTCAGAGGCCAAAGGATGACTGCACAGATCTTATTTGTGGCATGTCATGTGCAAGACATGCCATGGCTAATCCTAGGGCCAGATAAAGACCAGATTCAGGACAATTATTGTTGGCAAGGAAGATACTGTGGTGGGACCAGGTGGCTGTCGGCCAGCAGAAAGAGAGGAATTTTTGGTATCGGCTGCAACAAAAGTATTGTGTGTCGAGGTGGTATTGTTGTCAGAGCCTCACGCTTAGCAAGGCTAAACACTGAATGAGTCTTAGATGAAGGTGCGTAGGTCCAAGGTACATGAAAGTGCATAGGTACGAGGCCCAAGGAAAGGAACACAAGACATGGAAGAAATTCCCAGGAGGTTGGTTGGTGTTGTTATACAAGACCCGAGGGAATGACAGTCTTGTGAGTTGGGTGCCACTTGGGGTATACCAAGAAAGGCTTTTATGCAATGGTTCCAAGGGAGGATGATCCTCCAAGGGGTGGAGTAAGTGTGCCAGGCTCAATACTCTAGGAAAAGAAGACTAGAGAAGATGTTTAGGGACATGGTAGGAATGGAAAGGGGATAGGAGGAATAGATGCATAGATGCATAGATCTTCATTAGAGTTGGAGTGGATTTGGCGATAGTCATCCAAGAATAGAAGTTGGAATCCCGTCATTAAGTTTAGCAGAGGGGATGTCATGTGCAAGACATGTGTTGGCTAATCCCTGAAAGGCAATAGATAAAGACCAGATGTAGGAGCTTCTGGAGTTATTATTGGCAAGGAAGATACCGTGGTGGGACCAGGTTGCTGTCGGCCAGTAGATAGAGAGGAATTATTGGTGTTAGCTGTAGCAAAAGTATTGTGTTCATGGATCTGGCCGACAGCAAGTCAGTGAATCCACGTGTATTTCCAAAGCCATAAATAGCACGCGCCAAGCTCATTGTTGGGTATCTCTTATCTACTTGAGTGTTAGATCATAGACGAGTCATAGATCAGGATTTTATTTAGCACCTTTTGGGGGGTAGCAAGGGCTAGCCAAGATGTAGCCTTTTTGTACCATATGAATATGCGGAATACTTAGCTATCTCTCTCTCTTCTCTCTATCTTCTGTATGTGTTTTGCATCAAGCATGTTCTAGGATGGTGTTTAGGGCTGAAAGAAGACTCCTAGAGCTTCCGCATGTGACAATGGTAGCTCACCCACCCAATCAGCATAGGTTTCGAGTGAGTGCAAGTTAATGAGAAGAGATTATGGCGCAAGTTAATGAGCTTTTAAATAAGGAGTTGTTCTTGGTTCAAAAGAAGGATGGGTCATATGACCATATCGGATGTGTGTGGATTATAGGGCACTTAACAAGATCACCATCTATAATTGGTTTTCCATCCCGAGAGTCGATGACACCTTAGGAGGGTTCAACATGCTATAGTTATTGACCTTAAGATTGGGTCTCATTATATTCAAGTTACACCACACTATTTTAGTAAGATTGCTTACCATATCTCCTTTGGACTATATGAATGTTTGGTTATGCCTTTTGGTCTTATGAATATACCGGGGCTACTTTTAACTGCATGAAGGTCCATATTTTTTTGCTATTATAGGAGGCTTACAAGCATCTTCTTTGATGATATGTTGGTGTTCTTTGATGATTATAGGAGGTCTAGAGGCATCTTCTTTGATGATATTGTTAGAAATCATAGGAGATCACACATGAAGCTATGGAGGCTGAAATATCATCATGATGGTGGAGTGTGTAGAAGAGAGAGAGGGAGAAGCTTGATCACAAGAGAGAGCTAAGTGGGCACAACACAAGAATGATTGTATTATGAAAGCATAATAAAACCATCAAGTGCAACTCCCTTTTATAGGCACTAAGGTCTTATCTTTTGATTCTTACTAAAAGGTGGTTCACAACGCAAGGGAGCCTTCTAATGTGACATGTGAGGGATTGATCGTAGTAATCACAACCTTAGGCTAACTAAACTTCACAGAATGATGCTTAAGAGATAGACAAATAGTGTCAATGCAATGCAAAGCAGCTATATTAGATGAATGGGTTACAATGAGATCTAAATAGATCTATAATGCTGTCCTAGATGAAGATCCTTCTCGGAAGGAGAGGGATAGGTTGAATGCTGATGATGAGGACTGTTCCTTGCTCCAATGTTGAGGTCCACCCTTCGATGCCGGCTTCCCTCTATGTAGGAGGTAGGAATGATGAACTATGTGCTGAATATGCTAGCCAAACTGCTGATCTGCTTCTCCCTTGCTCCATGGATGAGAAACGCTGATGAGAGATGAGATCATGGATTGAATATGCTGCCTATGATGACTGTATGCTGAGTGAACTACTGTCTCGTTGACTTCCCTTGTCTCTTGGGAAGGAAAACACTGAAGAGAAGCTTGGATGCTTGGACTGAACTGATGCGCTTCTATATATATGTGTGAATGATGCGCTTCAGGTTTGGAATGGCCGTATGTCTCTACATTGCAGAGGGTTTGGGCATAATAGCCATGGTGATGAGAAGCATGTCTGGGAGATTTCTCATTAGAGGATAGGTCGGGATGACATGTAGAAGAATGCTATAATTTGTGGATCAAAAGACTTTGTAATAATCGAGATTGTCATGGTTTGGAACTTTAAAGATCATTATATACATTTTTTATCTTTAAAAGATTGTGTTTTATATTTAAGTAAGTAAGAAAGTATGTATGTATGTATATATGTTAGTGCATAGGTAGTTCTTGTATGTATGTATGTATGTATATGTATATGTACGAGGTGTATGAATATAGGTAGATATATGTATATATATAATTATATCAATAAGTATGATGTGGATCAAAAGACTTTGTAATCGAGATTTTCATGGTTTGGAACTTGAAAGATCGGTATATACATTTTTTATCTTTAAAGGATTGTTTTTTATATTTAAGTAAGTAAGAAAGTATGTATGTATGTATGTATGTATGTATATATGTTAGTATGTAGGTAGCTCTTGAATGTATGTTTAAAGGATTGTTTTTTATATTTAAGTAAGTAAGAAAGTATGTATGTATGTATGTATGTATGTATATATGTTAGTATGTAGGTAGCTCTTGAATGTATGTATGTATATGTATATTTTCTATGTGTGTATATGTATGAGGTGCATGAATTTAGATAGGTATATGTATATATGTAATTATATCAATAAGTATGATGTGGATCAAAAGACTTTGTAATTAATATTTTTATGGACTAGATCTTTAAAAGACTAAAATATATATTGTTGATCTTTCAAAGTTTGTTATTTATATGTAAGTAAGTTCTTGGTCCTTTACAAAGCTCATAGTAAGTTCTTGGTTCTTTGCAAAGCTCGGACTATTTGTTCATTGCTCCAAAAAGCTCGGCAAAAAAAGCTCGCAATAAAAAATCCCCCCTATGGAGCCAGCGCCTGTAGTGCTTGAGTCATGCGAAAAAAATACACTATTTTTGGTGCCAAATAGGTTAAGAAACACAAATGACATGTTTTCAGAAAAGCTTTGGCCAAGCCAAAATTTTTATGAAAAAAAAATTTATAAAAATTAAAAAAACAAACATATCCAGGGCATCTGTAGGAAGTTTCTACATCCTATAATCACATACACCTACAATCTCGGCATAAATTATTGGCTGATATAAATGATAGTGCACCTATCAAGCTAGATATGTACCAGTGTCGTACTTTGGGCTGAGGACCTTTGGTGGGAACCCAGTTTAGCATTAAACAAGGACCTGTACTAGGGACCAATGATACATCATCATATTTCAACTCAATTGAAAGGATCCCCAGTCCCAAGAAGTAAAAACCCTAACCAGGTCTCACCAATCAAGCCAGCTACCAGTCTTTTTGGTAGAGTAGCTAGCTACCTCAGAGGTCCGACCTCAACCACTACCTCTCTGAGCCAAACCTTATGACTTATAAACCATATGATGAAGGAGTTGAGGTTAAATCTAGAGAGACACCTGGTCTAATCTCATCGTTCCAAGGAGGGAGTGTTCATGTTGATATCCATGTCCATATAGCTCCTACTGCACTTGGTACAGCTATGACCTTTGAACCACCCCTTCCATAAGTGCTTATGCCCGATGGTAGGACATCAGAAGAAGTGCAGGTGGTAGAGACATTGATCCAAGTTGCTAGAGCAAAGGAAGAAGAGACTTTGGATTTGGCACAACAATGATTAGCAGCATGATACACCCAAAATGAGTCCCAAAGCAAAATTATGTAGGTAGTGCTCGATAGGCGCGATACAAGAAATAACATTGTGTCTACCTCAGGGAAAGAGCTAGGTTTGCAAATCATGGATCAACATCTACTCACAAATGATTGAAGCATGACGCATCCAAAATTATGGTGCTACTTGGGAAGGGATTGTCCAATCCATATCTAGGGCCACAACAGAGGAGGAACAATTGTAGGATCTCTTCGATTGTATATATAGAGTCATTGAACATGAAAGGATCCTAAGACCCATGGCACAAGTTGGGACATCCAAAGTGTGAGATCCCTGTTCCCACCGAGCAACGGATTCAGGGTACTGGCAACGGAAGTAGCACTTCTCGCGCGGGACAGGGGTCCCACATTCGGGGCCTCACCCACGGATATCCGGATAAGAGACTAATCCGTTCGAAAAACTTCCTTTACCGGAAAGCACGAGTGATTCCACCAGGAAAACTTTTTACTCTAACGTAGTCAAGATCATTTCTGATCGAGCTGATCCAATTGCATCTATAAGATACTTGGTCAGATTAAGGAAGAAACTTACACTTGGATCATTGGGATCAACGCTTTTTTCTCCATTCAAGAGGCACAGCCATTGATTCCTATCCATAGAACAACTACTATCCGGGATTTACTTTATCTATCATAATAACAGAATTTTTGAGTCTCGGATCCATCAGTTTAGCCTAACCCCATCCAGCCCCATGGGTTAGCCAACCGCCCAACCACTGTAGTGATGGGATCCAATTAAGAATTTGGTTAGGTTTTGTCTCGGGTACCAAGGAAAAGAGCTCCAAGGCCCCTAGCCGGAAGTTTATGCAAAAATAAAACTAGTCACACCACTTACACACCCAATATGAAATTGCCTTTTCACAGATTCAACCAGTTTTAAAACAATCCTTTAATAAAACCATAGTATCACTGATCACCATCTTCCAATTTATCCGGTTGATTTTTAATTTTCCCATCATTCCTTCATCAGGGTACCTATGGCATCATTGGCAACTAGGACACTCACCACCTGTCCACTCAGGGGCCGTTTCCTAGTTCCTAGCCCATAATACTCGGCAATATAATCACTTATCAAGATGGACTCTCGTTGAAGATCAGCAAGATCAACCAACAGATCCATATAAAGAGCCATGGACTCATCCATTGAAGACCAGCAAGGTCAATCAACCAGATCCATGCCCGATTTCAGAAAACAACTCTTACTCCTTGTTCCAATATCTTCCTTGACGCATGCGTGGGTATCCTAGGCGACCGACAGCCCGAGCACCATATGGTCAGCACCCTCTAGGATCCTTCGCAGGTGACCTAGCGCTTCACTCATAGGCCGCTTCCTTGGCCCCTCATCCACCGTACCGGAAGCTCACCATTTTAATCGCACCGAGGCTGGTCAAGACCTCAGCCGACCTTGCTACGCGAGATGTCCTCCATTGACTCTCCGTCTGCAGTTGCAACTTTATCAGCCACGACCTTAATCACAAGACGGTCAAAATGCTTTCCCAACATTCTTGACATAAAACAGTCATTTACAAACAGCATTTACAAACAGTTTACAAATATAGTTTCTATATTAACTCTCATTTTTCCACATTATCCCTCATCAATTCACATTACTTATTCCACATTCCATTTATATGTGTACTCATCCAATCACATCATTTTCCATCTCCTCACTTCAGATTCCTTCACATCACATATCATATATTCACATCCATACATATATCCACATCTACATCCACATTCACAACCATACATCCACCTCTATATGCATACATTCATATCTACATGCATACATCGATAACTTCATGCATACATCCACATCCACATTCACCTTCACATCCATACATCCACATCTACATCCATACATCTATTTTCACATTCACCTCCATACATCTACATCTATATGCATACATCCACCTCCACATTCACATCCACATCTATACATCTACATTTACATGCATACATCCATCTCCACATTCACATCCACGTCTATACATCTACATCTATATGCATACTTCCACATCTCCATTCACATCCACATCTATACATCTACATCTGCATGCATCCATCCACATCTCCATTTACATCCACATCTATACATCTACTTCTACATGCATACTTCCACATCTCCAATCACATCCACATCTATACATCTACATCTACATGCATACATCCACATCTCCATGCATACATCCACATCCACATTCACACTCACATCCATACATCTACGTCTACATGCATACATCCACCTCCACCTCCACATTCACATCCACATCTATACATCTACATCTACATGCATACATCCACATCTCCATTCACATCCACATCTATACATCTACATCTACATGCATACATCCACATCTCCAATCACATCCACATCTATACATCTACATCTACATGCATACATCCACATCTCCATGCATACATCCACATCCACATTCACACTCACATCTATACATCCACATCTACATGCAAACATCCACATCTCCATGCATAATAAAGTTCTTTTAATTAATCTAGGATGATAGTTCCTAGAATATGGTAAGAAATCCTCTTTTCATGCTTTGAATGAAATTATTTTATGCGTATATTTTTATAAAATTTTGCCATAGCTCCGCTACTATAACTAATAAATCTCAATTATTTTAAAAGATAGGTTATCTTTAAGGAAATGATTAGAATGATCCCTAGTTGGATCATTAACCCTTAATGGATTAAATAAAAAATAATCATAAACTAAAAGCATAGATTAAAAAAAACTATTAATTTATTCTCAAGCATAGATTAATCTTGGATTAAGAAAAAGCTTTATGAAAAGCTTCATTTGGATTGAGAATGGGTTATGAGTATGACCATTTCTTAAGTGAGAGAGAGCAAAAAACCATTAGAATTAAACATAAATGAAAATTTATGTAATTCTTTACTATTATTAATTAATTAACTTCAATAGCATTTCAAAAACCATACCAATTAAGCTTCTCAAGCTTGAGAGATCTTATTAAAAATGGGGATTAGCTCTTAGTAGCAAGAGTATGGATATCCTCAATCTCTTTAGAATTTTCACTTCACTCAAGCTATTAAGCCTTAATTTACTTGAACATATTTGGGCTGCAGAGTATCACATCATCTATAGGAGAAGAAAGTCACGAGGATTAGTTGCCATATATTTACGACACAAAGACATAAAAGGGATTGAAGAGAAATAGGAGGGCTTAACCTTGCAACTTTACATACACACAAAACCACTTGGTTTTGGGGGAGACAATGGTCTTGGGTTTCTATGAGGCCATGCCATAGCATAGAGAAGAGAAAGAGAGGGAATAAAAACCTGCATATTATCAAATCTACAGTAGCAGCTTGCATAATATCGTAGGAGATTCAAGGCATATGGTAGGCCTGTATATTAGCACGTGAGAGTGAGAAATGTGAGAAGCTTGAAACCATAGCTTGAAATCATACCAAGAAGCTTGAAACCATAATGTTCACCTTAATGAAATAGGATCATATCTTCCATAAGGGTGCTCTTCAAAAGGTCACATTGAGGTTGAGTCACTCCACCACGGCTTATCTAGCCATTCCGTTCCATCGTGCTGAGCACAATTCAACGGAATGGCCAAATAAGACTTCATTTCAAGCTTGTCTATGCCGTGACATCCCCACCTCATGTCATTATCGCCCAACAGTAAATAACATTCTCTTCCATAATGGTACTCTTCAAGTGGTCACATCAAGGTATACAACCTCATATGAACAAATGAAATAGGATCATATCTTCCATACCGGTGCTCTTTAGGTGGTCACATGAACGTTGAATCACTGCTTATCTTCCATATAGCTGCTCTTACATGCTGAAACCACGACTTATCTAGCCATGCCGTTCAATGACGTTGAGCATGATTGAGCGGAATGACCAGATAATCCTTGGATTCTCATGTATTCAGCTCCCAAAACATGGCCAGATAAGCCTTGAATTCTCACGACCAAATCTCCCAAAGCACAGGCCTTGCTTTCTCAAGCTTCCATACGGTTGCTCTTCCATACTGAAACCACGGCTTATCTAGCCATGCTATTCAATCATGGTGAGCATGATTGAACGAAATGATAACACAAGCCTTGGATTATTACAAATTAAGCTCACAAAGGATAGAAATGGTTTCATTGGCATAGATATCTCACAAAGAAAACCATGACTTGCAACCAACAAAGAGGAGAGAATCGTGCACAACTCCAACTAAGAAACTCAAGCAAACAAATAGGAAACTGAAATAATACATGAGAGAGACCTTTTCTTGGGACTGCAACCAAATTTGAAAGGGGAGCGTTGCCCTGGGCGTAGTAATCTCTTCATTTTGATTGAAGTTGCCCTCCCTTGCACTCACAAGAGTCATCTCACAAACATCATGTATGGTCTCATAGAAGCTACCTCATAGCATCCGCCTTAGAAAGATCGTGTTAGGTCACAGCAGCAAGCTGCCTCACAAACGTTTCAGGTCTCAATGTTTTCAGGCCTAAATGTTGAGTTTATTTACAACATTTTTAGGTTGCTGCATTTTACATCTCAACGTTTGAGGTCTCAACAATTTTGTTGTTTTCTTGTGCATATTACCTATATACTAGATTTTATTGTCTGACTAATTTGGGCAACATCCCCACACATAGGCACATAAGACTAGTAGTTGAGTTACTGAAGATATTGGCTTTAAATCGAGCAGTCATGGAAGGATTATAAAAGCGTGGCACACCTTGATTATGCGGGGGAGGATTTGAGGATCCAAGAGTGAGCAACAAGCTTATGTTTACCATGCAATTGGCTTTGAATCTAGCAGTCATGGAACAATTATGAAAGTATGGCACACCTTCATTATGCAGGGAGGATTTGAGGACCCAAGAGTGAGAAACAAGCTTATGTTTACCATGCAATTGGCTTTGAATGTAGCAAATCACGGAACAATTATGAAAACGTGGCACCTTGATTATGCGGGGGAGGATTTGAGGACCCAAGAGTGAGCAGCAAGCTTATGTGTGCCATGCAATTGGTGTACACTTGAAGAGAAGTTCTTCTACATTGATAGACCTTCTACATAAAAGAGATTTGTTTCCATAATTACATAGTCCATTTACTTTGAGTAGTTTTATGTCATTACAAGATTCATGACATATTCACATATTCTTATGTATGTTTTTAAATGAAAATATAGCATGTGTGTGTTCGGAGGGGGTGTTTTGTTGGGGGATTCCTATTACGACAATGAGACCATTTGTAAGTTTTATAGCCATACTAATTCATAGGTCATATGGTGTGTCAAGGAATTAGAATTCCTCAAAATTAATTGGGGCGTATCCGTTACATTATTTTGCAACAAGTGCATGGATTGTGACTTATTTGTCTTGTTGTAATAATGAAAGTGTCATGTCCCACATAACCCTATTAATGTTTCAACTTTCACACACACACTCTCAATCATTTAGAACTACATTACCATTGAGAGAACATTTATTGCTCAATCATTTAGCACTACATTACCATTGAGCAAGTGACATTGCATTGAAAGAATCTCGTGAGAGAGTTGATAAGAGGTCAAATCCAGTTTAGTCTCTTAGCTAAATAGGAATTTAACAAGGTAAAATCCAAGGCCAAGTACAAACCTAAAAGCCAACGAAGTAAGAGGATGCAAAAGACCTTTAGCAAAGTGCTAAAGCCATCTAAATACTTACCTAGGCAATACATAGATAGCCTATCGGTGAGCTCAAATAATGATGGAGAAACATTTCATGATTTACCTACTAGTGCTAGGTAAACGAATTTAGCCAATGACCCAAAACTTTACATTGTTAAGGATTTGAGTGTAGAATATGAGAGGTCTCCAGAACTCTTGCAAAGGTATTAATACACACATTTTCCTTAGTGCAAGGGATGCATCCAAGACGAAAGACCCAAAATTTTACATTGCCAAGGGTTTGAGCGACGAATATGAGAGGTCTCCATCAGAATCCTTGCAAAAATACAAATATTCACATTTTTCATGGTCAAATGGGTCAATTAAGAGGTGGATCTGTTTATTTTTTATTTAAAGATTATTTACTATTCTTATAAAATAGAATTTTTTATCATTATTGATAAATATTAGTTTTGAATTAAGATAGTAAAACTTATTTTGATATTTGTTTATTGAATAACATATACTAATGTTTTAAACGAATTATAAGTAATCGATAATATATGTGAGGTTTATAAGATATCAAAATGAAAAAAAAGTGAATGTAAAATAGTAAATAAATCATTAATCTATGAATGTTACAAGTTTGCAAAGGTTTTCTAGGGAAATATTGGAGCAACTTCTATTAAAGTTCTTTTCATGGATGGAAAGGCTGTGGGTTCACATAAAACACTACAACAAAAGCTTAATTAAAATCATGATGTGCTGTTAGAGGCATTGGTTAAAATGGATGGCGTTTATCAAGTTCTTTGTCCAACCCATGCCCATATAAGGTGTAACGCTCCCACTCACACAATACCCAATAAAGAATAATAAGAGAAAATTTGATGAAGCAAAAAAAAGAATAGAGTCTTTGATTATATCTGTCTTTCATACAATAGACAACAAGAGGAGGACTCTTGTGTAGAGCTCCAACCTCCCGAACACCCCCGAGAAATCAGTATTTCATGTACATGGATATCAATCACAATCTCAAAGGTATCCCTCAAGGGAAAGATAATCTCTGAAGATGAAGAAGATGCAGCACCGTAGGGCTTCCTTTGCAACAACACAAATTCAAGAGAGTTTTGGTAAATTGCCCATAACTCGATCGTGCATTCTCTAAATCTAGAACTTCAAAACATAAAAGTTAATCGTTGCATCGTTTCTGATAAGTTAGCATGGGCGCTTTTCCTAAAATCTTTGTTAATTGCAAGATATAATGAAAACCCTTTTATTAGCTCAGCTTTTTCTACTTTTCTTTCATACGCGTGCTCTTCCATACTGAAACCATGGCTTATCTAGTCATTCTATTCAATTACTCTGAGCGAGATCGAATGGAATGGCAAAAGGTGGCATTCGTAGAGAGATTCCTAGAGGTATTTCTCGTCCTCCCAAGAGGGGCCATGGATGACATACGAGGTACCCCATGGTTTAACCAAACTTCGTGTACATGTGGAACAGATATAGGTGTTGGTTGAGATATGGCAACTAATCTTGGTGAAGGAACAACCATACTACTCGTGGATATAAATGGTGCATACACTTTGGGTCTCATATTCGTCTAATTTGAGGGTGTATAATCCCTAAAGGCCCAAAAAGTTTGTTCTAAAATATATGAAGCCTTAGGTGGGTTTCTCTAAAAGTCTAAAGCCTCATCGTTTGGTTTTAAGAGATGTGGGGATGTCTGGAACTCACTTGAATGTTAGAAAGTTCTAGAATTTAGTAATGTGAGTAATCTTCATGCCAAACTACTCTAATGATCATGCCTACTAATGCCTTTATTCACATTTGTACAAAAACTATCTTTGTGCCTATATATGCTTACATGCTAGCTATCTGTTTGTCTGTGTGAGAAGTAACTTTACAACAAGAATAATAGGTCTTCACACAAGTTGGGATAGGATCATAGACTTGGTATGCTCATTATAATGAATCTAGTGGTACACACATGCTTAAATATACACATGATCATGAAAACAATACACTCATGTGTAGATATCATCAGAAGGAAACTAGACAGTCGTATGTAGGTGGAACATCTTAGCACACATGTATGATCATAATTATCATCACACTACAAGAAAATAGGGGGTCAAATGATAATTTTATCATAATGGAATATTGTAAAATTTTTAGGTGATAGATGACATTAAACACACCCCACAAAAAAATGAATTTTCTCTAGAAGTTGTCCTTTTCTAAAAATTCATATTGCCATCAACAAATTTTTCTTATAAAAATGCAAATGTGTTGCAAAGCAACACATGGCATAATCTTAAGCATCATTATATATCTTAATATATTGATATAGTAACGATTATTTTTGGCAAGGTAGTTTCTTTTGGAATCTCTAGTAAATCTCTCTCTCTCTCTCTCTCGTGCGCGCGCGCATGCACAATTTCACTTTATTTTTTGAATTGAAGATCCATTAACAATGGTGCAATACATGGGCATATTAATTGACTGCTTTTATATTTGGTTATGTTCTCATATGAGGCTGGTCACAATGCATATTTCTCTATCATGATTTTAAAAATCCCTTCTATTGAACCCATGTGCCGTACTTACATATTTATGAGTGACCCCCTAGAGGGCTAGATAACCCATCGTTTTAGTATTGTGAAGTGATTCAACCTCGATGTGACCTTATAATTCCAAAACATATTCCTGAGTAACTTACAGTGTAGTTGGAGATAGGGACTTCACATAGATAGTATAAGAGGAACTTACATGGTAGCTAGTATTCGATAAGCAAAGCGAATTGAGTACTTTTTTCTTATTGTTCTACGTGATATTGTTTATACATTTTGAGCATCTTCTTGAATGAATGGTATTCAAAATATGAGTACCAAGGTCGTGGGGGTGCACGTCACATTATAAGTACCAAGCTTGGGTAGATCAGTCAATTTACCCTTATATTCACATTCTTCCACCAACTTTTTGAGGAGATCAGTACGGGGAAGAGTCCAAATTATTTGGAATGCTGACGCCGCTCATTCTTGAAATATAGTCTCTACTTCAATATCCAGGACAATGTCTTTATTGCATGATGCTTTCCTCATCAATTAATTTGTGATAGAATATCACTCTATCAAAATTTCTATGGCATAAAAAGTCAAAAGTTTCACTTTATTGTAGGAAACAATAGGGAGTACTACTCATATTGAATATTTGAAACCCCCATTTTGTTGTGTTACATTGGTGTTGTAGTGTGAACTAGAAAACTCTAGGTTGCTTTGATCTACTCTTGCTAAAAAGCAAGAAAATATACTACATTCAAGTATGAAATGTTTCTCACTGTTAATCCTTGTGTAATAGACCATATATTTTCCATATTTTGTTTCCCACTCAAGTGCTCGGGACATAGCTTCTTAAGATAGGGGAGTATGTGAGGCTCTATTTTATCATCTAAATTTTAAAATCAATAGATAGAGAAAGAAGATATCTAAATTAATTATAATTATTTATGTTATAGCTATGTGGATATGTGTAAGATTAAGTCGTGATTCACTATTAATGTGACCACCTGAGGAGCACTCATCAGGGGGTGCATTACTAAAGAAATCCTATGTATGATGTGCATTTAAAAGATATTAAAAAAACTCCTTACATGTGAATTTTAAAGTGACCCCTTTTTCTTTTATGGACTTACGTTTTTTTTTCAAAATAAATTTAAAAAACCCCTTCTATAAATGTATTTCTGTAAATTTACCATAAAATTTTGAATTAAAAAACCCCTTCATTTGAACTCACATGGTATACTTACATATTTTTAGGTGAACCAGCCCTCGGAGGAAGAGCACAAGTCTGGAAGATATGATCCTATTTTATTTCTGCATATGAGGTTGTAGCTACTGATACCTTATCTTTGGCATCGATGTGACCACTTGAAGAGCACCATTATGGAACAAAATGTTATCTACTCTTGGGCAATAATGACATGAGTGGAGATTTCATAGCACAAACAAGCTTGAAACTAAGGCTTATCTAGTTGTTCCGTTAAATTGCGCTCAGCGCGATTGAATGGCACGGTTAGATAAGGCATGGTTTCAGTATGGTGGAGTGATTCAACCTCAATGTGACCTTCTAAAGAGCATCCTTATGGAAGATATGATCCTATTTCATTCTTACGGCCTGTGAACATGATGGTTTCAAGATTCTTAGTATGATTTCAAGCCATGGTTTCCAAGCTTCTCACATTTCTAACTCTCAAGTGCTAGTATGCGGTCCTATCATATACCTTGAATCTTTTGCCATATTGTGCAAGCACCTACTGTAGATTTGCTAATGTGGATGCCTCTATTCCCTTCCTTTATCTTATCTATGCTATGGCATGACCGCATAGGCACCCAAGACCATTGTCTCCCCCACCACCAAGTGGTTTTGTGTGTGTGTAAAGTTGCAAGGTTAAGCCCTCCTATTTTTCTTCAATCGCTTTCATGACTTTCCTCTCCTATAGCTAATGTGATACTCTAAAACCCAAATATATTCAAGCAAACCATTCCCCAATCGCTTTTATGCCTTTGTGTTGTGAATAAATGACAATTAATCGTCATGACTTTCCTCTCCTATAACTAATGTGATACTCTCCTCCTCATGGACCCCTGGCTGCGCAGCAAGGTGGTCACCTCTCTTGCTCTCTTCACCAGCCTCTACTCGTTGCCCAATCACCGCCAAGAGCAACCAGCTCGACCCCTTCTCTCTTCACCTGTCTATAGCTGCCTCCCCGCAGTCTCAGTCAGCCAGCTACTCTCCACACACGCCCGTCTGCTGCAGCGTCTTCCAGTCGTATCTCAACCACGCTCACCTTCTCTGCGCCTGTCAGCTAGCCTCTTTGCGTACCCTGAGCAACCTCCCCTTCTTCGTCAACTACTGTAGACTCTACAAGGTGATTCCTCTCTTCTGGCGGTCAAAACTTGGAGGCAACTCCTTTCTGCTGCAGTGCCACGCCAGGCGTCTTCGCAATCCTTTTTTCGGCGACCCGGGGTCTTGTTCTTTCAAAGCGGCCCTTCACTTCTACGCATCTTCGCCTCTTCTAGGGGGAACCCGCTGGCAACGCATCAAGCTTCCACGTCAAGCTCCTTTATAAGGTGGCCATACTATTATATTATTTATTTAATTTTTTTAGCTCAATGATGGTCACAACATTGCTACAATAGTCTCTCCTTCTCCTTGTGCTTCGGGTCATCACACCGCGCCCACAACTTTCCAAAACAGATGAATGCAAAAAGTGCCCACAGCTTCGTGATCAGAGTCATTATTTACCAAACAAGACAATTGCCAGTCGTCGGTGCCCTGCATTTAGCAACCATCCGCACACCACACTGTTGCCATAAAACTTTCAAATCCCAGCATTTGCTCCCAAAAAAACATGTGCATATACCAACTTACTGCAAAACCACCCGGCCTGTACATTCACCAGGGCATTCAGGATAAAATTTATTCACAAACCATGCACACCATATGTACACAGACCCAAAATACTTTTCAAATTTTAGCCTAACACATGGTATTAAAAATATGAGTACCAAGGTCATGGGTGTACGTCACATTATAAGTACCAAGCTTGGGTAAATCAGTCACTTTACCCTTGTATTGTCTTTGCTTCAATATCTAGGACAATGTTTTCATCGCAACATCCTTATTGTCTGACTTCCTCATCAATTTCTCTGTAAAAGAATATCACTCTATCAAAATTTATATGGCATAAAAAGTCAGAAGCTCCACTTTATTATAGGAAACAATAGGGAGTACTACTCATATTGGAGAGTTGAAACCCCCCACTCTGTTGTGTTACATTGGTGTTACGGTGCAACCTAGAAGACTCTGGGTTGCTTTGATATAATCTTGCTAAAAAGCAAGAAGTTAAAATACATTCAAGTAATTAAATAATTCCCATTTGTCAATCCTTGTGTAGACAGGGGTTGGACAAAGAACTTGATAAAACCCATCCATTTCAACCAATGCCTCTAACACCATATCATGATTGCAATTAATCTTTTCTTATAGTGTTTTATGAGAAGCCAAAACCTTTCCATCCATGAAAGTAACTTTAATAGAAGTTGCTCTAACATTTCCCACGAAAACCTTTGCATACTAGCAACATTAATAGATTAATAATTTATTTATTATTTTACATTCACTTTTATTTTATTTTGATATCTTATAAACCTCACATATATTAACAATAAATTTAAATTTTATTTAAAACATTAGTATATGTTATTCAGTAAAAAATATCAAAATAAGTTTTACTATTTTAATTCAAAACTAATATTTATCAATAATGATAAAGACCTCTCATATTTGTCGCTTGGCAATGTAAAATTTGGGTCTTTCCTCTTGGATGCATCCCTTTCACTAAGGAAAATGTGCGTATTAATACTTTTGCAAGAGTTCTAGAGACCTCTCATATTCTACACTCAAATCCTTTAACAATGTGAAGTTTTGGGTCTTTCCTTGGTAAATTCATTTAGCTACAGGTCAATCATGAACTGTTTCTCCATCATTATTTGAGCTCAACCATAGGCTATGTATGTATTGCCTAGGTAAGTATTTAAATGCTTAGCACTTGCTACTAAAGGTATTTTGCATCGTCTCACTTCTTTGGATTTTAGGTTTGTACTTGGCCTTGGATTTTACCTTGTTTAATTCCTATTTAGCTAAGAGAGTGAACTTTGGTTGACCTCTTATTAGCTCTCTCATGAGATTAATCTCTCTATGAAATGTCAGCTTCTCAATGGTAATGTATTGCTAAATGAAAGAACAATAAATCTTCTCTCAATGGTAATGTAGTGCTAAATGATTGAGAGTGTGTGTGTGACTTATGAGTTGGTTTAGTTAACACAACCACATCATGCACATCCATAAGCATTTTAGGTGCATTTAATAAAGAGGGCTTACTAAAAAAAGGAATACTCCTATGATCTTAAATACGAGTGAAGGTTATATATAAATGTTAAAGATCTATAGATATGGCCTTGATAGAATGTGGTACAAGGGGTTTTTACATTGTGACGGTTGTGTGACTATAATATACACCCATCCAACAACATTGATAATGTGACCAAATGTAATATTTTTCTCTACTTGAATTATAGTGTTTCCTTACATTCATGATAATCACTCACGCTTTGTTATAGAATTGATCTTATATAGACATAAAAGCCTCTATAAGGAAATTTCCTTTGAAAGGAAAGCGAGAGAGAGAGAGAGAGAGAGAGAGAGAAGACGATATTTAAATATTAAATAATTAAATTTATATTGATATATTAATGAAATATTACATTTCTTATATTTATAACTTACGATGCATCTTGAATATTATTTGTTATATTATTATTGTTTTATAAAATTGCTTTTATATTAACACTACTTTGCTAGGTCAATCACATGCTATATAAAAGTTTCCTTCTCAAGGATTGGGAACCATAATTCTTATAGCCCAAAGTTATCTAAACCCTAAAAACAACTCTAAATTCTTTTGAAAAAAATACATCTATTTTAGTTTCTTTTAATGGAAACCATAACCTTGGCGGAGTGTAATGAGAGGTTTAATAATACAAACTCAAAAATCTATTAAATCTTGAGTTTAATAATACAACTTTTAATAATAAGAGGTTTAATAATACAACTTCTAAAACTTACAACTTTAAATAATAAAAGGTTTAATAGTATTAATTTGAAAATATACAATCTCAAAAATAGCTTAAATCTTTAGTTTGAAAGTTTAAACATTGATAGGGTTATATGGGACATGACACTTTCATTATTACAACAAAACAAACAAGTCACAATTCATGCACTTGTTGCACGATAATCTAATAGATATGACCCAATCAATGTTAAAGAATTGTAATTCCTTGATGCACCATATGACCCATCAATTAGAATGGCTATGAAACTTAAAAATGGCCTCATTGTCGCAATAGGAATCGCCCAACAAAACGGCCCCTCCAAACACACACATGTTATATTTTCATTTAAAAAATGCATGAGAATATGTGAATATGTCATAAATATTGTAATGAGATAAAACTACTCAAAATAAATGGAGTATATAATTATGGAAATAAATCTCTTTGATTTAGAAGGTCTATCAATGTAGAAAAACTTCCCTTCAAGTGCACACCAATTGCATGGCAAACAAAAGCTTGCTGCTCACTCTTGGGCCCTCAGATCCCTCGTTAGATCCTCCCCCGCATAATCAAGGTGTGCCACGCTTTCATAATTGTTCCATGACTACTAGATCCATGACTGCTATATTCAAATCCAATTGCATGGCAAACATAAGCTTGTTGCTCACTCTTAAGTCCTCAAATCCTCCACCGCATAATCAAGGTGTGCCTTGCTTTCATAATCGTTCCATGACTGCTAGATTCAAATCCAATATCTTTAGTAACTCAACTACTAGTCTGATGTGCCTCGATGTGCCTCTGTGTGGGGATGAGCTAATCCTATTTTTACAATAAGAATCTCATGAGATTTACTGCCCAAATTAGTCAGACAATAAAATCTAGTATATAGGCAATATGCACAAGAAAACAACAAATTTTTTGAGACCTAAAATGTTGAGATGTAAAATGAAGCAACCTAAAAACGTTGTAATTAAACTTGAAATTTAGACTAAAAACCTTGAGACCTAAAAAACATTAATACCTAAAACGTTTGTGAGGCAGTTGTTGTTGTGAGACCTAACAAGACCTTTCTGAGGCGGATGCTGTGAGGCGGATGCTCTTTAAAAACATTGAGACCTAAAACGTTGACGCCTAACTAGACCTTTTTGAGGTGGATGTTGTGAGAGGCGATTGCTCTGAGACCATACGCGACGTTTGTGAGGCGGCTGCTCTATGAGTGCAAGGGAGGGTGGCTTCAATCCAAATGAAGAGAGCACCACGCGTAGGGAAATACTCCCCTTTTAAATTCCGCTACACTCCTAAGAAAAAGGTCCCTCTCATGTATTGTTTCGGTTGTCTATTTTTTCTAGAGTTTGGTCACTGCTGCTGCGAGCTGTGCACGGTTCTCTTCTCTTTGTTGGATGTGAGTCATGGGTTGCTTTGTGAGCTATCTATGTCAATGATACCATTCCTACCCTTTGTGAGCTTAGTCCGTGAGAATCCAAGGCTTATTTGGTTGTTCTGTTCAATCGCGCTCAGTGAGCACGATTGAACGGCACTGCTAGATAAGCCATGGCTTCAGTATGGAAGAGCACCCATATGGATGAGAATGCAAGGCCGTGCTTTGGGAGATTTAGTTGTGAGAATGCACGTCTTATCTGGCTGTGCTTTGGGAGCTTAATACGTGAGAATATAAGGCTTATCTGGCCACTCCGTTCTGCGCGATTGAAAGGCACGACTAGATAAGCCTTGGTTTCAGTATGAAATAGCACCTGTATGGAAGATAAGTTGTGATTCAACGTCGATGTGACCACCGGAAGCGCACCTGTATGTAAGATATGATCCTATTTCATTTGTGCATATGACGTTGTAGCTATGGATACCTTATCTTTGGCCTCGATGTGACCACCTGAGGAGCACCGTTATCTACTCTTAGATGATAATGACATGAGAAGGTGTGCCCCTCATCTTCTTCCATTGCTCCTTCGTTGTTTTGACTCTCACTGTGGAGGGTCACGACTTACAATTAAATGACACGGCAAGATAAGTCGTGGTTTCAGTATAGTATGGTGGAGTGATTCAACCTCAATGTGACTTCTGAAGAGCACCCTTATGGAAGATATGATCCTATTTCGTTCTTACGATGAATAGTATGGTTTCCAAATTCTCAGTATGATTTCAAGCCATGGTTTCAAGCTTCAACATGAGATCCATGGTTGTGTGTGTGTGTGTGAGAGAGAGAGAGAGAGAAGAGGATATTTAAATATTAAATAATTAAATCTATATTGATATATTAATAAAATATTACATTTCTTATATTTATAACTTACGATGCATCTTGAATATTACTTGTTATATTATTATGGTTTTATAAAATTGCTTTTATATCAACACTGCTTTGCTAGGTCAATCACTTGCTATATAAAAGTTTCCCTCTCAAGGATTGGGAATCATAATTCTTATGGCCCAAAGTTATCTAAACCCTAAAAACAACTCTGAATTCTTTTGAAAAAATACATCTGTTTTAGTTTCTTTTAATGGAAACCATAACCTTGGTGGAGTGCAATAAGAGGTTTAATAATACAACCTCAAAATCTTCTAAATCCTGAGTTCAATAATACAACTTTTAATAATAAAAGGTTTAATAATACAAATATTTAAACATAAACGTCAAAAATAGCTTAAATCCTTAGTTTGAAAGTTGAAACATTGATCGGGTTATGTGGGACATGACACTTTCATTATTACAACAAGACAAACAAGTCACAATTCATGCACTTGTTGCACGATAATCTAATAGATATGCCCCAATCAATGTTGAGGAATTCTAATTCCTCGATGCACCATATGACCCATGAATTAGAATGGCTATAAAACTTACAAATGGCCTCATTGTCGCAATAGGAATCCCCCAACAAAACGCCCCCTCCAAACACACCATGTTATATTTTCATTCAAAAAAATACATGAGAATATGTGAATATGTCATGAATCTTGTAATGACATAAAACTACTCAAAGTAAAAGGAGTCTATAATTATGGAATTAAATCTCTTTGATTTAGAAGGTCTATCAATGTAGAAAAACTTCCCTTTAAGTGTACACCAATTGCATGGCAAACAAAAGCTTGCCACTCACTCTTGGGCCCTCAAATCCTCCCCCGCATAATTAAGGTGTGCCACTCTTTGTAAAATTCTACTCAAAAATTATAAGGGGTTTTTTTATTTAAAAATAAATAAATAAAAATTATTTTAAAGGAGGTGGTGCCCCCCATTTATATATATATATATATATATATATATATTCTTCCTCTCCATTTGGCGCTTGATGCAGGTGCCCCCATTTATATATATTTTTAGTATTATTATTTTCTTCCTGCGTTGGATGCAAGCTCCCCCTTCGTCTTGTTTTTTCCTTCTCGGCGCAGCCCCCACCCCCTCATCTTCTTCCATTGCTCCTTCGTTGTTTGTGACTCTATTCTTCTGACTACTGGATGATTCTATACGTGAATTTCTGGTTGCCTTCCTCCCACTACCGTCGTCGGCCAACCTAGTTGTTGGCGTTATCACCTTTAATGGCATGGTGATGTTGACGTTTTCTCCTACGCGCTCGGCCCTCATACCCTGTAAATTCCCCCTCTCCTCCCTTCACTAGTCGTTGTTGTGTACAGCAACCCCCGCCTCCTAAACACTCTCCTCCAGTTCTCTCCTCCCTCACCTTCTCTCCCTTGTTGCCCTCCCCACTCACTCGCTACTAGTAACCAGCCTCACTCCCTCTACTCTCACACCCCTTACTACTCTTTAACTCTCATCATCCTCATGTCTACTCCCTCGTAGCCTTGCCCACTCCCTCCCTTGCTAGTCAACCCCCTTTCCACATCCTTTGCTAGTGAAGCCCCTCGCCACCCCCCCCTCTCCACTTACTCTCACCAACCAACCCCTTTATCTCTCTCTAAGTCATTCAAGGTTCTCAATATATTCTACCTAAGAGAGGATTTCCGTTTGACTCCCAGTTCATTCTTGGCAACAAGAAAAGATTCAACCACAACAAAGAATAATGGCTCGTGGAGGACGTACAAAACGTGGAGCACATGGGCGCCCTAGGATAATGGATCGTGATGAGGATGCTACTGAACCTCAAATAGCGGTAGCTATAAATGTCCCCCAAGGAAGTGGTGGACCAGGCCACCTTCCTGTAGCCACGAATATTGGATCTTCACCTCGTCGTGTAAGTGGACCGATCCTAGAAGTTTTGATTAAGGAAAGAGAATTGCCTGATGCATTTAATTAGGAAAAAATTTCTTTAAGAAAATAGAGAAAGGATATTTCTCTCATGTGTATGTTTGTTGCATGATTGCTACTTGAAATGTGGATGCAAAATTTTGACAAGACTGGTAATGTCCTTTAAAGTTGTTGTGTAAAATTAAATCAAGGGACATGTTCTCTTGTGAATAACCATTCCGAAGTGATCGATTTGGGGCAACTGGGTATTCCCCCACCCAAGGCAACCAACTCTTGAGTATTACGGAGTTGGGGCAACTGCTTATGATGGTTAACCCACCACAAAGCAGGGCAAGGGTTCCTTCCAGGGTTGTAGACCTAAGCTTGATAGGTTTCATGTTTAGTATAGGTGAGTGAGGGGACATTTCATCTTACTTATATGATAACTTATCGCCACAACGGTTGCAATGCCTAGATTGTATGTAACTCGATGTGCCGAGGAATGTTTTTTTTTCCAAATTTTGTTGTTGTAATCCAATTTTATGGTTATATATGTTTTGATTTTAAAATGATTTAGTAGCATTAAGGGATAAAGGAAGCCATGAAAGAAATTAAATCAAAGAATTCTATTACGTGATGCATGTATACTAACAAATTTGCTTAGTAATTAAAACCCTCATAGTTGATCGTATCCTAATTCTTGAAAGTGGGTGGTGGGGTGGACCCAATTAGTTGGGTACTTTTCCAAAGAAGAAAAATATAGATAAATATTAGGCAAGACTCTCAAGACCATGAAGGTAATTGTATATCGAATAGTCAAGAATTGTCTCTCGATTAGGCAATCTTCATAAGAAATCTTGGGGTGTTACTTACCAGTGAGATTCCTCCCTATACCACGAAGGATTGAAGGGTTTGGGAGCTATCTTGGAGGTGGTATCAGAGCTAGTTTGGGAGTAGAAAATTATTATTATTATTATTATTATCAATTAAGACAATTGAATTACAAGTACGACCCCATATGAGAATTGATCAAATAATAGAAATACTCAAATTGACTTTCAACCACTTATCAGTCAAAACAATTAACGAATGGAGAGCTTGGGTTAGTCACTTTTTAGACTTCTATCGACTGAAAGCATCGAGGATGAAGTTCCTGTAGCCATGAATATTGGATCTTCACCTCGTCGTGTAAGTAGACCAATCCCAGAAGTTTTGATTAAGGAAAGAGAATTGTCTGATGTATTTAATTAGGAAAAAAATTCTTTAAGAAAATAGATTCCAATGTATCCGGTTGATTCATAATTTCCCATCATTCCTTCATCAGAGTATCTATGGCATCATTGGCAACCAGAACGCTCACCACCTGTCCACGCAGGGGCCTTTTCAATAGTTCCTAGCCCATAATACTCGGCAATATAATCACTTATAAAAATCAAGATGGACTCTCGTTGAAGATCAGCAAGATCAACCAACAGATCTATATAAAGAGCCATGGACTCATCCATTGAAGACCAGCAAGGTCAATCAACCAGATCCATGCCCGGTTTCAGAAAACAACTCTTACTCCTTGTTCCAATATCTTCCTCGATGCACGCGTGGGTATCCTAGGCGACCCAGAGCCTGAGCACTGTATGGTCAGCACCCTCTAGGATCCTTCGCAGGTGACCTAGCGCTTCACTCATAGGCCACTTCCTTGGTCCCTCATCCACCGTACCGAAAGCTCACCATTTTAATCGAACCGAGGCTGGTCAAGACCTCCGCCGACCTTGCTACGCGAGACGTCCTCCATTGACTCTCCGTCAGCAGTTGCAACTTTATCAGTTAGGTCCACGACCTTAATCACAAGACAGTCAAAATGCTTTCCCAGCATTCTTGACATAAAACAATTATTTACAAACAGCATTTACAAACAGTTTACAAATACAGTTTCTATATTAACTCTCATTTTTCCACATTATCCCTCATTAACCCACATTACTTATTCCACATTCCATTTATATGTGTACTCATCCAATCACATCATTTTCCATCTCCTCACTTTAGATTCCTTCACATCACATATCATATATTCACATCCATACATCTACGTCTACATGCATACACCCACCTCCACATTCTCATCCACATCTATACATCTACATCTATATGCATACATCCACATCTCCATTCACATCCACATCTATACATCTACATCTATATGCATACATCCACATCTCCATGCATACATCCACATCCACATTCACGCTCACATCCATACATCTATATCTACATGCATACATCTACATCTCCATGCATACATCCACGTCCACATCTATACATCTACATCTACATGCATACATCCACATCTCCATTCACATCCACATCTATACATCTAAATGCATACATCCACATCTCCATTCACATCTACATCTATACATCTACATCTACATGCATACATCCACACCTCCATTCACATCCACATCTATACATCTACATCTACATGCATACATCCACATCTCCATTCACATCCATATCTATACATCTACATCTACATGCATACATCCATATCTCCATTCACATCCACATCTATACATCTACATCTACATGCATACATTCACATCTCCATGCATACATCCACATCCACATTCATACTCACATCCATACATCTACGTCTACATGCATACATCCACCTCCACATTCACATCCACATCTATACATCTACATCTACATGCATACATCCACATCTCCATTCACATCCACATCTATACATCTACATCTACATGCATACATCCACATCTATACATCTACATCTACATGTATACATCCACATCTCCATGCATACATCCACATCCACATTCACACTCACATCCATACATCTACATCTACATGCGAACATCCATACATCTACATCTACATCCACATCCACATTCACACTCACATCCATATATCTACATCTACATGCAAACATCCACATCTCCATGCATAATAAAATTCTCTTAATTAATCTAGGATGATAGTTCCTAGAATATGGTAGGAAATCCTCTTTTCATGCTTTGAATGAAATTATTTTATGTGTATATTTTTATAAAATTTTGCCATAGCTCCGCTACTATAACTAATAAATCTCAATTATTTTAAAAGATAGGTTATCTTTAAGGGAATGATTAAAATGATCCCTAATTGGATCATTAACCCTTAATGGATTTAAAAAAAATCAGAAACTAAAAGCATAGATAAAAAAAACTATTAATTTATTCTCAAGCATAGATTAATCTTGGCTTAAGAAAAAGCTTTATGAAAAGCTTCATTTGGATTGAGAATGGGTCATGAGTATGACCATTTCTTAAGTGAGAGAGAGGAAAAAAACCATTAGAATTAAACATAAATGAAAATTTATGTAATTCTTTACTATTAGTAATTAATTAACTTCAATAGCATTTCAAAAACCATACCAATTAAGCTTCTCAAGCTTGAGAGGGGTTGAGAAGAGAGAATCATTGAGAAATTATAGAAAAGATCAAAATTCACTATACTTACCTTATAATTTGCTTGATTCTTTGTTCACAGTAGAGGCCCCCAACCAATCAATTGGTTTAGTATGTTGATGGAGCCACCAATGGGGATTTAAGAAAGAGAGAAGTGTCAAAAAACTAGTGAATTATTAAAGAATTCATAGTTCTTGGCTTAGGTGGAGTAGAGTAACAATGCATAAGACACTATATTTTTTTCAACAAGGGAAGGCTTCTATTTATAGGAAAAATTGAGCTCCTAACCAAACAAATTGATTCTAGAACTTTCCAAGTCAGTTTGGTTGAATTTGGACTAGATTTAGACCTAGTTTGGTTACTTTTTAATTCGGTTTAGTTCCATTTTGATTTGGTTTGGTTTAAGAGAGAGGAGAGATAAAAATATCACATTATTTTTGAGTTTAAAACTCATTCAAGCATGTGAAATATGCACCTCCTTTAAAGAACTTCCCTTCCTTACATATGTGTCAAAATAGAATGATTATACCCAAAATATCTCATATTTTTAATATTGCTCATAGTTTTTTACTAATAAACCTTGTACATTTTCAACTCTTCATCTTATGTGAGCATTTACTCATTTTTGGGTACTCAATTTATCTCATTTTTTTTATATTACTCATAGTTTTTTACTAATAAACCTTGTACATTTTCAACTCTTCATCTTATGTGAGCATTTACTCATTTTTGGATACTCAATTTATCTCATTTTTTTGATATTACTCATAGTTTTTTTACTAATAAACCTTGTACATTTTCAACTCTTCATCTTATGTGAGCATTTACTCATTTTTGGGTATCTTCTTTTACAAATAGGATTTATCTCCTCCCTACACATGGATTGATGCTATTGGCCCATAGGAACCTTAATTAGACCATAATCCAAAAATTTCTGAAAATCTAGACCCTTAGACTAAGGTTTTTATACCTATTTCCAATTAATTTCAATTGCACATTGGAAAATTCTTTCTGAATTTCTGTTTCAGGGGAATTCATTTTAATAAGGTGAGATATTTTTCTATCCAAAAATATTCGAAATCCGAATATTCTCTCTCTAGAATATTTTCTCTCTCTAGGTTAAAACAGTTAGAAACAAGGTCTTTATATTTCTGAAGAGGGATTGATTACAGGGGAAGATACTAGACATCAAAAGGGGGTTGGGGGAAGAATCTTACATTCTACCCCACTTAAAAAACGCGAGATGTCCTCATCTCGCAACTTGGGATAATTTTGCAAGATGCACGAATAAAGATTAACCACCAAGAAAAGTCTCAAAGAGAGTAAGATTCAAGACAAGAACAAGATTTAAAATTTATTCATTCTTGGAACATATACAGTAAAGATAGAAGAACTCTTTACACTTCCATAAGCCTGTCCATCATATGATCACAAAAGCAGCACTCACAAGCTACGCATGTATAAGGTGACTCATCTATGGGAATAATTTTGTTGGTTATTGTCGCACCTATCTCAGTGGTATGAGGTGATCTAACAAAAGGACCTCTGAGAGGTAAGCCAAAAATGGGGTAAAGGCATATCTTCTCATGAGGAAGAAAACACGCCAGTAAGAAGACCCGCTCAGAAAACCCAAGATGCCTTGATCTCATGATGCAGTAGTATCGAGGACCCAAACCCAAAGCTTCAATAACCATGGCCAAGCGGACATTGTTACGAAAGTGCTGTTGACCCCAGGGTGTTACCCTAGTTATGCCTTGATAGGTCCGCCATTTGGTATGAGCTACAGAAGTTCCTAGGTGAGGAAAAAGTGAGCGCTCATATTGTTCTATAAAATCCTTCTTCACAGACTCACTTGCGTCTTGAAGGTGAGAAATCATCATGGATAAAACTAATTCTTGTTGCCAAGCCATAAAGGAGATTAAGAAGAAAGGAGATCGATGGGAGTAAGATTACTGTGAGCGACAAGTAAAAGTTACGACTTATATAAAGGAAGGAGCTAGCGTAACTTAGAAGCCAACGGTATCTTGTCTCACTGAAGTTTTACCGTCTTTCCATGATTTGGGTTTGGCACATTTTCCATAGAAGGCATTTAAGAACTTTGAGATGAGGAGATAAAAGAAGCTTGTAGGCTAAGTCACCTACTTTCATTGAATTCAGATAAGGCTCACAATATCTGGGGGATAACTTCTTATACTCCCCAAGAGATAAAGAACTTCTTTTGGGCCGTACTCGAATGAAAACCAAAACCTTGGTATCCAAAACACCGATTTTCACTTCTGAACTCATTGTTCTAAATCCTTACAACAGCCGTGACTCCTGAGAAGTATTCTAGGGAAAGGGTCTTCCTTTTTTGAACAGAATCTTTTTTTTTATTTATTTTAGAGAGGGAATAATTATAAGATCAAAAAGGGAGATTCTTACTCCTGTATACCTCGAAGGCTGGGGAGGAATCTTACATTCTACCCCACTTAAAAAAGTGCGAGATGTCCTCATCTCGCAAGATAGAGGACAACTCTTTTTCTTAAGATCCAATTTTATTCTGGGGTTCCTTATATTCTGGTCAACCCAACAGAACACTGGGATAAATATCCCTTATATAGAACTTATCATTAAATAACAATTTATTCAGATCATATCATTCATATCTTTAACATGATAATGGTCCATTAGACCGAAAAGTTTCCTTCTGAACATTCCTCTCCACGGAAATTTCAGTCAAGCAAGTTCTCAATTTGTCATCCCTTAACTTGGTCTACCGGTCAAGTGTTAACAGTAGCAATCTGACAGCACAATCATAGTGATTTGCTGAATTCATTATCACCATCCCAGTTATGAATATCATCACAGGGACTCGTCCCATTCACCCTCATTGTGGTTTCGTTATATTTCAACTAAATTTCAGAAATCATCATTTTTCAATCAGAATTTTCAATCAGAATCCAAATCAATTCACAAACAGAATTAAAAATCATATCAACCACATTCGAAATCATTATCTGGATAGCATTAACGCTTATAATTTCAAGTCTTAGATTTACTCGTATATACTGTCAATAAAGAGCTGCAGTTATACTCTCGGTATATACGGGTAGTCACGGCCCTTAGAATTATAAGGTAAATACCATCATGTCTAGGCCTCAAGCAAGTCAAGGATTCTATATAATTGCGGTACTTCCATCTGAAGACCCAATTACCAAATTACGAATTTCAGTTTGAATATCAAATTGTATGAATTATATCACACAATTATAATCTTTTTGTGTTTCTTGATAAATTTTTGACATATTTGTCTTCTTAGTTGATCTTTATCAACCAATTTGGCTCTAATACCAACTGTAAGATCCCTGTCCCCACCGAGCAACGGATTCGGTGTACTAGCAGCGGAAGTAGCACTTCTCGCACGAGACAGGGGTCTCACATTCGGGGCCTCACCCACGGATATCCGGACAAGAGACTAATCCATCAGTTTTTCCAAAACCGAACCCGGAAAAATTTCCTTCACCCGAAAAGCACGGGCGATTCCACCAGGATAACTCTTTATTCTAACGTAGTCAAGACCATTACTGATCAAGCTGATCTACCGATTGCACTTATAAAGATACTCGGTCAGATCAAGGAAGAAACTTGCACTTGGATCATTGGGATCAACGCTTTTTTCTCCATTAAGAGGCACAACCGTTGATTCCTATCCATAGAACAATTACTATCCGAGATTTACTTTATCTATCGTAAACAGAAATTGAGTCTCGATTTACGGATCCATCAGTCTAGCCTAACCCCATCCAGTCCCATGGGTTAGCCAACCGCCCAACCACTGTAGTAATGGGATCCAATTAAGAATTTGGTTAGGTTTTGTCCCGGGTACCAAGGAAAAGAGTTCCAAGGCTCCCTAGCCGGATGTTCATGCAAAAATAAAACTAGTCACACCACTCACACACCCAATATGAAATTGCCTTTTCACAGATTCAACCAGTTTAAAACAATCCTTTAATAAAACCATAATATCACTGATCACAATCTTCCAATTTATCCGGTTGATTCATAATTTCCCATCATTCCTTCATCAGAGTATCTATGGCATCATTGGCAACCAGAACGCTCACCACCTGTCCACGCAGGGGCCTTTTCAATAGTTCCTAGCCCATAATACTCGGCAATATAATCACTTATAAAAATCAAGATGGACTCTCGTTGAAGATCAGCAAGATCAACCAACAAATCCATATAAAGAGCCATGGACTCATCCATTGAAGACCAGTAAGGTTAATCAACCAGATCCATGCCCGGTTTCAGAAAACAACTCTTACTCCTTGTTCCAATATCTTCCTCGACGCACGCGTGGGTATCCTAGGTGACCCAGAGCCCGAGCACCGTATGGTCAACACCCTCTAGGATCCTTCGCAGGTGACCTAGCGCTTCACTCATAGGCCACTTCTTTGGTCCCTCATCCACCATACCGGAAGCTCACCATTTTAATCGAACCGAGGCTGGTCAAGACCTCCGCCGACCTTGCTACGCGAGACGTCCTCCATTGACTCTCCGTCAGCAGTTGCAACTTTATCAGTTAGGTCCACGACCTTAATCACAAGACGGTCAAAATTTCCCAGCATTCTTGACATAAAACAGTCATTTACAAACAACATTTACAAACAGTTTACAAATACAGTTTCTATATTAACTCTCATTTTTCCACATTATCCCTCATCAACCCACATTACTTATTCCACATTCCATTTGTATGTGTACTCATCCAATCACATCATTTTCCATCTCCTCACTTTAGATTCCTTCACATCACATATCATATATTCACATCCATACATCTACGTCTACATGCATACACCCACCTCCACATTCTCATCCACATCTATACATCTACATCTACATGCATACATCCACATCTCCATTCACATCCACATCTATACATCTACATCTATATGCATACATCCACATCTCCATTCACATCCACATCTATACATCTACATCTACATGCATACATCTACATCTCCATGCATACATCCGCATCCGCATCTATACATCTACATCTACATGCATACATCCACATCTCCATTCACATCCACATCTATACATCTAAATGCATACATCCACATCTCCATTCACATCTACATCTATACATCTACATCTACATGCATACATCCACACCTCCATTCACATCCACATCTATACATCTACATCTACATGCATACATCCACATCTCCATTCACATCCATATCTATACATCTACATCTACATGCATACATCCATATCTCCATTCACATCCACATCTATACATCTACATCTACATGCATACATTCACATCTCCATGCATACATCCACATCCACATTCATACTCACATCCATACATCTACGTCTACATGCATACATCCACCTCCACATTCACATCCACATCTATACATCTACATCTACATGCATACATCCACATCTCCATTCACATCCACATCTATACATCTACATCTACATGCATACATCCACATCTATACATCTACATCTACATGTATACATCCACATCTCCATGCATACATCCACATCCACATTCACACTCACATCCATACATCTAAAACTACATGCAAACATCCACATCTCCATGCATAATAAAATTCTCTTAATTAATCTAGGATGATAGTTCCTAGAATATGGTAGGAAATCCTCTTTTCATGCTTTGAATGAAATTATTTTATGTGTATATTTTTATAAAATTTTGCCATAGCTCCGCTACTATAACTAATAAATCTCAATTATTTTAAAAGATAGGTTATCTTTAAGGGAATGATTAGAATGATCCCTAATTGGATCATTAATCCTTAATGGATTAAAAAATAATAATCATAAACTAAAAGCATAGATAAAAAAAACTATTAATTTATTCTCAAGCATAGATTAATCTTGGCTTAAGAAAAAGCTTTATGAAAAGCTTCATTTGGATTGAGAATGGGTCATGAGTATGACCATTTCTTAAGTGAGAGAGAGAAAAAAAACCATTAGAATTAAACATAAATGAAAATTTATGTAATTCTTTACTATTAGTAATTAATTAACTTCAATAGCATTTCAAAAACCATACCAATTAAGCTTCTCAAGCTTGAGAGGGGTTGAGAAGAGAGAATCATTGAGAAATTATAGAAAAGATCAAAATTCACTATACTTACCTTATAATTTGCTTGATTCTTTGTTCACAGTAGAGGCCCCCAACCAATCAATTGGTTTAGTATGTTGATGGAGCCACCAATGGGGATTTAAGAAAGAGAGAAGTGTCAAAAAACTAGTGAATTATTAAAGAATTCATAGTTCTTGGCTTAGGTGGAGTAGAGTAACAATGCATAAGACACTATATTTTTTTCAACAAGGGAAGGCTTCTATTTATAGGAAAAATTGAGCTCCTAACTAAACAAACTGATTCTAGAATTTTCCAAGTCAGTTTGGTTGAATTTGGACTAGATTTGGACCTAGTTTGGCTACTTTTTGATTCGGTTTGGTTCCATTTTGATTTGGTTTGGTTTAAGAGAGAGGAGAGATAAAAATATCACATTATTTTTTAGTTTAAAACTCATTCAAGCATGTGAAATATGCACCTCCTTTAAAGAACTTCCCTTCCTTACATATGTGTCAAAATGGAGTGATTATACCCAAAATATCTCATATTTTTTATATTGCTCATAGTTTTTTACTAATAAACCTTATACATTTTCAACTCTTCATCTTATGTGAGCATTTACTCATTTTTGGATACTCAATTTATCTCATTTTTTTGATATTACTCATAGTTTTTTACTAATAAATCTTGTATATTTTCAACTCTTCATCTTATGTGAGCATTTACTCATTTTTGGATACTCAATTTATCTCATTTTTTTGATATTACTCATAGTTTTTTTACTAATAAACCTTGTACATTTTCAACTCTTCATCTTATGTGAGCATTTACTCATTTTTGGGTATCTTCTTTTACAAATAGGATTTATCTCCTCCCTACACATGGATTGATGCTATTGGCCCATAGGAACCTTAATTGGACCATAATCCAAAAATTTCTGAAAATCTAGACCCTTAGACTAAGGTTCTTTATACCTATTTCCAATTAATTCCAATTGCACATTGAAAAATTCTTTCTGAATTTCTGTTTCAGGGGAATTCATTTTAATAAGGTGAGATATTTTTTTATCCAAAAATATTCGAAACCCGAATATTCTCTCTCTAGAATATTTTCTCTCTCTAGATTAAAACAGTTAGAAACAAGGACTTATATTTCTGAAGAGGGATTGATTACAGGGGAAGATACTAGACATCAAAAGGGGGTTGGGGGAGGAATCTTACAACCACCCAGCCATAGAGGAAGATACTAGACATCAAAAGAGGGTTGGGGGAGGAAGATACTAGACATCAAAAGGGGTTGGGGGAGGAATCTTACAACCACCCAGCCATAGAGGAAGAATGAGGATTGCCCCTCATCCCCCCAGGCTATATAGTGTGTGGCCTACCGTCCACACTAGCCTGGCCGCCCATGACTCCGCACGGGCGTCCTCTCCCACTGAACCCCGGATGGCCACGTCCTTGGCCATCCGGTCTGCCGCCGTCGGTCACACGCGTTACAGCCTACGTGACAATATGTTTTGATTTTAAAATGATTTATTGGCATTAAGGGATAAAGGAACCCATGAACTAAATTAAATCAAAGAATTCTATTACGTGATGCATCTATACTAACAAATGTGCTTAGGAATTAAAACCCTCATAGTTGATCGTATCCTAATTCTTGAAAGTGGGTGGTGGGGTGGAGCCAATTAGTTGGGTACTTTCCAAAGGAAAAAAAATAGATAAATATTGGGTAAGACTTTCAAGACCATGAAGGTATTTGTATAACAAAGAATTCTATTACGTGTTGCATCTATACTAACAAATGTGCTTAGTAATTAAAACCCTCATAGTTGATCGTATCCTAATTCTTGAAAGTGGGTGGTGGGGTGGATCCAATTAGTTGGGTACTTTCCAAAGAAGAAAAATATAGATAAATATTAGGTAAGACTCTCCATATCATGAAGGTATTTATATATCGAATAGCCAAGAATTGTCTCCCGATTAGGCAATCTTCATAAGAAATCTTGGGGTGTTACTTACCAGTGAGATTCCTCCCTACCACGAAGGATTGAAGGGTTTGGGAGCTATCTTGGAGGTGGTATCAGAGCTAGGTTAGGAGTAGAAAATAATAATAATAATTATTATTATTATCAATTAAGACAATTGAATTACAAGTACGACCCCATATGAGAATTGATCAAACAATAGAAATACTCAAATTGACTTTCAACCACTTATCAGTCAAAACAATTAACGAATGGAGAGCTTGGGCAAGTCACTTTTTAGACATCTATCGACCAAAAGCATCGAGGATGAAGTTTCTATAGTTTCCCTCTTCCCATGAATGTATATTTGCTAGTAGATTCGAACTTATGGATGCCGAGCTGTGCATCCTTCAGATTTTAGAGAAGCTTAGAGTACTAAAATACTTTGTATTCTATGGAACTCTTTTCCCTGATCAAATTGTCATTATTACAAATGGGGAGCCTCGTTATGCATCCCAACATATCTACGATCTGATCACTCAATTCATCCCTAAGAGTAGAGTTTATTGTTGTGGTAGATTTCACCCAGGATTCTCAAGGATCACAGATTCCACAAAAATCTATGCCTTGGATCTTAATAAACAACCTCCCAAGTTCGTCCTAGGAATAAATAATCTTCAAGAAAGTATTGTAAATCAACATGTAACCTTATTTCCAAATTGTAATAAAAAATGAATATTATCTTTCTCCCCTCTTTGGGCTTCCTTAAATTGGCATTAAAGCGCGTTCTATCTTTTCACACCAACAAGATGACGAAGCTAAAAGGAAATTCCTGCTTAAGCAGATGCAACCCTCTTCCTTCTTAGGAGAAGGAAAAGATGTGGCTAAAGATGCAGAGGCATGGATAGATTCCATAACCGACTATTTCTCTCTTATTGGTACTAATGAAGCCAACCAAGCTATGTTGGCCCGTTTTCGACTGACTGGGAATGCTATGCTATTGTGGAAAGAGTGGTGTAGGAAAAAGGATGTCTAAGAAAGCACTATCACCTAGGAACAAATCAAGGGAGCTATCGAGGAAAGGTACTTGCCCTTAGACTTTGAAACCCTAAAGATGAATGGGTTCTATAGCTTGACCCAAAAAAATTCATCTCAGTGGATGCCTACTACTCCCAGTTTTTGTTAAACTCAAGAAGTATGCTCCAACTATGACCTTGGCTAAATCCATTAGTTGATTTGTGCAAGGTCTAAACCCTCCCCTCAACCATAGGCTAGAATCCATGCAGCCGACTAACCTTCAAGATGCAGTTTTTCAAGCCAAACCTTTAGAAGAAGAACTAAAGGATAAAAATAGTAACAACTTTAGGAAGAGACCTTACCCCGAATCGCCCATTCAGGAAGACCTTATGGTTTATCCTTTTACCGTTTGATCAATGGTCAAAACTCACAACCAATCTTGCCTCGCTCGGAGACCCTACAGAATGACCTAGCATGGCGAAGTGGAGTATGCTACAATTGCCATCAACCAAGTCATCACCGTGTTGAATGCCCTCATCCACCCAAGGCTCTTAACCTTTCAAAATTGCCTCCCCCAAACTTTCCCAAGAACCCTCAAGTTAATCCTAGGGGAAGAGTTGCTTCCATTCAAAAACCCAATCCAGTAAGAAACGGAGTTCAAAGACCTAGAGGTGGATATCACGGACGAGGTCGTGGAAGACAAAGAGTTGCTATGATCCAAGCAGAAGAAGAAACCCTTGAAGATGAAGAGGAAGTTAGAGCTCAAGTTCATGCTACAATAGAGCACCAAGGTGAAAATTGACAATTTTCAGTGATCCAAACACCAGCATCTCATCATGGTAAACATTTCAAATTGCTAATTGATTCTGGAAGTACTCATTCATTTCTTTCACCAAAGGGCCTCAGGCAATTAGGTCTTAATCAAAAACCATCCAGGAAAATGGTCATTGAACTAGCTAGTGGCAAGGAAGTAATTTCCCGACACACCATAGGGGATCTAGAGTTTGATCTCGATGGTGGTAAACCAACCAGCTAGTGCTACTTCCATGTGATGGCCTTGGGAGCTTATGATGGTATTCTTGGAATGGATTGGCTAAAAGGAAAAAAGGGCCGCTATCCATTGTGTGAGAGTGGACAAATCTCATTCAAGGATGCCAAAAACGAGGAAGTCATAGCTTCATGGAGGACTAGTAGACCCAACTTACAACTAGTAAAGGGTAGTAAGTTACTAAAGGGTCTCATGAAAAATCAAAAGGTATTTGTAGTAAAGCTCAAAAAGGCAAAGAAGTATGCTATAGGGAATGAACCTGATTAGTTGTAGAATTATAAAGATCTTTTTCCAGAGGAGCTTACCCAGATGCCTCCACAAAGGGAAATCGACCACGAGATTGAGCTTATTCATGAAGCTCAACTGATGGCAAAAAGAGCATATAAAATGTCAATCCCAGAATCAATAGAACTCAAGGAACAACTCCGACTGATGCTAGAACAAGGATTCATTAAGCCAAGTGTATCGCCTTGGGGAGCCCCGGTCCTATTTCAGAAGAAAAAGGATAGAACCTAATGGTTATGCATTGACTATAGGGGCCTAAATCAACTCACCGTGGTGAAGAATATATATCCAATTCCTAGGATCGATGAACTACTAGATCGACTTCATGGAGCCCAAGTCTTCACAAAGATTGATTTAAAATCTAGGTACTATCATATTAGAGTCAAGGAGGAAGACATCCCAAAGATAGCATTCAACTCTAGATATGGGCATTACCAATACACCATGATGCCGTTTGGATTGACTAATGCCCGTGGGCCAGCAACATTTAACAGACTCATGCAAGGTATATTCAAGAAGTAGCTTAACAATCATGTCTTGGTGTTCTTCGATGATATTTTGATCTACTCTAAGGATGAGAAAGAGCATGAAGCCCAAGTTAGAGAAGTTCTAGAAATTCGAAGAGAACACCAACTCTTGCTAAAAAGAGTAAGTGTACCTTCCTTATAGACAAAATTGAATATTTAGGATTCATTGTCTCCAAGGATGGAATTTCAGTAGATCCAACAAAAGTAGAAGATATAGTGAAATTGCCTCAACCATCCAACAGCAAGGAGATTCGAGGAGTTCTTGGGATTATAGGGTGGTACCATATCTTTATTCTGGATTGTGCAAAGATAGCCATACCTTTGACCAAACTACTTAAAAAGAATACAAAAATAGTTTGGACCAAGGAGCATCAAAGTTTTGATAAACTCAAGGTGGCTCTCACAACTGCACCCATCCATCAACTACCAAATTTTGATGCAGATTTTGAAGTGATCACGGATGCTAGTGGTTTGGCTATTGGTGGAGTACTCACCCAAGAAGGAAAACCAGTCGCTTACACTTCACGAAAACTCAAGGATTATGAAAGAAACTATGCTACTCATGATCTAGAACTTTTGGCCTGTAATTCATGCTCTTAAGTTATGGCGACACTACTTACTAGGCAGAAGGTTCATGCGTGCCACAGATCATAAGAGCTTAAAGTGGATTTTTATAGTCAAATCTCAACATGAGACAAAGGCGTTGGATAGAGATTTTATCAAAATTAGACTTTGAAATCAAATACAAACAGGGAAAAGATAATGTAGTTGCAAATGCATTGAGTAGGAAGTCCTTTGTGGCCCTCTATGCCAGGAAACCCTTTACTTATGGAAGTAAAGGAAAGAATAGCTTTGGATGAGTACTTTGGACACATTTTACAACTCATCACCCAAACAAATCACTCCGAGAAAGAGAGTAGGATAATCAAGAATTACACTCTTAGTGATGGATGCTTATTCTTTCAAAACTAAGGATGTGTATACCAAACATTAGAGAGTTAAAAGATCGAATCCTACATGAAGCTCATGATGTACCATATGTAAAGATGATGAATGTTCTACAAAGGAGTTTTTTTTTGCCAGGATTAAAGAAAGATGTACTAAGGTATGTCACACAATGCTTAGCCTGTCAAAGAAACAAGGCTAAAAGGGTAAAATTACCAGGCGAATTCCACCCGCTAGATATTCCTCAGATGAAGTGGGAATGTATTACTATGTTTAACTCTAAAGAGAGCTAAAAATCACTAAAAATTGTATTCTATTGTATTTTTTGATGAAATGGGAAAGAAAACAAAGCCTAATACACTCTATGTGCAAGCCCTAGGAACATTAAAAACCAAATTAATGACAACAAAAACAACGATTTAAGCTACAAATTAAGCACCAAAACTATTCTTTACAAACAAAAAGGAGAGCTATTTCTCACAAAACCACACAAATCTCCATCAAAACCACATCTTTTTCATGGAAAACAACTAATCAAGACAATGAAAAATGGGTAATGTGTAGATTAGAGAAAAACGATAGAAAAAGCCAGGTGATGATTCCCCGACAATGGAGCCAAAAATGTTATGCCTCACCTAAACCCCCCTTGGAACAGATCCAACAAGAAGATTACCTGGTGAACCGCAACTGTCGTGAGGATATTTCCAATGGCCGAGCTCATAACCCTTGAGGTCTCCAAGCTCTACAATTCCTTGAGAAGTAATTCCACCATGCCTCCCGCGAGCGTTGTCACACAGCCGCATTGTTGCACTATGTGTACTCGTCTCTCCTCTCACCTCACTTCACTCACACACACTCACTAGCATGGATTAGAGAGAGATTAGCAAGAGCAAGAATCTATTGTACAATGGGAGAGTTCTTTATATTATGTGAGATATTCACTTATATACGTGGCCATAAGTGTTTACACTCACTTAAATTGTATGGCTAGCCGGGCACTTTAGGCTCATAAGAGGCCTAATTCTATTATAATGACCACTCTCATAATATATTCCATGAAGTACATCACTTGGGACTTCATCCCTAAATCAAGTCTCGATAAAGTTAGGAATATTCTCCCTAAAACTGCAATGGAGGTCTTGAATGGCTTGTACTCTTTGCCAAGCCCATTCAGACAGACACTCACCAAATCATCATCCTCCACACTGACCCAATGGATTCAACAATGCTCTTGATCTTTAAGGCATATTCATTGATGGACATGCTTTTCTTTTCCACAATATGCAACTCTTGCTTTAACTGCAACTTCCTTGCCTTTATGTTAGTCTGGAATATCTGAACCAGATTCTAGCATCGCTCCTCAGGCTTGCTTGTCATCTCTCTCTTTTCGTGCTCTCTCTCCCTCTCTCAGGCTTACCCACCCGCTTTCTCTCTTCATGCTCTCTCTCCCTCTCTTTCAGGCTCACAAACCCCCCCTCCTCCCTCTCTCTCTACACTCATCTCTCCCTCCCTCTTAGGCTCGCATCTGTCCCTACGTGTCCCTCTCTTATACATTATGCATGTCAGCCAAAATATTTGAGAAAGCCTCCCTTTGCTGTCGCTAGATAATTCGAGAGCTTGGGCCCTCGCATTGCCACATGTCAAAACATTTTCACATCATTCAACTATACTAAGGTTAAAAATCTTCAATTCGCCCTCTTTAATTAATTCATATAAAAAAAAACGTATGTGATCCAATATATATTATAGTATTATATTATTCGCTTGGGTTGTAGTTAAATGGGCTGCATATAGTATGTGCCAAAAAAGAGTATAATATGCACATTTATGAATAAATGCCTTTTGTGGCCTTTTAGCAGCGAGGTTTCTGTGGAGAAAGAGATGGAGAAGGCCGCGGACGCAGCACACTCTCACCACCAGCATGATGACCATGGCCACGGCCACGGCCACGGCCACAATCACCAGCATGATGACCATGGCCACGACGGCCATGATCATGATCATGATCATGATCACGAGCACCACCACCACCACCACCACGACCACGAGTATGCTCTCTCCTCTCTGCTTATATGTTGTGTGGTTTCTGCTTTCCTGTATGTTGTGGGCCGAGCAAAATGCCGAGCAGAATCCATACTACTAGCTGACTTGCAAAATTCCCCTTGCTTTTTGTCTCAGAGGCACAGACGCTGATGGCTACTGGACTGGTAAAGATGGAAAGCTCTACCATTCACATGATGGCTTAGCTCCCCACACTCATGAACCTTTAGATTCACCGGGGTACTTCACTAGAAGAGCCCAACGACTTGCCAACCGTGATTTTGTAGAGCGCGCTTTTACTGTTGGCATCGGTGGGCCAGTTGGAAGTGGGTAAGTTTTTTGAAGGCCTCTCCTGAGTTTTCAAGGCTTCCTTCTTTCTGTTTTTCTCATTTTCCTATTTAGGTTTTTGTGATAGCATTTTTCTGGCTTGGCTAAGGTTTAACCCAAGGTTAGGAAGGGAAATCTACCATTGTGCTGGCTTATAAGGTTTGAATTGGGATGCCAACTACTGCAGAAAAACAGCCCTCATGCTAGCGTTGTGCACGGCACTGCGGGATAAGTACAGCATTGCAGCTGTAAGGACTCTCATCTCTCACAAACTGCGTCTCCTTTTTGGCATGCCTTTGCAAAAGAAGGGGCTTAAGTTTTTTTTTTCTGAGGCTATTCTGTGTGTGTATATCACGTGAACACGCACACACATGCACATGCATTATGATGGGTTTAAGAGGTCCCCTTAGCAGTCTATCTCTTTCTCCACATAGCTTTCATTGTCAACCTTTGTACTAATATTTAAGTACTTTAGTGCATTGAGGCTGTGAGCATGTGATTGATGCCGGCACTCATAGTGATACTATACTAGTTGTAAGTCATATTCAAGTCAACAAGGTAATGAAAAAGCCTCTTTGCTCATACTGGGTATTTGCATGTGATAATGTAGAACATGAAAATGTACATGTTGATAATTTAAATCAAGATAGGTTGAATTTCTTGCATGCAAATAAAGATTTTTTGCAGGTGAGTTACCGCTTCAGAGGCCAAAGGATGACTGCACAGATCTTATTTGTGGCATGTCATGTGCAAGACATGCCATGGCTAATCCTAGGGCCAGATAAAGACCAGATTCAGGAGCTTCCACAATTATTGTTGGCAAGGAAGATACTGTGGTGGGACCAGGTGGCTGTCGGCCAGCAGAAAGAGAGGAATTTTTGGTATCGGCTGCAACAAAAGTATTGTGTGTCGAGGTGGTATTGTTGTCAGAGCCTCACGCTTAGCAAGGCTAAACACTGAATGAGTCTTAGATGAAGGTGCGTAGGTCCAAGGTACATGAAAGTGCATAGGTACGAGGCCCAAGGAAAGGAACACAAGACATGGAAGAAATTCCCAGGAGGTTGGTTGGTGTTGTTATACAAGACCCGAGGGAATGACAGTCTTGTGAGTTGGGTGCCCCTTGGGGTATACCAAGAAAGGCTTTTATGCAATGGTTCCAAGGGAGGATGATCCTCCAAGGGGTGGAGTAAGTGTGCCAGGCTCAATACTCTAGGAAAAGAAGACTAGAGAAGATGTTTAGGGACATGGTAGGAATGGAAAGGGGATAGGAGGAATAGATGCATAGATGCATAGATCTTCATTAGAGTTGGAGTGGATTTGGCGATTGGGCGGCGTTTTCAGTGAAAAGGTTGCCAGGAGGGGAAGGATGACAGGTTGGGACTCCAGGAATGGACAATGGGATGATAACAGTCATCCAAGAATAGAAGTTGGAATCCCGTCATTAAGTTTAGCAGAGGGGATATCATGTGCAAGACATGTGTTGGCTAATCCCTGAAAGGCAATAGATAAAGACCAATGTAGGAGCTTCTGGAGTTATTATTGGCAAGGAAGATACCGTGGTGGGACCAGGTTGCTGTCGGCCAGTAGATAGAGAGGAATTATTGGTGTTAGCTGTAGCAAAAGTATTGTGTTCATGGATCTGGCCGACAGCAAGTCAGTGAATCCACGTGTATTTCCAAAGCCATAAATAGCACGCGCCAAGCTCATTGTTGGGTATCTCTTATCTACTTGAGTGTTAGATCATAGACGAGTCATAGATCAGGATTTGATTTAGCACCTTTTGGGGGGTAGCAAGGGCTAGCCAAGATGTAGCCTTTTTGTACCATATGAATATGCGGAATACTTAGCTATCTCTCTCTCTTCTCTCTATCTTTTGTATGTGTTTTGCATCAAGCATGTTCTAGGATGGTGTTTAGGGCTGAAAGAAGACTCCTAGAGCTTCCGCATGTGACAATGGTAGCTCACCCACCCAATCAGCATAGGTTTCGAGTGAGTGCAAGTTAATGAGAAGAGATTATGGCGCAAGTTAATGAGCTTTTAAATAAGGAGTTGTTCTTGGTTCAAAAGAAGGATGGGTCATATGACCAGGATGTGTGTGGATTATAGGGCACTTAACAAGATCACCATCTATAATTGGTTTTCCATCCCGAGAGTCGATGACACCTTAGGAGGGTTCAACATGCTATAGTTATTGACCTTAAGATTGGGTCTCATTATATTCAAGTTACACCACACTATTTGAGTAAGATTGCTTACCATATCTCCTTTGGACTATATGAATATTTGGTTATGCCTTTTGGTCTTATGAATATACCGGGGCTACTTTTAACTGCATGAAGGTCCATATTTTTTTGCTATTATAGGAGGCTTACAAGCATCTTCTTTGATGATATGTTGGTGTTCTTTGATGATTATAGGAGGTCTAGAGGCATCTTCTTTGATGATATTGTTAGAAATCATAGGAGATCACACATGAAGCTATGGAGGCTGAAATATCATCATGATGGTGGAGTGTGTAGAAGAGAGAGAGGGAGAAGCTTGATCACAAGAGAGAGCTAAGTGGGCACAACACAAGAATGATTGTATTAGGAAAGCATAATAAAACCATCAAGTGCAACTCCCTTTTATAGGCACTAAGGTCTTATCTTTTGATTCTTACTAAAAGGTGGTTCACAACGCAAGGGAGCCTTCTAATGTGACATGTGAGGGATTGATCGTAGTAATCACAACCTTAGGCTAACTAAACTTCACTTAATGATGCTTAAGAGATAGACAAATAGTGTCAATGCAATGCAAAGCAGCTATATTAGATGAATGGGTTACAATGAGATCTAAATAGATCTATGATGCTGTCCTAGATGAAGATCCTTCTCGGAAGGAGAGGGATAGGTTGAATGCTGATGATGAGGACTGTTCCTTGCTCCAATGTTGAGGTCCACCCTTCGATGCCGGCTTCCCTCTATGTAGGAGGTAGGAATGATGAACTATGTGCTGAATATGCTAGCCAAACTGCTGATCTGCTTCTCCCTTGCTCCATGGATGAGAAACGCTGATGAGAGATGAGATCATGGATTGAATATGCTGCCTATGATGTCTGTATGCTGAGTGAACTACTGTCTCGTTGACTTCCCTTGTCTCTTGGGAAGGAAAACGCTGAAGAGAAGCTTGGATGCTTGGACTGAACTGATGCGCTTCTATATATATGTGTGAATGATGCTGGTCGGCCAGCTCCTAGATGCTCACGACCTGCCCATGAATGCCATAAATGCTCATAATACTTGTCGGCTGCCACCTACTTGCTGTCGGCTGCCACCATAAATGCCTATGAAGCCTAATGAAGTCTAATGTGTTGCTTTAGATGATGTACTCAGCCTGTACCGCGAGATACATGCTGAATACCATGCTTAAATGTTTGATAAAATGTTGGAAAATACCAGATAAATCTTGATAAATCCCGATTAATTCCTGAGTAATGTTTATGATGCCATGTCACTTGTACACCTTTCGGGTGTGCAGGCGACATTCCCCTCTGGTAAACTGTTGCTGGGTGCTATACATGGCAACCTTTCAACTCCTCTGGTAATCCTTCTCCACTGAAACCATTTCCCCCTTCTGACTTCTTCTGCCGGGGTTGAGGTTGATTGTAGGAGTTGAATCGTTTGAGCCAAAGACTTGTCTACTGCAGGAATTGAATGGCAAATGCTGCTAAAACTGCTTGGAAATACTTGAGTCACCCCTGACCTGTCTGTGGAATCCTTTCACACACCATCTCCGTCGTTCTTGAACCTCTGAACCTCTTGAGGCGATGTTGGAGCAAACTTCCGTCTTCTTATGTGGAAGAGGACCTCGTGCTGTTACCAGTCAAAGTCCAAAACTTCATTTACTCCTTTGATGATGGATGTCATTCTTCCCCAGAGAACTCATGGGCATAACATGTATGCCTTGCAGATGCAAGAGTAATTGCTAGGATGACTACTATGCAAGCCATGTGCAACCCTATATGCTGTGCAAGAATGTAGATGGATGGGTTACTAAGGGGAAATCCCTAAGGATGGCCTGCAAGAACTGGGTTTAACTGTGCGGAAGCGATTAACATGATGACTGACTGAATGAATGATGGAATGAAAAATGATCTAAGGTTGGTTACCTTGTAATGCTCTGATACCAATGTGACATGTGAGGGATTGATCGTAGTAATCACAACCTTAGGCTAACTAAACTTCACTTAATGATGCTTAAGATATAGACAAATAGTGTGAATGCAATGCAAAGCAGCTATATTAGATGAATGGGTTACAATGAGATCTAAATAGATCTATGATGCTGTCCTAGATGAAGATGCTTCTCGGGAGGAGAGGGATAGGCTGAATGCTGATGATGATGACTGATCCTTGCTCCAATGTTGAGGTCCACCCTTCGATGCCGGCTTCCCTCTATGTAGGAGGTAGGAATGATGAACTATGTGCTGAATATGCTAGCTAAACTGCTGATCTGCTTCTCCCTTGCTCCATGGATGAGAAACACTAATGAGAGATGAGATCATGGACTGAATATGCTGCCTATGAGGACTGTATGCTGAGTGAACTTCTGTCCTGTTGACTTCCCTTGTCTCCTGGGAAGGAAAACACTGAAGAGAAGCTTGGATGCTTGGACTGAACTGATGCGCTTCTATATATATGTGTGAATGATGCTGGTCGGCCAGCTCCTAGATGCTCATGACCTGCCCATGAATGCCATAAATGCTGATAATACTTGTCGGCTGCCACCATAAATGCCTATGAAGCCTAATGAAGTCTAATGTGCTGCTTTAAATGATGTACTCAGCCTATATTGCGAGATACATGCTGAATACCATGCTTAAATGTTTGATAAAATGCTGGAAAATACTAGATAAATCTTGATAAATCCCTATTAATTCCTGATTAATGTTTATGATGCCATGTCACTTGTACACCTTTCGGGTGTGCACGTGACATCTAAAGTTTGAAATCACCGGAATGGGACAAGATGTTCCATGTATTCGTAGATGCATCGGACACAGCAATTGGAAGTGTGCTGATGCAATAGATAGAAGAAGGGTGGTACATGCCTATTTATTATGCTAGTCGGATACTGTCAAATACTGAGAAAAGTTACAGCACCACTGAAAGGGAAGCCCGGGGACTGATTTACTCAGTCAATAAATTTTGTCATTATCTGCTGGATAATCACTTTGTGTTTCGTGTAGATCATCAAGTCCTACTGTAGTTGGTGAATAAGCCAGATCTGACCGAGAAGTTGGCAAGGTGGATGCTTCTATTGTAAGAGTTTCAGTTTACCATCGTGCACACTTCCGGCAATCAAAATGCAGTAGCAGATTTCCTTAGCAGAATTGACACGAGAGAGTAGCATATAGGGATGGCTGATTAGTTTCCAAATGCAAACCCGTTTGCTATTCAGTCTGTATCCATGCAAAGAAATTGGTACTTTGACATGCTGCAGTTCCTCATAGAAGGGACATCACCCGCTAACATGAGTAAAGATGAGCGGAAGAAATTGGCTCTCTTAAGCAGGTATTACCTTGAGATTGCAGGAGCTTTGTACAAAAAAGGCATAAACCAAGTTGTGTGCAGATGTGTGCCAGACCATGAACAAACAGTCGTGCTGACAGAAGCACATCAAGGAGTGTTAGGTGAGCACTACTCTGGAGAAACAACAGGCATGAAAGTCTTGCAAGCAGGCTTATGGTGGCCCATGGTACTTAAAGGTGCATGGGATCATGTCAGGCAATGTGATGTGTGTCAACGGATGGGAGAGCCATCAGCTGCTGCTGATCGGATGCCTCATCGGCCAATCCTACCTCTTTAACCCTTTTAGAAGTGGGGAATGGATTTTGTAGGACCATTCAAACCTTTAGCAAGGAGGGCTAGTAACAAATGCATCCTCGTGGCAACTGACTACTGCACTAAATGGGTGTGAGCAACAGGAAAAACTGGAGCAGTTGATAAGAGGCAATCAAGAAAAAACTGATAGAACTACACATAGAGATTTAGTTGAAGGGACACTGTCACCAATTGGCCGACCATTTGGTCCATCTCCAGATTTGTGTCTCGTTCACTTGAGGCCAGGTCGGTGTCTCATGTGAAGGGGCCAGTATTTTTGCATAACATGGACGGGAGCCAGACCGGTGCCACCCGTGTGTTAGCAGGATGGTGTCGTATGGACGGGAGCCAGACTGGTGCCACCCGTGTATGACCTGGACTGCGTTCTATCTATGGGATTGTCACGCCATGGAAGAGCCAGTATTTGTGCCGTGTCTTGCCTATGGGACTGTCACTCTATAGGGAGGCTCGTGCCTGGATCTGTGTCTCACCTATGGGACTGTCACTCCATAGGAAGACCGGGATTTATGTTTTCTATCGTGCCATCATTGTGCCCGATAGATGTTTAGTACTTGTTCCATGAACGGGAGATATGTCCATGATACTATTTGCACATGCATTCATGTTTTGCATGTTTGGAACTGTTTTCGCATGACTTGTATTCTTGTGTTTGCCTGTTTGACGTGCCACTTACTGAGCGGGGACGCCTGCCAGTGAGTCGTGAAGTTTACTCTGTCTTCTGACGAGTTTTGTTGCGTGTGAACAGGTGGCAAGTGTATTGCACTTGTTTATTTTATAGCATTCTTTTTAACCTTTGTTTTTATAAAGTCATAGGTTCACACTCATTAATGAGTGGACACCCTCCCCAAATCTTACTTGATGTCCTTGGTAGGGTGGGCACCCATTTTTGGCACCCACGTTTTAATTATGAAGGGTAAAGGGAACCTTTTATGTGTGGGGGTGGGTGGATGGCCACCTACCCACCCCCCACCTTGGAACTGGCCGGAACTGGCCGCCTCCATGCAATCTAGGGGGGCCGGAACTGGCCGGAACTGGCCGCCTCCATGCAAGCTAGGGGGGCCGGAACTGGCCGCCTCCATGCAAGCTAAGGGGGCCGGCCAGCTGTTGGACGTGTGCTCTCTCTCCAACACCTACAAAGGAGCGACCATCTCACCAGCTTGGGGACGACTGTGGAGGCGACCATCCTATCATCCTCCTCTCCACTCTGCAGGCGGCTACAGGCGGCTGCGCTCCTCCCCTTGCAGGCGGCTGCGCTTCTCTCCTTGCAGGCGGCTGCTCTCTCTCTCTCCGCAGGCGGTTGCTCTCTCTGAATGCGGCTACGCCACTCCACAGGCAGCTGCGGCCAGGCTTCTTCTGCCCTCCTTAGGCGGCTGCGCCTTCCTTAGGCCGTTGCGCACCCCTTGCAGGTGGCTGTGCTCCTCCCCTTGCAGGCGGCTGCGCCCTCCTCCTCAGACGGCTGCGCTCTCCTCTACAAGTGGCTCTACAGGCGGCTGTGCCCTCTTCCACAGCCGGCTGCGCTCCTAGACCTCCACAGGTGGCTGCGTCCTCCTCCTCGGACGGCTGCGCTCTCCTCTACAAGTGGCTCTACAGGCGGCTGTGCCCTCTTCCACAGCCGGCTGCGCTCCTAGACCTCCACAGGTGGCTGCGTCCAAGCCTCCTCTCCATTCAGCAAGCGGTTGCACTCAGACCTCCAGGCGGCTGCGTACTCTTCCTTCTTGCCAGTAGGCTGCTGCGCCCTGGTGTCCAACTCTAGCAGTTGCACTCAGATGACTCGGGTATTTGTCTTCCACTAGCGAGCTACAAGTAAGTGGATTGAGATTTAAGTAAAGGACTTTGATGTAAATCTGATAAGGGATACTCTCTACTGCTAACACCCGTTCGGTGCCGGGTAGTCCAAGCTTCTGGAGAACCACGGTCCATGGGTGCCGAGATCGAGAGAGCCAGGCGTTAGTGCGGGAGCGCTTGTTTGTGCGTGGTCCTGGAACACCAGTGGGGCGCTCTCCGCAGATTCCAGTGAAGGCACAGGACGGTAGAGACTAGACTACTCAAGTGGGTTGCTCTCCTTCGAACGTCTACTTCGAGTCTCTTGTTCGGTAACTGCATTCATCTCAGTTGTACATGAACATCATCTGGTTCATTGAACCCATGGAGCATTGTATCTTTTAAATATTTCCAATAATATATCATATATTGAGGGAGGGGGGTCGGCCCGTTCCGGCCCCAGTGCTGGTGTCCATTGATCAACATTTCATTTCATTTCAATTTTCAGTTGTTATTAAGTTGTCCATTCAAATTGTGATATTTAAGTTGTGCTATTATGCGTGTGGGTGTCCAATGGAGTCTATTCCCACTTGACGGGATCGGTTTCATTGGTATCAGAGCACGGTTATTTCCCTCTTCTTAGTGGGGAAACAAACCTGTGTATTGGACACCCCGCTTCTAGCACACTTAACACAATGGACAGCCAAGGCAACCCTTTGGAAGTGCCTAATTCGAGGGGCCCATCAAGTGCCTCGCGTGGTTCTGATGCTTTACAGGGAAGGCACAAGTCCCTTGAGAGGGTAAATGATAGTGATTCAAGGGGACAACTGTCTTGAGGAAAGACAGTCATGCAAGAAGAGAGCCTGATGCAATGAGGGCTGAACTGGAGCATATGAGAAAGCTTTTGCAGGCACAAGAGCAAGAGCTGAAATTTTTGCATGAACATTGAAGATCCCCATGTGCAAAGTGCCATTGAAGCAAGGAAAGCCGATGCAATGATAGACGTGACTTTTGAATCCATGGCACGTGAAGTGGGCGAGAAGCCAAGGGAGTAAGAACTTTCCTACCTCCTCCGCAAAGGTGACATCAAAGAGGGGGAAGATGGAGAGCTGAAATTCAGAAATCCACCTCGCCTGAAGCATGGAGATTCCGCATCTCAAAGGTTGAGGTCATTTATGCAAAGGGAAGAGGTGACAGTCACCTCTCGTCATGCATCTTCTCCACAAGGCACAAAGGCTGACAGGTATATGTATGCTAGTGCTCATGGAGGGCATGATGGTCACATGCATTCAAGACATGTATCCCATGGAAGGGGTGACAGGTCAGCCACTAGAAGAGCTTTGCCTACTGAGTTGTCTCATGGAGAGACATTGCCTGATGTAGGAAGGTCACATGCATCTGATTCTCAGGTTCGTGGAGCACATGCCACCGTGCTTCATGAAACTTCCATGATGCGAGTTTTGTTGCGTGTGAACAGGTGGTAAGTGTATTGCACTTGTTTATTTTATAGCATTCTTTTTAACCTTTGTTTTTATAAGGTTGCAGGTTCACACTCATTAATGAGTGGACACCCTCTCCAAATCTTACTTGATGTCCTTGGTAGGGTGGGCACCCATGTTTTAATTATGAAGGGTAAAGGGAACCTTTTATGTGTGGGGGTGGGTGCATGGCCACCTACCCACCCCCCACCTTGGAACTGGCCGCCTCCATGCAAGCTAGGGGGCCGGCCAGCTGTTGGACGTGTGCTCTCTCTCCAACACCTACAAAGGAGCGACCATCTCACCAGCTTGGGGACGACTGTGGAGGCGACCATCCTATCCTCCTCTCCACTCTGCAGGCGGCTACTACAGGCGGCTGCGCTCCTCCCCTTGCAGGCGGCTGCGCTTCTCTCCACAGGTTGCTCTCTCTTCTCTCCACAGGCGGTTGCGCTCCTCCCCTTGCAGGTGGTTGCGCTTCTCTCCACAGGTGGCTGCTCTCTCTCTCTCCACAAGCGGCTGCTCTCTCTCTACACAGGCGGCTGCTCACTCTGCAGGCGGCTGCGCCACTCCACAGGCGGCTGCGCCACTCCACAGGCGGCTGCGGCCAGGCTTCTTTTGCCCTCCTCAGGCGGCTGCACCTTCCTCAGGCCGCTGCGCACCCCTTGTTGGTGGCGGCGGTGCCCTCCTCCTCAGACGGCTGCGCTCTCCTCTACAAGTGGCTCTACAGGCGGCTGCGTCCTCAGACCTCCACAGGTGGCTGCGCCCAAGCCTCCTCTCCATTCAGCAAGCGGCTGCACTCAGACCTCCAGGCGGCTGCGTACTCTTCCTTCTTGCCAGTAGGCTGCTGCGCCCTGGTGTCCAACTCTAGCAGCTGCACTTAGACGCCTCGGGTATTTGTCTTTCACTGGCGAGCTACAAGTAAGTGGATTGAGATTTAAGTAAAGGACTTTGATGTAAATATGATAAGGGATACTCTCTACTGCTAACACCCGTTCGGTGCCGGGTAGTCCAAGCTTCTGGAGAACCACGGTCCATGGGTGCCGAGATCGGGAGAGCCAGGCGTTAGTACGGGAGCGCTTGTTTGTGCATGGTCCTGGAACACCAGTGGGGCGCTCTCCGCGGATTCCAGTGAAGGCACAGGACCGTAGAGACTAGACTACTCAAGTGGGTTGCTCTCCTTCGAACGTCTACTTCGAGTCTCTTGTTTGGTAACTATATTCATCTCAGTTTTACATGGACATCATCTGGTTCATTGAACCCATGGAGCATTGTATCTTTTAAATACTCCCAATAATATATCATATATATTGAGGGGGGGGGGGGTTTCAGCCCGTTCCGGCCCCAGTGCTGGTGTCCATTGATCAACATTTCATTTCATTTCAATTTTCAGTTGTTATTAAGTTGTCCATTCAAATTGTGATATTTAAGTTGTGCTATTACGCGTGTGGGTGTCCAACGGAGTCTATTCCCACTTGACGGATCGGTTTTAGACACAAGGTTGGCCAAAGTAAATCAAACAGAATTGGAGCTACAACGTGTCCGAACACAACTCATGTAAGTGCAAAGCAAACAACGGAAGCTGAATGAAGAGCTGCTGATAGTCAAGAAATAGTTGAGATCAACTCTGCCACCTGCCATAACCAATCAAGTAAACATTCTCTGTCGCAGTTGGTCAATCTTCAGGAGGCAAATCAGAGACAACAGGCAGAGCACAAAATCTGGAGTATGCTGCCTACTCGCTCTCTAAGTTTAAACAACAATATGATGATGAAGAATGGGACCTACCTATAAACCCTTACAAGCATAATGAATTTCTCAGCAAATATAATCAAGAGGAAAGGTCCACATCCCAGACCGCAGGGTCTTCATCACAACAGATCCCAAATGATGGTGCGCAGCTGCTAGAGGGCAAGATGAAGCGGAACCAGATATCTATGATGAAGACAGAGAGGCCTTGCAGCAGCTGGAATCCAACCCGCAAATACAGATATCTACTAAACTATTCTTCATTCTTTAAATTACCAAGCTGTACTTGCTGATGCAGATAGAGTTTTTGATATGATTCAACCCCATTATAATAGGGGAGGCTTAGTATGTAATTCCTAGGAAGCCTACAGGCACTGGCGGAAGAATAAAGGGTCATCCCAGTCCAACCACCATAGGCCACCCCCACCCATCCATCAAACATTCCGATCAACCTCTGAGGTAGTTGTTGGGGCAGAGCCACTGGGCATGCCAGGTGTTGAACATCTGACGGAAGCCGCAGACTGGTGGGACCTGAGGAACTGGTCGGAGAACATATGCTGACAATAAAAAGGTAGTACACCGGTAGCCGTGCACAGATGGCAGCGCACATGCGCGCTTATTGTAATCATATGTACACTCTATTGTAAGAGTTTGAGTTAGTCTATAGCAAAATAGCATTGTACAAGTTTAAGGAGCACAATAATACAGAGTGCTTGAGCATTATTCATTGTGTATTGTCTGAGTGAGTGAGAGAGAGAGTGAACTTCTGTGTTTTCTGTGTGCATTCACTGATCAAACTGAGGGCTTGTGAGTTCTGAACCCATTGGGCTTAGGCATTGACAGATTTGCTTCTAACAAGTGGTGACTGTCTTGCCCATCGGATTGACCACCGATAGTTCTGAGGGTTCTCCAATACTTATTTGGTACCTTGGACTATGGTCTCTCTTTGACTTCAGCCCCTGCATCAGCTAAACGCAACAGTTTCAGGATTCAGCCAGCATTCAGCCTTGCGTTTTCTGTATCCATACAGTTTTCAGCATTCATCCATTCATTGTTTTGCTCCAGCCACTTGGTGAAGGTAAAACAGAGCATTCATATTCATTTACAGCATTCATACTCAGTCGGGTCATTGTGCCTGGTAGAGCACAGTATGTTATTCTGAGGATGCACGATGAGCTCTTTGGCGTGCTCAATGTCTATGCGCCCAACCATGCTAGTGCCAGAGCAGAGTTCTGGACCCTTGTTACAGATGCATTGCCCGAGGCCGCACATTGGTGTCGGGGGTGACTTCAACATGCTTGAGGACCTGGCCAATAGGGTGGGAGGCAGTCATGTTACAGTGCACGGCACGGAGCTTGCAGCTTGGGAGTGATTTTGCATGACACTGTGGATCACTGATGCATGGCAGCATGAGGCTTTCTCCCGCTCTCAGGACAGTCTTAGTTTTTCTCGGTCGGATCGCCAACAGGGAGAGACTAATCTATCACGGATTGATCGCTTTTATGTGGGCTACAGGTTCAGGGAGCGTGGCGGCTCCGTTGGCATTCTCGCTGGCCCTCTTTTTCAGACCATGTGCCAGTTATTTTGACTCTTGAGGAGAGGGCACGGGAGACCAGCTTGCAGTTGAGGATCCCAGAGAGGATTCCCGGTCTTTCTGAGGACATTGAGAGGATTTGGCATGATAGCCAGAGCTCTGACCTGGATGCAGCAGGCCAGTGTGCCCAGGGACTCATCGAGCTTAGCTCTTTTTTGCACGCTGTAGCCTTGACACGGCTGGGAGAGACACGAGAGCGGGAGCGTCGCTTGAGACGTAGCCTTGCTTCGCTCCAGCGCCTTCACGAGTAGCAGTCTACATGTGAGTGGGTGGCGTCCCAGCTGAGCCAGGCACGCCAGGAGGTTAGAGAGGTAGAGGAGCAGAGACATGAGTTCTATGATCGCCAGGCCTCTCAGTGGACGCAGCTTGGTGATAGAGTGACTGGGGAGTTCTTTGAGATTATCGGACCCTGCCATGCTCGAGCAGGAGTATGCCAACTCAAGAGGCAGGACGGATCGTTAGCCACTGAGCCCGGGGAGATCAGAGCCATTGCCACTGAGTTCTATAGAGACCTGCTTTCAGCGGAGCTAGCCACGGAGGCAAGTGATGCTTGCAAAGAGACTGTGTGGGCCCATGTGCAGAGGAGTGTCACAGATCGTATGCGCACAGTTCTGGGTCACAGATCGTATGTGCAGAGGAGCGTCACAGATCGTATGCGCACAGTTCTGGGTGAGCCTCTTTCAGAGGATGAGCTTGTTGAGGCTTTGAGGGTCCTTCCGCGCCATAGTTGCTCTGGGTAGGACGGATTAACGCCTGCCTTTTTTATGCGCTATTGGGACCTTCTGGGGCCAGGCCTCCGCAGGGGCTTTCAGTATGTTTTGGACACTGGGGTGATGCCGCAGAGCTTTTCAGAGGGCTTGATCTTTCTTATCCCCAAGGGGGAGGGAGTGTCAGATTATATTCGGCATTGGAGACCTATTACGATCCTCAATACTGTCTACAAGGTCCTGGCAAACGCCTTGAGTTTGAGGATCCAGTCCTTCCTTGGATTCATGCTACCCAGACAGGATTCGTCAAGGAGCGCAGTATCCTTGACAACATTTTCACCTTTTGGGAGGCGACGGCCCGAGCTAGATTTCTCGGTGAGAACCTGGTCGTGATGCTTCTCGATTTTGAGAAGGCATACGATAGAGTCGATTGGGGCTTCTTAGAGGACACTATGCTTCGCCTGGGTTTTGAGCCAGTCTGGATTCGAGGAGTGGCGGCTCTATATTCCACAGCTCGTAGCCAGGTGCTGATGGCAGGAGGATGGGGGCCGAGTTTTGAGTTGACCAGATCAGTCCGTCAGGGGTGCCCTCTCGCCCTGTTTCTTTTTCTCTTCTTTGCTGAGGCTATGAGCATGTATCTGACGGCAGAGGAGGTTGGTTTGAGAGGACTCTAGCTCCGGGGTGAGGACCTACTCGATTCTGAGTTTGCTGATGACACGGGATTGTTTTTGCATGGCCAGGAGGCCAATCTTCAGAGGGCAGAGCAGTCGCTACAGGTTTTTGGTGCAGCTTCGGGAGCATTGATCAATTGGTGCAAGACAGTGGCCTTTTGGATGAGTAGCGCTCCCACTCCGGCATGGAGCCCAGACCCGGGTTTTAGATGGATTTCTCCTGGCACAGCAGTGCGGTATTTGGGATGCCAGATTGGACTTGATTTGTCACCTGAGCAGCAGATCGCCTCGCTTTTTCTGAGCATTCGGAAGAAGCTTTTGTATTGGAGTACAGCTCGGCTATCCTTGGCTAGGAGGGTGGTGGTGACAAATCAGGTGCTTTTAGCGACCATGTGGTACATCACGTCTTGCTGGATCTTCTCGAGCTCTTGCATCAGCCAGGTACAGAGGCTGATTAGGAACTTTCTTTGGTCTGGGTGGGATGGTCAGCCAGCCCGGGCTAAGGTTGCTTGGACAGTTATTACTCTTTCGCTGGCCGAGGGGGGCTTGGGCATTATAGATCCAGTTGATCAGAGCAGAGCCTTACTTGGGAAGCTTATTGTTCGGGGGCTGCTTCCACGCGCTGAGCCTTGGAAGGAGCTTCTTTTTCAGCGACTGCAGGCTAGGGCTCCCCTAGCAGGGGGCACTTGGGCACTTGAGATACGATGGATCTTCATAGAGATGAGGAGGACAGGCCTCAGTAGAGGATGGGAGGATAGATTTGCCTTGAGCATTCTGCGAGCTTGGGAGCTGCTGAGACCGGGGATTTCTCAGAGACCTCCTACTTGTGATGAGGAGCGGGCCAGACAGCCGCTCATTTGGAGCCCCGCGGTACGCATAGAGCAGGGTCATATGCTGGGTTCTCGGCCTCGTCTAGCCTGAGGACCATTGGCGGTGTCAGGCGTTTTTCTGAAAGGTGTTTCGGGCTTGTGTACATATGGATGCGTGGCATGTGTGAAAGGTTTGGCTTTGAATGTGTTGGCAGGTGTACAGGGTGGACGGTTCTGCTGTGAGCATGTACAGGCTTGTGTGGAGTAAGGTCCGCTGGAGGTGGTTTCAACTGTTCGGTCGCTTGGTTGTGTGCGCGTCCAAGAATGAGTGGGCACTGGAAGGTTATGTTGGAAGATGTGGAAGCATGAGGGCTATAAAATATTGAAGAGGCCAGTGTTGCCTTGGACATGGTGTGAAAGCATTGAGGGTGGCCATCCATTAGGAGAGGAGCAAAATAAAAAATAATAATAATATTGATGTGGCCAACTAAAGCAATAGCCACGTAGAGGATAACCGTGCTGCCAGCGCAGACGTTCGGGAAGGTGGTCGCAGAGAAAGTCGGGGGCTAGCTGGTGAAGAGCAACCGCGGAGAGAGAACAAGGCGGCCACAGAGGATCGCAGTGAAGAAGAAGGGCTGGAAGGCCACCTTTGTGTGCGGAAGAAGTGCCAATACTGTTATCACAGGTTGGTGCCACAGAAGTGACGGGCTGGTGTGAGCGATGTTAGCTGGTGGGGCGACTGGAGACGTCGACGCCAGGCTTGGCTGGAGCGGATAGCGCTGCTGCAGGTGAGAGCAAAAGGTCCGTCAGGGGTTAGTGCACAGGCTGGTGAGACTCTATTGGCCTTGCCGACGGGCTGGCGACTGTGGAGGGCCGACGTGTGAGTGGGTGCTGATAGCAAGAGAGAGCTGCTGCTGGCGGCTCTTGAAGTGGTGGTGAGCGTGGAGACGCAAAGTGGGCGTGAAGGCGCAAGGGTGATGTGCAGCTATTGGTGTTAAAGGTACTGCAGGCGTGCAGAGAAGACCACTAGAGGAGCGTGGAGCACAGCCGTGTGTGGGAGAGGAGAGCATGGGTGAGTGCCTTTGAGGTGTTGGCACAACAGAGGAAGAGCTGGATGTGCAGTTGCAGGTGCAGCTGGATGCAAGACAAAGGAAGGTGACAGGCTGGTAAAGCGTTGGCTGGTGTGGGCCGCGTAGGTGAAGCCGACAGTGGACAGCGTGAGCGGGTGTCGAGTGAAGCAGAGAAAAAGATAGGTGTTGCTGCTTGGTGGTGGGGCTGATAGCATTGCAGAGGAAGTGGTTGGCAGAGGATCAGCAGAGACAGAGAGAGAGAGAGAGAGAGATGATGGTGTAGTTGTTGCTGGCGACACACACAGAAGTGATGGGCTGCAGAGAGTTGAGGGTTAGCTGGTGGGGCGCCTTCTGAAGAGTGAGTGGCCGGGTTCTTTCTGGTGTGATTGGCACAGCATGCAGGCGAGAGGTTCGCGGTGTATCCTCAGCAATGACAGGCCTGAGTGTTTGTAATGGTTGTGTGAGTAAGGCTTCTGTGTCGGGAGAAGCTTGTATGATGTGTTTTCTGGGAATATAATTGCTTGGTGTTTGCCTTGGTCTATGGTGTCCCTGTTTTGTGCTGTCTGTCTGGCGTGGGTTGGGTGGTGAACTGTGAGAGTGTGTTCCAGCCGGTGGCTAGTGGTGCCTCCGTTGTGTTCGTATTTTCCAAGTTTGGGAGGTGAAGGGCTATAGAGGCAGTGTTCTTTTCTTCTTTTTTTCACCTCACATTCTTCTGGTGCCTCCATAGAGGAGAGCTTTGGTGTTGTTCTTTGCCTAGAAGGGTGTATGTCTCACTGAGGAGAGCTCAAGGATTGTTTGCAGGTTTTCATGATGTGGTCTTATCCAGAATTTCATGGCAGGAAGGGTGAAGATGTGTGTGACTTTTTGGAGCAGATGGAGTTGGCATGCATTAGCAATCATGTAACAGATGAAGAGCAGGTTTTGAGGTTGATAAAGATTTTCTTGAAGGGAGATGCCCGAAGCTGGCTTAAGAATTTTGAAGTACAGGATGCGGCATGTGAGATACATGGTGTTTTGACCTTAGACAGGTTGAAAGAAGGCATTTTGGAGCGTTTTCAGCAAGTGGAGGATTCTAGTGTGCTTTGGCAGGAGTTGAGCATCTTGAAGCAGGTCCATGGGCAATCACTGGATGATTTTGTGAAGGTATTTACATGTTTGTGGGGTAAGTGGTGTATGACATTGAAGCAGGGAGTTCCTCCTATGTTTCTGAAGAAGAGCTTGTTTATTGATGGTTTGCTACTCCATTTGAGGGTCAGGGTTGAGTTGAAGAGTCCCAAGTCATTTGATGATGCAGTTAGGGTTGCTAGGGAAAAGGAAGGCAAGATTTTGAAGCAGATGGAGATGGGTATTTATCCGTATGAAGGTGTTGTGTCTGCAAGGAATATGCATGTAAATTTGGTTGAGGTGGATAAGAGTCCTATGCAAAGTTTGATTAAACAGGAGCCTCAAAGGCCGATACAGGTGCAAAGGGGGATGTTTTATGTGCCTTTTGATTTTTTTCAAAAGTTTTTAAAGCAGGTGAAGGTGGATGAAAAGCAGGTGAAGGAGCAAAGTGAAGATAAGAAGTTGCCAGTGGATTCTTCTTTGGATTTGGACGTCATAGCTGTTCATGACAGTGATTTAGAAGGCCCTATTGAAGAGCATTCGGATCTGGATGACATGCATGTACAGGGAAGCAAAGAGGATGATGCCTTGGGATTGGCTGATGATAAGAAGGAAGAGGAGTTGGATACAGAAAGGGAGGAGGATGGGGTAGAGACTTTTGATGAAGTGAAGATGGTTTGCAATGCGGATGTGGAGAGCATGGAGGAAGATCCTATCATTATGGATTTTCTTGGACAGCTTGATGGTGGTCTGGTACCTGTGATGAATGGTATGGATGTTTTTCCATTTGATGCATTATGTGCTGGGGAGTCTTTGGATGATGATACCAGGGGGGTTGGCAACACTCAGGAAGGTATGTATGTAGATTTGGCTGATGAAGAGCGTTGTGAGGTGAGTATTGTGCTTGAGGATGATATATGGGAAGTTGCTAGCCTTGATGAACAGGAGCCAGAGGTGGAGATGGATGCAGACATGGTTGAGAGGTTTTGAAGACGAGGAGGTTTGTTATGGGTGAAGTGGACGTGGATGATTTTCTGATGCATGTGGTTGATGTTTGGTATGCAGTGATACAGCCATTGGTTTTAACAGATACTGGGGAATGGGATGGTGAGTTGCTGTTTCCTTTTGATCCTGGTGGATAGCTATTGGACTTTATGCTTTTGCTGTTGAGCATGAATGCTCTAGCAGATGGGGGGGTTGGCAAAGTATGTCGGGCGTTTTTCTGAAAGGTGTTTCGGGCTTGTGTACATATGGATGCGTGGCATGTGTGAAAGGTTTGGCTTTGAATGTGTTGGCAGGTGTACAGGGTGGATGGTTTTGATTTGGGCTTATACAGGCCTGTTCGGAGTGAGGTCAGCTGGAGGTGGTTTCAACTGTTCGGTCGCTTGGTTGTGTGCGCGTCTTATAAAAAAGTATGTTAGGCGTTTTTCTTAAAGATATTTTGGGCTTGTGTACATACGTGTGCATGGCAGGTGTGAAGAGTTTGGCCATGGAATGTGTTGGCAGATGTACAAAGAGAACGGTTTGGCTTTGGGCTTGTTGCAGGCCTGTCCGGAATGTGGTTGGCTGAAGATGGTTTCAGCTCCTTAGTCACTCGATTGTGTGTGCGTCCAAGAGATAATTGGGCACTGAAGGTTGCAATTTGAGAAGTATGTGGAGACATGAGCAATTAAAGTTGAAAGAGAAGCAAGGTAGCCTTGAGAATTGGTGTGAGAAGAAATATAATTGGTGGCCATCTTTTAAAAAATAAAAAAAATGATATTGACGTGGCTAATTTGAGAATCGCCACATGGCTGTTTACGTAGCCGCCAGCGAAGGGCCTCTAGAAGTTGGCCGGCACGTGAAGAGACAGCGTGAGCGGGTGATGCGCAGCTGCAAACAGATAAAGGTGAAGTCGCCTTGTGATATTAGTGGGGGGCTCTGATCGAATTGCAGAGAAGAAGGCGAAGGGGAGCGCCATGCTGCAACTAGAGTTTGAGGGCCTCTAGAAGCGAAGAGACAGCGTGAGCGGGTGATGCGCAGCTGCAAACAGATAAAGGTGAAGTCGCCTTGTGATATTAGTGGGGGGCTCTGATCGAATTGCAGAGAAGAAGGCGGAGGGGAGCACCATGCTGCAACCAGAGTTTGGGGGCCTCCCGTGTGAAGAGTAGCGGAGCCTGGAGCGGACAGAGTCGACGCCTTCTGTGAGGAGGCCGCCTTGTGACGACTGGGTGATGTGGAGCGCAGCTGAGGAGCGCTGAAAGTAGCATTGCAAAGGGTGGTCAGGTGAGGCTGGCCGTGTGGGAGCTAGTGGAAGCACTGGCGGGCATCAAAGAGCGAAGGGTGGCCGTTTGGGGTACAAGAGCGGTGGGGACCAGTGGAGCGCAGCCGTGTGTGAGCGTGGAGAGCAAACAAAGGCTGAAGGTAGTCACCTTGGGCTGGCGTTGCCGCCTAGTTTGAAAGGAAGGGTAATCGTGGCAGATCTGCAGGTGAGAAGGTTGCCGCCTGGAAGAGAGAGGTGTTTAAGCGAAGAGAGCCAGGGTGGTGGCCGCCTTGTAAAAGGAGGGAGAGGCTTCTTCGAAGGTCGGCGCAGAGCTACTGGGAGGCCTTGGAGGTGATGATAAAGAGCTGGATGTGCAGTTGCGGGTGCAGCTGGATGCAAGACAAAGGAAGGTGACAGGCCGGCAAACGAGGGCTGGTGTGGGCCGCTAGGTGAAGCCGGAAGTGGGAGCACAGGTAGGTGCTGGAGACAGGACAGTGTGGCTGCTTAGCTGGTGGGGCCGGTAGCATTGCAGAGGAAGGGTTTGAAGTGAGGCTGGCAGAGGATCAGCACAGAGAGAGAGAGAGAGAGAGAAAGAAAGAAAGAAAGAAAGAAAGATTTTATTAACGTCTTCCAAAAGACCGAACTCGGCCTATGAGACAAATCGGAGTACCTATATGGGGTATCCTCTGTCATCCCAACAAAATGAAAAAGTACTGAACAAAAAAAGCTGAATCTGGGTGTGCAAGGGATGGAGCTCTACTACTAGGAGAATGCAAAGCTATATGCATGTAGTATACAATCATGATATGCAACCTAGCTAGCTCCATCCTGTACCATACTGGGGATATAAAATGGTATACATCAGTGAAGGGGGTGTCCACAGCTCCCTGAAGAACATGCCTGGGTGTGCTCTGAAGCGAGCCAGTCGCTCCGCACCCTCTCTGTGAAAGTGAGCTCTGATCTCTGTCATCTCTCTCTGGTATAGGCGTGGTGTCCGAAAGCCAGGTGTCCTCTGTCTCCTGCGGGCTCTAAGTGTCTCTGCTCTCTGGAGAGTAATTTCCTGCTGTATAGGGGCCAGGAGGGGGATGGATCTCTGAAAAAATGTAGTAATCTGTGTCTGTCGCCCCCCCTCTGGAGCTGTCTGAGCCTGTAATAATGTCTCTCTGTGGCGCTGTATGTCTAGAATAAATCTCCCGAGTATGCGCTGGTCTGCTGCCTCAAAGATCTGGCGTAGGGAATGTGGCTCTCTGAATAAAATGGGATATCTCTCTCTGATGGCTGTATATGCTCTGCATCTGCATACATAATGCTCCTCACTCTCCACCTCCTCTCTGCACAATCTGCATACCCTCTCCTCTCGGGGGATCCGTGCTACTCTGCCAGTCTCAATCTCCAATCGGTGTGATGAAACTCTGAGCTGACCAATAGCCACTCGGGAGCCGTGTGGTAAAAAGCCCTCCATGTATCTAGGCCTCTCTATAAATCCATCATCAGTGATACTCATGAAGTGATCTCTGTAGTATAGCATCTTCGGTGGAAGAGGCTGTGTAGGCGATATCCATGTCTCTCGTGTATAGAGCTGCCATAGATCCTGTCTCAATACTCTGTTCCTCTCACTATGAGAGAGATGGATATGTGGTGCATCCCTGTCATACTGGAATGGTGGTAGATGATCCATGTCTAGGCCATGCTGTGAGAACCAATGTGTGACCTGTGCATACCATGATCCTCTGTCTCCTGCCTCAGCCAGCTGTGAGAACCAATGTGTGACCTGTGCATATCATGAGAGAGAGAGATGTTGGTAGCTGCTGCTAGTGGCGACACATGCAGAAGTGATGGGCTACAGAGAGTTGAGGGCTAGCTGGTGGGGCGCCTTCTGAAGAGAAGTGGTCGGGTTCTTTCTGGTGTGATTGGCACAGCAGGCAGACGAGTGGATCATGTGGTGGGGATGTGGTGTATCCTCGGCAGTAAATCCAGGCCTGAGTCAGTGTTTGTAAGTTGTGTGAGTAAGGCTTCTGTGTCGGGAGAAGCTTGTATGAAATGTTTTGACTGGGAATATATTGCTGGGTGTTTACTTTGGTCTATGGTGCCCCTGTTTTGTGTTGTCTGTCTGGCGTGGGTTGGGTGGTGAAGAGTGAGAAGTGTTCCAGCTTGTGGCTGGTGGTGCCCCCGTTCGTGTTTGTGTTTCCAAGTTTTGGAGGTGAAGGGCTATAGAGGCAGTGTTCTTTTTTCTTTTTTTCACCTCACATTCTTCTGGTGCCCCCACTGAGGATAACTCTGGTGTTGTTCTTTGCCTAGAAGGGCGTATGTTTCACTGAGGAGAGCTCAGGGATTTTTACAGGTTTTCATGATGTGGTTTTATCTAGAATTTCATGGCAGGAAGGATGAGGATGTGTGTGACTTTTTGGAGAAAATGGAGTTGGCATGCATTAGCAATCATGTGACAGATGAAGAGCAGGTTCTGAAGCTGATAAAGATTTTCTTGAAGGGAGATGCCCGAAGCTGGCTTAAGGATTTTGAAGCACAGGATGCGGCATGTGAGCTACATGGTGTTTTGACCTTAGACAGGTTGAAAGAAGGCCTTTTGGAGCGTTTTCAGCAAGTGGAGGATTCTAGTGTGCTTTGGGAGGAGTTGAGCATCTTGAAGCAGGTCCATGGACAATCACTGGATGATTTTGTGCAGGTATTTACATGTTTGTGGAGTAAGTGGTGTATGACATTGAAGCAGGAAGTTCCTCCTATGTTTCTGAAGAAGTGCTTGTTTATTGATGGTTTGCTACCCCATTTAAAGGTCAGGGTTGAGTTGAAGAATCCCAAGTCATTTGATGATGCTGTTAGGATTGCTAGGGAAAAGGAAAGCAAGGTTTTGAAGCAGATGGAGATGGGTATTTATCCGTATGAAGGTGTTGTGTTTGCAAGGGATATGCATGTGAATTTGGTTGAGGTGGGTAAGAGTTCTATGCAAGGTTTGATTAGAAAGGAACCTCAAAGGCCTATACAGGTGCAAAGGGGGATGTTTTATGTGTCTTCTGATTTTTTTCCAAAGTCTTTAAAGCATGTACAGGTGGATGAGAAGCAGGTGAAGGAGCAAAGTGAAGATGAGGAGTTGCCAGTGGATTCTTCTTTGGATTTGGACGTTGTGGCTGTACATGACAGGGATCTGGATGACATGCATGCACATGGAAGCAAAGAGGATGATGCTTTGGGATTGGCTGATGATAAGAAGGAAGAGGAGCTGGATACAGGATGCTTTGAAGATGATTCTTTGTCAGATTCTACAAGGGAGGAGGATGGGGTAGAGACTTGTGGTGAAGTGAAGATGGTTTGTGATGCGGATGTAGAGAGCATGGAGGAAGACTCCATTATTATGGATTTTCTTGGACAATTGGATGGTGGTATGGTACTTGCAATGACTGATGTGGATGTTCTTCCGTTTGATGCATTATGTGCTGGGGAGTCTTTGGACAATGATACTAGGGGGGTTGGCAACACTCAAGAAGGTATGCATGAAGATTTGGCTGATGAAGAGCGTTGCGAGGTGAGTATTGTGCTGGAGGATGATGTATGGGAAGTTGCTAGCCTTGATGAACAAGAGCCAAAGATGGAAATGGATGCATATATGGTCGAGAGTGTAACTAAGGCTTCTTTGCGGGTTGCTGAAATGCTAAAAGCAAAGTCCCTGGATGACAAGGGTTCTGAACCAGCTGAGTTGTATGGTTGTGAGGAGATGCCTATATTACAAGAGCTGGAAGTGCTTGTGGACACTGCTGTTGGAAAGGATCTGGATTTTTGTGTGCATAAAGGTCAAGATGCTGGAACCTCGCCTTCACTGGTGTTGATGGATGGGATGCTAGATGCTGCAATGCCACAGGTTTTAAAGACGAGGAGGTTTGTTGTGGGTGAAGTGGACGTAAAAGATTTTGTGGCTATGGTTGATGTTTGGTATGCAGTGATGCAGCCATGGTGTTTCATAGATATTGGGGAATGGGATGCTGACTTGGAGATGTTCCCTTTTGATCCTGGTGGATAGCTCTTGGATTTTATCTTTTGCTGCTGAGCATGAATGCTCTAGCAGATGGGGGGCTTGGCAAAGTATGTCAAGCGTTTTTCTTAAAGATATTTTGGGCTTGTGTACATACGTGTGCATGGCAGGTGTGAAGAGTTTGGCCATGGAATGTGTTGGCAGATGTACAGAGAGAACGGTTTGGCTTTGGGCTTGTTGCAGGCTTGTCCGGAATGTGGTTGGCTGAAGATGGTTTCAGCTCCTCAGTCGCCCGATTGTGTGCGCGTCCAAGAGATAATTGGGCACTGAAGGTTGCAATTTGAGAAGTATGTGGAGACATGGGCAATTAAAGTTGAAAGAGAACCAAGGTAGCCTTGAGAATTGGTGTGAGAAGAAATAGAATTGGTGGCCATCTTTTAAAAAATAAAAAAAATGATATTGACGTGGTTAATTTGAGAATCGCCACATGGCTATTTATGTAGCCGCCAGCGAAGGGCCTCTAGAAGTTGGCCGGCACATGAAGCGAAGAGAGAGCGTGAGCGGGTGATGCGCAGCTACAAACAGATAAAGGTGAAGTCGCCTTGTGATATTAGTGGGGGGCTCTGATCGAATTGCAGAGAAGAAGGCGGAGGGGAGCACCATGCTGCAACCAGAGTTTGGGGGCCTCCCGTGTGAAGAGTAGCGGAGCTTGGAGCGGACAGAGTCGACGCCTTCTGTGAGGAGGCCGCCTTGTGACGACTGGGTGATGTGGAGCGCAGCTGAGGAGCGCTGAAAGTAGCATTGCAAAGGGTGGTCAAGGTGAGGCTGGCCGTGTGGGAGCTAGTGGAAGCACTGGCGGGCGTCAAAGAGCGAAGGGTGGCCGTTTGGGGTACAAGAGCGGTGATACGCTGGGGACCAGTGGAGCGCAGCCGTGTGAGCGTGGAGAGCAAACAGAGGCTGAAGGTAGTCACCTTGGGCTGGCGTTGCCGCCTAGTTTGAAAGGAAGGGTGATCGTGGCAGAGCTGCAGGTGAGAAGGTTGCCGCCTGGAAGAGAGAGGTGTTTAAGCGAAGAGAGCCAGGGTGGTGGCCGCCTTGTAAAAGGAGGGAGAGGCTTCTTCGAAGGTCGGCGCAGAGCTACTGGGAGGCCTTGGAGGTGATGATAAAGAGCTGGATGTGTAGTTGCAGGTGCAGCTGGATGCAAGACAAAGGAAGGTGACAGGCCGGCAAACGAGGGCTGGTGTGGGCCGCTAGGTGAAGCCGGAAGTGGGAGCCCAGGTAGGTGCTGGAGACAGGACAGTGTGGCTGCTTAGCTGGTGGGGCCGGTAGCATTGCAGAGGAAGGGTTTGAAGTGAGGCTGGCAGAGGATCAGCAGAGAGAGAGAGAGAGAGAGAGAGAGAGAGAGAGAGAGAGAGAGAGAGAGAGAGAGAGAGAGAGATGTTGGTAGCTGCTGCTGGTGGCGACACATGCAGAAGTGATGGGCTACAGTGAGTTGAGGGTTAGCTGGTGGGGCGTCTTCTGAAGAGAAGTGGCCGGGTTCTTTTTGGTTTGATTGGCACAGCAGGCAGACGAGTGGATCATGTGGTGATTGGGGATGTGGTGTATCCTCGGTAGTAAATCCAAGCTTGAGTCAGTGTTTGTAAGTTGTGTGAGTAAGGCTTCTGTGTCGGGAGAAGCTTGTATGAAATGTTTTGATTGGGAATATATTGCTGGGTGTTTACTTTGGTCTATGGTGCCCCTGTTTTGTGCTGTCTGTCTGGCATGGGTTGGGTGGTGAAGAGTGAGAAGTGTTCCAGCTTGTGGCTGGTGGTGCCCCCGTTCGTGTTTGTGTTTCCAAGTTTGGGAGGTGAAGGGCTATAGAGGCAGTGTTCTTTTTTCTTTTTTTCACCTCACAGCGGCAGGCCCAGCACGCAGTTTTGGAACTGGCAGGCCTTCTGCAGTCTCCCAGAGGAGATCCAGGTGGAGAGGCTGAGTCACTTCAGAGGGGGGCTGATCATGAGGGATGACATTCAAGAGGCACTCATTGAGGAGTGGTTCACGCCTTTCGAGCCAGCGTCCCCACGGTGGATGGGAGCCTTTACACAGTTGGAGATCCTGATTGCTGTCAGAGCTTGCACTGAGGATGGTAGATGCCTCTACTATGAGATCCAGGATGAGGGCAGACTCCAGAGAGTGGAGGTGGAGTCGCCTTTGGTTGCAGAGTGCGTCTTTCAGAGGATATGGGTAGTGGCCGCCGCTTCCCGGAAGTGGCATATTGATCTAGACCCTACAGATTTGGACTCTGTTTGGCGCATATGGGCATATGCTGCGCGCCCCTTGGCCCGGCTCCAGTGGGACCCTGGCGAGTACAAGTGGCATGATCCTTATGCGTTCCCCGAGGCCACAGAGATTACCTTTTTCCAGTACACTGTTCGGTTGGGGAGGCATATTTTGTCTGCAAGGAGGATGGTCTCTCCAGTTGCATCGGAGCATTGGCGGCTACAGGGACTCTCACAGGAGTTCCTGGAGGATTTTTGGACCAGGCTCTTGGCTAGTCGACAGGCACGCAGGATCTGGAGTTTCCAGTGGCTGGTGGCCCACAGGGGCTCTGCAGTTGGCACTGGCTTGTCTACAGTGGTCTTCCGGCGGCCTGCGTCCGATGCGGCCACCCATTGGAGACACAGAGACACTGCCTATGGGACTGTCCACAGGCGCAACAGATTTGGCTGCGGATGCTGCGCAGTTTGGTCCCCCTCTTTCCAGAGGGCATGTATACGTGGGGTGCCGTTGCTTGGTCGACTTCGTTAGGACCTGCTCTCGGATATGAGACGGAGCAGGACAGCTAGGCCATCAGATTCATTAGGGGCCAGCCTCGCCTTGTTCCTTCACCGGATTTCTTGTTCGCCAGCTGGACACAGGAGAGGGATCTACGATGGGAGCTCCTCAGTAGCCTCACCATTTGGTTCACCTGGAGGGCCCGATGTTTTAGGGCCTTTGAGGAGAGACTGGAGCCACCAGCAGAGACTGTTCGGGGGATTTGGCAGGAGTTCATCCACACCCTGCAAGGACAGTATGACCTCATCCAGGGCGATTCGGATGCAGCGATCTTGCGACGCCAGGCCTTTCACACCACTTGGCACAGCGGCCCCTTCTATACCCTACACGCGGGTATCCCCCGCTAGCATTACAGGCCACCTGTTTGGATCCCCCCCCCCCACTATTGTATGATATAGCCTCTTAGTTATCTGTACTGATATTTGTACTTTTTTGCACCTAGGGAGAGTCTCCCTAGCTGCCTTGATTGGATCTCTGCTCTGCCTTCTTATGAGCAGGAGAGTTTTTGTAGCCCAGCGGGCGTTTTATATAGCTAATGAAAGGATCTTTTCTCGGAAAAAAAAAAAGTCCAGGCTGATGTGAACTCACTTTTAAAATTATAAGTGTGTCCGCGCACACTTTAAGTGAATGTGAACCCTGCACCCAATAAACCTTAGTAACATGAAATAATGAATAAATTGGGTTAAGTGTGCACACTTACCACTTGCAAAACACATAAGGAAACCATATGAGTCCCAAACAGGTGTGCACACGCGTACCCATGGGTTGTCGAGGCGTCCCCGGTGCCCGTGGACATTCATAGGCAAAATACCAAGCAATGTCCACGCATCAAAAACAAGTCATCCATGCATGTGTAACTCACATACATATGTTGGTGCACAAACATAGTGGATGAAATCTCCCAACTTACATCTTGTACATCCAACTAGCCCATTCACAGGTGTCGTGCACACAGGACCAAAAAGTACTCACTAGGGTAACCACCCTTCCATGAGTCCAGAGTCACTCACCAGGGTTACCACCCTTCCATGAGTTCATAAATCATGCCAGGAACTCACACCAGGATACCAATCCTTCCATGGAGCCCTTCCACATGTATTCAATCATGACATCATTCTAGACGTCTACCAGAGAAGTGGTGACGTAATTCGGGACCTCATACGGTGTACAGTTCTCATCTCTCTCTCTCATATCTCTCTAAAGTTTGAAGTATTAAAGTAGATTGCTAAACTCACGAAACTCAGAATACAGAAGACGGTGTGAGCATTTGTGTGATAGGATCCTCCAATATGAAGACTTCCACTGCATGTTACGTTGGTATCAGATTCAGCATGTCCACACACACCGTATCCTAGCGTGAGGGTATCCTTGGATGGTCAGATTGCGTTCTGGCACGACCACCGACTTCAGCATCATGTCTATAGAGGAGAGTACCCATCAGCCAGAAGAAGTCTCCCCCAAGGAGACCTTGCTCTTCCGACTGCAGTAGACACATAGCTCTTCTAAGTTCTTAGAGCTCAGAACCAGCTGCTCTTGGAGTGTCTCCAACTCTTGAAAGCAGCAGCAACACGTCCTCCTCCGCCTCCAGTAGCCCTCGACTACATCTCCCTCTTCTTTTAGATGGAACAACAAAGAAGAGAAGACGAGTCCCAAAGGAGAGAAGAAAAAGCAGAAGGAGAAGCAAGAAAACAACAAGAAAAAGCAGAAAGATGGGACTACGAGGAACCCCAACGCAGGATCGACGAAGATCGGCGTCAGGTTGAACTCGTCGCTCTGGAGCACTAACGAGAGCTCGATCGAGAACGTCTAGAGATGGATTGAGCATTGACTATGACCGAGTTCAGAAGATTCTGGACTGGCCTATACCGCGAACAGTGAAACAACTTCGTTCTTTTCTCGGTTTTGTTGTTTTTCTTCAAAAATCTGTGCGAGAGTACTCTCAGCTCACACTACCGATGATCGACTTGTTGAAAGGTCGTGGACGTAAGTCAAATCAGCCTATCACTTGGAATAACGATTTGGATATGGCCTTCAAACTTTTGAAAGATAAAGTCAAGGAAGCACCTATCTTAGCATTACCCGATCCTAGTCGGCCTTATGTTCTTGAAACTGATGCCAGCGACTATGCCATCGGGGTTGCTCTATTTCAAGATGGTAGACTTGTTGCTTTTGAAAGTAAAAAGCTAGACGACACTCAATCTCGTTGGCTAATCCTTGAAAAGGAGCTTTATGCTGTGATTCACGCTCTAAAGGTTTGGAGACATTATTTATATGGCTCTAAGTTTGTGGTATTGACTGATCATCAGTCAATCAAGTATGTGTGTGATGCAGATGATTTGAAAGGAAGGAAAGCTCGTTGGACTGAGTTAATGCAAGATTTTGATTTTGAGATTCGTTATCGTAAAGGGTCCATGAATAGTGTTGCAGATGCGCTTAGTCGAATTAGAGAGGTGAATACTTTGTCGTTCATCGAGATTTCTACTGACTTATTTAAGTCATTGAGAGAGCTTTGCAGGACTGATAGTTATTTTGGTCCATTTTGGCAGAAGATCCAGGATGGGAGCTTATTGATTGACCAAGACTTGATGACTGAACAGCCTACCATTCAGGCTGCAGGAGGCTAGTGGATGATTCGGAATGGTTTACTATTCTGTAATAACAAAATTTGTGTACCACAGATCTCGGACATTAGGTCCAAGATTCTTAAGGAGTGTCATGACGCCCCTTCTGCTGGACATCCTGGGGTACACAGGACACTATCGTTAGTGAACCACACTTTTTATTGGCCAAAGATGAAAGGGTATGTAGAAGATTATGGTCTCAAGTGTCAAGTTTGTCAAGCAAATAAAGCTGAACTCTTTAGACAGGCTGGGTTGTTGCATCCTTTGTTGCAAATCCCAAGTAATAAATGGGAAAGTATTTCCATGGATTTTATTACCGGATTGCCAAGAACACATCAAGGCCACGATTCTATTTGGGTTGTGGTAGATCGCTTGACAAAAATGGCTAGATTTTTACCGACCCGGAAGACTATTACAGCTACGCAATTAGCACGGCAGTTTATCGAGCAATTGTTTAGACTGTACGACGGGTTACCGCAGGACATAGTCAGTGATAGGGACTCTAAGTCTACGAGTGATTTTCGGAAACTTATTTTTGAGAAGTTGGAAACAACTTTGAATTTGAGTTTCTCAGATCATTCTCAATCTGATGGCCAGACTGAAAGAGTGAATCAGATTTTGGAGGATATGCTTCGAGCATATGTATCCAAAAAGCAGAGTTCATGGGAGGATTATCTTCCTATGTTAGAATTTGCATATAACAGTATTAAGCATACGAGTACAGGTTTTAGTTCTTTCATGCTTATGTATGGTTTTCAACCTAGATCACCTGTTACAGTAGGATTCTCAGGACTTCAGCATGATGCAGCACGTAATTTTTTACAAGATATGCAAGAAATGTTACAAGTTACGAAGGAATCTATTAGAAGTGCTTAAGATCGAGACAGATGTTATTCTAATAGATATCGTTCACCCAGAGAGTTCTCTGAAGGAACGATGGTGTATTTGCGAGTTCCGAAAGATTCCGAGACTTTACGGACAGGTTGATCTCCGAAATTATCCTCTAGATACTGTGGACCATTTCGTATTACACGACAGATTGGTTCAGTTGCATATGAACTGGATTTGCCTTCTCATGTGAAAGTTCATCCTATATTTCATGTCAGTAGACTTAAGGAAGTATTGGGTGGAACAGACCAGTTAGTTACTCCTCAAGAAATTATAGATGTCGAAGACATGACATTTGTTCTACACGAACCTGAAAAGATTCTTGGATTTCGTGAAAGAAGATTGCGTAATACGCTTATCACGGAATACGAGATCAAGTGGAAGGATCGTGTTGAGGAGGACGCTACATGGGAGACATTGACTACTCTTCAGAGAGATTACCCTGGCTTCTTAGTGAGCTCAGGAGTGAGCTCTTAGAGGAAGGGGAGGTTGATTGGCGAGCTGAGTTAGGGATAGACTAACGGGCGGGCGTCCAAGTGTGGACGCCCGATGACCAGCCAAGAGCCTATAAAAGGGTGGCCAACGTTAGTCATTAGGGATATAGAGTCTCGTGTGTCTTTGTGAGAGCTCTATGGTCAGGAGCCTGGATCTAGTGCAGACACATCACGATGTAGAGATTGGTCGGTACGTCATCTAGTTAGCTCAGCTCGTGGCTCGGTGGGGACAGCCAAGTCTGTGGGCTTGCCCACGGCTGTCGTGGTTGGGAGGTGAGTCAGGCCTGCACCCCCTTCTTGTTTGTTTGGTTTGTTTGTAGGTTTCGAGTCTTGTACCGGGAGCGTTCTACGAGGAGATCCTATGGGGATTTGACATCATTTAGCAGTAAATCAGTTTATTCATCAATTTACTGCTCATTTTCCATTAGCTGGGATCACATATTAGAGTCCACGTAGTGGTTTCCCATCTCACTGGTGAGGCAATCACTTGGTGGCAGCATTGGTCTAATCTTTATACAGACCAGACCACAGGTGTCACAGCTTTTAGCTGGGATACCTTTGTCCATGACTTGAAGACCATATTCCTCTCGCCCCAGTACCATGGTCACTATGAAACTCGTTTCAGTGGCTTTGAAACTCGTTTCACGTTTTAGTGTTGAAACGTTTCGTGCGCACATTGAAACTATATCGTTTCATGTGGAGAAAAAGGTTGTGATTTTGTGTGCTTTTTAGTTTTTATAATTCTCTTTTTCCTTGTTTCGTCCTATTTGTTCTTTTCTCTTCTCTTTTGTATGTCTTCTTTGTTTTACTGATGACAATTATGCTAATATCATCTTATAACTATTGGCCAGTACCTTCACATTTTATGTATATGATCGTTTCAGTCCAACATTTCATTGTCCACCTACCTGGTGTTGAAACGTTTTGTTCCAAAATAAATCGTTTCAGCTTCGTTTCGTTTCGATAGTGAAACGTTTCGCGGTGACCTTGCCCAGTACATGACCGGTCTGGCAGATGAGTTCTATGGACTCAGACAGAACGGATCACCATTGCTTCAGTTTTTTGGCAAGGTTATTACTTTAGCACAGCAGTTACGGCTATGTGCCCAAGCCAAGATGGAGCAATTCATTCGTGGATTGGATCCTAACATTCGGTTCATAGTTCGCAACTTTGAACCCAGTACATATAACCGGGCATTGACTCTCACTCAGAATGAAGAAATTAAGATGAACGGAGGCAAGTCCAAGTAGTCATCCCAGTCCAGTACCAAACACCAGCAGCAGCAATCCACTGCACAGCCAGGGAAAGGTAATGCATCTTCTAAAGATGCTAAGAAGGATGGCAGTAATAGCTCCAAATCAGGGGTAAGAAAGATAAAGAATCTAAGCCTAAGAAAACCCTCGATGAAAAGGCTAAAGCAGGCATTACTGGAGGTTATCTTCCTCCAGAGGAGTAAAAGAAGTATAAGTCAGAAAACATATGTTTTTTTTGTCACATCACAGGGCATGGTAAGAAGGATTGCCACAAATGGCAAGCTGAACAAGCCGCCAAAGCTCCTTCTGCCACAGTTGCCACAGCATCCCCAGCTCCTCCAGCCAATGCGGTTCAACTTTTACCTTTTATGCATCCTATGCCATCCGTGGTATTTGATGCTAAGCAGGAGGGTGAGAGCGATGCTGTACAGAAAAGCCTCATCCGAGCTTATGGCTCTGCCGAGGGCCGACAGTTTGTAGTCCTTTTCAATATGGCAGTTCTGAGGACGCCATCTCTCCCCAATTGGCTAACAAAATGAGCTGCACATTAGTCCCATATCATCTGGATGTGGACGGGTTCACACCTGGTCTCCGCACCCACATTTCTCAGACGGCACAACAATTTACCTTTGACATTCAGAAGGCCTCATTCCAACGAGATTTCATTGTCTTGCCTCTGTTGGGGTGTGAAATGCTCTTAGGAATTCAATGGTTCCGTCAGTATGAGCCTATTCCCGATTGGGGGCAGGACACTTTTACTATCTGTAAAGGTTTTCCTGAGCTTGTCATGATTCGTGGGGATAGAAGCATTCTTGGCATCCCATTGATTTCGCATCTCTAGGCCAGACGAGCTATTCGCAAGGGAGCAGAAGGAGCACTACTTTATGTTCGTGCTCAAACAGCGTTTACCTCATTGGTAGCATCCATTTCATCTTCAGTCAGACCTCTTGTCCAGACATCAGGACATTATGCACAGGGACGAGCTTTCGCCCAGTCTCCCACCCTCTCGCCTTGAGGACCATCACATTGATTTGATCCCTGGATCGGATCCTCCTAGCAGGTTTCACCTCTTACCGACTTGCTTAAGGGGGTGAAGACTCGCAAGTAGAAAGTCTCAGTTATTACAGGCAAGGCACTTGATGCATTCTGTGCACTCCAGAAAGCTGTCTCAGAAGCGCCTGTAATAAAGTTAGCATCTTGGGATAAACCTTTCGAGGTCATTACCGATGCAAGAAATGTAGCCATAGGTGCAGTTCTCTAGCAAGACAATAGACCCGTGGCATATTACAGTAGAAAGTTGGCTGTTATCGAAAAGAATTATTCGATATATGACAAAGAGCTTTTGGGTGTGATCACAACGCTTAAACATTGGAAGTAGAGGCAGATGCTCTCAGTCGAAAGGCCAACATCCAGGCAGTCCAAGAATCTACCATTCTCAAAATCACGGGGAAGGACTTAGATAGCATGAAAGAGCAATATGTCGACTCCCTTGAGTTTGGTACTCAGTATAATTTGGCTCTCATTTCTGAGCCGGGCCATTATTCAGTACATAACGGTTGGTTGTTCTTGAAGAACCGCCTATGTGTCATTCGGGAAAAGCGATCAGCTCTTCTCCATGATACCTATGACTCCTTAGTTGGAGGACAGGGGTATCAACTGTACCCTCAAGAAATTAGAACGGTCCTTTTATTGGCCAAAAATGAGGCATGATGTATATTCACATGTTCAAGCTTGCAAGATTTGTCAAAAAGTAAAGGTTCCACATACAAAGAAGGCTGGTTTACTTCAACCTTTGCCTATCCGTGACGGACCTTTCATCGACATATCTATGGACTTTGTGGAGCCTCTACCAGCATCCACCGGATCTCGTAACACTCAGTGTTTCACCATTGTGGATCGCTTTAGTAAATTCTGCATGCTTATCCCATGTAAGCATACGGCCACAGTCGAGGACGTAGCCCATGTGTTTCTCAAACATTGGTACCCAGTTTGTGGTTTGCCTAGCACCAATACATCAGATAGAGATTCAAAGTTTACCTCGCATGGTTTGCCTAGCACCAATACATCAGATAGAGATTCAAAGTTTACCTCGCATTTCTAGAGGGCATTATTTGAAAACTTAGAAACTAAGTTGCAGTTGTCTAGCGCATTCCATCCGCAGACAGATGGCCAAACAGAAATTTATAACCAGTTGGTCTTTGATGTTCTCAAGTCATATTGTCATGATGAGCAGTCCAAATGGGAACATTATCTTCCATTGGTCCAGGCTATCTTGAACGACACTCATTCATCTACTGTCGGACGACGGACTCCATATGAAGCAGCCTTTGGTCGCCGTTTCTCTTCTCTTTTGACGAGATTGGTGTCTCCATCTCTAGAAGCTAATAAAACCACAGAAGCATTTTCCGAGATCATTGAGTCGGTCAAGTACCGAATGACCAAAGCACAGGAAGCATATAGGAGACATGCGAATAAGTCTAGACGAAATGTCCACTTCAAGGAAGGAGATTGAGTCTATCTGCGTGTTATGAAACAAAGATTGAAACAAGTGGGCAAACGTTGTCCCAAGCTTTCATTCCGTAGTTTTGGCCCTTTTCCAATAGTTAAGAAGTTAAGTGATGTTTCCATGAAGTTAAAGTTGCCTACCAGTTGGACAATGAATGATGTTTTCCATGTTTCTTGGCTAAAACCATATGTTGGTCCAGAAGTGTTTGATGTTTCAGATGAACAGCAGCCAGACGTGGTAGACGAAGCAGAAGTCATCGAGCCCAAACAGATCCTTCATTATCGTTGGAAGCATGGTTCTGGTTGACGGATACAAAATTCCGAGATCGAGGTACCCACGAAGCCGTATGGCTAGACGAGGAGTTCTTTCAAGAGTACCCCAGTTGTTGGCGGACTACTTGGAAGCCATGAACCTGCCCCGCCAAGCTAAGCAGCTGGGAATGTCACATGCACTCTGCACTGTAGTGCATGGTGACAAACTGGCTCATCATCAATGCAAGTAGGGGAGAATGTGACACAGCTACGAGTACATAAGATAGCAACCAACAGGCAAAGTCGGACAGCACATAGGACATGTGGCATTGCCACGTAGCAATGATGATGTGGCAGCGATGGCATGGCAATGATGATGTGGTATTGATGACATGGCAGTCGGCCACGTGGCCAACAGCAGTACTACTAGCCGACTAGGAGCATTGGTGCATATATATGCGTTGGTAGCCAAATCATCATATTCATATGCTTTCCTCAATGTTGTACTTAACAGAGTGTTTCTCTATAGGTGAAGTGCTATAGCCAAGAGTGAACAGTAGGTCACAAGGCTGTGATTTGACCATAGTTACCGCAGAACGGCGTTCCGCCTTCTTGGAACGCCGGAACGCCGCTCCGAAGCGCAAGGCGTGCCCGGAACGTGGAAACGGGAGCCGGAACGGACCAGTTGCCGGGGAACGTGGCGGAACGCGTGTCGGAACGCCGGAACGCTAGGGCGGAACGCACGTTCCGGGCGTTCCGGAAAAAGTGTACTTTCGCTAGTCGCCGGCGGCCTTTTTTTCCCAGCGTACGGCTGTTTTTCGCTTTTTCGCTTGCTTCGTTGGCTGCGCCTGCTTCGTTGGCTGCTCTCCCTACCACTCCACGCTGCCCCCTTGGCTGCCCCCTTGGCTGCCCCACAGCCTACAGGCACACTCTCCATTCCACCTTCCTCTTGGCTGCCCGGGCCTGCAGGCTGCCCCACACTCTCCCTACCTTCACTCTTGAGCCTTGGCTGCCCCACACTGCACAGTGCACACTTGTCACTCTCCCTACCTCCTCTTGGCCCCTTGTTTTGCTCGGGTGGCACTCGTGACTCGAGTCTTGAGCACTCAGCAGGTAAGATTTAAAATTTACGCAATGAACATTGGATTTTGGAGATTCTAGTTTGCTGCGTTTTTTTCCACTTTGTGGACACTTTACTTATGTCTCATGCAAGGGCATTTTGCATGTTATTTTAATTTTCAGCCATTTATCAATTTCAATGGCACCTCCTCGTGGCATAGATGCAGAAAACAGATCCCCTTGGTGGAATGAGGAGGATCTTGTGTCCAGATATGATAGTGCAAGAGGAGGAGGGTCACGCAAGTGGAAGTGCCACTTTTGTGGATCCATTAAGACTGGAGGCACGGATCGTGTGCGAGCCCATTTGTTGGGGGTTAGAGGCAAAGGCATTTCTGTTTGCCCTACAGTGTCAGGAGCAGATATCATACGATTGCAGGCACTTGCAGATAGACTTGATGCAGCAGGGAGTCAGCCCTCTGTTCTTGATCCTCGAGGTACATCATCATCAGCTACACCTGCAGGCGTGGCATCTTCAGCGAGTGCATCTACTCCATTATTTGGGGCTGCTCCACAGCCATCCGCACATGGAACAAATGCTTCCCAGACCCAGGCTTCACGAGGTCCAGTGCAGGCTAGTCTTGTGGCATCATGGCACCCTGGGAGGAGGGCACAAGTAGATGCATCAGTGGCACGGTTTTTTTATGCTGCAGATGTTCCTTTGGTAAAGGCCCGCAATCCATACTTTGCAGATATGGTGAAGGAGATTGCTTCTTTCGGACCTGGCTATGCTCCACCTTCATCCGAGGCATTGCGCACTACACTTCTAGCCACAGAGAGGACGGCCATAGAGGATGCCTTGGGACCCATTCAGGATGTATGGCAAAGATGTGGCGTCACTATCATGGGTGATGGTTGGAGTGACACCAGGAGCCGCTCCATTCAGGGTATCCTTGCCTACTCCAGAGGATGTAGCTTTTTTATTAAAGCTATTGACAATTCAGAGGCGGGCAAAACTGCAGAGAGATTGGCAAATATTTGGAGTGAAGCCATTGAGTACGTGGGTCCCAATAATGTCATCCAGTTTGTTTCTGATGGAGAGAACACAAACAGGGCAGCAGGGAGGATCATTGAGGATAGGTACCCACATATTTGCTTCACTCCTTGCATGTCACATGGGCTCAACAATCTCCTCAAAGATATTGGTAAGATGCAGTGGGTGGAGCCTTCTATTGAAATGGGCAATCACATTGTTTCATTTATCACTCGCCACCACTACATTTTGGCTGTATATCGACAGAGATCCCCAAAGGATCTCTTAAAGTATTCAGATACACGCTTTGCATATAATTTCCTTATGCTAAAGCGTCTTTTTGAAGTGAAGAATCATTTGAGGCAGCTTGTAGTTTGTGAGGAGTGGGATGCATGGCGAGAGCGTACCTCAGTGGCAGGTATTCGATGCAGGTCCATTGTTCTTGATGACACTTTTTGGGACACTGTTGAGGTATTGTTGCAGGTTGTGCGGCCAATCATTCTTATGTTGAGGCTTCTTGATGGAGATGAGCCTTGCATTGGCAAGGTGTATGAGGGGATGGACAGGATGATTGAGAGAATCCTATCTCTACAGACTTTGGATGGGGGTAGGAGACAGGAGCTATCTCGTCTTGCGACAGGCAGGTGGACAGAGTATCACTCTGCATTAGAGGCTGCTGCATTTGTGGTGGATCCAGAATTTCAAGGCAAAGGACAAGAGACAGATGCAGAGGTTGTGCAGGGTTGGGAGGATATCTTGAGGAAGCTTGTACCCAGTGCAGATGATAGGAGGAGGGTTTGTGAAGACCTTTCCTTCTATCGACAAAAGAGAGGCCTCTTCGCTTTGCAGGATGCACAGAATGATAGGTTCAAGATATCCAGTGCACGGTGGTGGGAGGATTATGGGGCAGATACACCATTGCTGCAAAGATTGGCCATTCGAGTGCTTAGCCAGGGTGCTAGCTCCTCGCCATGTGAGCGCTTATGGAGCAGTTTTGGAAACATTGCAAGCAAGAAGAGGAACAGGCTTGGTGTCCAGAAGGCAAATGACCTTGTATTTGTTAATGCAAACTTGCGTTTGCTTAACAAGTTCAGGGTTGAGTGTACTCCAGAGCCATTTATTGGATTTTGCCTTGATCTTGATGACAATGATGGTGAGGATCAGCCAGAGGGAGAGGATGATGTGGAGCAGCATGAGGATGAGCAGACTGAGGGACAGCCTGGATAGGAGGATGAGATCCCACTTGCTGATGACTAGTCTTTGACTCACCAATTACCTTGGCCCTTGAGGCTAGTTTTGTACTTGTCATGCGATGTACTTTCTTTTTCAGTTTCTATATATCCAGATTCCACATGCGATGTACTTTCTTTTCAGTTTCTATTTGGAGTCTGGACTCTTCAAATTTTTAATGTTTAAGACTTTAAAGTTTAATCTTGGATATTTTAAATGTTTTGTCATTTTAGTCCTAAATGCCGACATGTCATATGACGTGGCGTTCCGCGACGTTCCCGATCCGCTCCCGTTCCCGTTCCCGTTCCCGCTCCTGTTCCAGCATCCGACATTCCCGGAACGTTCCCGTTCCGTGGTAACTATGGATTTGATGTCTTCAATCTCAGCCACATCTTATACTTGAATTTCAGTTGTATTACTTCTTGTACATAACACAAAGCAGTAGTTTAGGACTCGTGTGTGTCCTGTTTGTGTGATTCCACCGCACTCTCTTTCTATCTCTGGAAAACCCTAGCACATAGGTGCAAGTGTTCTACAACTTGAGCAGTGAGAAATGCTCAAGGAAGCTGGACGTTGAGAAGTCCTGTCTACTGGCCGGGGATGTAGCACTGCGAACTCTATTTTCATCTCATCTACCTGTGAATGACGGACCCTGCCTATAGATAGGCATCTGATATGTTGGTTGGCCTGTAGTAGTGGCCCACTACCTGTTATAAAGTTTTCCACACTGGGCCTGGCCATGCCTGCCTATTACCCACTTGTTTGGGTGCCCAAAACACTGCCATATCTGTACATACTCGCATTTGGACTCTGCCCTTGAGGTAGCTGCAGCTCAGGATCGTGCTCACGCGCAATTGGATTAAGGTATGCACAGGACACTATTTTTATTGTTTTAGTTGGTGAAATGGTTCTTGTCTCTAGCAAGCTTGTTACTTTTTTCAGGTAATTGCTGTGGATGTTGTCCACTTTTTAATATGATTTGACTTCTAGAGTCTCACTTCCATATCTTTGTAGGTAACAAATGATATTTTTACTCGAGAAGATGGTGAGTTTTTAGTGAAGCATGGTGCCCTTGCACCAGAAAGGATAACAGCAGTTGAAACGGGGGGTTGTCCACATGCTGCTATTCGAGAAGATATCAGTATCAATCTTGGCCCATTGGAAGAACTTTCAAGAAGATTCGCAACAGATATTTTGTTATGTGAATCAGGAGGAGGTGAGCCTGTTTGTTTGGACAAATGCACATCAATCTCTCTCTTCCCCCCCCCAACCCCTTCTCTCTCTCTCCATTGAGTGTAGAAACAGAAGGCATAATTGATTTGATAAGTTATCCTGTAATTGTGTAACTTGCAGTAAGGAGAAAAAACGGCATGCCTCTACAACAAGTATTACCACACGTTAAGATAGGATACACCATACAGGATTTTCATTCTATGATATGGTGAGTGAGAGAGAAAGATGAGGCGCTTATCCACTATTTGTGTTTCTGTCCGCCTTGTACCAAATTCCTTGGAGTGTGTAAACTTGACTTCACTATTGTTCACCAGACACTAAGCTAGAGCTTGATAGCATGTAGGCATGAGTATTTCCAAAGTGCCCTCCCCTTCCCCTCGTCCTTACCCTCCCCGCACAATTAGAGGTGGTGTTGTTTAGCTTAATGCAAGCATTAGGGCCAAAGGGGAAGGAAGTTCAAGTCAGTGATAATAATGTCCAAATATAATAAAAGTATCCACACTTAGCTGCTCATCGGATGCCTGGACCAACTACAATGAAATGGTTGAAAGCCCCAAAATTGACCAAGACTTGGCTACAAACAGTTCCTCTTAAGTGGGTAAGGTACAAACACTCCCTCTTAAGTGGGTAAATGATTAGGACAACAGACACCAGAACTAGACTTGCAATAGTGAGAGCTGGAATAAGTGTACTCGTGAGGGATTGACCTGTTTTAAAGAAATTCACCCTCACAAAGGAGGTGGCTTGGACCACAAGCTTTTTTTTTGACTCGTAATTTCAACCATAGGGGACACTTATCCCTTTGATTGATCAAAGCATCACTTGCACTTGGCTAGATATAGATGCTTGCTTACATCATGGCTTGTGTCCAATAGTTGCTTACTAAGCATGATGACATGATAAGTAAGGATGCTGACATGGCTGGTGTACATTTAATAATACCGGTATCAAGTGACACATGTTACATGAGAAGTTGTAACGTTTGAGAGCTCACTGCTTGATGTGAATCTGCATGTGAAACACTACACAAAAAATGGATTAGTCCAAGACCACTCAAGTAGGGGATTGGAAGCTCACTACCCAGCCATTGCTCCATCCAGGAGCATCCCGGAGCTTGAGGCTAGAAGAACATTTGACCCCGACTCCTCATTCTTGTCTACTCAATTAATGTTGTAAACCCATCATCAGAGCCACTAATTATTGCATTAGCCTGATCTCGTTATTAAAGCTAAACTAAGTTAGTCTTTTTGGGGACATAACAGCAGGACTTTCATTTTTTGCAAAGACATTTTTTAAAAGTATTCAGGAGTCTATACTGCCTTGCTGCATACTTCTCTTGGTGTGTGTTTTAACAGCAGTTAGTGCTCTATTTGCTTGGCCAATTGCATGGTTAGGTCTTATGAGATGCTTTTTATAGTTTCAATATTTTGTCTTTGCAGACAATCTAGCAGCCAATTTTAGTCGGGAGTTGGCAGACTACATTATATATATCATAGATGTTGCTGGTGGTGATAAGATTCCTCGCAAAGGAGGCCCAGGAATCACTCAGGCGGACCTTCTTGTGAGATCACCAACTTTTTTAACAACTCATGACAACTCAAGTGGGGTTGTACATCGAGGCACCCATCCTTACGCAAACCCTTAATTTCTTTCAAAAGACTGATGATACTTCCCTGTGTATGTGTATGACAGGTGATCAATAAGACTGATTTGGCAGAGGCAGTGGGTGCTAATCTGAAAGTGATGGAACAAGATGCTCTCAAAATGCGAGATGGAGGGCCTTTTATATTTGCCCAGGTATAGATTGATCGTTGAATCATGACCCATCATTGTTGCTCCTTTTGATAATGGCGAGCAAGAGGGGTAGGATTATCAATAGGGCCTCGGGCCTAAATAAGTGAGGGTGTGCAATTAACTGATTGCAGAGCCACATTGTGTGGATCTGAATCTAGTCTAGCCCATAAGGTGGATTTATGACTGCTGAACCCCCTCGTAGTTTCTGGGTATGGTATGGCTGTGGCTGGAGGTGTGGTGCTTGTGACTTACCACACTTGGGAGTGCTCTGGAGCAGTCAGGCGTGTAGTTGGGTTGGCGAATCTCTCAACAGTTTTGTTCTTTATGCATACTCTGTGCGTGAGTGTGTGCGCGCGCGTGTGTGCATGTGTGTGTGTGGAGCTCTGGATGTAGGTCGGTCTTATGAGGGGTCACCTCTATTGTGGAAAGCACTTAGCATAGTTGTATTCCGTACTCGTACTTGAACCCCACAATCCACTTTGTGTACTGTACAGAGCAAACCATATGCCGTAGAAGATGCACAAGCTTGTATAACAACTTTTGGAGGTCTTGTTCGTCCTAGACCTTATTAAGCAACTCATATGTCTCGTCCATGTATCCTATATGTATTCCCGTGCACGCTGTAATCAATACTTTATGTACTTGTATTGTATTGTCTCTATGGTACCTATCATTTGTAACCTTGGCTCCTAGAAATCTTGTAGGATGCCATGAGCTCTTTCTTCTTTGGTCTATCTTGTTGTGCTCACTAAACTTATCATTGTATTCAAAAGATAGCATAGTTGTATTAAAAAGCAAAGAAATTCACTTAAGCCTGGAGATGTTTGTTTTGTAGGTAAAACATGGTGTTGGAGTGCCAGAGATTGTGCAACATGTTTTGGCAGTTTGGGAGGAAGCGACTGGTGGGAAAAAGAAGGTTTAGCTTGTAAGCTTTTTATGCTCCAAGGCTAGTTAGCATAACAATCAATAAATCTTGAGGGATTGAGGGTTTTACCTTAAGCCACTATGCTGTGTGTGACTTGAGCATTCGGTGAATGCCTATTAAACTGAAAATCTAAGTACTAGTTGTAGCTTGTTGCTTTTTGTTTTTTAATACTGAATACATATGCTTTATGACAGTTTTATAAATTTCACATTAGCATGAAGACTCAAATAAGATACATTTAGTTTTCAAAACTTTGATTAACCTCCGGAGAGTGATAGAAACTCAGTTCGTTGGTTTTATAAAGCATGTTCTTTTGGACTAACCTTATACAAACCTGCACCTACTCTTGGGCACTGATGACGTGAGTAGGGATGTCATAGCTTATTGTCCACGCTATGCATGATAGAGTTGATGAAACTACACTTCATGTTTGGCCAGACATTGGAGTTGATGGTTGCACTTTTGAGTCGAAATCTTTTTTAAAGTTTTTAGCTTAATGTTTGGTTCTAGCTCTTAGTGCTTTAGGTCTAGAGTGTACAGTTCTCTGTTTTGCTATTTTGTTTTTTGTTTGTTTTTTGTTTTTGGTTTTAGTCTTAATTAAAAGTCTTCGTTTGATATTATCTTTTGATTTCGTCTCCTTAGTAGCTAGGTTTGTTAGTTTATTTATTTTTAATCTTTCAAATGCTTTGTTTTTTTCTTTGTTCTTCTTCACTATTATTTCTTCCTCAAATCTCTCAATTTTTAAGTTCAGATTTTTCTGACCTTGTGAAGGTATATATTTTAATTATCTACTTCGCTATAATCTGTGATGGTGCTATACGAAGGGATTAGAATGTCTGAGCTTTACCATATATGTTTTAAGAGGACCTCTTAACCAGTTTAACCCTGAGGTATGCAAATAAATTAATTGGCTAGCTCACCATTTCGGAGCACCCACGAGCATGAGGCTAGACCAACACCATGCGAGAATTTCTTATCCATGTTTTGACATCCCATAACCAGCCTAGGACCTACCTCTCAGGTATCAGTATTGAGCTTGGTAAAGAGTTCTTCTAGGTCATGTCTCCCCATAGGTTCTCGGAGTTATAAATTACCATTAGTGAGCTCTCTATTATTATTCACTCCTTATAACTAACCAATACTTACTAAGTGTTCAAAGCCAGCATTAGTGCCACTACATCATTCAAGCCAAAGTATGAATGTCTTTTAGGAACATATTATTAAATGCATTCACCATGCCAAGATGGTACACATGTCTTTATTGTTTCAAGTGCTTGCAATAAGGAATCAATTGTCATACGAAGACAAAGCTAACATGTGTTCTTATGAAACAAAACCTTTGGTTTGTTGGGGCTCAAGACCATTGATGTTGATAGTGTGTTGCATAACTGTTATGTACTTGATGCTAATTGCAATGGGGCCTAATTTGTGGTTAGGGAACCTTGATGATTAGTGTAGCAAGTTATGATTATTAGGGTTATTTGGGTTAAGGTTTATAAGTGTTATCCCATAAGTTATAGCTTTTTATGTGTCAACAACTATTTGTAGGTTAATTGAGGCTATATAAGTGGGGTGGGCCTAATGTGTGGATAGACTGTGCTGTTTTGTATCCTTTTGGTGTGGTTGGATGGTGGGGGGACCTGCGCTTGGGCTTGGGACATGGCCCGTGGAAGCCTTAGCCCAAGGGCTCGGGGGTGGTGTATGGATTTTGACATACGGTTGGGAGGTGGGCTAGCTTGCACCCTTTTGTATTGGTACTAATCTTGTTGTTTGTGCTTGAAGATCTTGGGGGATCTTACAGTAGCCTTTTCCACTCAGCTTGCAAAAGTGCATTAAATGCCTTTAGTAGAGGTGATCTATGTTGTGGAGGTATCCTTGAGGTACCCTAGCTCTTTTGTAAGATACAGGGTCTTCCAATAGTTTGAAGGTATTTAAAACTGTAACCTCCCAAAGCTTAGAAATTTGAAACCTGTAACTGAAGAATTTGCAGGTATTTTTAATATTTAAGAGGTGCAAGATACACACAACCTTGGTTTTTTTCACTTTGCTGCACCATCCTTTCTCGCACATACAACCTTGTTAAGAGAATATATTACAATTCGACTAGAGATGAAGTTATTTAATGCAAAAACTTGACGGATGCTTAGTGCAAGAGAGGTAGGAGAGTGCTTATAAGATAGAGGCAGAGCCCATGTCGAATTGCAGCCTGATTTGTCTCTTTGCCCAGTCTACCATGAATATACCTATGCAGGTAGGGGAGGATTTGAGGACCCAAGACTGAGCAGCAAGCTTATGTTTGCCATGCAATTGGCTTTGAATCTAGCAGTGATGGAACAATTATGAACGCGTGGCACACCTTGATTATGTAGGGGAGGATTTGAGGACCCAAGAGTGAGTGGTAAGTGATGTTTGCCATGCAATTGGTGTACACTTGAAGAGAAGTTTTTCTACATTGATAGACCTTCTAAATCAAAGAGATTTGTTTCCATAATTATAGACTCCATTTACTTTGAGTAGTTTTATGTCATTACAACATTCATGACATATTCACATATTCTGATGTATTTTTTAAATGAAAATAAAGCATGTGTGTTTGGAGGGGGTGTTTTGTTGGGGGATTCCTATTGCGACAATGAGGCCATTTGTAAGTTTCATAGCCATTCTAATTCATGGGTCATATGGTGCATCAAGGAATTAGAATTCCTCAAAATTGATTGGGGCGTATCTATTAGATTATTTTGCAACAAGTGCATGGATTGCGACTTGTTTGTCTTGTAATAATGAAAGTGTCATGTCCCACATAACCCTATCAATGTTTCAACTTTCACACACACACACACACACACACACTCTCAATCATTTAGAACTACATTACCATTGAGAGAAGATTTATTGCTCAATCATTTAGCACTACATTACCATTGAGAAGGTGACATCAAAGAATCTCATGAGAGAGCTGATAACAAGTCAACTCAAGTTCAGTCTCTTAGTTAAATAATAGGAATTGAACAAGGTAAAATCCAAGGCCAAGTACAAACCTAAAAGCCAAAGAAGTAAGAGGATGCAAAAGACCTTCAGCATGTGCTAAGCCATCTAAATACTTACCTAGGCAATACATAGATAGCCTATGGGTGAGCTCAAATAATGATGGAGAAACATTTCATGATTGATCCGCTAGTGCTAGGTAAATGAATTTAGCCAAACCAAGGAAAGATCCAAAACTTCACATTGCCAAGGATTTGAGTGTAGAATATGAGAGGTCTCTAGAACTCTAGAACTCTTGCAAAGGTATTAATACACACATTTTCCTTAGTGCAAGGGATGCATCCAAGAAAAAAGACCCAAAATTTTACATTGCCAAGGATTTGAGCGATGAATATGAGAGGTCTCCATTAGAATTCTTGCAAAAATATCAATACACACATTTTCCATGGTCCCATGGGTGCATCAAGAGGTGGATCTGTTTATTTTATATTTAAAGATTATATTACTATTCTTTTAAAATAGATTTTTTTATCATTATCGATAAATATTAGTTTTAAATTAAGATAGTAAAACTTATTTTGAATTTATTTTACTGAATAACATATACTAATGTTTTAAATGAATTATGACTAATTGATAATATATGTGAGGTTTATAAGATATCAAAATGAAAAAAAGTGAATGTAAAATAGTAAATAAATCATTAATCTATTAATGTTGCAGGTTTGCAAAGGTTTTCTTGGGAAATGTTGGAGCAACTTCTATTGAAGTTCCTTTCATGGATGGAAAGGCCGTGGGTTCGCATAAAACGCTACAACAAAAGCTTAATTGTAATTATGATGTGGTGTTAGGGGCATTGGTTGAAATGGATGGGATTTATCGAGTTCTTTGTTCAACCCTTGTTTATACAAGGTGTAACGCTCCCATTCACACAATACCCAATAAAGAATAATAAGAGAAGATTTGACGAAGCAGAAGAGAGAATAAAGTCTTTGATTATATCTGTCTTTCATACAATAGATAACAAGAGGAGGACTCTTGTGTAGGGCTTGAACCTCTCGTCCACCCCTGAGCAATCAGTCTTTCATGTACATGTATCTCAATCTCAATCTCAATCACAATCTCAATCTCAATCTGAATCTCAATCACAATCTCAAAGGTATACCTCAAGGGAAAGAGAATCTTTGAAGCTGAAGAAGATGCAGCACCACAGGGTCTCCTTTGCAACAACATAAATTCAAGTTAGTTTCGGTAAATTGTCCATAACTCGGTCGTGCGTTCTCCAAATCTAAAACTTCAAAACAGAAAAGTTAATCATTGCATCGTTTCTGATAAGGCATCATAGGTGCTTTTCTTGAAATCGTTGTCTATTGGAAGATATAATCAAAACTCTTTTATTAGCTCAGCTTTTACTTTTCTATTTTTAGAAGCATTTTTCCTTACTTTACTCAATCTTACACATATCCACATAGTTATAACATAAATAATTATAATGAATTTCGATATCTTCTTTCTCTATCTATTGATTTTAAAAATTAGATGGATAAAATAGAGCCTCACAGACTCCCCTATCTTAAGAAGCTCTGTCCCTAGCACTTAAGTGGGAAACAAAATATGGAAAATATATGGTCTATTACACAAGGATTGACAATGAGAAACATTTCATACTTGAATGTAGTTTATTTTCTTGCTTTTTAGCAAGAGTAGATCAAAGCAACCCAGAGTCTTCTAGTTCACACTACAACACCGATGTGACACAACAAAATGGTGGTTTCAAATCTTTAAAATGAGTAGTACTCCCTATTTTTTCCTATAATAAAGTGAAACTTGTGACTTTTTATGCCATAGAAATTTTGATAGAGGGATATTCTATCACAAAAAGTAATTGATAAAGAAGACAAGAATCATCATGCGATAAAAACATTGTCCTGGATATTGAAGCAGAGACTATATTTCAAGAACGAGTGTTAGCATTGCAAATAATTCGGACTCTTCCCCGTATTGATCTCCTCAGAAAGTTATTGGAAGAATGTGAATACAAGGATAAATTGACTGATCTACCCAAGCTTGGTACTTATAATGTGACGTTCACCCATGACCTTGGTACTCATATTTTGGATACCATGCATTCAAGAAGACGCTCAAAATGTATAAACAAAAAAAATCATATAGAACAATAAGAAAAAAGTACTCAAATCGCTTTGCTTATCGAATACTAGCTACCATGTAAGTTCTCTCGCACTATCTATGTGCAGTCTCGGTCTCCAGCTATAATGTAAGTTACTTAGTAATATGCTCTAGATATGAGTACGTAACCTTCTCCAGTATTATAGTTGTGAGCCTTGCATTCATGTGTTGTAATAGTCATTTTGAGGAAATATAGCAACATTTTTTTCTTCAAAAAAAAAACTCAGCATTGGTAATTAAAACACACCTCTACTAAAATGGTGGTAATTAGCTTCACTATTTAGATGGTAACCATTAGCAATAACCTTCTCTACTACTACAATGGTGATAACTAGCCTCACTATTTACCTGGTTACTACCATTAGCATGCAATAACCTTCTCCACTTCTATAGTGTGTTGTAAACAAGTAGTTACATTTGGTATTTATAGGTGTAGTAGAGCTCTTCAACATTGTCCTAATAGCTATAGGTGCTCTGGGTACTTATTATTACAACTAACATGCAACTAGAAATTGGTAAGTAAATGTCAATATGCACTTGTAATTATTAGAGTAGCAAATCTTTCTTAATTAGATGCAAGAAGGAATTACATATTCATGGACATACTATTGTACACAACTTCATACACTTCAGGGGGGGACAATGAATAGACCTTCCTACGTCCTTGGATTCACTCCATTGGAAAGTTGATGGCTCTCATACAGTGTGAGTAGAGTATCACTTATGGCTTCACATTAAGCACTTTATTTAAAAAGACATCCTTCATTTGCCCATACCTAAATACCTTTACTACATAGGAGCTTTGAGTAATGACACTCCCCCATGTATCATTAAGCGGTATAGTAGTGAGTTATTTTTCTTGCATGCACTTTAGTATATAGAAGTCACATTCTCCTTGTTTCCACTATCAATTGTAATAGCAAAGTTATCCCCAACACATAGAGCATCACTTAGTGTATCACAATGTCCTTCATATGCTGCATCATCAATAGCATCATCATTAGTAGAATAGAAGTTTCTCTTGTGTATCTTGAATCTTTGGTTCAACTGGAATGTTTACTTTTGGGCCAGTTGTTTCAAAATTCATTACCATCATGATGCTAGTGCATTCTAGGAATAATTCATCAATGGTTTTAGGCTACTTCACAATGCTGAGTGTATTTTATATCCCTATTATTAAATAACTTTGGGCATTTTAATTTCCTTACATATGACCATAGTACACGTCTCTCAAGGATGTGTGTTGAACTACATTACTTAATATCTCTCCCCATGCCTCATCTTCTAGATCATGTGTACGATGATTGAAATATTGCACAATATTAGTGAAAATTTTATGACGCTGCTCTATAGGGCTATAGGTGCAATTCCCATCTTGAATTTGTGCTAGCGTCTTCTTCAATTTCTGGCGATACGCATGCTACGCTTTGTTTCATATTCCTTAAAATAGCATCTCATTTACATGACAACCTACACTCAAATGAACCTCATTTGCAATGCCCATCCACTTCTAGACATTATGCCATAATCCATCCTTGGAGAAAGAGGGACAACTATGTATTCAATCTTGCTATTCCCTTTCAAGACATTGAGGTAGTATGAAAGTATCTTTCTCATCATTTCAAAACTTGGTGGAATTATTTTGAACAACCCATTTGGATGTTTCTTAGTTTCTTGAGCACCTCTATATATCACCTTGAACCATTTGACATCAAAGATGAATAGACTAAATGCTCTAAGTCCAATCTCAAGAATATCTTGAATAGATCTATAATACTCAAGATTATCCTCTATGACATTGGTATCATGTCTATAATCTCGACTTTCTTGCTCAAAAGTTGCCATCACACCACAATCAAATGTGTTTGTTTTAGAATCCACACGCTCCATGTGAAAGTGCCTCCCCTCTGACCATATTGCATTATATAGTTTGTAATAATATTAAAAAAAGCATGACATTTAGTATAGTGCATTAAATAAGGTACATAATGATTGAAGCATGAGACAAAGATGAAGAATATACTTACTTGAGGGTCACATTCTCGTGTATACTCATGCTCTTCTATTGTGATCATCTCTCCATTTTTTATGCTCCATTCTCCTAGGGCCTCAACCACTTGATCAAATACTTCCAAATGTATCCTAGGATCACCATCTCGAGTGAACTTATGAGTTATCTTGGCTATCTAGTTAGCTTTCCCATGCTTTGTTGGCCCGTCTCACAGTGCTATGCTTTTTGCTACCACTCTTCCTAGGGCCTGTGCAAAAGCAACTTGGTCTGTGGGGGGTAGAGTTGATGTTGGCATAATTGAAGCAATGATATAAGTAGCTAGAGGTGCAACATGTGGCACTGCATGAGGATACATTAGTCTAAACCCTAGTAGGGGTAGTTGTGCTACATAAGGCATGTGCCCTATTGGCATCCCAATACGTGCTCTAGTCACGTGGTAATTAGTTATAGCTGGTCTCGTAGTGGCAAGCGTTGTTAGCACACTCATTCTAGGGAAGGGTTGTTTAATGGGTGCACCAGAATGATATGTGACCCCTCTAGGAATGGTAATACTAGATATGCCAAGCATGCAGGGGGCTCCATGTCTGAAGTGGTGTTGGATACCGTGAACTGTGGGCATGTGGCTTAGAGGCAATTCTCCATCAGTCATCATAGGTACCATTATTGATGTGATGTTATCCACTGGATGAGGCAATGTACTAGTATTGTCTTGGGCAGGTGCAGCTCTAGGATCTACTAAGGTGAAGCTTATGCTAGTCTGCCCTTGAGTCCCAGCAGCATGGCCTTGTGGGTTAGAAGATCTGTGGTATAGCCAAGTGATACTACAAAAGTAGGATCTCGTTCTAGGCTCACAAGAGGGGTCACCATTTCTCTCATTGTGGGAGTAATTGCTTTGGATGTCCCAACTTGCACCATAGGTCTTAGGATCCTTTCATGTTCAATGACTCTATATATACAATCGAAGAGATCCTGCAATCGTTGCTCCTCTATTGTAGCCCTAGAGATGGATTGGACAATCCCTTCCCAACCAACACCATAATTTTGGATGCGTCATGCTCCCAATCATTTGTGAGCAGATGTTGATCCATGATTTGCAAGCCTAGCTCTTTCCCTAAGGTAGACACAATGTTATTTCTTGTATCGAGCCTATCGAGCTTTACGTACACAGCTTTGGGACTCGTTTTGGGTGTATTGGACTACGAATCATTGTTGTGCCACTTCATTGAGGTCGGACCTCTGAGGTAGCTAGCTACACTACCAAAAAGACTGGTAGCTGGCTTGATTGGTGAGACCTGGTTAGGATTTTTACTTCTTGGGAGTGGGGATCCTTCTGTTGAGTTGAAATATGATTGATGATGTATCACTCGTCCCTACAGGTCCTTGTACAATGCTGCATTGGGTTCCCACCAAAGGTCCTCAACCCACTGTACGCTGGTACATATCTAGCTCGATAGATACACTATCATCTATATCAGCCACTAATTTATGCCCAGATTGTAGGTGTATGTGATTATAGGATGTAGGAACTTCCCAGATGCCCTTGATAATTTGGTTTTTTTTTAAATTTTTATAAATATTTTTTTTTGTAAAAATTTTGGATTGGCCAAAGTTTTTCTGAAACATGTCATTTGTGTTTCTTAACCTGTTTGGGGCCAGAAATAGTGTATTTTTTTTTGGGTGAGTCAAGCACTACAAGCGCTGGCTCCCATAGTAGGGGGCTCCTTAACTATGTAAAATTGTAAATTTTTCGGGTGTCACACAAGTTGCGCCAATGTGATTGCAATAGCCCAAAACATATATTAGGAAAGTTGGTGCGATCACTTTCCAAAAAAATTATATACTCATTTTCTTTTACCCTCGGAACTTTTACCTTTCCCCTCTTACCTTTTCACTTTTTTATTTTTTATTTTTAACTTTTTTGCTTTTTTTAATCTTTTTACTTTTTTCTTTTCACTTTTTTTGTTTATTGTTTACGATTTTATTTTTAGGTTTCACTGAAAAGGGGTTTTCCTAGAATCTTTCACTTAAAGCCAACACACATTAAATGCATCCAGCCACACAAAATAGACTTTTGGACGTGTAGAATGGGTGTTCACATGCCAACGGAAGATGTATAGGAGGCTTGATCCCCAAATGCTTGCCTCTCACACAAGCTATCGAGGAGAGGAATGAAGAGAGAGTGAGGGTTGAAGAAAACCTACACTACCTAACACCCTAAATTAATGAAATGAAAACTTGAATAAGAAAGCACACATAGCAATATATTAAAGCTTACACACAACTATACACATCCCTTGATACAACCCTCTCTCCAACACCATGATTAATCCCAAGGATAACGTTAAGGGCTTAATCACTCATATAGTTCTGTCACCATTCCTCCACTTGCAAGGAATCCAAGAAAGTATGGTTACACTCTCCCGCTCTCCCTCCAAGCAAGAGGAAACCCTCAACCACACCAAATGCCCTCTTGCAACACAACCTCACACCTCTTATACTAGCTACATGGCTAGAAAAAAAACTTTCACCACCCTTTAAAATACAAAATCTCACATAAGGATTGATAAAAGGGCAAGGGGAACAAGAGGAGACTTTGCACAAGAGCAAGTTCACACTCTCAATCAAGGACAAGACACAAAAGTACTTGGCCTCCATGTCTGTTTGTGATTTCTTAGCTACAGATGGGGATGGGGCTGAGGTTGAGGCGGGGTTGGGGTTGGGGTTAAGGTTGGGGATGGTGCTTAGGTTGAGACGGGGGTTGGGGTTGGGGTTGAGGTTCAGGTTCAGGTTCAGGTTGGGGCTTCGGTTTGTGCAGTGGAGATGAGGCATGGAGGTGGCAATTTGACGGCCCGCGGCGACGCTGGAGGCGTAGGAGGCGGTGGCGCTGTGGAGGCGGAGAGATGGAGGTGGAGGGCGATGTGGATGGAGATGGAGGTGGAGGTGGAGGCGGTCCAGGCGGTCATGATCTCCCCCCTTGCCCCCGTTGCTCCGGCCACTCCAAGCACTCGGCAGAACCGGGGATGGTCGATGGGGGGCTGAGGTTGAGGTGGGGGCTGGGTTTGGGGTTGCACCTCATCCTCCAACTAGTGTGGGGATTGGGTGAGTTATAAATGTTCAATAAAGGGTTGGTGAGAGGACGTTACACCTTCCCAGTTAGATTTATGTGGTGGCAGCATAGGCCTACTCTCTTTTAGGGCCACACCTTGCATAGGGTTTTTTGTGTGCAAGCCATGAATCAAAATGATGATAAACACGAAATGAACAAAATGAGGGAAAGTTTTGTTAATAAAGTCAATTTTTAATGAAATATGTTAATCCTAAAAACTGAGGAGGCTATTGAGTAAGAGGATCAATGGATATATTGATTCCTCTACCCAAAGATTAACATCTTTTTTACCTGCATCTCTTTGGTGTTGCATGATTGTTTGTTGCATTATGCTTACTTTTGTCCTCTGGTCTAAAGGTGGATACTCAACGTCTAATTGAAAGTGTATATCTCTTTTCATGTTCCTTCCTGCATCCTATATAAAAAATATACAAAAAATTTACAAGAAAATGTATAATACAAAAATTTAACCATTGAATCTTAATTTAAAAAATGACATTAGTTCTTAAATATCAAACCAAATAAATATAACATATTAAAAGTTAGCTTAACATAGTAGTAAATAATAATAGTAACAATAACAACATATTAAATCATAATAATAAGAAAATAAATTAAGGCATAACATCAAGCTTAACTATAACACATTTTAAGAAATTTAACATAACATTTTACATATCATTGAATCATCTCAGAAAAGCACAGTATAATATTAAACTTATATATTGTACCCTTACATTAAACATTAATTAAAAACAAAACTATATTAGAAAACCATAACAAGATATTAGAACATTAAAAAGATAAAGCCTCCGTAGATTTCTTCTCCCTTGAAGTTGCAACACAATGGATATCTCTAAACAAAAAGATTAAAACTGAGTTTTTGATTCCAACAAAATGGCACCAAAAATCAAGTCTACATGTAGGTTGGGGATAGGGTTTTGAGTCAGAGTCTTGTGGTGGCGACGTAGGCCTATTCTGTTTTGGGTGTCACACCTTGCGTAGGATTTTCTTTATGTAAGCCATGAATCAAAACGATGATAAACAAGAAATGAACAAAATGAGGGAAACTTCTATTAATATAGTCAATTTTTAATAAAAGATCTTAATCCTAAAAATTGAGGAGGCTATTGAGTAAGAGGATCAAGTGGATATAGTGATCCCTCGACCCAAAGATCAATATGTTTTTTACCTACATCTCTTTGGTGTTGCATCACTATTTGTTGCACTATACTTGATTATGTCCTCTTGTGTGAAGGTGCATACTTAACATCTAATTGAAAGTGTACATCTCTTTTCCTATTCTATCTTGCATCCTATATTAAAAATATAGACAATTAGCCATAAAACTTATAATACAAAAATTCAACCATTCAATCTTAATAAAACAACATGACATTATTTCTTAAATATCAAACGCGATAAATATAGCATATTAAAATTTAACGTAATAGAGAAATAAAACATAACAATAACAATATATTAAATCATAATATTAAGCACACCAATTAAAGCATAACATCAACCTTAACTATAACACATTTTAAGAAATTTAACATAACATTGAATCATCTTAGTAAAATAGAGTATAATTTCAAGCTTAAATATTATACCATTACATTAAACATTTACTAAAAAGAAAACTAAATTAGAAAATCATAACCAGATATCAAAACATGAAAAAAATAAAACCTCAATAGTTTTCTTTTGTTTTGAAGTTGCAGCAGAATGGATATTGCAAAATCACAGTTTATTGAAGGGAAAGTTGAGTTTTTGTTGCCAACCAAATGGCACCTAAAGTCAACACACCCTTCTCATAATTAATCTTGTACTCTACATCATGTTTTCTAAATGGTATTATGATTGAAAAGATTAGTGCCATTAATGTGGGAATGAAGGAAAAGGAAGGGACGATAAAAAAAATAGCGACAAGCTACACAAATTGAAGGCCAGTCACATAGATTAAAATTTCTCCTCTACAAAGGAGGGAAACTCAAAACAATTGGGGAATCCCTCATAACCCAACAAAAAATAATCTTAAAAACATAATGGTTAACTAAAAACATATAGACTAAGTCTCAAAAGACTTGTAAACTGAATAGAAATTGGGAAAAATGTACACACACTCTTTAGGCCCTAATCTAGGCGTGGATAAATAATAATTCTAAAATCTAAAGTCTACATGAAGATATACAAAATTTCTTATTTAAAATGTAAAAAGAGCTTAAATCCATCAAATTTGATGAAAGTTGAAAGGAAAAAGCCAGCAGGTTAATCAAGAGAGTCACATTAACAAGCTGCATGTTTTGAATTCAACTAAGAAAATACTTTTTATTATCTTCAAAATATGTTCCCAATCTTACACAAAGATATTGTCAGAATAAAAAAAAGCCAACAGGTTAATCAAGAGAGTCACATTAACAAGCTGCATGTTTTGAATTCAACTAAAAAAATACTTTTTATTATCTTCAAAATATGGTCCCAATCTTACACAAAGATATTGTCAGAATAAAAAAATTTGGTCCCAATCTTAAACAAAGGTATTGTGAGAATTAAAAAAATTGGTCCCAATCTTAAAGACAAAGATATTGTCATAAAATAAAAAAATAGATGAATCTATTTTGTAATATACCCAAAATGTGATCTTTAAATCCTAAAAGAAGAGAGAGAAAGCTAATATTTAATAGTTTTTTTTTTTGCACTTTCTCTTTATTTATGGAAGACAGAGAGCTCTTACATGGCCCCTTTTTGAGTTCATATTTTTCTTAATGAAGTTTCTCACTTTGGGTCGGGAGGAAAATCTTCCTTCAATGCGTGCTTTGCAGGTGTATATTTTTCTCTTTGCATTAATCTAATTTATCTTATATTTTACTATTCTCTTAAATATAACTTGATCTTATATTTTATTATCTCTTTAGAGGGAGTTTGCTGGTCTTCCCCAAGAAAGGAAGAATATGAATATATGGGTAAGCACCTCAGAGGGGGGGTGCACTACTAAGAAATCCTATGTATCACATGCATTCATGGGGTATTTAATAAACCCCTTACCTGTGAAAATGACTCCTTTTTCTTTATGGACTTACGGGTTTTGTTTCAAATTCGATTTTAAAAACCCTTTTTGTAAATGTATTTCTATAAATTTACCTTAAAATTTTAAAATAAAAAATCCCATTAATTGAACTCATGTGGTATACATACATATTTGTAGGTTAGCCCCCCCCGAGGTAAGCACCCCCCCAAAAGTAATTGTTGGCATGGATGCACATGCGAGGTGTTTCCTTGAATGAGTCCATTTTGGAAACTACCACCCGCTAATGAGGTAAGTAATATATAAGCCTTTTTCTTATTTATATATTCTCTTTTACTATTTAATACTTATCTTATTCATGTATGCATGTTTGTAGAAGAGTGAAGATGATCCGATCAATGCACATGAAGAAGACCATGAAGATAAAGAAATTGATTTTGAAGATGAGGATGATGATTAGTCATCCCTTTAATTTTATTTTTCATATGACTAAAGCACTTATCAATATTTTGTATATGACTAAAGCCCTTATCAATATTTTGTAATTGTTTGAAGTTGGTTGAATATATATTTTTGTTAATGTTTTTGTCCAATTCTTTTTACTATCTCTTTATTTCAAGCAAAATGTAAGACAGAAACTTTTTTTCAAGCAAAATGTAAGACATAAACTTTTTTTAAAAAGCTATGGAAGACTGGAGAATTCTGAGAACTTCCTTGTTTGTGCGAGCTTTTTTTACAAGTTTATTTTAAGTGCTAAGCAGTGTTTATAATAGCAAATTAACACTGCCCAACAGTGAAATTTTGATGCTGAGTAGTCCTCCCGCTTGCAGAGTAAATATAGTAGCATCAATAGCAGCAAAATGACTCCAACATTTTACAAGGCTTGTAGTTATATATAACGCTACTATACTATCATTCTATTGTAGTGAAGCTCCTTTTTTTCTTGTGCCAATGTGTCACATGCTATTTTCTATTAGTCTCTCTACTTAATCAAGTGTTGTCTTTCTTTCCTATTATTCCTTGAGTGATCTACCTTACATGCAAGGAACTAAAGAAAGAATCATTACACTCTCCCGATCTTCCTCCAAGCAAGATGCAAAACCTCAAGCACACAAATCTCCCTCTTGCAACACAACCTTACACAAATCTCTCTCTTGCAACACAACCTTACACCTCTTAACTAGCTACATGGCAAGAAGAAGAGAGAAATGATCTTTCACGACCACCACCGAGCTATCTCACTCACACTCACTCTCATGAAAATCTCACACTCACACTCGCACACACACTCTCACTCGCACTCTCAACCTCTTCTTCGATTTTCTGTGTATTCCTCACCTTCACGACGTTGAAAGCCAAAAGTATCCCTTTCTCAAGTTTTCTCGATCCGCGTGCCATTTTTTTGTTGATGTCACCTTTTTTGAAAAAGCGTGTTCGGGAAGCTTTCTTCACATGCGGTCATCATTTCCATGACATTACGTTTTTTTAAGAAACACTAGGAAAAAATCCCTTTTTACATGGTGTGCCATTTGCGTCTCGGTGATCCGATGAGGATTCTCAATAGCTCATCTCGAACATTCCATCCTCCTCTTCGATTTTGTATCTCCTTTGTCTAAGGCTAAATCTTTATTCTTGACCTCCGTTTAGGACCTGCAATGTCGACAGGAAAATCTAGGCACATTTTTAGCACAAAACCACTCAAAACCCACTTTTGAGTCACCAAACGGATGTGAAATAAAATGAATCACTCGAGCGCAAAGTTGTTCTATGTACAAAATGGAAAAACTCTCTCCTACAAAGCTTCTCCTAATTCCATCTCTAACCTAATCAAAACTCACCCACAAAAATGGCAACTACCTGAAAATGACCAAAACCAAAAATTTCCTGCAGCACAAAATTTTGTCAAAACACATTAGATGCCCTAACAAAATATAATGAGCATACCAAGTCTATGATCTTATCCCAACTTGTGAAGACCTAATATTCTTGTTGTAAAGTTACTTCTCACAAAGACAAATGGATAGCTAGCATGTAAGCATATATAGGCACAAAGATAGTTTTTGTGCAAATGTGAATAAAGGCATTAGTAGGCATGATCATTAGAGTACTTTGACATGAAGATTACTCACATTACTAAATTCTAGAACTTTCTAACATTAAAGTGAGTTCAAGACATCCCCACATCTCTCAGCCAAACGATGAGGCTTTATGGGGCCTTTAGGGATTATACACCCTCAAATTAGACCAATATGAGACCCAAAGTGTCTGCACCATTTATACCCACGAGTAGTATGGTTGTTCCTTCACCAAGATTGGTTGCCATATCTCAACCAACACCTATATCTATTCCACATGTACATGAAGTTTTGTTAAACCATGTGGTACCTCGTATGCCATCCATGGCCCCTCTTGGGACAAGAAATACCAATCTCTCTTGGTATGCCACCTTTTGTAGAATCTATGGATTGAGGTTTGAGGATAGGAATAACACATGTTGCTCCTAGAGAACCTCGAGAACAACATAGTTAAAAGCTCAAGGTTTTCAGAGATACACAAGTACGATGGCACAAAATATGCTTAGGACCACATGGAAGTTTTTGAGAAAATGTGTAAAGGAAAAGGTGTTTGTGATAAACCTACAAAAATATTAGGTTTTGGCTTGACTTTAGATGGATTTGGATGTTGGTTCCAAACCCCAAATCCTCTTACAAGACTTCATATGTTACCTTGAAAAATACTTTAAGGCTGAAATTCTCAAAGTCTACCTAACACGACCTCTCTAATGTGGATGTTGTGAGGCGGCTGCTCTGAGACTATACACGATATTTGTGAGGCGACTACTGTGAGTGCAAGGGAGGGAAAATTCAATTGAAATAAAGAGAGCACCACACCTAGGGAAATAATCCCCTTTCAAATTCAATTGTAGTCCCAAGAAAAAGGTCTCTCCCATGTATTGTTTCGGTTTTCTATTTTTTGCTAGAGTTTGTTGGTTGCTGTGAGTTGCACATAATTATCTCTTGTTTGGCAAGTCATGGTTTTCTTTGTGAGCTATCTATGTCAATGAAACTAATGCTATCATTTGTGAGCTTAATCCATGAGAATCTAAGGCTTATTTGGCCATTTTGTTCAATCGTGCTTAGTGCGATTGAACGACACAACTAGATAAGCCCTGGTTTCAGTATGGAAGAGCACCCATATGGAAGCTTAATACGTGAGAATGCAAGGCTGTGCTTTGGGAGCTTTGGCCATGAGAATCCAAGGCTTATCTAGTCGTGCTTTCCAAGGTTTATCTGGCCATTCCATTCAATCTCGCTTAGCATAATTGAACAGCATGACTAGATAAGCCATGGTTTCAGTATGGAAGAGCACCTGTATGGAAGATAAACCATGATTCAAAGCCAATGTGACCACCAGAGGAGCTCAGGGGTTTTCATTACTAAAGAAACCCTATATATCATGTGCATTTAAGGGGTATTTAAAAAACCCCTTACATGTAATTTTTTTATGAATAAAGTGACCCCTTTTTCTTTTATGGACTTACGGTTTTTTTTAAATAGCTTGAAAAAAACCCTTCTATAAATGTATTTACTATAAATTTTTGAATTAGAAAATCCCTTCATTTGAACTCACGTGGTATACTTACATATGTTTAGGTGAACCCCCCTGAGGAAGAGCACCAATCTGAAAGATATGATTCTATTTCATTTGTGCATGTGAGGTTGTAACTATTGATACCTTATCTTTGGCCTCGATGTGACCACCTAAAGAGCACCATTATGGAACAAAATGTTATCTACTCTTGAGCAATAATGACATGAGTGGAGATTTCATAGCATAGACAAGCTTGAAACTAAGGCTTATTTGGTTGTTCCGTTAAATTGCACTTAGCGCGATTGAACGGCACGGCTAAATAAGCCGTGGTTTTAGTATGGTGGAGTGATTCAACCTCAATGTGACCTTCTAAAGAGCACAATTATGGAAGATATGATCCTATTTCATTCTTACCGATGAACAGTATGGTTTCAAGCTTCTTAGTATGATTTCAATCCATGGTTTCAAGCTTCTCACATTTTTAACTCTTAGGTGCTAATATGCAGTCCTACCATATACCTTGAATCTTCTGCCATATTGTGCAAGCGCCTACTGTAGATTTGCTAATGTGCAAGCCTTTATTCCCTCCCTTTCTCTTATCTATGATATGGCATGACTGCATAGGCACCCAAGACCATTGTCGCCCTTACCACCAAGTGGTTTTGTGTGTGTGTGCAAAGTTGCAAGGTTAAGCCCTCCTATTTCTCTTCAATCCCTTTTATGTCTTTGTGTTGTGAATAAATGACAACTAATCCTTGTGAATTTCCTCTCCTATAGCTAATGTGCTACTTTGCAACCCAAATATATTCAAGCAAACTACTCCTTGATTCAGGCTTAATAGCTTGAGTGAAATGAAAATGCTAAAGAGATGGAGGATATACATATGCTTACTAAGGGCTAGCCCCAAGGTTTCATAAGATAGATTTTCCCCCTAGTTTACCTAAGGCTACGTTCAAGGACCATAAGATAGATTTTCCCCCTAGTTTACCTAAGGCTGTGTTCGAGGACCATAAGATAGAGATTATTCAAAGTATTACTCCACCTTGCAAGGGTTCCTATGGATTGATCTAGGTAGACCAACATGAAATCCAACAAAGGTTGAAGAACTTCTTGATACAAAACTAATTAGACCCAGTAGTTCACCCTATGGGCAATGATACTTTTAGTCAAGAAAAAGAATGATTCTTTCCACCTGTGTATGGAATATAGGGCCTTAAATAAGATAATCATGAAAAAAAGATATCCTCTCTCTTTCCATCCATCCATGAACTTCTAGATAAATTTAAAGGGGCTAAATTGTTTAGCAAGATTAATTGTAAATCTAATTATCACCAAGTCTGCATGGAGGAAAGCGATGTATACAATACCACCTTTACGACATGAAGTGGTCATTGTGAGTAGCTTCTTTCAAGAAAAAATTTAATATCTCAGACATATTGATGTGTTACAGTCTAGAGAAAGTGATCAGCTTCAATAGATCACTGCTAACTCAAGAGCAAACTAGAGGCCTACTCACATGAAATTTAAATCAGACACAAGGACTTCAAAAACACAAAGATTGTTCAATTCACTTAGATTTTTTGAAATCAATTAGAGATAAATACTTCCCATAGATAGAGAAAGAATTAATTAAAAAGCATATTACTGGGTAACTTAAGTTGTAGCTAGAGACATGGACTTCACGCGAGAGGAACTTACATGGTAGCTAATGTTCGATAAGCATAGTGAATTGAGTATTTTTTTCTCGTTTTTCTAAATGTTTTTTTTAATGCATTTTGAGCATCTTATTGAATGCATGGTATTAAAAATATGAGTACCAAGGCCATGGGTGCACGTCACATTATAAGTACCAAGCTTGGGTAGATTAGTCACTTTACCCTTGTATTCACATTCTTCCACCAACTTTCTGAGGAGATCAGTACGGGGAAGAGTCCAATTTTTTTGGAATGCTGACATTGGTTCTTGAAATATTCTCTTTGCTTCAATATCCAGGACAATGTTTTGATCGCAAGGTCCTTATTATCTGACTTCCTCATCAATTTCTCTCTAAAAGAGTATCACTCTATCAAAATTTCTATGGCATAAAAAGTTGGAAGCTCTACTTTATTATAGGAAACAATAGGGCATACTAATCATTTTGGAGAGTTGAAACCCCCACCTTGTTGTGTTACATTGGTGTTACGGTGCGACCTAGAAGACTCTAGGTTGCTTTGATCTACTCTTGCTAAAAAGCAAGAAGTTAAACTACATTCAAGTAATTAAATGTTTCTCATTTGTCAATCCTTGTGTAGACAGGGGTTGGACTAAGAACTTGATAAAACCCATCCATTTCAACCAATGCCTCTAACACCACATCATGATTGCAATTAAGCTTTTCTTGTAGTGTTTTATGAGAAGCCAAAACCTTTCCATCCATGAAAGGAACTTTAATAGAAGTTGCTCTAACATTTCCCACGAAAACCTTTGCATACTTGCAACATTAATATTTTAATGATTTTTTAATTATTTTACATTCACTTTTATTTCATTTTGATATCTTATAAACCTCACATATATTATCAATTAGTTATAATTTATTTAAAACATTAGCATATGTTATTTAGTAAAAAATATCAAAATAAGTTTTACTATTTTAATTCAAAACTAATATTTATCAATAATAATAAAGACCTCTCATATTTGTCGCTCAAATCCTTGGCAATGTAAAAATTTGGGTCTTTCCTCTTGGCTGCATCCCTTTCACACTAAGGAAATGTGTGTATTAATACCTTTGCAAGAGTTCTGGAGACCTTTCATATTCTACACTCAAATCCTTGGAAATGTGAAGTTTTGGTTCTTTCCTTGGTTTGGCTAAATTCATTTAGCTAGCACTAGCAGGTCAATCATGAACTGTTTCTCCATCATTATTTGAGCTCACCCAAAGGCTATGTATGTATTGCCTAGGTAAGTATTTAAATGCTTAGCACTTGCTAAAGGTCTTTTGCATCGCCTTACTTCTTTGGATTTTATGTTTGTACTTGGCCTTGGATTTTACCTTGTTTAATTCCTATTTAGCTAAGAGAGTGAACTTTAGTTGACCTCTTATTAGCTCTCTCATGATATTCTCTCAATGAAATGTCAGCTTCTCAATGGTAATGTAGTGCTAAATGAAAGAACAATAAATCTTCTCTCAATGGTAATGTAGTGCGTGTGTGACTCTTGAGTTGGTTTAGTTCACACAACCACATCGTGAACATGTATAAGCATTTTAGGTGCATTCAATAAAAAGGGCTTATTAAAAAAAGGAATACTCCTATGATCTTAAATACGAGTGAATTTTATATATAAATGTTAAAGATCTATAGAAATGGCCTTGATTGAATGTGGTACAAGGGGTTTTTATATTGTGACGGTTGTGTGACTACAATATACACCCATCCAACAACATTGATAATGTGACCAAATGCAATTTTTTTCTCTACTTGAATTCTAGTGTTTCCTTACATTCATGATAATCACTCACGCTTTGTTATAGAATTTACCTTCGATAGACATAATTAAAGCCTCTAAGGAAATTTCCTATGAAAGGAAAGCGAGAGAGAGAGAGAGAGAGAGAGAGAGAGAGAGAGAGAGAGAGAGAGAGAGAGAGAGAGAGAGAGAGAGAGAGAGAGAGAGAAGACAATATTTAATATTAAATAATTGAATTTATATTGATATATTAATGAAATATTACATTTCTTATATTTATAACTTACGATGCATCTTGAATATTATTTGTTATATTATTATTGTTTTATAAAATTGCTTTTATATTAACACTACTTTGCTAGGTCAATCACATGCTATATAAAAGTTTCTTTCTCAAGGATTGGGAACCATAATTCTTATGGCCCAAAGTTATCTAAACCCTAAAAATAACTCTAAATTCTTTTGAAAAAAAAACATCTATTTTAGTTTCTTTTAATGGAAACCATAACCTTGGTGGAGTGTGATGAGAGGTTTAATAATACAAACTCAAAAATCTATTAAATCTCGAGTTTACTAATACAACTTTTAATAATGAGAGGTTTAATACAACTTCTAAAACTTACAACTTTAAATAATAAAAGGTTTAATAATAGTTTTAAAATAAACAACCTCAAAAATAGCTTAAATCCTTAGTTTGAAAGTTGAAACATTGACAGGGTTATATGGGACATGACACTTTCATTATTACAACAAAACAAACAAGTCACAATCCATGCACTTGTTGCACGATAATCTAATAGATATGCCCCAATCAATGTTGAAGAATTCTGATTCCTTAATGCACCATATGACCCATGAATTAGAATGGCTATAAAACTTACAAATGGCCTCATTGTCGCAATAGGCATCCCCCAACAAAACGGCCCCTCCAAACACACACCTGTTATATTTTCATTTAAAAAAATACATGAGAATATGTGAATATGCCATAAATCTTATAATGACATCAAACTACTCAAAGTAAATGGAGTTATAATTATGGAATTAAATCTCTTTGATTTAGAAGGTCTATCAATGTAGAAAAACTTCCCTTCAAGTGTACACCAACTGCATGGCAAACAAAAGCTTGCCGCTCACTCCTGGGCCCTAAGATCCCTTGTCAGATCCTCCCCCGCATAATCAAGGTGTGCCACACTTTCATAATTATTCCATAACTACTAGATCCATGACTACTATATTCAAATCCAATTGCATGGCAAACATATGCTTGATGCTCACTCTTAAGTCCTCAAATCCTCCCCCGCATCATTAAGGTGTGCCATGCTTTCACAATCGTTCCATGACTGCTAGATTCAAATCCAATATCTTTAGTAAATCAACTAGTAAATCAACTACTAGTCTGATGTGCCTCTGTGTGGGGATGAGATAATCATTAAGGTGTGCCATGCTTTCACAATCGTTCCATGATTGCTAGATTCAAATCCAATATCTTTAGTAAATCAACTAGTAAATCAACTACTAGTCTGATGTGCCTCTGTGTGGGGATGAGATAATCCTATTTTTATAATAAGAATCTCATGAGATTTATTGCCCAAATTAGTGAGACAATAAAATCTAGTATATAGGCAATATGCACAAGGAAACAACAAAATTTTTGAGACCTAAAATGCAGCAACCTAAAAACGTTGTAATTAAACTTGAAATTTAGACTAAAAACCTTAAGACCTAAAAACATTGAGACCTAAAACGTTTGTGAGGCAGTTGTTGTGAGACCTAACAAGAACTTTCTGAGGCGGATGCTATGAGGCGGCTGCTCTTAGACCTAAAAACATTGAGACCTAAAACGTTGACACTTAACACATTTGTGAGACGACTGTTGTGAGACCTAACTAGACCTTTTTGAGGCGGATGTTGTGAGAGGTGGTTGCTCTAAGACCATACACGATGTTTGTGAGGCGGCTACTGTGAGTGCAAGGGAGGGTGGCTTCAGTCCAAATGAAGGGAGCACCACACGTAGGGAAATACTCCCCTTATAAATTCGACTATAGTCCTAAGAAAAAGGTCTCTCTCATGTATTGTTTTGGTTGTCTATTTTTTGCTAGAGTTTGGTGCGAGCTATGCATGATTCTCTTCTCTTTGTTGGATGTGAGTCATGGTTTGCTTTGTGAGCTATCTATGTCAATGAAACCATTCCTACCCTTTGTGAGCTTAATCCGTGAGAATCCAAGGCTTATCTGGTCGTTCTGTTCAATCGTGCTCAGTGAGCGCGATTGAATGACACTGCTAGATAAGCCATGGCTTCAGTATGGAAGAGCACCCATATGGAAGCTGAATACGTGAAAAGGCAAGGCCATGCTTTGGGAGATTTAGTTGTGAGAATGCAAGTCTTATCTGGTTGTGCTTTGGGAGCTTAATACGTGAGAGATGTGAACCCTCTAGGAATGGTAATACCAGATATGCCAAGCATGCAGGGGTCTTCATTGGTGATGTGGTTTTGGCTACTGTGAACTGTGGGCATGTGGCTTAGAGGCAATTTTGCATCAGTCATCATAGGTGCCATATTTGATGTGATGTTATCTACTAGATGAGGAAATGTACTAGTATTGTCTTGGGCGGGGGTAGCTCTAGGATCTACTAAGGTGAAGCTTGTGCTAGTCTGCCCTTGAGTCCCTACAGCATGGCCTTGTGGGTTAGAAGATGTGGGTTGATCTGTGGTATAGCCAGGTGATACTACAAAAGTAGGATCTGGTTCTGGGCTCATAGGAGGTGTTACCATTTCTCTCATTGTGGGAGTTATTGCTTTGGATGTCCCAACTTGTGCCATGGGTCTTAGGATCCTTTCATGTTCAATGACTCTATATATACAATCGAAGAGATCCTGCAATCGTTCCTCCTCTGTTGTGGCCCTAGATATGGATTGGACAATCCCTTCCCAACCAGCACCATAATTTTGGATGCGTCATGCTCCCAATCGTTTGTGGGCAGATGTTGATCGATGATTTGCAAGCCTAGCTCTTTCCCTAAGGTAGACACAATGTTATTTCTTGTATCTCGCCTATCCAGCACTACCTACACAATGTTGCTTTGGGACTCGTTTTGGGTGTATCGGGCTGCTAATCATTGTTGTGCCAATTCCAAAGTCTCTTCTTCCTTTGCTCTAGGAACTTGGATTAGTGTCTCTACCACCTGCACTTCTTCTGATGTCCTACCATCGGCCATAAGCACTTATGCAGGGGGTGGTTCAAAGTTCATAGTTGTACCAAGTGCAATAGGAGATGTATGGACATGGATATCAACATGAACACTCCCTCCTTGGAACGATGAGATTAGACCAGGTGTCTCTCTAGATTTAACCTCAACTCCTTCATCATATGGTTTATAAGTCATAAGGTTTGGCTCAAAGGTAGTGGTTAAGGCCGGACCTCTGAGGTAGCTAGCTACACTACCAAAAAGATAGTAGTAGTTGGCTTGATTGTTGAGACCTGGTTAGGGTTTTTACTTCTTGGGACTGGGGATCCTTCCGTTGAGTTGAAATATGATGATGTATCACTGGTCCCTAGTACAGGTCCTTGTATAATGTTGTGGGGCTTTGCCTCATCGCACTCAGGAGAATAAAATAGATCAAACCGAGAAGTTAGTCTGCCATAACTTGGCCCACAATTGCATAAACAAGATGTTTCGCTCACCTCGTGACTGCTTGTGCTCAGATTTTGGTAGGAGATGATGTTGTCGCACAGTCACACTCCAAGCTCCACTCCAACACTGCTGCCACACTCCAATGGAGCCTCAACCCTCCTCTCTCACTCAATCGCTCACACTCACTCTCTCACATACATGCAACCAAGCACACAAGATCTCAAACAAGCAAGAGGCAAGCAAGAAAGAAATAGCATAGGACAGTAGAGTATAAGAATATGGCACAGTGAAAAGAGATAGCGAGACAAAAGCACAATAGACAATGCAATAGCTACACAATGAACAGAATTTAAAATTCTGATTATACCAAAGAGGTACAAGTGATGGTGCTCTCCACTCATGCGCTCCCAAGTAGAGTTTAGATGGCGATCTAGACAGACTCTGGATGGAGTGTAGAACAAGGTGGATACTCATGCATTGGATACCTTAGCTCATGGCAACCATGTCCATATATAGTACTGTAGGCATTATCGTAGACACGTATACACGAGGGTGGTTACACTACATCAACATGATCATCGCTCGCGTATCAAGAATGCGGCCCAGCAAACCACCGACCACTGCCCACCACTAATAATAGACCTGGTATCCGAGGGAATATTCCTCATACCGTCACCTACATTAACGGACCCCAGCTAATGCTTGTATCCTTGACCATCTCCTAACCATCATCAATGGTCAAAATAATGACCCCATCGACGCCTAAGCCCCGGGGTTCCCACTAAAGACATGCACCATGGCTACTCCTCATAATGGGGACCTAACAATTGTGCATTATACATCAAAGTGAGATACATGCTAAGATGCAAGCATTGAGTGTATACTAACATAGAGAACAAGAGCACTCTATTGTATTAGAATAAGAGAATGAGTGGTGAGACTACAAAATGACCCTTATCTTGGCCCCCCAGCCTTCACCCCTTGGGCGACCATACTTTAAAACTATCCATGGCTATCCATGGCTACCTAGGCTTGTGCAAACACTTAATCTAAGAATTAAATCTCCATAATTAATCTCGTGGCACGCCTTTGATAGACAAGCAACGATCACACACGTAAAATATAAAATGATGCTTGAGAGGTGTCCAATGAGGGTTAACAAAGACAAAGATATACTTACTACTTCATTTGCTCTGCAAGCTTGATAGTAGAGCAATCTCGCTAACTCTCACTAGATCTATAATTGTACATAATGCTTAGTGATTCTTTGCTCTTGTAATGGAGAATATTTCTTTAACTGCACAATAGTCCATGCTATTGTACGGTGGTTTCCTTCGCAAATATAAAACATTCAAACCTCAAGAATTAGAAACTCTGGTCTTCATTAGGACTTGTTTGGGGTTTTCTTGGGCCCTTTTATTTGGACACTTAGTGAAATGCTTAAAATGCTAATCAAGCTTTGACCAAGCTAGTGGCCTAGGCCTGAAAATGCATTTTTCCTTTTCTACAAAAAAGAAAATAGGCCTAAAGGTAATCTAATCATTAGATCTTCTGTCCTTGGGAAGGAATATGGACCTAAATGCCTTTTTGTCTTGTAGTGAAGTACCTTTCACAAAGAATGTTTGAAAATTTTCGTCACTTTGTTCCCTCCCTTTTTGGAGGTGCTGCAGATCCCACTCTCTCTCTACACTCTCTCTCTAAAACGCGTTTAGGGTGTTTTACTTGGGTAAGGGCTTCTTTTTCTCTCTCTAGGAGCCATGGCCTGCAGATCTGGACCTCCTACTCCATCATCCTCTCCACCAGCTCTCATGGAAGAGCTCACCATCCCCTCTTGTGAAGGTACAGATCTACACATCCTTGCAAGCTGAAGCTCTCCATCTCCATCACTAGCAAGCTCTCCATATCTATCATCCTCTCCACCAGCTCTCATGGAAGAGCTCACCATCCCCTCCTGTGAAGGTACAGATCTACACATCCTTGCAAGCTGAAGCTCTCCATCTCCATCACTAGCAAGCTCTCCATATCTATCTCCTCAAGGCCTCCATTTCTCTATATCCATCTGCATCTCCTCCACCTCCATCTCCATCACCATCTCCATCTTCATCTCCTCCATCACCATCCACATTTCCATCCTCCACCTCCATCCTCCATCTCCATCATCTCCATCACCATCCACATTTCCATCTCTGTATCCATCTACATCTCCATCTCCATCACCATCCAGATTTCCATCTCTGTATCCATCTACATCTCCATCTCCATTTGCTAGGTACAATGGCTCTACGGGACATCACCAACAAGCAATCAAAGTTTCGCTTGCACGTGGACTTAGACGAGGAGTATGCCACAATGCGAAGTAATCGAACGAAGGGATGTATTCCTGCTGAGGTGCTACGACTTCAAGGTGCAAAAGCCATTGATCTTTGGACTGATGGAAGCATTTATCCCCTTGATCCACAGACTGGTGCACCTCCCCCTTTTCGTAATATCACGCAGGTCGTACGCTTCTTGGGTGATGGTTATAATGGTTTCTTAGGGTACTGTCAGAGGCTCTATTCTTTGTACTTGCAGGAACTCTCAAATCAAAATCACCTCAGGAAGCTTCTAAAATTATGCAAGGCAGAAAAGGAAGAATGTGCGTCAACTTTCATGGCCACAAAAGAACATATGCTGGCTCGAGTCAAGGATCTAGAGAAGGAGGATGCAGAGCAGAAGATGAAGCTTGATAAAGGTGTGGAAAGGAGGGATCGAGCTATAGAGAACTATCTCCGTCTTCGAAACTCAACTCGGAACCTTCGCCGACGTGTCGATCATTTCACTCACCTCCCCGTGGGATATAATGCAAGGCAGCGAAAGCGCAAGCCTCTGAGTCTTCTTTCCAAAGATGGGGGGGCTCGCAAGCGACGTGTGCGTCAAACAAGGTAATCACAGCTTCAAAACTAGCATTACATTCCTTTTTCATATAGTTATGTCATTGACTCTGAACTATGTGATGTCCAGGGAATGTGCTAAAGCAATATTAGGTTGTTCCAATACTGAGGAGTCTATCCTTGAGCACATTATTCCAGAGCAGAAAGTAATCAATATGATAACCAATCCAGTAAATGGTGCGTTGCGTGACAGGATTCAAAAGTATTTTCTCAAGGAATTCGAGCAGATTGTCAGTCCCATTGACATGCTCACTGTGTGCGACACAGCAGGTATCAGTGATAAGGGATACAGGGCTTTGTATACTTGCATCACAGCACGTCTACGAGGCAAAGGAATGACACGATCTATACTTCCAACACCATACAGTATAGTTATGGCAAGGAAGTCAGCAAACAACAATATTGCCGACTTGCTAGGCGGCTACAGATGGGTGGATGGTAGCATGCCAATGTCAAATTCAAAAGATTTTGCTTACAACAAGTTTAACAATGTTTACGTCGAGGTGGAGGCGCTTCAACGAGCTATGATTCAGTTTTATGATATGACATTAGAGGAGACGGATGGAAAGGCTATATTTGTCCTCAAATTGGATGAATGTCAGGTTGTAAAGGGCCAAAGGGTGGAACGTACAAGTCTGACACTCATGAGCAGGGCATTGAAGCGAAAGAGCTTAGACGGCGAAGATGAAACAGGTGATGCGGAGAATAACTTGCACACAAAGCGACGCAAGCAAGGTTACTTTGGAGTGCAGTCTGAGAAGAACATATGGTGGCAGGCGGCATGGACCCTTCCGCACGAGGACCATGACAGTCTGAGGTGGTACTTCACCCGTACAGGTATTCAAGGAGTGATACACAGGCAATCAAATGGTGAAGTCTTGCATGTGCCTGGCACTGGTCACTTTGAAATAGAGTGGCACCTTGGTGGTGATCTCAAGACCCTCAAATGCATGTTGGGAACTAAAAGCGGTGCTAACACTTTGTTTCCATGCATCTTTTGTTGTCATCCAAGGATGCCAAGTGTCGCAGTGGGGAAGGCCAAACAAGCAACCAAGGTGAAAGGTCGTAAGCAGGCAAGTGCAAAGGGCTCAAATCAATTACAAAAAGGGAAGGGTATGCACGTCTGGCTCAATGGAATTATGAGCTGCAATCAAAGCAAGGCACCATCTCGCGCAGAGGAGGATGCTACTTGGAACCCTATTCTTTCAATTCCACTGTCGCGAGTACATGTGTGTACCTTGCACGCAAGACTTAGAATTTTGGACAAATTGTTGATGCTCCACATCAATTATGCTTGGAACATGGAGCCAGAGTCACGGCAAGAACAGGGCATCCAAGAGCTTGAAGTTGTTTTATCATCCGTGGGGCTTCACGCAGGTGCTGTCACCCTCTCTAAGGATCGCAAAAACCCATCAAGTACCCAAGATAACCCTAATAAGATATGTATGGGTGGTGCAAAAGCAAGACACCTGCTCTCAAACTATGGTGAGGCTCAAAGCCATACACATTTTGAATTATGGAAGCAGATTTGTGATGTAACAACCTATCGAGGCAATGAGGCGACACTAGGATTGAAGCGTGCACATGTGTGGGAAGCTTGTGATGAGATGATGAGGCTTCTTGAGCGCCCGTATCTTGATGAAGCAGAGATAGCTACATTCAAGACTTCGATTGACAGATTCACAGAAGAAATGATCGATGCTTGGGGGGAAACTCATATAACACACTACATGCATATTCTCTATGCGCACAGTTCCTTCTTTCTAGATGAATATGGGTCTCTTGCACTCTGGAGCAACCAAGGCATGGAACGATCACATTACCAAGCCAAGGCGGCCTATTTTAAGAACACGGGTCATGGTGGTGGCAAGGTTCGCAGCAATGCGTTTTAGGAAATGTTCAATTGGTTTTACCGTGCACTTACTGGGAGAAAGGCCCAAAAGCGAGCCGGAAATTTGTCTTTGAGGCGCAAAATCATGAAGGTGTTAGGTGCAAGGCGAAAGAGAAGGGTGTAATGCGTCAATGGCACGTGAAAGAGCGAGGCAATGGCACAGTGGTCGACTAAGAAATGGCCGTGTGTGGTTACCCACCCAATAATTCTTGTTCGCCACTTTTTGGCGCGTTCATTTTGTAAATTGACTTTTTTGTAATTTTGGCCTCCTATAAATATCAATGAGTTTTATAGTCATTTTTAAAAGTCTTGACTTGTGAGCTCTCTCTCTTCCTCTCCCCTTGACTCTCTCGCGCGCGCTCTCTCTCTCTCTCTCGCTCGTGCAGTAATATCTCACGCACATGGAGCCCCCAAATGATCCTCCCTCCAATACGCAGGATGACATTTTCAAAGACCTTGGGCCCTTACCGGTGGCACATAGAACTGCAATCCCAAACATTTACCCACAAGCCCAAGTGGATCTGGAAGCTGAGCGTGTGAGGCTTGAGCGAGAGGCCCAAGAGGCCCAAGAAGCCCAAGAAGCGAAGAGATTACACAAAGAAGCAGAGGACATGGAGGCAGCTGAGAGAGCAAGAAAAGAAGCCGAAGAGACGGTCAGAACTCAAGAGGACGAGGCAGCAAAGAAAGCACAGGAGGATGAGGCTGCCAAGAAGGAGGAAGAAGACGAGGCAGTTAGGAAGGCGGAGGCAGATAAGAAGGCTGTAGAAGAAGCTCAGGCCGCCGCAAGCAACAAGAGAAGAATAGCATTCTTTGCTGCGGAGGAGGATTGGCTTAACAGAAAAGCTCACGGATTTGTTGCTGACCTGCGAATGGCCGAATACGAAGATGACACAATTTTGGAAGCGGCCATACAAAGTCTTCGAGCAGAATATACAAAGAGGAGAAATGAAGACACAGTAGAAAGGGAGCACCTGCCGAGCAATAGGATTGTCAATGCAATGCTAGACAGAGTCTTGGCTCGTGCACTTGGTAAAGGAAAGAGAAAACTCTCAGCTGAGGAAGTAGAAAATAAGAGACAGAAGCTTGAACGAGAAGCCAGGGCAGCAAACACACGGAGGCTTCGTGAGGAAAAAGACAGGAAAGATGAAGAGGAGCGAGTAAGGAAGGAGGCAGAGCAGCGAGCAGCTCCGAAGACTCCATCTGCAAAGACAAAGAAAACTCCAACACCTGCAAAGGCTAAGAAGGGGAAAACCATTCCTAAACGCTCAAAAATCCCTTCCGATAACTTCCAAGAGCAGCGACAGAAGTTTAAAAATGACACGCCAGCTTGGACTCGCCACGCGCAAGCACCACCGCCCCCAACAACGCAGAAGAAGCAAAGGTGGAGACCAGGGACAGTTGCCCTTAGAGAAATTCGCAAATATCAAAAGACCTGCACACCAATTATTCCAAAGGCACCTTTTGGGCGTCTCGTCAAAGAGATTATCCACGACCAGCACCGGGATGTCAATCGTGTGCAAGCGGCGGCACTAGGCGCTCTGCAACAAGGTGCCGAGGATATTTTGGTTTCGCTTTTCCAAGACGCGGTTTTGTGCATGGTGCATGCAAAACGTGTCACTTTGAAGCCATCTGATCTTCATCTAGCTAGGCGTATCCGTGGAGAGGAAGCTCTCTTTCACTAGATAGGGGAAGCCTTGTAATGCAACAAACCGTGTTTTGTAATCTCAATTTGATTAATGAAAAACCATGTCTATTTTCAAAAAAGTTATTTTCTATTGCAAGTGATTGTTGTCTTGTCAAGGTAATTGTAGTCTTTTGCATGTAATTGTTGTCGCTATGTACATTCGACCTCATGTGAACGCTCGTCTGCCACCGCCCGTCCGACTTTGGCTCGACTCGACGGGCCAATTTCTCCCGCGTATGGCCCCAGAAGGGTATATCAGCTGTGCGGGGTGCGCCGGGGCCGAGGGGGGGGGCCGGTGGTCGCTCCGTGGAGCCTGTGTGCCACGGAGCGACTTTTGGCTGTTTGACCTGGTCAAACAGCCAAAAGTCGCTCCGTGGCACACAGGCTCCACGGAGCGACCACCGGCCCCCCCCCTCGGCCCCGGCGCACCCCGCACAGCTGATATACCCTTCTGGGGCCATACGCGGGAGAAATTGGCCCGTCGAGTCGAGCCAAAGTCGGACGGGCGGTGGCAGACGAGCGTTCGCAAAAATTGATTGAAACATCATAACAGGACACGACAACAACATATAAACACATCAAGAAGATAAAACTTAAAATCAGCTCGAAAAACATCTTGATGTCATTAATTGTTTGATTTTCACAGACGAGCGTTCACAAAAATTGATTGAAACATCATGACAGGACACGACAACAACATATAAACACATCAAGAAGATAAAACTTAAAATCAGCTCGAAAAACATCTTGATGTCATTAATTGTTTGATTTTCACAGAAGGCAAATGATTACATTGGATCTAGCCAACTCGCTTGATGAGCTTGGTGAAAGCCTCGTGGGTGAGAGTCTTTACTGATGGTTTGTCACCAATGCGTTCGGCTATCTCTTTGGCATCAGTGATGCCTTGTCCAAGGCTAAGGCCACAAAATCCTAGGAAAGACCCTGCACCTTTATCACCAAAGCTATAGATAGCTGCTTCCCTATTTACAAGAATACATTTATGGGCATTTTGGGCTATAGGGGCTTCAGACAGGATGGCGCTTAGGGCTCTGCACTTCAAAAATTCAGCTTGCGCATCATTTGAAAAGTCGTTGTGAATTACGCGAAGCATCTCGGCATTGAAGCTCGGGATGTAGTGCCATAGCGCAGCATCTTTCCCCTCCACCTCCTTTCGTGCTCCACCCTTTCGGCTTGCGAACCAGTCCATTTCTCTTGCGGTCTACAAAGTAGATAGAAGAATGAGTTGACTTCAAAAAATTACAAATTAAGAAGGGAAGAAATTGGGTGTACTACCTCAGTGGCATCATCATGATCCGCAAGGTCTGCATCACTAATATTGATGCTCCCGAGGCTGACAGAATCCGAAATGGCAAGCGGCTTGTGAGGGGCAAAGCTAGTTTCTGGCACACTCTCGTAGAAATCCTTGCACTGGGATATTTGTACAAGAGTCTCTGCCACAAGGGACTCTATTGAGACATGATTTTCCGGGAGCGCAAGCACCTTTGTGACATCTGCGGAACTGAAGTCAATGTGGATGTCATCATCTTTGGACGGCTGTTGTGTGTCTCGCATGCCCGCGTACATAGCAATGACTGAGAGAGTTTCATCCTGGTGTAGCCCAAGGACATGGGCGATGTCATCCAAAAATAAGAACTCTACACCTTCTACTATGATGGGGTGTAGAGTTCGCACTTCGAGCTCTGGAACTTCATCCATGACATCGTCCCCTTCGATGTCCCGTTTCACAGCCTCAGCTTGCGGCTCTTCCGCCAGAGTCACAAGTGCAAGAGATGCTTCTTGCACTGGGGTGACAATCTCTTCCTTTGGGTCAGCTTCCTTGATCAAGAGATAAGGTGTGGCTTTCTTTGGAGGAGTGGCCTTCCTCTTTCCCTTGCTTTTCTCTGTTCCCTCTAAGATCAGGAGGGCAAGAGTCATGTCCCACCTCAAAAAACTTGTGCCAATGTTGCCCATTCCAAGACCTACGAGGTTATCTTCTTCCTCCTCCCTTAGATATGCGCTACTAAGGCCTTTGAGGAATCTTGCAAGCCTAAACCTGAAATTTTTGTCCGCTTTGTAGGTATGCTTGATAAGATCCACAGGCACCCAAGTTCCCTCCTCGTCTTCAAAGTTGACACAATATTCAGCCATGTATGTGTCCATGTAGCTAGTGAACGCCCCAAACACGTCATTATGGAGTTCGGCGGTGCCTTCCATGTCAATAGATGTCTGAAAGATGGGTGCAAGCTTCTCGATCAAGTGATCGAGGTCAAGCTTGTGCAATTGAGATAGGAGAGCTTGGGCGGGGGTGGCCATGCTTGAGTAGCGAAGAAGGCGAGGGGACCGCAAAGATGCCGAGAGTGAGGAGATGAACTCAAAGTGGCCAAAAGTGACTTATAAAGAGGTCTTTAAAAATTTTTTTATGTTTAAAAACTCACTTAAAACCTCCAAAAAAATAAAAACACGCGACAAAACTTAAAAGTGCACAAAATTGAACGCAAATTGCGAGTAGCCAAAATTGTTTTGAATTAATCTCTCAAAATCTGTTACATAGCTTGCTTGATATGGATACATCTGGGGAAGGGAATGCTTTTACAAAAGTAAGATGCCTCTTTCCTCTTACGTAGAGGTGTGTTATCAATCACAAATGAAAAGTCACCTTTCAGTGCAAACCTAAGGCCTAAGTACTCCCTTAGGTTCGCCATATTCCAATCAGCATTTACTACGATATCCCACACATCAGCTTGCGTGCTAACATGTACATCAAGCTGTTCTGCATCGTTGATGTCCGAATCGAGTGCTTGCCATTCGCCTCCAGTCAGCTTCCAACGTCTGTAAGGAAAGATAATAGAGAGTTGTTGCTTTCCAAGCTGGTACCGAACGACCATCTTCTCCGACACCACCATGCACTTTATCTTGTCACCCTGATGTTGAATAACCTTCAAATCCCACGAAGGTGGCAAAAAGGCACTCATTACTGTGCCTCCCTTTGCAATCCACATTGTAGGAGTCCGGTGAACATCAGCCTCCTTGAATAAAAACACAAACAAATGTAAAGGCATGAAGAACGTGAGAGTCGCACGATGTGACCCATAGGTGCACTTCATTGCATTGCACACATCAATCTCAATCCGACGTCTGGTTAGTGCAACCAAAGTATTGTCGGGCTTTGGCCAATCATGGTCCATGAGACTTGGTGTAGGGAGCCTCCGTAGAGTCCCAGAACCATCTCTTGACGTGGGTACAATATACTCTGCATGAAAGAAGAAAACTGAGCGCTCTAAAAGCTCTGATGTTGAACAACCAGTATATAGTAGCTTGCCGATTTCAAAGTGATGCGCCTCAAAGGTTCCAGAAAGGGCCTCTAAAGGCTCCCATTCCACAAATGTCGACGGAAAGATGTCTGCACAGAACATTACAAGAACACACTTGAAAAAATCAAGCTTCCGTAACATGAAATGATATTAGCATGTCTCAGTGCAGCCCATAAAACAAGAAGCACAAATAAAACTTACAATTTGCAGGAAAGCGTTTGTGATTGGCATTGTCAACACGGAGTTGCGATGCCTTGTAGACGTGTTGGATCATCACCTGCTTGCTTCCGTCAGCCCCCTGCTTGAGATCCACTATGCGACCCTTCCAATGGTGTGACTTTAACCCTATGTATCTGCGAGAGACTTTGTGGGCTCCCCTTGTGCTTGGACGCATCGTCACCCACATTCCTTTTGCAAAGGTGCTTGTAACCCACAAGCCAGTGTCGTCTTGTTCGTTGCTGCTGCTAAAGGACTCCACCCTTGAACGAGGTCGGCGACTCATTGTGCTTGGCTAACCGACTAAGCTAAATGCTATGAAGTTGTAGGTGTGTGAGAAGATCTCTGCAACCTAATGCTAGCAGAGCATATAAGCTGGCAAGAGGAGTCAAGAATGTGTATAAGCTAGCAAGAGGAGAGTGAAGAATGTGTGCAAGCAAGAGAGGATGGACTTGATGGGGAAAAAAGGACTGTTTTCCAAGCTTTCCATAGCCAAAAAGATCTCTGCAACCTAATGCTAGCAGAGCATATAAGCTGGCAAGAGGAGTCAAGAATGTGTATAAGCTAGCAAGAGGAGAGTGAAGAATGTGTGCAAGCAAGAGAGGATGGACTTGATGGGGGAAAAAGTGGACTGTTTTCCAAGCTTTCCATAGCCAAGAAGGCACAGAAAGATAGATCTAACTTTAGGAGGGAAGGGGAAGGCAGAATGGGGAGGGAGGAGGCCAAAAAAGATTCTTTTAGTTAGAGAGAGACTCAAAACCGAATTGCTAGTTTTAGAGAGAGGAAGAGGGAGTGGGGAGAGGGAAAAGTAGCTTTAAATGAGGGATAATGATGGGGGGGCGTTTCTGGCCCTAGCCCACTTTTTGAGGTGGGGTCATTTATGCCAGTTTGAGCTGTCTTTATTAAAAAAAGGTGGGAAATCTGATTTTATTGAAAGATTTTGCATTTTCAGCCCAATTTCTTTAAAAAAAAAACGTATGATTCAAGTTTGACCCCTACATATTAGGGGCAGGGAAACCCAACATTTTTCTCCACATGGCCTTCTCCCATTGCACCATTCCTTAATGACTGTCATTAGGCTTGGGGCAAATTAAAGGGCCCAAGAAGACCCCAAACAAGTCCTAATGCTTTAAATCTCTTCTTCAAACTCCTTGTTAATGTTATGGCAAATATTATCCCACTCGGCCATGATCACATCATTAGCCATCGTGCTCTTTCTATCACATGTCCACATGGCGCAATGAAGGCACCCTTCACAACTACATAACCCACCTTTCCAAAAGTTATCTTTAGACTTGAAAACATCATCTCTTGATGCCCTAACTCTTGCATAGGGAAATCAATGGGGCGCATTCTCAAAACTAAAAAGCCTTGTTTTCTACATTATATCCTCACCCCTGTCGATGTGGATTTTGTTCTCATCCCTATTCTTTTCCAGAGGAGGAACCTTAGACCACCATTAGGAACAAAAATAAAATCAAGAAACTTTTGTAGATAGGACATGAAATACAAGGGGAGCTACCAGCATTGGAAACATGGATGGCTTGGTGGTGGGGTATCAGGGCATTCCATTGGGGACCTTGGTTCATGACTCAAGATGAGTCTGGTGTTTTTGTGCCAAAACGACTAACCTTTTAGAGACTACACATGCAAGCATGCGAGCAAGTGTGGGTTACAAGAGCCAAATCTCATTTTTGAGGCCACTGGAGTTGACATGGCAATGGTAGTTCTACAAAGTGTTAAAATAATGCTTAATTGAAAGGAACACCTATGGGAAATGGAATAGGGATATAAGATATGGTAGATAAATTTTGTAATCAGGGTGCAAGAACATCTTCGAGAAAAAGACTCATGGATCTAGCACACTCTCATCAAGAGATGGGGATAAACTCTCCTAAAGTGTAGCGTGGGAATGTAGATCAACATAGTGTTCACAAAAAAGATCCTCTAGGTGTCATCTTCGAGGAGGACAATCACAAGCCTAAATATGTGATTAATACAGTGAACAATCAGCAAGGTGCCCCAAAAGGTGTACAAAGAGGGAAAACTGAGGCATGTATTGTGATAAAATTGTTGCCATATATATAGGCAGTGATGTGTGTGAACACACTTAGGACCACCGAGGCACTTTTTTCCTCTTTTAGGAGGTTTTTTTCCCCGACTTGTATATACGCCCATCATTCTAGGACTAACTTATCTTTTGTACATTGACACAATCTAATACATTGTGTATTGTGTGCATTCTTGCTTCTTCTTCTCCAAGCTTTGTGTGCTTTCCTGCAACCCTAATTCCAACAATTGGTATCAGAGCAGGAATCGACTACTAGGGCTACACCGCGAGCACCCTCCCACTCATGTTCTTCGATTGAGGTGAGCTTTCACGAGCGCTTGCAGGTCTCTATACACATCAAATCAGGCCGTAGGGCTAAGCGTTCTCAGAAATTGCATCTCAGGTTGTTTCGGGCTCCGTTTTTACATTTCAAGTTCTGCACAGGTCTTTTCGTCATTTTGTGCAGAAATTTCGACAGTGCAGTTTCTGCAAAATAGGCATAGGTGTTCTATTGTGGACCGTGCTACATAGCACGAGTTGTCTTCTGTTCAGTCTTTGCTTCATTACATGTAGCTTTTGCATCAGTTTCAGTCAGTGGCCATGGCTGATAACAGCAATGATGTATTTTGCATGTTATGTGCTGATGAGACGAATTGGATGGAGACAGCAACTACCCACTTTGGGCATACATGATGCAGCATGTTTTAGTCGCAAAAGGAGTGTGGAACATTGTGCAGGGTATGGATGTACATCCACATTCTGTGGATGTAGGATCTGTTGAGAATGTTGCAGGTTCTAGCAGCTATACTGTTGCTACTGTTTTACCCACTGCTGAACAAGCTCGTTGGGGATGGTAAAGATGCGCAAGCTCATGCCTTGATTGCACTTTCTATCAAACGTAACATCACTCCACATATTTGTTTAGCTAAAATAGTAAAACATGCTTGGGATATTCTAGCTGGTTTGTATGCAGGTCATAAACGAGGCAAAAGTCTCTTACCTGCGTAAAGAGCTAGAATCGAAGATTATGCAGGAAGATAAAGACATGAATGTTTTTCTTGCTGAGATTAAAGATCTCAAGGAATAGTTGATTTTTGCAGATGAGATTATTCCTGATCATTCTCTTGTGCAGACTATTCTTGATGCTTTACCTGAGTCATATCAGACTTTTGCTTCCACGTGGAGACTTGTTACTGAGGACAGACCTCATATTGTCAAGTATGATACTTTAGTCACAAGCTCTTGCAAGAAGCGTAGTCCAGGCAAAACAAGGCTAGGCAGCGTGCAGTTGATCAGGCATTTATTGCTGCCCAGCCGAGAAGAAGTGGTAAGGCAGTCCCTTCCACTGTTTTTGCTCTTATTAATAGGTCTGTAACTTCTCCTTCCACACGTAGCAACAATAAGTCTGAGAATGCTCTTGATAAAGGCAAGAAAAAGATCAGGTGCAACTATTGTAAGGCAACTAATCATGTCATTAAGAATTGCCCTAAGCTAAAGGCTAAAGAGGCAAAGAAGAAAGAGTCAAATGCAGCCACAATAGCGGATGCTTCTACAAATGCAGATTCTGCAAATGTTGTGCAGGATACAGAATGGGTGTTTAGCGTGTATTGCCCGGTATAACCCATCTGTACATGATGCATGTTTGGTAGTTTCTTTGACTGTAATGTATGGTATTTTGACAGTGGTGCTACAAAGCACATTACTTCACATCGTGATATGTTCACTTGTCTTGAGGCTGTAGCCTGTCTCTAGTGGGAATATTGTCACTTGTGCGAATAATGCTTCTTACCTAGTGAAGGGTGTTAGTAAAATTATGCTTATTGCTGCAAATGGCAGCGCTTTCACACTTTCAGATGCTTTGTATGTGCCAGGGATAAAGAAGAATCTATTGTCTGTCTCTGCGCTTGCAAGTCTTGGATTTGTAGTCAAATTTATGGATGACAGATGTACTGTTCATGATTTGACTTCTGGTGATACGATTATTGCATCTGGCACCTTGTTTCGTGGAAGTCACTTATGGAGATGGCACGATGTATGGTTAAGAGCCAAGCTTTGCCACATGCGTTTTGTCTTGAGGCTGTCATGTGTGCTACATATGTACTCAACAGGTGCCCACTAAGGCCTTGCAGTCTATTACTCCATACGAAGCTTGGCATGGCAGGAAGCCTTCTATTGGTCACTTGCATGTCTTTGGTTGCTTGGCATATGCTTTAGTGCCTGTGCACCAACAATGCAGAAAATTGGATAATAAGGCTATCAAATGCATTTTTATTGGTTACAATGCTAAGAGCAAGGGTTACAGATTGTATCATCCGCAGTCAAAGCATATCTTGATTAGTCGAGATGTTGTTTTTGTGGAAGATGTTGTGCAGCCTTTGTTATCATGTAGTACCAAAAGAGACAGGTGTGAGCTCACGGGATGTATTTGATACATTGTTGCCTCTATTTACAGGTGGAAATTCAAATGTAAGTCCTAATGAGGCAAATACTCAACCTATGCAGATTTCAAACATCATAGATCAACCTATTTCGTTTCATGAGGATAGGGCTGAAAATGAGTAGGCTAGAGGTATGCCTAAATGACTGGTGCAAACCTTGCGTGATAGTAAAATTGATGCACCTATATCTAGTCGTACTCGTTCAGGTTTTCAGCATGCCTCTTATGCATCAGATTGTTATGCTTTGGCTGTGTCTAGTATGTGTGAAGAGGAAGAACCTCTTTCATTTGATGAGGCACAAAAATCAGAAAATTGGTTGGCTGCAATGCAAAGTGAATATGATGCTATAATGAAGAATGGTACATGGTCTTTGTGTGATTTGCCTATTGGTAAAAAGGCCATTGGATGTAAGTGGGTTTTTAAGTTGAAACGAAAGCCAGATGGCAGTGTTGAATGCTGTAAAGCTAGACTTGTTGCAAAGGGTTATGCTCAAGAAAAGGGCATTGATTTTGATGAGACCTTTGCTCCCACTTGTCGTATGGCTACCATTCGTAGCATTTGTGCATTGGCAGCTCATAATGGTTGGAATGTACATCAGTTGGACATAAAGACTATGTTCTTGAATGGAGATTTGCATGAGGAGGTGTATGTATCGCAGCCTCATGGTTTTGTTCAAAGAGGGCAGGAAAACAAAGTGTGCAGGTTGAAGAAGGCTTTATATGGTTTAAAGCAAGCTCCACGAGCTTGGTATGAAAAGATACATGCATATTTGATTGCACATGGTTTTCAGAATAGTCCAACAAAAAGCACTTTGTATGCTAAACATGTGGATGATATACATCTAATCATTGCTCTCTAAGTCGATGACATGCTGCTCACAGGACCAAATGAGAGTCATATTGCTGATTTTAAGGCTGATTTGAATGCCTCTTTTGAGATGTCAAATTTGGGGCATTTGCATCATTATTTGGGGATACAGTTTAAGCAGTGTGATGGACTTATTGCTTTGTGTCAGACAAAGTATATTGATACAGTTTAAGCAGTGTGATGGAGGTATTGCTTTGTGTCAGACAAAGTATATTGAGACATTGTTGCGGAGATTTGGCCTTGAACACTGTAAGCCTATTGCTACTCCAATGGAGATAGGTTTGAATTTGAGTCTTCATGATGCTGGAGATCACTTTGATGTCACACTCTATCAAACAGCTGTTGGTTGCCTCATTTATGTATCCATTACGAGGCCGGACATTCAGTTTGCAGTCTCACAGGTGATCAGGTTTATGCATAGCCCAGGGTCTCAGCATTAGAAGGTAGTTAAACGCATCTTTCGCTACTTGAGTGGCACCATACATTTTGGGTTTTTTTATCCCAAGGGGGGATCGTTGCCGCCAAATTTGCATGCTTTTTTGAACTCAGATTGGGCTGGTTGCTATGACACGAGTGTCCACAAGTGGTTTTTGTTTCATGCTCGGTAGCTCATGCATATCTTGGTTGAGCAAGAAGCAACCTACTGTGGCCACTTCTAGTTGTGAAGCTGAGTACAGGGTAGCTTTCACAGCTATGGTTGAGTGTGTGTGGCTCAGACGGCTTATGGTGGTGGCTGACTTGGGTGTTGGACAGGAGTCTGCCACCTCTATCTTCATTGACAGTCAGAGTGGATTGGCAATTGTGAGAAACCCAGTTTTTCATGCTCGCACAAAGCACATTGAGGTGCATAATCACTATGTCAGGGAGAGACTCTCATCAGGAGAGATCAGCTTGGCCTATGTGCCAACACAGGACAACCTCGCCGATCTTTTCACAAAGGCGCTTCCTCCTGAGAAGTTCGAAGCTTTCCGCAAAGCTTTGGGCTTGCTCCCCTTTGTGGATTGATCTACTTCAGGCATGGCACTCCCCTATACATGAGTGCCAGCTCTCGTTCACACCATCACTCCCAAGGGGGATTTGTTGCCATATATATAGGCAATGATGTGTGTGAACACACTTAGGACCACCGAGGCACTTTTTCCCTCTTTAGGAGGTTTTTTCCCCCTGCTTGTATATACGCCCATCATTCTAGGGGCTAACTTATCTTTTGTACATTGACACAATCTAATACATTGTGTGTTGTGTGCATTCTTGCTTCTTCTTCTCCAAGCTTTGTGTGCTTTCTTGCAACCCTAATTCCAAGAAAAATTACCCAAAACAATGTGGGCTATTCAAAGGACAGAGCTAGGTAAGAAAATGACCTATTTTGGGCGACTACATGAGTAAAGTGTGGGAGATACATCAACGAGGGAGATGGAGATAGAAATGGCAAAGTGCCTGCACCATGCTTTTAGGGATGTCGTAAATACCCTGGTGGTGTTGTGTGGGGGGGGATTATTCGATTTTATAACTTGGCTCCCACTCACTCTTGGGATGTTGACAAAAAACATGTGATTGGCACACTTGGCCGCACACTTGGGGTGTGTTCAGAAATGGAACATCTGCAGCCACATGAGATACAAATGCTTCAAGTAAATGGATTTGTGCTTTAAAGTGGGGGTCCACCTCCATAATCAGCTCAAGAAAACACAACTACAGCAAAAATTCTTAGTGCTTTTCATCCAAAATACAGGGATGGCAATATTAGTCATAGTTGGTACATCACAGAAAGGCAAAGAGAAAATGGTTGATCCCCTTGGTATCCAAAATATTTATGCAGGTCATTCTCTTGTTGATGGTGGAGAGTCTAGTGGCTCGGAGATGAGCCTTGATGAGGAGTTTGGGATTCCAACAATGCGGACAGGTGGTGTGAAGAAGGCTATGAAAGCCATGAATGCAAAGTTACAAAGATCTGGAAGTGTCAAAAACCCTTTGCAGAGGCTGACTTATGATGGTTTTGTGGCATATCACTATGCTTATATGGCAAAAGTTGTGCAGGTTGTAGAACCCACATCTTTTGATGAGGCTATTGGAAATGTGTTTTGGGAGAAAGCTATGGATGAGGAGATGGATGCATTGTATGGAAATGAGACTTGGGATTTGGTGCCATTGCCTGAAGGCAAGAAAGCTATTCGCTGTAAGTGGGTGTATAAGGTGAAACATAACAGTGAGGGTAGCATAAGCAGGTACAAGGCTAGATTGGTAGCCAAAGGATATGCATAGATACATGGGATTGATTATGAGGAGACATTTTTCCCAGTTGCAAAGATGGCAACTGTGAGAGTTGTGATTGCGGTGGCTGCAGCTAAAGGCTAGTTTTTACATCACATGGACGTAAAAAATGTATTCTTGCATGGTGACTTGCAAGAAGAGGTGTATATGGATGCCCAGGCCCATTTTGAGGATAGAGGTCACCCAGAGTATGTATGTAAGCTTCGTAAGGCCTTGTATGGGGGGCTGAAGCAAGCTCCACGAGCATGGCATGACAAGATTGCTGAGTATCTTGTCACTATTGGTTTTTATATGGCAGATGCAGATCATTCTTTGTATGTGGGCAAGATTGCTGAGTATCTTGTCACTATTGGTTTTTATATGGCAGATGCAGATCATTCTTTGTATGTGGGCAAGAGTGATAAGGGTATTGTGATCATCACCATTTATGTAGATGATCTTACTGTTGGGGGGGTGACAACTTGGAAGAGATTCAGCATGTGAAAAGTCTTCTCAAAAGGAAGTTTGAGATGAAGGATTTGGGAGATCTACACTACTTTTTGGGAATTGAGGTCATTCACACACCTGAAAGTATTTGGTTGTCACCACAGAGACAGTATGTATTGGACATGTTGTCCAAGTATGGGATGGCTGATTGTAAGTCAATCTTGGTGCCATTATATCAAAATGGCAAGCTTAGTGCAGATGTAGGTTATGTGTTGGGAGGATCCCACTATGTACAGGAAGATTGTGGGGAGTTTGATCTATGTCACAATCAGTAGGCCATATTTGAGCTACACTATTAGGTTAGAGAGCCAGTTTATACTTTGATACTTAAGGGCCACTGTTGATTATGCATTGTTTTATGCAAAAGGTGTACCATTGGAGCTATATGGGTACACAGATGCACATTGGGTAGATAGCATCTCAGAGACAGGAGATCTACCAGTGGATTTATGTTTTCATTTTAGGAGGGAGTGTTGCTGTGACATGGAGTAGAAAGAATCATCCCATAGCTGCCTTATTGAGCACAGAGGCAAAGTATAGAGGGAGCTGCGATAGTGGCAGCGTGTGAGGTAGCTTGGTTACGCAAGCTACTACTGATTTGGGGTTACATATGGAGAGAAAGATTGTCATGTATTATGACAATCTTAGTAGAACCCAGTTCTCCATGCGCAGACAAAACACATTGAGGTAGATTACCACTTCATCAAGGAGAGAGTCTTGGCAGCAGAGGCGACATCGACTTGACCTACATCAGCACCACACAGGATCATGTCATTAACGTCTTCACGAAGGCCTTGGGAGCTGAGAAGCTTAATAGATCTCGAGGTATGCTTAAATTTCATGAGCTAGAGTTGAGCTTGAGGGGGATTGTTGAGATGTCAAGCTCAACATGAGCTAACACTCACGAGGCGCCTGCATGACCGTTTGACATTTATATCACTAGAGGGTTTGGTAGCTGGCACCGACATATCTTCACCAAAGATTCTACAGCAGTTGGACTACACCAACTAGTCCACATCTACCTAGTCCACTTAGCGTGTTCACATTATGGACCGCTTGTGTATACTCTATTATGTGTGTTAGTCATCTTATCCTTTTTGTAGACCTCTTTTGTTGTGTGAAGACAAAGAAGAACTTTTAGCCTCTCACCTTGTGTGTTCACTTCTAGGGTTAGTGTGAGTGTGTGTGTGCTTGCAAGAGCTCAAGCTCTCTTCTCGCCCTACATCTTTTCAGATAAGGGTTGGCCATGGGCTATAGAATTCATCTCCCAGGACCTATAGCTCATTGGTTACCCAATCTGCAAGAGGTAATATCTTGTTAGTTCAGCATCCTCTCACAAGTATTACATCTCATTTTTTGAAATGAAACATAACAGGAATGATATTTGGATGGTATTTCTAAAGGTTGGGGTTGTGGCAAAAAAGTGTCAGGGATATCTTCAATCAGAAGCCCAGCTTCCATATGCCTTATGGATGCCACACATGTGGTGGTAGGTTGATGTTCCAAAATGGGAGAAGCTATGTTTGGAAATTTAAGGATTCGTGTTTGCAGAGGATTGGTAGCAGTAGTAGCCTAGTGTACAATCTCCACTACCCACTCCAGGTGGAGTAGGAAGTGTAAGAATTTGATTGACTACTACTAGTAAGGTGGGAGCATGCATACCATGATTTGCTCTATTATACCGATAGTACAGGGTCAATTCGGGTATCATGAGTGATTAATATATCTTCTACAATAGCCACACCACACCCTTGCAATGTGGACACTCATTTCTAGTGTTCGTACCTCTACAATAATAAGGGCACCAAGTTGTTGAAATATACAAGTGAATAGGTGTGCGGGAACAAGCCCTTAGCACAAGAGGCTATAAAAGAGAATCTGTAAATACGAGAGAACCTATGAAAAGGTGAGAAGTATCTATTGGGAGAGAATAAAGGGTAGCATGAGGAGATTTAGGAGGTGTGGAGATATTCTGGGAGAGGTGAAGAGAATCAAGCAAAAGAGGTGGAGTGAATGAAGGAGAAATCAGTGGGACTAGATGCTTGGATGTAAACCCTATAAATTGAGGCATTGGCCTAATGAGAATTTGTTGGTTTTTTATTATCCATGCCTACATTAAGCTATCAGTTAATTGCTCACTAATCACGTGTTAATTATCGTCTAATCTCGTTATTAATGATGTTAATTCTAGCATTTGATCCACCATAGCTCATCACATTGCTATAATTTTAACATGGTATCAGAGCCTAGCCTAGAATCCATCAAATTATGAGCCCATCATCTTACTAATCACATGGCTAATTAAGATTAGTAGATAATTAATATTTTTGCCTCTTTTTCAACAAACCCTCTGGTGGAGGAGCTCTATCTCCCATCATACATCAAATTAGCTCAAGCCACTTTAGGCAAACATAGCTAACACACTTGTGCTCTAGCCCATCCAAACAGAAGGTCAAACTACCACGCACAGCTAGAGAAATTCGCTAATTTGCAAGCACCGTTTTTCTAGAGAAAATCTAAGATTTCTGCTTCATCAAATGCAATGGGTCTAATTCCTCTTGGGCCTAGGGGTTTTCAAGGGTGCTCTAAAAGCTGGTGAAGACAGAATTTGATCTGATCAAGTCTACAGTGAGATTCAAGCTCTTTATCGAATATGCAGGTGACTTTGGTAAAACAGAGATTAAGCATTGAATGTTTGGTCAAATCTTGTGTTTCTTGGTTTAATCCTCTACTAGACTAATTAGTATTGATGGCCTTGAAAGGATTTGAGCTCATTCGAAATCTATGGCCTCAGATCTGGGCTCCCCGCCGCATACTCTGTTTTCTGCACACAAAATAGAGGATTAATTTGCTAATCGTGAGATGAATCAGTGCTAATCACTATTTTTTGGTATAATTGAGGGTTCAAAAACTAACCATTAGGTATCCGAAACAGATCCCTATAACTTCAGATTGCAATTTGGAGATGGTTTGATACTCCAACCATTCCGTAAACCTTGATTTAATGTAATTTTTGGTGATTTTATGCTAATAAATCTGTTTTTGTAATCATCTCCTAAACACCAAATTGAGTTGTAAAAGGGTATACACTGCCCTTGAATCTTGAAATTGGATCAAGAGGTAAGACCCCCTTCACATTATCATGACGGCACAAGAAATAGCCAAATTTAATGGGGAGCAATTTTACACATGGCAGACAAAAACCATGTATTTGCTCATGAGGAAAAATTTGTGGGGGCTAGTTGAGGGAAGAGATGAGGTGAGAGGGGAAAATGAGTGGAAGAGAAGGAATGAAAAAGCATTGGGACTTATCGCACTCAGTTTAAATGATGAAATCATTCATCACACCACAGGGATACAATGGGCAAAAGATGCATGGGATGAACTCAATAAATTATTTGGCACACAAGCTAAAATTCCAAAAATAAATCTGTTAATACAATTTTAAAAATTGGATATGAAGGAAAGTGAACCTTTAATCACACACTTGAACAGATATAAAAGCATTAAGCAGCAAGTGGCATTGGCAAAAAGGTGAGATGATGAGGCACTAGCAGTGCTACTAAAGAGTGTGGACAAAGGTGAATATGAAAACATTGTAGCAACAATAAAGAATGTACCTGAATTGAAGCTACACGAGATAGAAGGAAGAGCAAGAGACCAGAGGCAAAGAGAAGAAATGGCTCGACTCAACAGCAGGAGAAGAAAAAACATTCTTCACTCGAGGAGGATTCTCTCCAGGACGAGGAGGAGGAAGAGGCAGAGTAGGAGGAAGGACCTTCACTTGTTGTTGCCACAACTATGGAAAACCAAGACACATGGCAAGAGACTACTACAGCAAACCCAATGGAGAAGGAACGACATCGGCAAACTTCATGAAGGCTCCTAAAAAAGTGGAGTCAGATCATCTTTTCAGAGAGAGAGAGAGAGAGAGAGAGAGAGAGAGAGAGAGATAGTGAAACCCCACAACCCAATGTAACCTACCCCAATAGAGTAAAACCACCTCTGAGCCACCGATGATGTAGGCCATGTGGTAGATGTATGTGTGAGCACTTTAGTCAAGGTCACGGGCACTTGTAGTAGCCTTGGACACATAGAGAGAGTGTCAAGGATTGGGACTTGAGGCACTCGTCTCGCAGACTATCAAATAAGAGGGAAACTTGGTATAGGGTCCAGGTGTGCTAGGAGTATTCACTTGAGGGGAGGTGTTAAAATGTTGAGATTCAAGCTCGATGTCAGTATGAGCCAGCTATGCTATGTGCTGGCAGATTAGGTAGGAACATGTGTGAGACATAAATGACCGCGTGTCCAGATGGTCATAGTGTGTGGACATTAGCTAGGGTTAGATGAGTGTGGACACAACTCATAGTGTGTTGTGTGGATTATGGATTAAGGCATTATGCTTTGTGTGAGAGTGGTGATGGCTTCCCTCTATGGTTAGGGTTTGCAATATACATTAGGGTTTACTCTTGTGTGTGTGTCTCCTCCCCCTCTACTGTTCTTTCAACATGGTATCAGAGCCTTGTGATGTTTATTAGGGTTTATGAGTGAGTGAAGAGAAGAGGGAGAAGAAGCTGTGAAGCTTGCCATTGAAGCTGTGAAGCTTGGAGCACACCAACTACTATCAGATCTGAGAGCTTGGCCTACCAGGTAAGGTCTTCTAAACATCCTTGAGCGGATTGCAGGTGATACAGGCAAAAACAAAGCAATTTAGAGCAAATCAAAGCAAAGCAAAATTCTGGTTTTTGAAAGCTTCCCATTAAAGCTTGGAAACACTGATGTATGGTGAAATAGAAGTGATTCTGGCCAAAGACACATGTATTTGACAAAGAGGGATGTATTGGCAGCCCCTATGCAAGCCTTAAACAAATTTTGGAGCAATCTACATGCATTTGATTGAGTGAAAAACTCTGATTTTGAGCTCTCACAAAACAGAGAAAAAGGAGTCAAAAATTGATACATTTGGAGTGAGTTTTTGGCAAAAATCCAACCATTGACTGATTGCATACGTGCCTAATGTGTTGGGGAGTTGTATACCTCATTAATTGTCATTTCAAACCTTCCCAAATCCCTCAAATGCAGGTGGCGTTGATTGGACTGCAGAAACAGAGCTTTTTTCCATAGTCTTTGACAAGTGGAGATCAAATTCTCATTGGTTCCTTGATATATTTCAAGTTTGCTTTAGCAATTGGTTGCTACACACATTGGAGAAGAGGGCTATGTGATTGGTTTGGTCAATTATGCCTAATTGAGCTGGGAATGAGCTGATTAAACAGGCTGTGGTTGCAGAGAAACAGAGCAATTTTAATTGAGCAATTAATCTTTGGTCTTATACAATTGGACAAATTCCTCTTACATGGAGCTGATGGACACTATTGCTAAGCTAATGAATGCCTGGTTGCTCAATTTGGACAAATATTGAAGAAATTAGAGCCAATTTACTACTGGTTTTTTTGATTTTTTTGGTTTTTCCCAAAACAGAGAAAGGGGTTTTTAAAAATTGATATGTACACATGTCAGATGGTGTTGATACTCTACATTGAGGTTGTTTAGGTGTCAATGCAAGTTTCCCATACTTGATTGCACCACTACATTGTGATTTGGAGCTGTGGAAGCGCATCAAAATAGGGTATCTCGGACTGCGTGAGACAGTTCATCTTGGATGCATACAGGTTGATTTTCTACATCAAATTTGAAGATTTGTGGTTACTTTGAAGTATCTGGAACACTCATTGGAGTGTGGTTGAGCTGAGGAAGGCTCGGTTATAGATTTGGACGAGTGCGGAAGGTGCACATTAAGCAAACATGTCGGATAATCCAGTACAGATTGTTGGTGAAAAGCTGGATAGGAAGAACTTCCAGGCATGGAAGTATAGGATAAAAAGTTTCTTGAAAGGAAAAGGATTTTGGAATCTCATTATAGGTGCTGAGCCAGAGCCTGAGCTACCTCGACAACTTACACTGCAGCAGCTTATTGCTCATAAGCAATGGTCAGAGAGAGCATTCAAAGTGCTGCATTATCTGTCTATATGTATTTTTGATGCTATGCTCATACACATACAGGATGCTGAGAATCCCAAAGATACATGGGATACTTTGGTCAAGATGTTTGATACAGATACGAGTGCTCACAAGTCTCAGTTGCGACAGTAGTAGATACATAATGTGAAAAGGAATAAAAGGAGCATACATGATTATGTGCACGAAATCAAGAAGTTTGCAGATGCATTGGCCACAATAAATGCCCCCATGCCTGATGATGATTTGGTGGATATTACCTTGTGTGGTCTTGGTAAGGAATATAAATCATTTGATACATCTATCTCAGTGAGGAGTATAGGTTTACCCGACTTTGATGAGTTGGTTTCACTCTTGTTGATTGAGGAAATCAAGCTCTGTGATTCATTTCTGGATGCATCTACTAGCCATGATGATGGCAGAAATCAGGCTTTCTATTCTCAGAGAGGCTTTAGAGGCAGGGGGAGATTCGCATCACGTGGACGTGGTGGTAATGGTCGTGGATGGCAGGACAGGCCTCCACAACAGAATTTTCAGCTTTCATATGGTGCTCGAGGTGGTCGTGGATATGTACCTCAGAGAGGTAGAGGTAACCCCCGTGGTAGAGGATGTTGGCAAGGCCAACAAAATATTATGCAAGATGTGGAATGCCATTACTGTGGCAAATTTGGACATATGGCGAGAGATTGTTTCCGCAAACATAATGATTTGAGAGGGGGTAGAGCACAACATGGTGGTCATTATGGTGGAAATTATGCATAACATGGTGGTAACTATCTATCAAGCAGTAATGATGGCACTGCAAATCATTTTTTTGCCATGAAGCATGTTGTGGGTTCTATGATGACAAATGCTGAGAATGATGACACATGGTATATGGACTCTGGAGCATCAAACCATATGACATGTCATGGTGAATGGTTTGAGCATATGAAGCCTATGGATGTAAAAGGCTATGTGGAGATAGGTGATGATACCCAGCATGTCATTACACATGTTGGAAGTGTACCATTGGTTATGCACAATGGTCAGACAAAGTCTATGTCAGATGTATTGTATGTGCCTTCTATCACAAAGAGCTTGGCCTCAGTTGGTCAAATGGTGGAATAGGGATTACAGGTTCGTTTCAACGAGCATGGATGCTTCGTTGAAGATTTCAAACATGGATGTAGAGTCATTGCTAAAGGCAAAAAAGAAGGCAGATTGTTTAAGTTGGATGCTAGAATTCCTGAGCTAAAATTAGCCATGTTCTCCAAAAGTAAAAATGTGGTACAGGACATTGATATGTGGCATAAGAGGATTGGACATGTCAATATACAGAGATTAAAGAACATGCAAACAAGAGGCATTGTCAGTGGATTGCCTAGATTCAAATATGATGGAAATATGCATGTTTGTGAAGCCTGTCAGTTTGGAAAGCAGGCAAGATTGAGGTTTCCTAGAGAAGGAAATATGAGTAGCAGGCCACTTGAGTTTTAATAACTTGGGTTATTTTTCTAACCGTTACTTTTTGGTAGCTTATCACTACTACGGGGGGCCTGTAAATTCATGTCTCCAAATAGATGTCTCTCCACATCTCTCTCATCGCTTGTTGTCGAACAATGACAACATAAATCTCATCGATTATGAATCACGTGTAGGCCAGGGTAATGCTTAGAAGGACCACAAATCATTGTGCATTGAGGAGGGTAATGCTTAGAATGACACGTGTTATACAGGGGCTTCTTTCTGCAAGGACATGAAGAGGTGCAAGACTTTGAACATAGCACAATGGGGTTTGGATTTCTGCCTCACATGTAGGTCAACGACCTCTCTCTTTTTCTTGCTCTCTCTCTCTCTCTCTCTCTCTCTTCTCAACTCTCTCTTTCTTGAGACCTTTCAGACCTACCATGTGCTAGTCAAAAATGAACTTTGATTCCGTACCCAATGCTTGCTATTTGCTTTTTCAAATAGTCATGATGTTGCACCCACACACCAATATGAATTCCTATGAGAACAAATGTGTAATAATGCTAAAGAGGAACCGTGAGTATGTGAGATGGATAGGATCCTTAAGCTTGTGTTTATTCTCGTTCCTTCATGATGGATTCCTCATATATTGTACATTTGTTGATGTGAGATATATATATATACATATACACATATATATATTGTTTACATAAACACATGTACACATGCACATTAACATGTTTACAAGCACACATGTACACATGCAGAAATACATGTTTACAAGCACACATGTACACATGCAGAAATACATGCACACACACACACACACACACACACACACACACACACACACACACACACACACACACACATAAAAACATACACGATGAACACACACACACAATGCAGACAAATAAAACGTATTGGTGGATAAACATTGCATCATGATAGAGAAATATGCATTTTGACTAGCGGCCTCATATGAGAATGTAACACAAAAAAAAAGTCAATTAATACGCCCAAATATATGTATCTAAACTCTGCCTTGTTATTGGAGCTTCAATTTTATAAATTAGGTGAAATTGTGTCTGTGTGTGGGAAAGAGAGAGAGAGAGAGAGATTTTCTAGAGCTTTCAAAAGAAGCTAGCCTATTAAGAATAGTCGTTACTATGTTAATATATTAGGATATAAAATGATGCTTAAGAATACTACATGTGTCTCTTTGCGACACATTTGTATTTCAAAGAGAAATTCTTGATGTCAAGTATGCATTTTTAGAAAAGGACAGCTTCCTGATAAAAATGATGTTTTGTGGGGTGTGTTCAATGTCACCTGTCACCTTAAAAATTTACAAGCTTCCATTATGTTACAAGTGTTATACCCAATCCCCTATTTTCTTATAGTGTGATGTTAATTATGATCATACATATGTGTTAAAGACGTTTTACCTACACACATATGTATAGCATGAGTGTATTGTTTTCATGATCATGAGTATATTTGAGCATGTGAGTACCAATAGTGAAGAGGTCCATCCTAGATTGATAGTTTAGGGATCTTTATCATGCTTAAATTTTGACAAGATCAGATACCGAATGATCTTTGACACTTGCACTTCATTCAAATCCAAGGGCACCTTATTTCTGACACCATAAGTCTATTTCTAGCAGAGGCTTAGAAATTGGCTTAATTTTTCCACGTAGGTCAACGACCTCTCTCTCTCTCTCTCTCTCTCTCTCTCTCTCTCTCTCTTCTCAACTCTCTCTTTCTTGAGACCTTTCAGACCTACCATGTGCTAGTCAAAAATGAACTCTGATCCCGTACCTAATGCTATTTGCATTTTAAAATAGACTAACTCATGATGTTTTACCCACACACCAATATGAATTTCTATGAGAATGTGTAATGATGCTAAGGAGGAACCGTGAGTATGTGAGATGGATAGCATCCTTAAGCTTGTGTTTATTTTTGTTCCTTCATGATGGATTCCTCATATATTGTACATTTGTTGATGTGAGATATATATATACATATACACATATATATTGTCTACATAAACACATGAACACATGCACATTAACATGTTTACAAGCACACATGTACACATGTAGAAATACATGCACGTGCACACACACACACACACACACATATAAAAACATACACAATGTACACACACACACAATGCAGACAAATAAAACGTATTGGTGGATAAACATTGCATCATGATAGAGAAATGTAAGATTCCTCCCCCACCCCCTTTTTGATGTCTAGTATCTTTCCCTGTAATCAATCCCTCTTCAGAAATATAAAGACCTTGTTTCTATCTGTTTTAGCCTAGAGAGAGAAAAATATTCTAGAGAGAGAATATTCAGATTTTGAATATTTTTGGATAGAAAAATATCTCTTCTAATTCAGATGAGTTCCCCTGAAACAGAAATTCAAAAAGAATTTTCCAATGTGCAATTGGAATTAATTGAAAATAGCTATAAAGAACCTTAGCCTAAGGGTCTAGATTTTCAGAAATCTTTAGACTATGGTTCAATTAAGGTTCCTATGGACCAATAGCATCAATCCATGTGTAGGGAGGAGATAAATCCAATTTGTAAAAAGAAAATACCCAAAAATGAGTAAATGCTCACATGAGGTGAAGAGTTGAAAATGTACAAGGTTTATTAGTAAAAAATTATGAGCAATATTAAAAGTATGACATATGTAAGGAAGGGGAGTTCTTTAAAGGAGGTGCATATTTCACATAAGATGAAGAGTTGAAAATGTACAAGGTTTATTAGTAAAAAAAAAACTATGAGCAATATTAAAAATATGACATATGTAAGGAAGGGGAGTTCTTTAAAGGAGGTGCATATTTCACATGCTTGAATGAGTTTTAAACTCATAAAAATTGAGATATTTCATCTCTCCTCTCTCCTCATTCAAGTCTAGTTCCAAAAAGTTAGCTTAACTGACCTAAAAATGGTCAAATATTGACCAAACTGATTTAGAAAATTCTAGAATCAGTTTGTTTGGTTAGGAGCTCAATTTTTCCTATAAATAGAAGCCTCACCCTTGTTGAAAAATATATAGTGTTTATGCATCGTTACTCTACTCCACCTAAGCCAAGAACTGTGAATTCATTTAATAATTCACTAGTTTTTGGAGCTTCCCTCTTTCTTCAATCCCCATTAGTGGCTCCATCAACATACTTAACCAATTGATTGGTTGGGGGCCTCTACCGTGAACAAAGAATCAAGCAAGTTGTAAGGTAATTAGTGAATATTCATCTTTCTATAATTTCTCAATGTTTCTCTCTTCTCAACCCCTCTCAAGCTTGAGAAGTTTAATTGGTATGGTTTTTTTTAAAATGCTATTGAAGTTTGAATAGTAGTGAAGAGTTACATAATTTAATAAATGCTATTGAAGTTAATTTTCATTTATGTTTAAATTCTAATGATTCTTATGTAAATTCTCTCTCTCACTCAAGAAATGGTCATACTCATGACCCATTCTCAATCCAAATCAAGCTTTTCATAAAGCTTTTCCTTAACCCAAGATTAAGCTATGCTTGAGGCCAAATTAATGGCTTTTTCTTATGCTTTTAGTTTATGTATATTGATGATTCAATCCATTATGGATTAAGGATCCAATTAGAGAATCATTTTAATTATTTCCTTAATGATAAGCTTTATCCCTTAGAAAAATTGAGATTTATCAGTCATAGCAGCGGAGCTATGGCAAAATTTTTATAAAAATTATGCATAAAAAATTTTCATTCAAAGCATAAAAAGAGGACTTCCTACCATATTCTAGGAATCATCATCCTAGATTAATTGAAAGAATTTCATTATAATCATGGAGAAATTGAATTTTAATATTATGCATAAAGGATAAATTTTTATATCAAAAGTGTTATTTTTACCATTTTTATTTTCATGCATAGAAGTATGCATAATGGATAAATTTTTATATCAAAAGTGTTACTTTATCATTTTTAATTTTCATGCATAGACGTATGCATAAAGGAAAATTTTTATATCAAAAGTGTTACTTTTATCATTTTTAATTTTCATGCATAGAAGTATGCATAAAGAAAAAAATTTTATATCAAAAGTGTTACTTTTATCATATTGGATTTCATGCATATAGGTATGCATAAAAGATATTCTTTTTATACTAAAAGTATGATTTTTCTCATAATTGGATTTTATGCTTAACTTAGATGCATAAGAGAAATTCTTTTATTCTAAAAGTATAATTCCCTACCAAATTGAAATCATGCATAAGAAGATGCATAAAAGATTGATTTTAATTTCGAAAGTGTTAGTCTCCTTAAATGGAATTTATGTATAAATAAATGTGTAGAGAAATCTTATATCAAATAAAAGAATTCTCTTTTAAAAAAAAAAAAGATATGAAATGTGATAAGATGTGATAAGAGGTGTATGAGATGTGATAAGAATTGATAAGATGCGTATGGAAAGTGATAGGATGTGATAAGAGGTGTGATAAGAGGTGATAAGATGCTTATGAAATAAGTTAGGATGTGATAAGATGAATTAAGATGTGTATGGGGGGATGAGGTAAGAAGTGTATGTGATAGGATAAGATGTATATGGGTTGTGATAGGGCGAGAATGGATGTGATGTAAAAGATTAGATGTGAAGGTATATGGGGTTATATAAATGGGAATGTGAAAATGGATGTATGTATGTGGATGTGTGGATATGGAGATGGGAGTGTGGATGTATGAACATGAAAATGGATATATGCATGAAGATGTATATACATAGATGTAAATGTGGATGTAGATGTGGATGTATAGATGTGAATGGATGTGGATGTATAGATGTGAATGGAAATGTGGATGTGGATGTATGTGAATGTGGATGTAGATGTGGATGGAAATGTGGATGTGGATGTATGTGAATGTGGATGTAGATGTGAATGGAAATGTGGATGTGGATGTATGTGAATGTGGATGTAGATGTGGATGTATAGATGTGAATGTGGAATGTGGATGTGGATGTAGATGTGGATGTATAGATGTGAATGGGAATGGGGATGTGGATGTATGTGAATGTGAATGTAGATGTGGATGTATGTGAATAGTGGATGTATAGATGTGAATGTGGAATGTGGATGTGGATGTATGTATGTATGTGGATGTAGATGTGGATGTATGGATGTGTATGTATGAATGTGGATATAGGATGTGGATGTATAAATGAGGATGTGAAAATGGAGGTAAGCATGTAGATGTGGATGCATGTATGTGAATGTGAATGTAGATGTGAATGTGGAATGTGGATGTATAGATGTGGATGTATGGGAATGTGGATGTGGATGTATGTGAATGTGAATGTAGATGTGGATGTATAGATGTGAATGTGGAATGTGGATGTGGATGTATGTATGTATGTGGATGTAGATGTGGATGTATGGATGTGTATGTATGAATGTGGATATGGGATGTGGATGTATAAATGAGGATGTGAAAATGGAGGTAAGCATGTAGATGTGGATGCATGGATGTGAATGTGGATGTGGATGTGGATGTGGATATGGATGTGTATGTATGAATGTGGATATGGGATGTGGATGTATAAATGAGGATGTGAAAATGGAGATAAGCATGTAGATGTGGATGTATGGATGTGAATGTGGATGTGGATGTGGATGTATGGATGTGGATATGGATGTGAATATATGATATGTGATGTGAAGGAATCTGAAGTGAAGAGATGGAAAAGGAGGTGATTGGATGAGTACACATATACATGGAATGTGGAATAAGTAATGTGGATTAATGAAGAATAATGTGGAAAAATGAGAGTTAATATAGAAACTGTATTTGTAAACTGTTTGTAAATGCTGTTTGTAAATGGCTGTTTTATGTCAAGAATGCTGGGGAAGCATTTTGACCGTCTTGTGATTAAGGTCGTGGAGACCTAACTGATAAAGTTGCAACTGCTGACGGAGAGTCAATGGAGGACGTCTCGCGTAGCAAGGTCGACCGAGGTCTTGACCAGCCTCGGTTCGATTAAAATGGTGAGCTTTCGGTACGGTGGATGAGGGACCAAGGAAGCGGCCTATGAGTGAAGCGCTAGGTCACCTGCGAAGGATCCTAGAGGGTGCTGACCATACGGTGCTCGGGCTCTGGGTCGCCTAGGATACCCACGCGTGCGTCGAGGAAGATATTGGAACAAGGAGTAAGAGTTGTTTTGTGAAACCGGGCATGGATCTGGTTGACTGACCTTGTTGGTCCTCAACGGATGAGTCCATGGCTCTTTTATATGGATCTGTTGGTTGATCTTGCTGATCTTCAACGAGAGTCCATCTTGATAAGTGATTATATTGCCGAGTATTATGGGCTAGGAACTATGGAAACGGCCTCTGTGTGGACAGGTGGTGAGCGTTCTAGTTGCCAATGATGCCATAGATACTCTGATGAAGGAATGATGGAAAATTATGAATCAACTGGATAAATTGGGAGATTGTGATCAGTGGTACTATGGTTTCATTAAAGGATTGTTTTAAAGTTAGCTGATGCTAAGAAAAAGGCAATTTTCATATTGGGTGTGTAAGTGGTGTGGCTAGTTTTATGTTTGCATGAAATTCCGGCTAGGGGGCCTTGGAACTCTTTTCCTTGGTACCCGGGACAAAACCTAACCAAATTCCAAATTGGATCCCATCACTACAGTGGTTGGGCGGTTGGCTAACCCATGGGATCGGATGGGGTTAGGCTGGACTGATGGATCCGTAAACCGAGACTCAATTTCTGTTATTACGATAGATGAAGTAAGTCCCGGATAGTAATTGTTCTATGGATAGGAATCAACGGCTGTGCCTCTTGATGGGGAAAAAAGCGTTGATCCCAATGATCCAAGTGCAAGTTTCTTCCTTGATCCGACCGAGTATCTTTATAGGTGCAGTTGGATCAGCGTGATCAGTAATGATCTTGTCTACGTTAGAGTAAAAAAATTATCCTGGTGGAATCGCCCGTGCTTTCCGGGTAAGGGAAGTTTTTCCGGGTTCGGTTTTGGAAAAACCGACGGATTAGTCTCTTGTCCGGATATCCGTGGATGAGGCCCCGAATGTGGGACCCCTGTCCCGTGCGAGAAGTGCTACTTCCGCTGCTAGTACCCGAATCCGTTGCTCGGTGGGAACAGGGGGATCTCACAGTTGGTATCAGAGCATTTGGTTAATAAAGATCAATTGAGAAGACAAATAGGTCAGAAATTTATCAAGAAACACAAAAAGGTTGTAATTGTGTGATATAATTCATAAAATTTGATATTCAAATTGAAATTCGTAATTTGGTAATTGGGTCTTCAGATGGAAGTACCGCAATTATATAGAATCCTTGGCTTGCTTGAGGCCTAGACATGATGGTATTTACCTTATAATTCCAAGGGCCGTGACTATCCGTATATACCGAGAGTATAACTGCAGCTCTTTACTGACAGTATATACGAGTAAATCTAAGACTTGAAATTATAAGCGTTAATGCTATCCAGATGATGAATTTGAATGTGGTTGATATGATTTTTAATTCTGTTTGGGAACTGATGAATTGATTGGGATTCTGATTGAAAAATGATGATTTTTGAAATTTAGTTGAAATATAATAACTTGAGCAAAACCGCAATGAGGATGAATGGGACGAGTCCCTGTAATGATAAATGATGATAATGATTTCAACAAATCACTATGAGATTAGTGAATTGTGCTGTCAAAGTACTACTGTTAACACTTGACTCGGTATATCAAGTTAAGGGATGACAAATTGAAAACTTGCTTGACTGAAATTCCCGTGGAGGAATGTTCAGAAAGAAAAAATTTCGATCTGATGGACCATTATCGTGTTAAAGATATGAATGATATGATCTGAAATGAATTTATTTAATGATGAGTTCTATATAAGGGATATTTATCCCCGTATTCTGTTGGGTTGACCAGAATATAAGGAACCCTAGAATAAATTGGATCTTAAGAAAAAGAGTTGTCCTCTACTTGGCGAGATGAAGACATCTCACACTTTTTTAAGTGGGGTAGAATGTAAGATTCCTCCCCAGCCTTCGAGGCATATAGGAGTAAGAATCTCCCTTTTTGATCTTAAAATTATTCCCTCTCAAAAATAAAAGAAAGATTCTGTTTAAAAAAAGGAAGACCCTTTCCCTAGAATACTTCTCAGGAGTCACGCTGTTTTAAGGATTTAGAACAATGAGTTCAGAAGTGAAAATCGGTGTTTTGGATACCAAGGTTTTGGTCTTCATTCGAGTACAGCACAAAAGAAGTTCTTTATCTATTGGGGAGTTTAAGAAGTTATCCCCCAGATATTGTGAGCCTTATCTGACTTCAAAGAAAGTAAGTGACTTAGCTTACGAGCTTCTTTTATCTCCTCATCTCAAAGTTCTTAATGCCTTCTATAGAAAATTGTGCCAAACCCAAATCATGGAAAGACGGTAAAACTTCAGTGGCAAGCTACCGTTGGCTTCTAAGTTACGCTAGCTCCTTCCTTTATATAAGTGGTAAATTTTACTTGTCGCTCACAGTAATCTTACTCCCATCGATCTCCTTTCTTCCTAATCTCCTTCATGGCTTGGCAACAAGAATTAGTTTTATCCATAATGATTCCTCACCTTCAAGACGCAAGTGAGTTTGTGAAGAAGGATTTTATAGAACAGTATGAGCACTCACTTTTCCCTCACTTGGGAACTTCTGTAGCGCAGACCAAATGGCGGACCTATCAAGACATAACTAGGGTAACACCCTGGGGTCAGCAGCACTTCCGTAACAATGTTCGCTTGGCCATGGTTATTGAAGCTTTGGGTTTGGGTCCCCGATACTACTGCGTCATGAGATCAAGGCATCCTGGGTTTTCTGAGCGGGTTTTCTTATTGGCGTGTTTTCTTCCTCATGAGAAGATATGCCTTTACCCCGTTTTTGGCTTGCCTCTCAGAGGTCCTTTTGTTAGATCACCTCATACCACTGAGATAGGTGCGGCAATAACCAGCAGAATCATTCCCATAGATGAGTTACCCTATACTTGTGCAGCTTGTGAGTGCTGCTTTTGTGATCATATGATGGACGGGCTTATGGAAGTGTAAAGAGTTCTTCTATCTTTACTGTATAAGTTCCGAGAATGAATAAAGTTTAAATCTTGTTCTTATCTTGAATCTTGCTCTCTTTGAGACTTTTTCTTAGTGGTTAATCCTGATTTAAATTTTTCTCTAAGTCTCATAATTCGTGCATCTTGCGAAATTATCCCAGTTTGCGAGATGAGGACATCTCGCGTTTTTTAAGTGGGGTAGAATGTAAGATTCCTCCCCCACCCCCTTTTTGATGTCTAGTATCTTTCCCTGTAATCAATCCCTCTTCAGAAATATAAAGACCTTGTTTCTATCTGTTTTAGCCTAGAGAGAGAAAAATATTCTAGAGAGAGAATATTCAGATTTTGAATATTTTTGGATAGAAAAATATCTCTTCTAATTCAGATGAGTTCCCCTAAAACAGAAATTCAAAAAGAATTTTCCAATGTGCAATTGGAATTAATTGAAAATAGCTATAAAGAACCTTAGCCTAAGGGTCTAGATTTTCAGAAATCTTTAGACTATGGTCCAATTAAGGTTCCTATGGACCAATAGCATCAATCCATGTGTAGGGAGGAGATAAATCCAATTTGTAAAAAGAAAATACCCAAAAATGAGTAAATGCTCACATGAGGTGAAGAGTTGAAAATGTACAAGGTTTATTAGTAAAAAATTATGAGCAATATTAAAAGTATGACATATGTAAGGAAGGGGAGTTCTTTAAAGGAGGTACATATTTCACATAAGATGAAGAGTTGAAAATGTACAAGGTTTATTAGTAAAAAATTATGAGCAATATTAAAAGTATGACATATGTAAGGAAGAGGAGTTCTTTAAAGGAGGTGCATATTTCACATAAGATGAAGAGTTGAAAATGTACAAGGTTTATTAGTAAAAAATTATGAGCAATATTAAAAGTATGACATATGTAAGGAAGGGGAGTTCTTTAAAGGAGGTGCATATTTCACATAAGATGAAGAGTTGAAAATGTACAAGGTTTATTAGTAAAAAAAAAACTATGAGCAATATTAAAAATATGACATATGTAAGGAAGGGGAGTTCTTTAAAGGAGGTGCATATTTCACATGCTTGAATGAGTTTTAAACTCATAAAAATTGAGATATTTCATCTCTCCTCTCTCCTCATTCAAGTCTAGTTCCAAAAAGTTAGCTTAACTGACCTAAAAATGGTCAAATATTGACCAAACTGATTTAGAAAATTCTAGAATCAGTTTGTTTGGTTAGGAGCTCAATTTTTCCTATAAATAGAAGCCTCACCCTTGTTGAAAAATATATAGTGTTTATGCATCGTTACTCTACTCCACCTAAGCCAAGAACTGTGAATTCATTTAATAATTCACTAGTTTTTGGAGCTTCCCTCTTTCTTCAATCCCCATTAGTGGCTCCATCAACATACTTAACCAATTGATTGGTTGGGGGCCTCTACCGTGAACAAAGAATCAAGCAAGTTGTAAGGTAATTAGTGAATATTCATCTTTCTATAATTTCTCAATGTTTCTCTCTTCTCAACCCCTCTCAAGCTTGAGAAGTTTAATTGGTATGGTTTTTTTTAAAATGCTATTGAAGTTTGAATAGTAGTGAAGAGTTACATAATTTAATAAATGCTATTGAAGTTAATTTTCATTTATGTTTAAATTCTAATGATTCTTATGTAAATTCTCTCTCTCACTCAAGAAATGGTCATACTCATGACCCATTCTCAATCCAAATCAAGCTTTTCATAAAGCTTTTCCTTAACCCAAGATTAAGCTATGCTTGAGGCCAAATTAATGGCTTTTTCTTATGCTTTTAGTTTATGTATATTGATGATTCAATCCATTATGGATTAAGGATCCAATTAGAGAATCATTTTAATTATTTCCTTAATGATAAGCTTTATCCCTTAGAAAAATTGAGATTTATCAGTCATAGCAGCGGAGCTATGGCAAAATTTTTATAAAAATTATGCATAAAAAATTTTCATTCAAAGCATAAAAAGAGGACTTCCTACCATATTCTAGGAATCATCATCCTAGATTAATTGAAAGAATTTCATTATAATCATGGAGAAATTGAATTTTAATATTATGCATAAAGGATAAATTTTTATATCAAAAGTGTTATTTTTACCATTTTTATTTTCATGCATAGAAGTATGCATAATGGATAAATTTTTATATCAAAAGTGTTACTTTATCATTTTTAATTTTCATGCATAGAAGTATGCATAAAGGAAAATTTTTATATCAAAAGTGTTACTTTTATCATTTTTAATTTTCATGCATAGAAGTATGCATAAAGGAAAAATTTTTATATCAAAAGTGTTACTTTTATCATATTGGATTTCATGCATATAGGTATGCATAAAAGATATTCTTTTTATACTAAAAGTATGATTTTCCTCATAATTGGATTTTATGCTTAACTTAGATGCATAAGAGAAATTCTTTTATTCTAAAAGTATAATTCCCTACCAAATTGAAATCATGCATAAGAAGATGCATAAAAGATTGATTTTAATTTCGAAAGTGTTAGTCTCCTTAAATGGAATTTACGTATAAATAAATGTGTAGAGAAATCTTATATCAAATAAAAGAATTCTCTTTTTTTTTTTAAAAAAGATATGAAATGTGATAAGATGTGATAAGAGGTGTATGAGATGTGATAAGAATTGATAAGATGCGTATGGAAAGTGATAGGATGTGATAAGAGGTGTGATAAGAGGTGTGATAAGATGCTTATGAAATAAGTTAGGATGTGATAAGATGAATTAAGATGTGTATGGGGGGATGAGGTAAGAAGTGTATGTGATAGGATAAGATGTATATGGGTTGTGATAGGGCGAGAATGGATGTGATGTAAAAGATTAGATGTGAAGGTATATGGGGTTATATAAATGGGAATGTGAAAATGGATGTATGTATGTGGATGTGTGGATATGGAGATGGGAGTGTGGATGTATGAACATGAAAATGGATATATGCATGAAGATGTATATACATAGATGTAAATGTGGATGTAGATGTGGATGTATAGATGTGAATGTGGAATGTGGATGTGGATGTATGTATGTATGTGGATGTAGATGTGGATGTATAGATGTGAATGGGAATGGGGATGTGGATGTATGTGAATGTGAATGTAGATGTGGATGTATGTGAATGTGAATGTAGATGTGAATGTGGAATGTGGATGTATAGATGTGGATGTATGGGAATGTGGATGTGGATGTATGTGAATGTGAATGTAGATGTGGATGTATAGATGTGAATGTGGAATGTGGATGTGGATGTATGTATGTATGTGGATGTAGATGTGGATGTATGGATGTGTATGTATGAATGTGGATATGGGATGTGGATGTATAAATGAGGATGTGAAAATGGAGGTAAGCATGTAGATGTGGATGCATGTATGTGAATGTGAATGTAGATGTGAATGTGGAATGTGGATGTATAGATGTGGATGTATGGGAATGTGGATGTGGATGTATGTGAATGTGAATGTAGATGTGGATGTATAGATGTGAATGTGGAATGTGGATGTGGATGTATGTATGTATGTGGATGTAGATGTGGATGTATGGATGTGTATGTATGAATGTGGATATGGGATGTGGATGTATAAATGAGGATGTGAAAATGGAGGTAAGCATGTAGATGTGGATGCATGGATGTGAATGTGGATGTGGATGTGGATGTGGATATGGATGTGTATGTATGAATGTGGATATGGGATGTGGATGTATAAATGAGGATGTGAAAATGGAGATAAGCATGTAGATGTGGATGTATGGATGTGAATGTGGATGTGGATGTGGATGTATGGATGTGGATATGGATGTGAATATATGATATGTGATGTGAAGGAATCTGAAGTGAAGAGATGGAAAAGGAGGTGATTGGATGAGTACACATATACATGGAATGTGGAATAAGTAATGTGGATTAATGAGGGATAATGTGGAAAAATGAGAGTTAATATAGAAACTGTATTTGTAAACTGTTTGTAAATGCTGTTTGTAAATGGCTGTTTTATGTCAAGAATGCTGGGGAAGCATTTTGACCGTCTTGTGATTAAGGTCGTGGAGACCTAACTGATAAAGTTGCAACTGCTGACGGAGAGTCAATGGAGGACGTCTCGCGTAGCAAGGTCGACCGAGGTCTTGACCAGCCTCGGTTCGATTAAAATGGTGAGCTTCCGGTACGGTGGATGAGGGACCAAGGAAGCGGCCTATGAGTGAAGCGCTAGGTCACCTGCGAAGGATCCTAGAGGGTGCTGACCATACGGTGCTCGGGCTCTGGGTCGCCTAGGATACCCACGCGTGCGTCGAGGAAGATATTGGAACAAGGAGTAAGAGTTGTTTTGTGAAACCGGGCATGGATCTGGTTGACTGACCTTGCTGGTCCTCAACGGATGAGTCCATGGCTCTTTTATATGGATCTGTTGGTTGATCTTGCTGATCTTCAACGAGAGTCCATCTTGATAAGTGATTATATTGCCGAGTATTATGGGCTAGGAACTATGGAAACGGCCTCTGTGTGGACAGGTGGTGAGCGTTCTAGTTGCCAATGATGCCATAGATACTCTGATGAAGGAATGATGGGAAATTATGAATCAACTGGATAAATTGGGAGATTGTGATCAGTGGTACTATGGTTTCATTAAAGGATTGTTTTAAAGTTAGCTGATGCTAAGAAAAAGGCAATTTTCATATTGGGTGTGTAAGTGGTGTGGCTAGTTTTATGTTTGCATGAAATTCCGGCTAGGGGGCCTTGGAACTCTTTTCCTTGGTACCCGGGACAAAACCTAACCAAATTCCAAATTGGATCCCATCACTACAGTGGTTGGGCGGTTGGCTAACCCATGGGATCGGATGGGGTTAGGCTGGACTGATGGATCCGTAAACCGAGACTCAATTTCTGTTATTACGATAGATGAAGTAAGTCCCGGATAGTAATTGTTCTATGGATAGGAATCAACGGCTGTGCCTCTTGATGGGGAAAAAAGCGTTGATCCCAATGATCCAAGTGCAAGTTTCTTCCTTGATCCGACCGAGTATCTTTATAGGTGCAGTTGGATCAGCGTGATCAGTAATGATCTTGTCTACGTTAGAGTAAAAAAATTATCCTGGTGGAATCGCCCGTGCTTTCCGGGTAAGGGAAGTTTTTCCGGGTTCGGTTTTGGAAAAACAAACGGATTAGTCTCTTGTCCGGATATCCGTGGATGAGGCCCCGAATGTGGGACCCCTGTCCCGTGCGAGAAGTGGTACTTCCGCTGCTAGTACCCGAATCCGTTGCTCGGTGGGAACTGTTAAAAAATATGGCAAACACCTTCACTAAAATGATGTGTAGGGCACATACCTTGTAACTAGCACTATGCACTAAAGTCATAGATTATGGGCAAATGGATACAAAGGTTATTATGCAACCTTACCATGATGTAAAAGAGTCATTTAGGAGCTCAACATCAGCCAAAGGGGTCGTGATTTCTTGATTAGGTAGCATTGGTGTGATTAGCAAGATTCTAGGGTTGGTGGTCACTTTTAGGTGCTTGAATCTAGGAGGGAAGGTGGAGATGATTTAGATGATGATTAACACCTAATCTTGAGCTTAATCCTCATGTACTTCAGCCTATATAAAGAGGCTCTCATCTATTGAAATCAACACATATTTGTCCCTCACTTATGTTGTCATTATGCTCATCATTATGCTAATTACTTCTTGATTAGTAGCTTAACTTCATCTTCTTCATTTCTATTCAACTATGCAATGGAGCTAGTGTTTGATCCTCCTTAGGATGGTTTTTAACATGGTATCAGAGCTAGTACTAGCCCATTCATCTAGAATCAAGCCCCATCTTATTTGCTTAGCAAGAGATTAGTGAAAATTAGGGTTTCATTAGCTTTTATGGGTTTCCTAGAAAATAGGATCTAGAATAGCAGCTGAGTGGAGGCCTTGGTGCTCACAAACCACGTAACCATTGCCAAAATCCTTCTGTGGGCACTTCACCAGCAATATTGCTAAGGGGCATGGCACCTCAATTGCACCATTCATAGCTCCACGTCGCCGGCAACTTCGTTTTCCCCAAAACAGGCACGTTTTTGATAGGCGGCCACCAAAAGTATTGCTGCAGCTCTCACACATCAAATTGGTCTAATTCCTCTGAGGTGTGGCTTGATTGGAACCTAAACTTACTCCTCCTAAGAGGGTTTTGCAAATGGTTGAGTGTGCTTCACACACCAAGCAAAAAACCAGGGTGCTGTCCAGAACTGCCATAGCCAGAAAAGGTACTTTGGTAAATTTGAGATTACTCATTGATTAAGTTGCTTAAGCAAGTGTTTGTGGGCTCTAAAATCATCTAGACATACTGCTATTCAATGCCCTTGAAGCTTTTTAGCTTATTCTTTGTGCAACTCCTTCAAATATTGACTCCAAGTGAGCTCATTTCTCTGCATAGTGAGCATAATATTCAACTCCACTAATCAATGATTAATCTATCCTAATCCTTATCATTTGGTGCAATAAGTGGTTCATACATGTCATTAGGGACTTGCTACATCCCCTTATTACTTCACACTTAATTTGCCCCTTGATTAGGTGTCTCCCTTGCTTCCCACAAATCAATATATTTTCTGGTTTTATCTTTTGGAAAGCATATGCTAAATAACTTGATTTAGCACTATTCCTTGGTCTTAATCTCTCTTGTAAAAGGGTAGACACTGCCTCAATCATCAGAGGTAAGACCCCCTTCATTCCATATCATAATGGCTACCAAGGATTCTCCATCAATGCGCTTTAAAGGTCATGGTTTTCACACATGGCAAACCCGCATCAAGTTAATGCTCATGAAGAAGGGGCTCTTCAACATAGTAAATGGGAATGAGAAGAAGCCAAGGACTCTTGCTGATGTTCCTTGTTGGGAAGTAAGAGATGACAAAGCTCGTGCCATCATCACATTGGAGCTTGATGACACTTACATTCATCATGTGGATGGATGCGAAACTTCCAAGGAAGTTTGGGACCAACTCACAACTCTATTTGGGGCTCGATCTAAAAGTTCAAAGTTTGGGTTGCTCATTGAATTTTTTAAGCTAGAAATGAAGTCTGGCACATCCCTAGCCTCACATTTGAACTACATGAAAGGCCTATTAACACAACTTGCAGGAATAGGTCTTAAGATGGATGAAGATGTCTCCATTGGTGTATTACTTAAATCTTTACCTGAAGAATATGACCATGTGGTCACAACCTTGACCAATATGCCAATATCAAAGCTTGTGGACATTGAAGCATCTCTTCTTGAGGAGGAGAGAAAACTAAAGACCAAGCAAATGGAGTCTCCATCATCATCAACCTTGTCTACTGAAAATGCTTATTATGCAGGATCTAGTAGGTATGGCAAGAACAAAGGCAACTACAACAAGGGCTACAACAAAGGCAACTACAACAAGGGCTACAACAACAACAATCTCATTTGTGACTTTTGTCACAAACCTGGTCATGTAGAGAAGAATTGTTTTGCCAAGAAGAAGATGCAACGAGTCTACATCATGGAAGAAGTGCAGCAGGAAGAAGACCAAGAAGAAGAAAAAGATGAAGACAAGGGCCACCATCATGAGGCCCTATCTATGATTAGATCAAATCATTTATTCTAAAGTGCTAAAAGCAAGGGCATGCCCTATACACATGGGTGTCCTCTTCACTCATACATGTAGCCACGTCTTGTCACACTCTTCTAAAGTCGTCCCATACCTCTTTTGTACGCATGACTAAAGCCTCTGAGTTCACATTGGCATAACCTATGTATGGCATTGCTAGTCAGACCACGCTCATGCATGCTATCACTAAGCATTGGGTGGTTAATTAGGCTCATGAGAGTCAGCATGACCAACTGCATCATTGAGTGGATTCAGTGTTTGAGGAGGGGTGTTAAAAAATATGGCAAACACCTTCACTAAAATGATGTGTAGGGCACATACCTTGTAACTAGCACTATGCACTAAAGTCATAGATTATGGGCAAATGGATACAAAGGTTATTATGCAACCTTACCATGATGTAAAAGAGTCATTTAGGAGCTCAACATCAACCAAAGGGGTCGTGATTTCTTGATTAGGTAGCATTGGTGTGATTAGCAAGATTCTAGGGTTGGTGGTCACTTTTAGGTGCTTGAATCTAGGAGGGAAGGTGGAGATGATTTAGATGATGATTAACACCTAATCTTGAGCTTAATCCTCATGTACTTCAGCCTATATAAAGAGGCTCTCATCTATTGAAATCAACACATATTTGTCCCTCACTTATGTTGTCATTATGCTCATCATTATGCTAATTACTTCTTGATTAGTAGCTTAACTTCATCTTCTTCATTTCTATTCAACTATGCAATGGAGCTAGTGTTTGATCCTCCTTAGGATGGTTTTTAACAGGAACAGGGGGATCTCACAAGAAATATGCATTTTGACTAGCGGCCTCATATGAGAATGTAACCCAAAAAAAAAGTCAATTAATACGCCCAAATATATGTATCTAAACTCCCCTTGTTATTGGAGCTTCAATTTTATAAATTAAGTGAAATTGTGTGTGTGTGTGTGTGTGTGGGAAAGAGAGAGAGAGAGAGAGAGATTTTCTAGAGCTTTCAAAAGAACCTAGTGAAGAGGTCCATCCTAGATTGATAGTTTAGGGATCTTATGATGCTTAAATTTTGACAAGATCGGATACCGAATGATCTTTGACACTTGCACTTCATTCAAATCCAAGGGCACCTTATTTCTAACACCATCAGTCTATTTCTAGCGGAGGCTTAGAAATTGGCTTAATTTTCTCCATCGGATTGTCGAATATCCTAAATGTGATGAAAGTTGGCCAAAATTATGCATATAGAATTTATTTAATGTGGGCTAGCCTTGGTTGAAGCCATAGTTAAATCTAGGGGGGTAAGCAAATCACCCAACCAAAATCTAGGCTTGCTGCTTTACAATTTTGTTTGCCTAATAAAAAAGAGGACTTTTGGTGCTCAATTTTATATCAACTTTGCCACAATGTTTTATCTTTCCAATATCCACAAGCATGTTAGATTTCACATGCATCGGACAACTGGAGCATATAGTCACTCTCTAATAGGCCAAAAAAGAAGATTCATTGTACATTTCAAGACCCAAACCCCTTCACATTTCCATGCTTGGTAAAAATAGGGGAATCTAGTAATCAATTGACCTTGGTAAAAATAGGGGAATAGAGTAATCAATTGACCTTGTGAATTTTTGCATTCCTTCATCTAACCTTGTGCCACATGTAATCAAATTTGGGCTGATTCTAACAAGTGTAGGCATGCCAAGCTGTGTAAAAGCACCTTTCTGACATCAAATTCTAGCCTGCCAACATGGGCTTGCGTATTTCAATGCTAAGTTCAATTAAGGTCCATATGATATCACATGGTTGCTCATCTTCACACATGTGTGATATTCTTTGACCTTAGCCTCAATTTATGGACACTGTATTTTGAGCATAAGAGCTAGACCTCAAATGCAATTCTAGCTCCACCACATGGTAGAGCTAGACCTCAAAGCAGTGTAAAAGCACCTTTGTTGTATTTTTGGAGGCTATGGCCTATTTCAAAATAAAGATATACGTAAATTCTCATGTGTGGGGAGATACTAGACACATGAGGGGGGTTGATTGCACCCTATTTTTGAGTCATTATCTCAAGCTTAGTATTTTTCTTTGTTATTCACTTAAATCTTAAATGTGTTAAATTTGTGGTCTTTTGATGAGTTATTTGGTAGCATGAATAATCTATTTTCTTGCAAGTTCCTATTTTCTCTATCTTCCTAGAATTGGATCTATGTGACATATGCACTATCATCCTACAATGCCTCATTAGCACCACCAACATCATAGGCTTGGAGATATTATAGTTACAAACTGTCTTCCTAGAATTGGATCTATGTGACATATGCACTATCATCCTACAATGCCTCATTAGCACCACCAACATCATAGGCTTGGAGATATTATAGTTACAAACTGCCATAGTTATGTAGTAATAGGATCTTACGTACCACCAATCAAGCTTAAAGGTCTATATATACCTAATGTAATTGGTTTTTGTGATTAGAGTAAGTAATACAATGATAGAAAGGAATATTAAGGGCTGATCAACAAGCCACTTAGGTATTGAGGGATTTAGTTAATTCTCCTATTTGTCGAGTTCATCTGATTTATTTGAAGTTGTAGTGCACAAGCATTAATCTTTCATAATACAAGCATTTTCTTGATATGCATGAATAAAGAGCTATATCGATAATTAGACCACTCTATGCAAGCATAGATCTCATAGAGAGATCTATATGCATGCATATAGAGCTACATCTATGTATAGAGCCTATAGAAAGCCCTATGCATGAATAGAGAGCTATATCCATGCATAGAGCACCCTATGCATTTATAGAGAGCCCTATGTATGCATAAAGAGCTATATCTATGCATAGAGCTCATCAAGAGCTCTATGCATGTATAGAGGGCTATATCCACACATAGAGAGATCTAGGCATGTATAGAGAGTTATATCCATGCATAGAGCACTCTATACATGTGATACCCTTACCCCTTTTTTTATACATTAATATGGTAGCATAAATCACACTAAGCATAGAGCACCTCACTTGAGGCCTCATATCACAGTATCGTGACACTTAGCTATTATGTCACCTCCCCTCAGTTTCAATGAAAAAATCTTGTTAAGTAAAGTTGAATTATTCCTCCATGTATTTTCCCTCCATAATTTTTACTAGAAGGTAACATCCCATTGACTTTGTGAGTCTCAATAAGATGTTCTAACTCCTTGGTGAAGGTGATTCCTCTATCTGACCGTTGGTCTAGACGACTTATTCTTATTTTTGTGAAATATAATTTGGTCTCATTTTGGAAAATCACTTTCTAGAGTTTTATCCTTTTTCTACTCGGACTAGCTTTATAGCCAGCCTAGCCATGTCCAATCCTAAGGATCTAGACTCTCTAGACCTATGGATCTTGTGTGAACTCTCACACCCATAATTAAAATTGCCATTTAACTCACACACACCACTTAAATGGAGCTCACACATGTACTCCTCTAAAAAAAATCTATTTGTTAAAACATTTCATACAAATCTTGCACATAACATCCATAAGTTCCACATATCTAATCACATAACATAAAGAAACACATCAGTGTCACAATATCATCACATGTCCAATAACATAATGTAAAGAAACACATCAATGTCTTAATATCGTCGCACATATCTTCCTGCACCATGATTGTGATCCTCAACAAGATGCTATGTATTGTCAAGCATGATCACTCCTCATGGATCTCATTAGCAATAGTGCATATGTCATACATCCACCAAAATTATGAAAATCCCACTATCCTAAGGAGTTGTTTTACCCATCCATTACCATTCTCGGAAGCTTGTACACTCTACTATGCAGAGCGAGGGGCCATGTATGTCTAGTAGTGACATGCTTGCTTAGTCACCAAGCTCCATCCTGCCCTCAATCAATCTACAGTCACTTCCTTATAATCACACCAACCATTCTGAGATCCCACCCACATACGACCATGAAGAGTCAAGCCTTCATGTGATGCACCCAACCACGGATGATATCCATGTAGCTATTCATGAACCTGTGTGATACCTTCATAGAAATCTACAAAAAAAAACTCATATATAACACATGAATATAATATCTCGGGGGGTTCACTATAAGTAAACCCTCTATATCACATGAACTCAAGGCCTATTTTTAAAATCCCTTATTTGTGAGTTTTTCATGAATAAAACATACCCTTTTTCTATTCAACCTGTGAATACCCCCTTTAAATGGTACCCTTATGTTTGTAAAGAATGTGTAAAAAGAAATCCCTTCTATTGAACCCACGTGCTACGCTTACATATTTATGAGTGAACCCCCCCCGCAAGTATAATATTCCAATAGTAAAACACGACTTTACCCGAATATGTACAATATTCATATCAAAAAGCAATGTACACCTGCACAAGCTTGAGGAGGCAACTCTCCACTTGATACTCTGAGTAAGTTAAATTACTCTAGTTGCATGTTCTTTGCAAGTTCTTCTCAAGACATTCCTTTGTAACTTATTGAAGTCAAGTCATAGGAGATTACAACTCCTTACTCAAATGGTCATTCTCGTCAAAGTTTTAACGTGAAGTTTTTTAAGTGCATTAGGGGTATTTCTAAGGTTTATGTTCTCCGATTAATAAACAACTCTAATTACAACAAGTTAAGCTATAAAATCATGTAGACAACACATAATCAAAGAACAATCTTGTAAGACATGAAATTATAATTATGAATCTAACAAGAAGACATAGATGCTTCCCTCATAGATGCTCTGATACCATGTTGAAACGTAGAGAGAAAGAGACGAGACAAGATACACATCATGTACGCTCCCAAAGACTGATTCATATTGAGGACAAGATACATATATATAGGTGAGACCAAGTTAGGTAGAGTGAGCCATATATAGAGCTCCAACATAAGGGCATAAATGTGCTAATGATTATTTCTAAGGATGTGTCTTGACCTTTTCTTATGAAGAAAATAGAATAAGTTAACCCATGTGAATACAATTTATAATCTTGGAAGATCCCACGGACTTCACATTTTCTCTCTTTCAAAAATAGTAAAGAAAATGATCAAACCTTTGAAAAGAAATCAGAATTAGAGTTAACTAAATTGGATGTGGAGTTATATCATCGTAAGTTGAAAAATTAGAGAGAGAGAGTTCTCAAAATGAAATAGGATTAAGGCCTAGAAGGACCATTGTGAATCTTTATAAATATGTATAGTTATCAAGTTGTAGGGATTATGGAGAATAAGTCCTTAAAGAGGAAAAACTTGAATGGAAAATAAGGGTGACTTATTTGTTGAGATAAAATATACTATCTGTCCATTTTTAGGTAAAGAAGTCTCAGACTTAGATCAATGTGCATTGTTAGCTGGTGCATAGATACTAAAGTGCTGGTGAGTCCTATCAAAATGGTTTGTTAATCGGAGTTCTGAGTCAAAAGTTAGGATAGTTCAAGCAAACTACATCTAAAACAGTAAAACAAGTTCTTTGTGAGAGCAAACAAGTAGTTGTCTTTGAGTCATAAGCAGGATTTGATCGTCAAAGCTTTTTGTGAAAGCTTCAAACGGATGCTTGTTGTACAAGCTACAATTAGATACAAAACTTGCCGTGCGAGTTGCGTCATAATGCAGTGCTTTTTATTATTATTATTTTCATCTTTTATGGACCTCTAAGTTTGATTACGTGCATGAGACATGGGTCTCCACTTTTAGAGTTTGAATTTTGATTCATCTTCTATTCTTTACACGATCACTTTATGCTCATCGTCTGGTGCATGCCTATTTTGGCTACGTTTCTCATATCTCGTACATGATCTGCAAGTTTTGTGATCTTATCTTGTACGTGTTCTCACAACCCGACAAGGATTTCCTGAATGGAAATACAAGATGCTGTTAATTTTGGAAGGAGATGAATTGGTAACAGTTTTGTGTAGGGTTGATGGGTTCTTTGATTATATGTTGCCAACATGATTTTATAGCTCCACTTGTTGTAATTAGAATTGTTTTTTAATCACGTCCTTCAAGACAAAACCAGGTACTGGTGCGTAGATAGTAAAGTGCTGGTGAGTCCTATCAAAACAGTTTGTCAACAATCGGAGTTCTGAGTCAAAAGTTAGGATAGTTCAAGCAAACTATGCAAACAAGTAGTTGTCTCTGAGTCGTATAAGCAGGATTTGATCGTCAAAGCATTTCGTGAAAGCTTCAAACGGATGCTTGTTGTACAAGCTACAATTAGATACAAAACTTGCTGTGCGAGTTGCATCATAACGCGGTGCTTTTTATTATTATTATTTTCATCTTTTATGGACCTCTAAGTTTGATTACGTGCATGAGACATGGGTCTCCACTTTTAGAGTTTGAATTTTGATTCATCTTCTATTCTTTACACGATCACTTTATGCTCATCGTCTGGTGCATGCCTATTTTGGCTATGTTTCTCATATCTTGTACATGATCTGCAAGTTTTGTGATCTTATCTTGTACGTGTTCTCACAACCCGACAAGGATTTCCTGGATGGAAATACAAGATACTGTTAATTTTGGAAGGAGATGAATTGGTAACAGTTTTGTGTACGGTTGATGGGTTCTTTGATTATATCTTGCCAACATGATTTTATAGCTCCACTTGTTGTGATTAGAATTGTTTTTTAATCGCGTCCTTCAAGACAAAACCAGGTGCTGGTGCATAGATAGTAAAGTGCTGGTGAGTCCTATATCAAAACGTTTTGTCAATCGGAGTTCTGAGTCAAAAGTTAGGATAGTTCAAGCAAACTACATCTAAAACAGTAAAACAAGTTCTTTGTGAGAGCAAACAAGTAGTTGTCTCTGAGTCGTATAAGCTGGATTTGATCGTCAAAGCATTTTGTGAAAGCTTCAAACGGATGCTTGTTGTACAAGCTACAATTAGATACAAAACTTGTTGTGCGAGTTGCGTCATAACGCGGTGCTTTTTATTATTATTATTTTCATCTTTTATGGACCTTTAAGTTTGATTACGTGCATGAGACTTTACTATCCTTAAAACCAGGTGCGTAGATTGTATTGTGCTGGTGAATCCTATCAAAAAAGTTTGTCAAACGGTGTTGTGAGTCAAAAGTTATGACAGTTCAGGCAAACTGCATCTGTATAACAGCAAAACAGGTTCTTTGAATAAGCAAACAGGTTCTTTGTGTGAGCACACAAGTTTCGTCTTCGTCAAGCGTTTTTAGCAAACCGCCAAATCTAGCTTCTTCGTCAAGCGTTTTTAGCGAACCGCCAAATCTAGCTTTTTCATCAAGCGTCTCTTATTATTTTGCTATTTTTAGCAAAACGACCAATCTAGCTTTTTCATCAAGTGTCTATCAATGAATCTTGCGTCCCACGTCTCGCTATTTTGAGGACTCTTTTCTTATTGACGTCTCTTATCTCTTGCAGTCGTCCTTGTCTATGGTGTGCAGATTTTGTGATTTTATCTTATACATCTTCTCACAGATAGATATGGCTATGACTGTTCTCGTCAATGGTTTTCCTTCTGGCCAACGTTCTATTCCTTCTTTTCAAGGCCAAGGGTTTCCCGGTTGGAAAGCAAAGATGCTGTTAATTCTTGAAGGCGATGAGCTCTCAGATGTTGTTATTGGCGATTCTCTATGTCCGTCTCAGCCTACTATTCCAAATTCTGACAACGTTCTTATCACGGAAGGCCCTGTTTTTGATGCATGGCGTCTTGCTTATATGGATTGGCAGAGGTGTGATAAAGCAGCTCGTTGGTACATTCTTTCTGCTCTTAGTGATTCTCTCATGCTTGATGTGTATGACTTTCCTACTTCCCATGACGTGACTTTTCTACTTCCCATGACGTCTCAGCCTACTATTCCAAATTCTGACAACGTTCTTATCACGGAAGGCCCTCTTTTTGATGCATGGCGTCTTGCTTATATGGATTGGCAGAGGTGTGATAAAGCAGCTCGTTGGTACATTCTTTCTGCTCTTAGTGATTCTCTCATGCTTGACTTTCCTACTTCCCATGACGTATGGGAGTATCTTATAGCAAATTTTCAGAAAAAGTGTTACAGAAACACTTTATTTGAGAGGTTTGCTTTCAAAGTTACAGTATGAAGTTGGTACTGCTATGATGGGGCATATTGATTCTTTCAAATCTATTATTAATGAACTTTCTGCTGCGGGTGATCCTGTTCCACGAAAGCAACTTATTACAATTCTTCTTGATACGATAAAGGATCCGTCTTATGACAACATTGTTACCATTCTTTCTAACAAGGACGGTCTTGATTTTGACCAAACTTACATATCTTTGATTGAGTATTCTCAACGTCAACAACGACGTAGCGTTGGTCATGATGCAGTTATGTTTTCACAACAAGAGGAGCCAGAGTCACAACAGTTGGAACAAGCCTTTAATGTGCGAAGGCGTCCTTTTCAACGAGGCAACCGTAGAGGTGGTCGTCATGGTGGTAGTTTCTCTCGTCTCAAATTTCCTAACAAGCATTGTTCTTAGTGCAATAGGAATGGTCATACTGAAGATGACTGTTGGGCACGTCAATATGATGAACACAACATTACCACAAAACAACCACGTTTATCTAGAGATTCTTCTTCTTGTGATTATTGTGGCAAATCTGATCATCCCTCTTCCATGTGCTTTAAGCGTCGATTTGATGTAGATCGAAATCGAGCATATGTAGCCGAGCATCATGATAATGTTGTGCCTGAAACAAGTTGTGTTTTATGTTCATTTCCCCCAGACAGAATACTTCATGTACGTGATGGTTCACTTTTCATTATTGATTCTGGTGCTACAAGAAATATGACATATGAATCTAAGTGGCTACATAACTATCATTCTTTACCTGTTAAGCGTGTTGTTTATCTTGCTGATGATACAACTTGCCAAGTCAAGGGCATTGGAGATTTATATCTTGGCACCTTATCTTCTTCAACTCGAGTTTTACGAGGGGTTTTACATGTCCCAGAACTTCAACGTAATCTTCTTTCAGTTGCAAGACTTGTTGATCTTGGTTTGTTTGTTGGATTCGACCACACCAAATGCCGCATTGAGAAAGATGGACAGATTATTGCAACTGCTTCTCGTAATGGCAATTTGTTTGAGCTCTCTCTTAATGATGCTGTAGCAAATGTTGTCACTGCTCCAGGTGATCATGATTGCAAGATATGGCATCATCGCTTTGTTCATGCTGATTTCTCAAAGCTTCTTAATCTTCATCGTCAAGGTCTTGTACGTGGAATGGATCTTAAAGCTCATCCTCATATGGGAATCTGTGAGTTTTGTGCTCTTGGCAAACACAATCGTAAACCCTTTCCTCTCTCGAATTCAGTTCATTCTCATGATTTGTTGGATCTTGTTCATACCGACATTTGTGGACCTTTGCCTCCATCGAGAACACAACATCGTTATTTCATTACCTTTATTGATGATTACTCATGGTATACAGTTGTTTTCTTGCTTCGACAAAAATCTGAGGCATTATCTGTTTTTAAGCAATTTCACAAGGCTGCCGAACTTCGAACTGGACGTCGCCTCAAGAAACTTCGCAACGATAATGGTGGAGAATATGTGTCTCGTGAGTTTGAGAGTTATTGTACGTACCATGGTATTCATTATGAACATACTATTCCATATTCACCTCAACAGAACGGTGTTGCTGAACGTAAGAATCGCACTATAAGGGTCATTTTGTAATCTCACCACTCATTCTCTTACTCTAATACAATAGAGTGCTCTTGTTCTCTATGTTAGTATGCACTCAATGGTCACATCTCAGCATGTATCTCACTTTGATGTATAATGCACATTTGTTAGGCCCCCATTATGAGGAGTAGCCATGGTGCATGTCCAGCATAGATGTCAATGCGGTCATTATTTTTACCATTGATGATGGTTAGGAGATGGTCAAGGATACAAGCATTAGCTGGGGTCCATTAATGTAGGTGACTGAATGAGGAATATTACCTTGGATACCAGGTCTATCATAAGTGGGTGGTGGTGGTTGGTGGTTGGTGGGCCGCGTTCTTGATACACCCGCGTTCTTGATACGCGGGCGATGATCGTGTCGATGTAGTGTAATCACCCTCGTTGTATATGCGTCTATACGACACCACCTACAGTACTATATATGCACATGGTTGCCATGAGCTAAGGTATCCAATGCATGTGAGTATCAACCCCCTTTAGACTTCGTACGTACTCCATCCAGAGTCTGTCTAGATCGCCATCTAAACTCTACTTGTTGGGAGCGCATGAGTGGATAGCACCATCACTTGTACCTCTTTTGTATAATCAAAATTTTAAATTATTTCCATTGTGCATCTATTGTGCTTTGTCTTGCTATCTCTTTCCACTGTGCCATATTCTTATACTCTACTCTCCTATGCTATTTCTTTCTTGCTTGCCTCTTGCTTGTTTGAGATCTTGTGTGCTTTGTTGCATGTATGTGAGAGAGTGAGTGTGTGCGATTGAGTGATAGAGGAGGGTCGAGGTTCCATTGGAGTGTGGCAGCAGCGTTGGAGTGGAGCTTGGAGTGTGACTGTGTGGCAACATTGTCTCCTACCAAAATCCAAGCACAAGCATTCACGAGGTGAGCGAAACATCTTGTTTATGCAATTGTGGGCCTGGTTATGGTAGATTAACTTCTTGTTTTGATCTGTTTTATTCTCCTGAGTGCGATGAGGAAAAGCCCCACAACATTGGCTAGTTCCTACACTCTTTCTATGGTGCAAGTGCTTCCCATAAATGGCACCGCTCTGCCAAGGAATAGCCCTATTGCTTAGCCACAATTCATTTTGAATATGTGTGTGCGTGTATGTGTGTGTGTGTTTGTGTATGAAAGAATTTTGTTATAATTATGTTTTCTAATTTTGCAAGGAGGGTAGAAATGAATAACTGAAAATGTGTCCATTTTGTGGCATTGTTTGGTATTCTTGTTGATTTCTACAATTTCTATAGTTTCTACATATTGTTCAATTTCTTTAATTCCTACATGTTTCTTAGTTTTTTTTTTCATTTCCTATGAGTGTTGCAATTAGTGCATTTTGATTAATTCTTATCCCACGTCTAATTTGTAATTTCTATCGATATAATCGAGCAAATCATGGTATGCATGCTCCCACCTTACTAGTAGTCAATCAAATTCTTGCACTTCCTACTCCACCTGGAGTGGGTAGTGGAGATTGTACACTAGGCTACTACTGCTACCAATCCTCTGCAAAGAGGAATCCTTAAATTTCCAAACACAGCTCCTCCCATTTTGGAACATTAACCTACCACCACATGTGTGGCATCCATAAGGCATATGGAAGCTGGGCTTCTGATTGAAGATATCCCTCACACTTTTATGCCACAACCCCAACCTTTAGAAATACCATCCAAATATCATTCCTATTATGTTCCATTTCAAAAAATGAGATGTAATACTTGTGAGGATGCTGAACAAAACTCTAACAAGATATTACCTCTTGCAGAATGGGTAACCAATGAGCTATAGGTCTTGGGAGATGAATTCTATAGCCCATGGCCAACCCTTATCTGAAAAGATGTAGGGGAGAAGAGAGCTTAAGCTCTTGCAAGCACATACACACTCACACTAACCCTAGAAGTGAACACACAAGGTGAGAGGCTAAAAATTCTTCTTCATTTTCACACAACAAAAGAGGTCTACAAAAAGGATAAGATGACTAACACACATAATAGAGTATACACAAGCGGTTCATAATGTGAACACGCTAAGTGGACTGGGTAGATGTGGACTAGTTGGTGTAGTCCAACTGCTGTAGAATCTCTGGTGAAGATATGTCGGTGCCAGCTACCAAACCCGCTAGTGATATAAATGTCAAACGGTCATGTAGGCGCCTCGTGAGTGTTAGCTCATGTTGAGCTTGACATCTCAACACTCCCCCTCAAGCTCAATTCTAGCTCATGAAATCTAAGCATATCTTGAGATCTGTTAAGCTTCTCAGCTCCCAAGGCCTTCCTGTGAAGATGTTAGTGACATGATCCTGTGTGTGCTGATGTAGGTCAAGTTGATGTCACCTTTGCTACCAAGACTCTCTCCTTGAAGAAGTGGTAATGTACCTCAATGTGTTTTGTCCACGCATGGAAAACTGGGTTCTTGGCCAACTGTATGCTACTAAGATTGTCACAATATATGACAACCTTTCTCTCCATATGCAACCCCAAATCAGCAGTAGCTTGCGTAACCAAGCTACCTCACATGCTGCCACCACCGCCGCAGTTCCTTTGTACTTTGTCTTTGTGCTCAATAAGGGAACTGTGGGATGATTCTTTCTGCTCCATGTCACAGCAACACTTCCTAATGAAAACATAAATCCACCAGTAGATCTCCTGTCTGAGATGCTACCTTCCCAATCTGCATCTGTGTACCCATATAGCTCCAATGGTACACCTTTTGTATAAAACAATGCATAATCAACAGTGGCCCTCAAGTATCGAAGTATAAACTGGCTCTCTAAGCTAACAATGTAGCTCAAATATGGCCTACTAACTGATTGTGAAATAGATCAAACTCCCCATAATCTTCCTGTACATAACCTACATCTGCACTAAGCTTGCCATTTTGATTGTGACATAGATCAAACTCCCCACAATCTTCCAACACATAACCTACATCTGCACTAAGCTTGCCATTTTGATATAATGGCATCGAGATTGACTTACAATCAGCCATCCCATACTTGGACAACATGTCCAATACATACTGTCTCTGTGACAACCAAATACTTTCAGGTGTGCGAATGACCTCAATTCCCAAAAAGTAGTGCAGATCTCCCATATCCTTCATCTCAAACTTCCTTTTGAGAAGACTTTTCACATGCTGAATCTCTTCCAAGTTGTCACCCCCCCAACAATAAGATCATCTACATAAATGGTGATGATCACAATACCCTTATCACTCTTGCCCACATACAAAGAATGATCTGCATCTGCCATATGAAAACCAATAGTGACAAGATACTCAGTAATCTTGTCATGCCATGCACGTGGAGCTTGCTTCAGCCCCCAATACAAGGCCTTACAAAGCTTACATATATACTCTGGGTGACCTGTATCCTCAAAATGGGCCTGGTGGCTGATCTATATACACCTCTTCTTACAAGTCACCATGCAAGAACACATTTTTTACATCCATCTGATGTAAAAACTAGCATTTAGCTGCAAGTCACCATGCAAGAACACATTTTTACATCCATATGATGTAAAAACTAGCCTTTAGCTCTGGCAGCCACCGCAATCACAACTCTCACAGTTGCCATCTTTGCAACTGGGGAAAATGTCTCCTCATAATCAATCCCATGTATCTATGAATATCCTTTGGCTACCAATCTAGCCTTGTACCTGCTTATGCTACCCTCACTGTTATGTTTCATCTTATACACCCACTTATAGTGAATTGCTTTCTTGCCTTCAGAGGTAATGACACCAAATCCCAAGTCTCATTTCATACAATGCATCCATCTCCTCATCCATAGCTTTCTCCCAAAACACATTTCCAATAGCCTCATCAAAACATGTGGGTTCTACAACTTGCACAACTTTTGCCATATAGGCATAGTGATATGCCACATAACCATCATAAGTCATCCTCTGCATAGGGTTTTTGACACTTCCAGATCTTTGTAACTTTGCATTCATGGCTTTCATAGCCTTCTTCACACTAGGTGTTCGCATTGTTGGAATCCCAAACTCCTCATCAAGGCTCATCTCCGAGCCACTAGACTCTCCACCATCACAAGAGAATGACCTACAGAAATATTTGGCATACCAAGGGGATGAACCATTTTCTCTTTGCCTTTATGTGATGTACCAACTATTACTAATATTGCCAGCCCTGTATTTTGGATGAAAAGCACTGCTGTAGTTATGTCTTCTTGAGCTGATTATGGAGATGGACCCCCACTTTAAACACAAATCCATTTACTTGAAGCATTTGTATGAGTGGGAGCCAAGTTATAAAACCAAACAAACCCCCCCCCCACACACAACACCACTAGGGTATTTACGACATCCCTAAAAGCATGGTGCAGGCACTTTGCCATTTCTATCTCCATCTCCCTCGTTCATGTATCTCCCACACTTTACTCATGTAGTCGCCCAAAATAGGTCATTTTCTTACCTAGCTCTATCCTTTGAATACCCCACATTGTTTTGGGTAATTTTATCACCTCACGATACATGCCTTAGTTTTCCTTCCTTGTACACCTTTTGGGGCACCTTGCCGATTCTTCACTGTATCAATCACATATTTTGGCTTGTGATTGTCCTCCTCGAAGATGACACCTAGAGGATCTTTTTTGTGAACACTATGTTGATCTACATTCCCACGCTACATTTTAGGAGAGTTTATCCCCATCTCTTGAGAGTGTGCTAGATCCATGAGTCTTTTTCTCGAAGATGTTCTTGCACCCTAATTATAAAATTTATCTACGTCCATATCTTGTATCCCTATTCCATCTCCCATAGGTGTTCCTTTCAAGTAAGCATTATTTTAAAACTTTGTAGAACTACCATTGCCATGTCAACTCCAGTGGCCTCAAAAATGAGATTTGGCTCTTGTAACCCACACTTGCTCACATGCTTGCATGTGTAGTCTCTAAAAGGTTAGTCGTTTTGGCACAAAAACACCAGACTCATCTTGAGTCATGAACCAAGGTCCCCAATGGAATGCCCTGATATCCCACCAAGCCATCCATGTTTCCAATGCTGGTACCTCCCCTTGTATTTCATGTCATATCTACAAAAGTTTGTTGATTTTATTTTTGTTCCCTATGGTGGTCTAAGGTTCCTCCTATGGAAAAGAATAGGGATGAGAACAAAATCCACATCGACAGGGGTGAAGATATAATGTAGAAAACAAGGCTTTTTATGAATGCCCCCCATTGATTTCCCTATGCAAGAGTTAGGGCATCAACAGATGATGTATTCAAGTCTAAAGATAACTTTTGGAAAGGTGGGTTATGTAGTTGTGAAGGGTGCCTTCATTGCGCCATGTGAACGTGATAGGGAGAGCACGATGGCTAATGATGTGATCATGGCCGAGTGGGATAATATTTGGCATAACATTAACAAGGAGTTTGAAGAAGAGATTCAAAGAAGACCAGAGTTTCTAATTCTTAAGGTTTGAATGTTTTATATTTGCGAAGAAAACCACCATACAATAGCATGGACTACTATGCAGTTAAAGAAATATTCTCCATTACAAGAGCAAAGAATCACCAAGCATTATGTACAATTATAGATCTAGTGAGAGTTAGCGAGATTGCTCTACTATCAAGCTTGCAGAGCAAATGAAGTAGTAAGTATATCTTTGTCTTTGTTAACCCTCATTGGACACCTCTCCAGCATCATTGTATATTTTACGTGTGTGATCGCTGCTTGTCTATCAAAGGCGTGCCCCACAAGATTAATTATGGAGATTGAATTCTTAGATTAAGTGTTTGCACAAGCGTAGGTAGCCGTGGATAGCCATGGATAGTTTTAAAGTATGGTCGCCCCAAGGGGTGAAGGCTGGGGGCCAAGATAAGGGTCATTTTGTAGTCTCACCACTTATTCTGTTATTCTAATACAATAGAGTGCTCTTGTCTCTATGTTAGTATACACTCAATGCTTGCATCTTAGCATGTATCTCACTTTGATGTATAATGCACAATTGTTAGGCCCCCATTATGAGGAGTAGCCATGGTGCATGTCTTTAGTGGGAACCCCAGGGCATAGGCGTCGCGATGGGGTCATTATTTTGACCATTGATGATGGTTAGGAGATGGTCAAGGATACAAGCATTAGCTAGGGTCCGTTAATGTAGGTGACGGTATGAGGAATATTCCCTCAGATACCAGGTCTATCATCAGTGGTCGTTGGTTTTGCTGGGCCGCGTTCTTGATATGCGAGCGATGATCGCATCGATGTATACGTGTCTAGGATAATGCCTATAGTACTATATATGGACATGGTTGCCATGAGCTAAGGTATCCAATGCATGTGAGTATTCACCTTCTTCTACACTTCGTACATACTCCATCGAGAGTCTGTCTAGATCACCATCTAAACTCTACTTGGGAGTGCATGAGTGGAGAGCACCATCACTTGTACCTCTTTGGTATAATCAGAATTTTAAATTCTGTTCATTGTGTAGCTATTGCATTGTCTATTGTGCTTTGTCTTGCTATCTCTTTCCACTGTGCCATATTCTTATACTCTACTGTCCTATGCTATTTCTTTCTTGCTTGCCTCTTGCTTGTTTGAGATCTTGTGTGCTTGGTTGCATGATTGTGAGAGAGTGAGTGTGTGCGATTGAGTGAGAGAGGAGGGTTGAGGCTCCATTGGAGTGTGGTAGCAATGTTGGAGTGGAGCTTGGAGTGTGACTGTGCGGCAACATTGTCTCCTACCAAAATTCGAGCACAAGCATTCACGAGGTGAGCAAAACATCTTGTTAATGCAATTGTGGGCCAAGTTATGGTAGATTAACTTCTCGGTTTGATGTGTTTTATTCTCCTGAGTGCGATGAGGCAAAGCCCCACAACATTGGCTAGTTTCTACACTCTTTCTATGGTGTAAGGTCTTCTCATAAATGGCACCGCTGCCAAGGAATAGCCCTATTTCTTAGCCACAATGCATTTTGAATACGTTGATGACATGGAAGCGGTATAGCTATATATGCCTTTATAGAGTGTCACACTTCCACACACTGATACAAACACACCCAGAACACCAGACCCAAGGGTATGAACAAAACTTTATTTCAATACAAGTCTTTATCTTTACATAGTTGAACATCCATTACATCCTCAGAACCATCTTCATCTAACACCCATTCATAATCAGCTCACTCCTCGTTGCTCCCAATCCTTCTCCTTCAGCCCACGGCAGTCCTTCCCCTCTCCTACTGATGGATCCTCTCTCCCCATGTCTTCAACTCCTTAATTTTTGAAAGAAGGACTCATCATCATCTTCATATTTCATCATCATGTAAGATCTTTACACAATACCCTCATGCCCATGCTATATATCTTTACAAGATGATAGGATGATGCAATACACACCCAAGGGACAATATTCAATCATCAGACTTGCACAAAAGAAAAAAGAGACAAGAGATATATGTCTTCAATACATGCTGGCAACCCTTCATAGCTCTTGTATGATCTTGACATCACTTGTTGATGCTTGATGTTACCATCATTGGAGGCGAAGATACCTTCTCGACCTTCAAAAGCAATCTCCTCAGCTTGATCCTTAGCCTGTACTTCTTAGACACCGGTGGCAGCAAATACAACATACACACGCTGGCATTCTACACAAAGGACTGCCTAGGCTACTAGCTACTGCAGCTACCTATGAAACTTACATAAAGTGGAGTCGCCAACTCAATGGAGAGACATCAGCAGCAAATACAAAGAGCACCGACACCCTGGCATCGCCAGCCCCAGCTTTGGCAAGAAAAAAAAAAGAAGAAAAAACAACTACTACGCTCAGACCTGCCAACCAAAGGAAAAAAGAAACAACTACTATGCTTAGACCTAGCTGCAGCCAACCAAAGGAAAAAAGAAACAACCCTCACGGGCTCTGTGTGCTAGAGGCAACAAAATCCAACAGAGGACATCACCATACCCTGGGTTCAAAGGCAGCACCCCCAACCAAAAAACCATTGCTCTCAGCTACAGCAGTAAATATAATGAGACACGAGCTCTACCAGCTCTGCAACAACGGCTAACAAAAGAAATATCCATGCTGTGCTCACAGGCGACAATTCGATGCTAGCTCTCTCCCTTTGTGCTTCTGCGTCATCCTTCGTTCCAGCCCACAGCAACTCACACTCCTGCGCTCGAGTCTCTTCCCACTCCATCACACTCCTCCTCTTCTGCCTTCGTGGGTATTGCACCCTTTTCTTATTCTTCTTCGAGACAGCCATGGCCGGCTTGCCTCCCACTACTCGTCATCCTCCATAGCGAATTACCCCTTCCTCTGGAAAAACCCGCCACCCCTGGCCCAAATCCGGATCCTCCTTTCCGTCGAATGCTCCCTGCGCCATCTCTCCCCCATCATGCACACGTCCACCACCTTCTTTTTCCTTTCCCTTCCAGAACCAGCTCATGCACCCACGTAGCCATGCTCAGCCACATCACCCTTCCACATGTTTCCCTTTAATCTTGGACATTTTCACCCCTCATACACATATTAAATTGGCACCTTCAACAACTAATTTCCCCCATGCACTTGCACATTTTCGAATACAATTTACAAGTACCTAGCAAGTCATTACTCATTTCTGAATCAAAGAGATCATCCAAGTTATATCCATACTCAAACACATCAGGTTCCTCAGCGTTAACATCACTTTCACAATCTACAGCATCATCAATAATCTTCTTAAACAACATACCAGGACTTCTCTGTTCACATGGTAGATAGCACACTCGAGTCTTCATCACTTCTCTAATCATAGGCTGAATCATAACTGGCTGCACATCATCAATACTTCCATCCTCCTCCTCCTCATCTTCTGAAAACTCTTCAGGTCTAATTCCAAAAACCTTACCCTTCTCCATTTCCAACAGGTTAATCTGTCCCATATCCTGCTCTGCAAATGTGACCTTACGGACTTCATGAACATTGGGCTGTTAATGAGTGTTTTATAGACACCCTTGATTGTAATGTTAATATGACTAGCACTAAAGGGTTTTGAGAGATCAAAAGCTCCATATGAAGTCTATCTTAGAACGTCCTCAAGTAGCAAGAAATCGGATAAGGCTTATGTCAAGGACATGGCTGTGCTATTATGCTCCAAAAGATGTAGAAAAATTGAAAAGCACTTCCTAGGGATCTTGCAGCTTTTCCTAGGAGAGAGGGAACTTGTGTTAAAATTACAGCAATGTGATGAGCTATGGTGGATCAAATGCTAGAATCAATATCATTAACAAAGATATTACACGATAACTAACATGTGATTAGTGAGCAATTAACTGATAGCTTAATGTAGGCATGGATAATAAAAAACCAGCAAATTCTCATTAGGCCAATGCCTCAATTTATAGGGTTTACATCCAAGCATCTAATCCCACTGATTTCTCCTTGATTCACTCCACCTCTTTTGCTTGATTCTCTCCACCTCTCCCATAATATCTCCACATCTCCTAAATCTCCTCATGCTACCCTTTATTCTCCACACCTCCTAAATCTCCTCATGCTACCCTTTATTCTCTCCCAGTAGATACTTCTCACCTTTTCATAGGTTCTCTCACATTTACAGATTCTCTTTTACAGCCTCTTGCTAAGGGCTTGTTCCTGCACACACCCTATTCACTTGTGTATATTTTATGTTGAAAGAACGGTAGAGGGGGAGGAGACACACACACAGGAGCAAACCCTAATGTATATTGCAAACCCTAACCATAGAGGGAAGCCATCACCACTCTCACACAAAGCATAATGCCTTAATCCATAATCCACACAACACACTATGAGTTGTGTCCACACTCATCTAACCCTAGCTAATGTCCACACACTATGACCAACTGGACACACGGTCATTTATGTCTCACACATGTTCCTACCTAATCTGCCAGCACATAGCATAGTTGGCTCATACTGACATCGAGCTTGAATCTCAACAGCCCCTCTCAAGCTCATGATGTACTGTCGATGAAGATGTAGATGAGCTTGGGATATCAAGACTCTCAACACTCCCCCTCAAGCTCATCCCATGTACTCCCAACATAGTACGAAAGTACTTAAACTTCTCCCTGCTAAGTGGCTTTGTAAAGATGTCTGCCACCTACTCATCAATCTTCACATACTCGCCTGAAGTACTGGATTCTTTGCCAACTGTATACTTCTCATGTTGTCACAATGAATGACAACTTTGCCATCAATAGACTCACATAAATCTGTCAAGAGACTCTTTAACCATATAGCCTCACAAAGTAGCAATGGCTGCACCCTGTATTCAGCCTCTGTACTGGATAAAGCAACTGTAGGTTGCTTCTTGCTACTCCAACTCACCACAGCACTTCCAAGTGTAAAAGCATATCCACTAGTAGACCTCCTGTCAGATGCGCTACCTGCCCAATTAGCATCTGTAGCCATGTATGTCCAAGCTTTTACCACTCTCATAAAGTAGACCATAATGTGCAGTGGTCTTCACATATCTCATGATGCGTCTCACTGCATCCAAATGTGGTTTTCTGGGGCTCTGCATAAACTGGCTCACTAGCCCCACAGCATAACTCAAATCCGGGCGTGTGATAGTCATGTATATGAGACTACCAACCATCTTCATGTACATAGAAGGATTATCCAATTCCTCGCCATAATCAGCCCACAACTTCACATTTTGCTCCAAAGGTGTACTCATAGGCTTACACCCTGTCATGCCATACTTTGCCAACATATCCAATGCATATTGGCGTTGTACTAACCATGTACCTGCATGATCTTTTACCACTTCAATTCCAAGGAAGTATCTCAACTCACCAAGATCTTTCATGTCAAATTGCCCACTCAAAGCTTTCTTGACATGCATCACATCTGCACCATGATCACATGTGATAATCAAGTCATTCACATAGATGACGAGTAAAACAATCCCATGCTGTGTCTTCTTCACATAGAGTGAAGAATTTGCTGTAGAAATCTGAAAACCAAGTGAGATAAGATATCTGCTCATCTTATCACTCCAAGCACGAGGTGCTTGCTTTAGACCATACAATGCCTTTTTCAATCTGCATACGTGAGCGGGATATTTAGGGTGTACATACCCTTCTGGCTGTGCCATGTACACTTCCTCTTGTAGATCTCCATTTAGAAATGCATTTTTGACATCCATCTGATGCATTTCCTAGCCATTAGCTGCAGCCATAGCGATGACTGCTCTCACTGTGCCCATCTTAGCCACTGGACTAAAGGTTTCATCATAGTCCAAACCTTGGGTTTGTGCATAACCCTTTGCTACCAATCTTGCTTTGTGTCTCTCAATAGAACCGTCAGATTTGCACTTCACTTTGTAAACCCATTTACATCCAATAACATTCTTGTCCTTTGGTAATGCAACCAAGTCCCATGTATCATTATGGACCAATGCATCCATCTCAACATCCATTGCTTTCTCCCATACATGCTCTCCAATAGCCTCTGTATAGCATGTAGGTTCCACATGCTTCACCATAGATGTCATATATGCATAGTGCATAGCAAAATCTCTATATGTCAACCTGTCAACAGGATATCTTACCCTCTAGGATCTCCACAATGCATGCGGGTCACTCTGTACACCTGTAACTCTAGCATGTGGTGGCACATATCTATCCTGCCTAGCACCAGGTGTGCGTAAAACAGGTATGCCAAGCTCCTCATCCAAACTCTCTGAACTAGATGACTCATACCTTGTGATTCCAATTCCTTCGACCTTCTTCTTTCCTTTATCCATAGCACTACTCCCAGTGCTCACACTCTCATGCCTCAAATGTCCTGACCATGGACGTACACTGCTACTCTCAGCTTCTGCTGGTGCTGGCCCAGACATAGTAGTAGAACTAGAACTTGCTTGTGGCAAGTTCACAGGCACATCAGCCTCAAGTGACTGAATGACTTCCTCATCTTTTGCTTTGTACCAACTAGCTAGCTCATCAAACACCACATCTTGTGAGATGACCAATTGTCTAGTTTGTGGGTTATAACATTTGTATGCCTTTCGATCTTGTGCATATCCAACAAATACACATTTCTCTACCTTAGGATCCAACTTCCTTCTTCTTTCATCAGGCACATGTACATAAGTTATGCATCCAAAAACTTTGAGGTGTCCAATGTATGGCCTATAACCTGTAAGCCGCATCTCTGGCGTGCTTCCATGAATGGCTGATGTAGGTGTTTTGTTCAGTATATACACTACAGTAGCACATGCTTCTGCCCAATAGTAATCTGGCATGCTCTTTTCATTGAGCATTGCCCTAGCCACTTCACATATAACTTTATTCTTTCTCTCAGCCACACCATTCTGCTGAGGTGTATACCTGCAAGTCAATTGTCTTCTTATTCCATGCTTCCTCAAGAAATGCTCAAAAGCTTTTGAGGTGTATTCACCACCTCCATCTGTCCTCAAACATTTAATCCAACAGCCATATTGCTTTTCTGCAAAAGCTTTGAAATCCATGAACTTTTCCAACACTTCACTCTTCTCTCTGAGAAAGTATATCCATGTCATCCTGCTGAAATCATCTATGAATGTCACATAGTATAAATTGCCTTTGATAGATGGGTTTTGTGCAGGACCCCATACATCACTATGTACGATCTTTAGAGGAACAAGTTAAGTTGTAAGGTTGCAACAATGACTAATTAATAAAATCTCCAATTTTCACTCGCGAGAAAAACTAATAAAACCTTAGAACGGTGATGGCACGGAAGCGGTAAAGCTGTCTACGCCCTTATAGGGTGCCACACTTCCACACACGCATATAAACACACCAGAACACCAGACCAAAAAGCATGAACAAATTTTATATTTCAGATCTGGCTGTCACAACTTGTACCCAAACGAACACAAAAATAAACGAACTCTCTGGCATCACCAAACACTAGCCACAACTAGTCAAAAGAATTTACAACTCTGGCCTGAGTCCCCAGAAGCGGTAGAAATCCACAAAAATACCACACACACACACTCTCTCTCTAGCTCACTGTGCCTGCAGACCACTAGCCCATGTACCTTCGTTGCTATCATCAGGGTGCTTCACTCATTCACCTTCACTTCACTGTGTACACTGCTCACACTAGCCCAAGCTTTTCCTTTGTAGTTAACACCTTCAGCCCCTCTCTTTGGTTACTAGCTGTCACACAAGGCTTTCTCTACTATTTGTTGCTCCAGCCCTTCACCTTACAGCCGGCGCCTTCTACACTTGCACCCCGTCAACCAGGTTCCTCTTTTCTAGTTGGCTACCACTACGCCAACCTTCTCTTTCTCTCTCTCTCTCTTCTGGTATCGCCCACCTGAGCCAGCTCCAAGGCCTGTCAACTGTATGCTGCTACACCAACAAACGCCGTCTCTTCACTCCACACCTTCGCCTGTCTCTGCAGAACCTTTGGCGCCTTCATCTGCAGAATAGCCCGTCGACTGCCCGAGACACCTGTAACGCCACAATCCAGTTGGCATCTCCACCAGCAGTACTGCGATAGCTTTAGCTCACCAACCCGTCACCCTCTCCTTGTGCTTGTGACTGTTGCTGACTACCAAACAAGGGCCCCACTCGTTGTCGCCAGCAGCTGACGTGCTAAAAGCTCCTCGCCAGCAGCTCCTCGCCAGCAGCTTCTCCCAGCAGCTGCTCCTCTCTTCGTTCGAACTCCTGGGCGTCTCCAGCCCTTTGACGACCTCCAGCACAGCTCTCCCCTCTCACAAGACGGCGCCCTCAGCTGCACCTGCCTTCTGCTTTTTGGCTCTGTGTGCAGCTATGCGAGGGAGCCTCCATCCACAACACGGCGGCCTACCTTATCAAAAGCCCTACACCTGTTCCTGTCTCCGCAATTTCACCACAGCCCAAAGCCCTCTCTTCGAACTCGTCCATCTACCAAAAAGTGATGGCACGGAAGCCGTAAAGCTGTCTACGCCCTTATAGAGTGCCACACTTCCACACACACATATAAACACACCAGAACACCAGACCAAAAAGCATGAACAAGACTTATATTTCAGATCTGGCTTTCACAACTTGTTCCCAAATGAACAAAGGAGAAAAAAAGAACTCTCTGGCATCACCAAACACCAGCCACAAAGAATTTACAACTCTGGCTTGAGTCCCCAGAAAAGGTAGAGATCCACAAAAAAACATACTCACGCCCTCTCTATCCCAGGCACCACCTTCCCTGTACCCTTTCTTGCAGACTGGGTGACCACCTTCACACCGCACCTCATGTAAGACTCTTTTTCTGTCCTTGCTACGCACCAGCCTTCTTACTCTCTCTGCTCTATTTCCTCCTTCGGTTGCTTCCCAGGCGGTTCTCTCTGGCTATGCCGAATCACCAGTTACTTGCAAGCTTTCTACCTTTGTCTCTCTCAGTGAGGTGACCTCCAGTGCTTTCCTCTTCACCTATTTGAAACTGCCTCTCAGAATCACCTGCCTGCTTTCTAGTTATCCGCAACACCTTAGTAAGCGGCCCTTTTACCCTTGTCAGCCTTCCAAGTGCTGCAGCTCTTCCGGCTGTGCCCAGCTGCACCTCCTCAGTTTGTCAGCGTCCCCAAAGGCCTCCAGCTCTTGACGTAGCAAACACTTCGCACTCCCACTTGCCAGCCAATTCAACTCTCTAGCCCTTCACGTTTGATGCTAGTAACCTTTCTTTTGTCTGCTTGCATGGCCAGCTGTAGCTTATCACTTGCACAAAGCTCCACTCCCTTCATACTAGGCGGCTGTAGCTGCATAATCACCTGCTCAGCCTTCTCTTCCTAAGCGGCTCCACGCTTCTGCTTCCCAGAGCCCTCTGCTCGATCCAAGGTGGTCCTTGAGTACCAACCAGTTACTCTCCACACTCACACGTCTGCTGTAGCCCTCTTTTGCAAGGTCGATTCCTCTCCCTTCTCTGCTTGCAACCAGCGCCCCTCTTAGTAGGCACCAGCGCCCGCCTTCTCTCACTGTCGCAGTCAGTTGGCGCTCCCAGTTATCGCCAGCAGCTAACGTGCTAAAAGCTCCTCGCTAGCAGCTTCTCCCAGCAGCTGCTCCTCTCTTCGTTCAAACTCCTGGGCGTCTCCAGCCTTTTGGCGACCTCCAGCACAGCTCTCCCCTCTCACAAGACGACGCCCTCAGCTGCGCCTGCCTTCTGCTTTTTTGCTTTGTGTGCAGCTATGCGAGGGAGACTCCATCCACAACACGGCGGCCTACCTTATCAAAAGCCCTACACCTGTTCCTGTCTCCGCAATTTCACCACAGCCCAAAGCCCTCTCTTCGAACTCGTCCATCGCCTTCTCTTTTTGGTGAAGATCCCTGCAGCGCCCGCAATCACCAGTTACGCACTCTTCACGTGCTTCACCAAGCTTCTAAAAGGTGCGCTGGCGGCCACCTTTAGCTCCATGTGGCCTTCAATTTGTATGGCCACATCAATATTATATTTATTTTTCTTCTTAGAAGGCCTACAAAATGGCCACATTCATTTTTCCTTTTTCACACTAATACTCAAGCTGCATTGGCCACCTTAATATTTTATGGCTCAAACCTCCATATACTTTCAAACACAGCTTCAATGCCATACATTTGGGCGTGTACACATACTCAGAGCCAAACGAGGAGCTGAAATCAATTCTAGTGAATCTCCAGAAGACCACGTCCAGACAGGCCTGTACATGCTCACATCAATACCATCTACTCTGTACACCTGGCAATGCTCTCAAAAGCAAAACTTCACACACGCCATGTACATGTATGTACACATTTCAACTCCTATTTTTGTCCACACATATTTAGCAACCCCCTACTTCTGCTGAGACATTCATGTCCAGCAGCTGTACAAAGAGGCATGAAATATTCAGATCTTCCTTTGTACCTTCCACATCCTCCTGACATGCATCACAAGCTTCCTGATCTTCTTCTTTCACGGCTAACATCAATCGAGCAAAATATTTCTTCAGTCGTAAACCATTTACTCTCCTTTTATGCTTCTTTCCATCCAAATCAGCAAGCTAATAACTCCCATTATCAAATTTTTTCTCAACTTTATACGGACCTTCCCACTTTGTCTGGAATGCAGTATGAAAAGTACTATCCAGCTTGCTATTATACCTGAGAACCAGATCACCTTCCTCAATTTCTTTTTGCTCCACCTTCTCATTCTCTCTCTCTTGTCTTTTCAATTGCATAGCTGCATAGTGATCAAATGCTAGCTCTCTGTCCAGCTGAACTATTTGCAAAGCCAGTAATCTTTCTCTGTAACAATTAATAGGCTCATGCCCTTCTTCAATCAAAAACTTCAAAGCTGGAATTTCCACATCAATAGGCATGAGTGCTTCTTTCCCATAAACTAAATGAAAGGGTGAGAATTGTGTACCAGATTTTACTGCAACCCTGTATGCCCATAGTACACGATTCATCTCTATATCCCAATTTTTGATATGGCCTTCTGTCATTTTGGATATCATCAGCTTAAATTCACCATTGAATCTTTCATTCAAGCCATTGCATTGAGGGTGATAAGGAGTGGAGTACTTGTGGTTGATATTCAATCTTCTGCATAAATGGTCAACTACCTCTCCTCTAAATTCAGGTCCATTATCTGATAGTATCTCCAGAGGAATACCAAACCTGCAGCATATATGTTCATACACAAAATCAGCCACCTCTTTACTATCCACTCTCTTCACTGCCTTCACTTCTGCCCATTTTGATAGGTAATCCACTGCAGTAAGCATATAACACTTTCCTCTGGCTGTCCTGGGAAGTGGTCCAACTGCATCCACTCCCCATCTTTCAAAAATGTCATATACCAGCATGATATTTCTCGGCTCCATTTTTAAGATCCTCTTCCCCATTCTCTGGCACTCATGGCAAGACCTGCACCAGTGTTGAATATCCTTCTGGATGGAAGGCCATACATAACCCTCCAGTAATATCTTCTGCAAGGTGATCTTAAATGCATAATGACCCCCACATGCTCCCTCATGATTTGAAGATAGAATATAATAAATCTCTTCTCTCCAGGGAATTCTCCTCAATACCTGATCAGCTCCCTGCATGTATAATTCATCCCCAATCATGACATAATGCTTACTTTTCCTGATAAAATGATACTTTTGGCTTTTTTTGAGCTCCTCAGGCAAGCGACCTGAGAGTAAGTAATCCACCACTCTCGACAGGTATTCCCTCCCTCTGTATAATGGCTCTTCGATTTTTGCAATTACTGGATCCTGATTAATTGCCTCCTGAGCCAGCTCATGTGCCATATGATTTTCCTCCCGCCGCACATGTTGAATACTCCATGCTGTAAATTGATGTAGCAGCCTTCTAACATTAGCCAGACATTCTTTTAATCTCGGATTCTTTGCTCGCCAGCTACCCAAGACCTGCTTTACCACTAATAGAGAATCTCCCTTTATGATTAACTTTTGAATTTTCTGCTTTAAAGCAGCCTGCAACCCTTGAAACAATGCTGTGTACTCAGCCTCATTGTTACTTTCAGCTTCCAGAAGTATCCCATTCTTTAGAATCAGCACACCTTCTGAATTCTGGATTATATATCCCCCGGTGGCCTGATGTATACTCCTTTTATACGAACCATCAAAGAATAAAACATGAGCTCCAGGAATGATAATCTGTTCCTCTTTTTCTATCTTTCAATCCACTTCCTTCACCAGTATCGGGCCATCTTTGTATGTTAGAAGATCTGCCAGAGTTGCCTTGCAAGTATCTTCAATCAAAAATGAGAAATCATATTCTTGAAGCTCCACTAACCATCGCATCATACCTTTTGAGAGTGAAGTACTATTCACCAGCTGAGGGAGTAAAGTATAATTTGTCAGCACCACAAATGGTTTCATCAGGAGATATGACCTGAATTTCCTGCAAGCATACACCAGACTTGACAAAACCAATTCAGCCTCAGTATATTTACTCTCTGCTTCTGTCTTCACTCTACTTGCAAAATACACAGGCTTCATATATCTGGATTCATCTCCTTTCTGCATTAAGATTGCTCCAACTACATCCGGACCAAAAGATGGATTCACATAAAAGACCTGAGAGAAATCCGGAGCTTTTACACTGGAAATACCTCCCAATACCTCCTTCACTTTCTCAAACACTTCCTCGCATTCTTCATTCCATTGCAATGGTTCCTTCTTCATAGGCTGCTGAAGAGGATAAAGCAGTTGAGACATTAAAGGAACAAATCTTGCCATATATTTTACCTTTTAGACAAAAGTTTGCAGCTGCCTGGATGTTGATGGTGCAGATAATAAGACAAGAGCTTTTATCTTCTCTGGATCAGGCTCAATTCCATTCTGAGATATCATATGCCCCAACAGCTTCACCTTTGAATGTCCTAAATGACACTTCTTTGGATTCAGCTGTCCACCTGCATCATCCATTTTAGAAAATACTTGCTCCAATTTATTACCATGCTCTTTTTGAGAACTATATACACATATATCATCCAAAAAAGCTCTCACAAAATGATCTGTAAGAGGTGCAAGTACTCTATCAGTGTTCCTCTGATACCACGAGGGTGCATTTTTCAAACCAAATGGTACTACTCGGTAACAAAAGCAACCCCACGGTGTAATGATTGTGGTTTTAGCCTGATCTTCCTCAGCAATTGAGATCTGAAAATACCCAGAGAAGCCATCGCATACACTATACCTCTCATATCCAGCTACCCTGTCCAAAATATCATCAATAAACGGCAGAGGATAATGATTGCTTTTTGTTGCAGCATTCAGAGGCTTGTAATCAATACAGACTCTCCAACCACCTGTATGCTTTGGAGTGAAGACCACTGGATTTGCCCAATCTGAGTGATCTACTGGATAAATTAACCCTGCTTTTAACAACTTACTCAGCTCCTCTCTTAATACAGGCAGTAGCTCTCTATTTATCCTCCTCAGTTTCTGAAACACTGGCCTCACACCCTCTTTCAATACTATAGGCATTGGCTCACATTTGAATCCTCGGATCTCTTCATATGAAGTAATAAACAAATGAGGGAATTTATGTATTACCTTCATATATTCTTCTTTCTCCACTGGCTGCAATTTAGGATTTAGCATGCCCTGTAACAGCTTCTCTTTCTCTGCACTGGGTGATGGAGGCTGCATCAGACTGTCCATATCTTCAAGTCTGCTTTCTTCTTCCTTCTTTAACTCCTCTTCAGCTTGCATCACATGCTCATTTTCTTCCTTCATTATAAATGATACCTGGCTCTCATCATCAGAAGTAGAACTCTCTTCTTCAGTTTCACTATCTGTATACTCATCAGCACTTGTTTCTTCAGGCTCACTCTTCATTTCCTGCTTACTACTCATGTTGAATTTCCTGGCTCTCCCTCTCCTATTATGTATTGTTATAGTTCCCCTTTTCCAGTTTTGGATGGCACCCACCTGTCTGAGCCAAGGTCTGCCCAAAATCAGCGGATAAGCTCCAAAACCAGCCGGCATAATATGGCAATTTATATTGCAAACCACACCAAAAGCAGTCACTGGCACTTCTGTGCATATACCCAGACACTTTACTTTTGCATGATTTGCCAGACGGAGTCTAAAGTCTGAACTAGCATTCAGCTTCAACCCCAATCTCTCCATACAGGACTGAGTCATCACACTGATTTGTGCACCGCCATCAACATATGCTTCTCCAACACTCACACTTCCACACCAGGCATCAACTGATGGACAAATATCAGGAAGGTCTTCCACAGACATCAGCTCCATTTCACCTTGTGTGGGCTCCTGCTCATTTACTTTCCTCGGATTTGCCAACTTTTTCCACTCTCTCTTAAGCTTCGGACACAATCCAAGTAATTGGGCAAATGTTATATTGGCTACCCTTCCCTTTAAGTCTCCCATCAATGTATACTCCTCTTGGCCTTGATCAATATGCAAATCTGAAGTTTTATAATGTCTTCTTGGCTTCCTCTTCTTCTTCTCTGGTTGAGGGCTTATATCAAATTGGACATGTTTACCTTTTTTAGAAGTTGGTAAAGGTTCTGCCATTGTACTCCTCGTCCTCTTTGCCACAGGCATAATCTCTGGAATGGTCTCCACTCCTATCAAGCTGAGAGCCGGTCCCTTTCCTTTATCCTCCCATTTGACTCCACTGGTAGAGGGTTGATTTGGATCTTTTACTTCAACACTATGATCCCCCGATCTATCATTAGTCCTCTGCATCACAGGATATATTCCACCACCTGCTCTGGGCGGCTTGTCACATTGAGGGCTGATATGTCCCCGCTCCCCACAGTTCCAGCATTGGACATTACTCAAATAGTAGCCCCGTCCTCTCCCTGTTCCTCCCATGTTCCCTTCACCTGTTGAGATACTGTCCCTTCTATTATTTGGTGAACCTCGGCTTCTTCCCTTTCCACCTGCTTCCATCCAATTCAAACTTAGAGACTTCATGAGCTCCACTGCATCATGTATGTCCCTCTTCAAAGTGTCTTCCTGTTCTGGAACAACAGCAGCTTCTCTTTCAGGATGTATACTCTCAATCTCTGGCATCTTCACAAACTTCTTCGGCTCTTCGTGTATTCCCATCTGCCTCAGACGTTTTACCTTCCACTCCTTCTCACGAGCTACTCTGACAGCCTCCTCAAAGCTATCCAGGTTCTTCAGCTCCACCTTCAGACGGAGGGTTGGCTCCAGACCAGCCACAAGCCGGTCTCTCTTTATCATCTGCGGGGGTACTTCAGGAATCAGAGCCTCACACCATAGACTCCACAGTCTACCAAACTCTATCAGGTACTGATCCACATCCTGACCATCCTTGTGCTGAATGTTGCACAACTCCTTCCACACCTCATTTGGACTCCTCACTCGGGCAAACTATGCCAAGAATGCAGCTCTGACTACACGGTACTCAGGATCCTGTTTTGATGAATGTTCCTGTGTGTAGTCACAAACATCTGTAACCATGTTTTTGCATCACCCTGCAAGCAATAAGCCAAAATCTGAGAAAGGATCTCCGGGGTTGCCCTATCTTTCATCAAGGCTGTAAATTCCATCTTCTCCAGAAACCTGACTGCACTTTCCTGTGGCAATCCCCAATACTCCGGAAAATCCTAAGCCATTTCTTTCAAATCCTGCTTCACACAGCCCTGTTCTCTTTCACAAACCAGAGGAAATCTGCTCCTCTGTGGAGGCACCAAAAAGTGATGGCACGGAAGCGGTAAAGCTGTCTACGCCCTTATAGGGTGCCACACTTCCACACACGCATATAAACACACCAGAACACCAGACCAAAAAGCATGAACAAATTTTATATTTCAGATCTGGCTGTCACAACTTGTACCCAAACGAACACAAAAATAAACGAACTCTCTGGCATCACCAAACAACAGCCACAACTAGTCAAAAGAATTTACAACTCTGGCCTGAGTCCCCAGAAGCGGTAGAAATCCACAAAAATACCACACACACACACTCTCTCTCTAGCTCATTGTGCCTGCAGACCACCAGCCCATGTACCTTCGTTGCTATCATCAGGGTGCTTCACTCATTCACCTTCACTTCACTGTGTACACTGCTCACACTAGCCCAAGCTTTTCCTTTGTAGTTAACACCTTCAGCCCCTCTCTTTGGTTACCAGCTGTCACACAAGGCTTTCTCTACTATTTGTTGCTCCAGCCCTTCACCTTACAGCCGGCGCCTTCTACACTTGCAGCCCGTCAACCAGGTTCCTCTTTTCTAGTTGGCTACCACTACGCCAACCTTCTCTTTCTCTCTCTCTCTCTTTTGGTATCGCCCACCTGAGCCAGCTCCAAGGCCTGTCAACTGTATGCTGCTACACCAACAAACGCCGTCTCTTCACTCCACACCTTCGCCTGTCTGCAGAACCTTTGGCGCCTTCATCTGCAGAATAGCCCGTCGACTGCTGTAAGATTCCTCCCCCAACCCTTTTTGATGTCTAGTATATTCCCCTGTAATCAATTCCTTTTCTGAAATATAAGAGATCTTGTTTGTGACTGTTTTTACCTAGAGAGAGAAAATATTCTAGAGAGAGAATATTCAGATTTTGAATATTTTTGGAAAGAAAAATATCTCTTATAATTCAGATGAGTTCCCCTGAAACAGAAATTTAAAAAGAACTTTCCAATGTGCAATTGGAATTAATTGGAAATAGGTATAAAGAACCTTAGCCTAAGGGTCTAGATTTTCATAAATCTTTAGACTATGGTCCAATTAAGGTTCCTATGGGCCAATAGCATCAATCCATGTGTAGGGAGGAGATAAATCCAAATTGTAAAAAGAAAATACCCAAAAATGAGTAAATGCTCACATGAGGTGAAGAGTTGAAAATGTACAAGGTTTATTAGTAAAAAAACTATATTAAAAATATGAGATATTTTAGGAATAATGATTTTATTATGACACATATGTAAGGAAGGGGAGTCCCTTAAATGCTCACATAAGATGAAGAGTTGAAAATGTACAAGGTTTATTAGTAAAAAACTATGAGCAATATTAAAATGATTCCATTATGACACATATGTAAGGAAGGAGAGTTCTTTAAAGGAGGTGCATATTTCACATAAGATGAAGAGTTGAAAATGTACAAGGTTTATTAGTAAAAAACTATATTAAAAATATGAGATATTTTAGGAATAATGATTTTATTATGACACATATGTAAGGAAGGGGAGTCCCTTAAATGTTCACATAAGATGAAGAGTTGAAAATGTACAAGGTTTATTAATAAAAAACTATGAGCAATATTAAAATGATTCCATTATGACACATATGTAAGGAAGGAGAATTCTTTAAAGGAGGTGCATATTTCACATGCTTGAATAAATTTTAAACTCATAAAAATTGAGATATTTTATCTCTCCTCTCTCCTCATTCAAGTCTAGTTCCAAAAAGTTAGCTTAACTGACCTAGAAATGGTCAAAAAGTGACCAAACTGACTTGGAAAATTCTAGAATCAGTTTGTTTGGTTAGGAGCTCAAATTTTCCTATAAATAGAAGCCTCCCCTTGTTGAAAAAGATATAGAGTCTTATGCCTTGTTACTCTACTCCACCTAAGCTAAAACATATAGAGTCTTATGCCTTGTTACTCTACTCCACCTAAGCCAAAACATATAGTGTCTTATGCTTTGTTACTCTACTCCACCTAAGCCAAAACATATAGTGTCTTATGCTTTGTTACTCTACTCTACCTAAGCCAAGAACTGTGAATTCTTTAATAATTCACTAGTTTTTGATACTTCTCTCTTTCTTCAATCCCCATTGGTGGCTCCATCAACATACTAAACCAATTGATTGGTTGGGGGCCTCTACCGTGAATAAAGAATCAAGCAAATTATAAGGTAAGTATATTGAATTTTGATCTTTTCTATAATTACTCAATGATTCTCTCTTCTCAACCCCTCTCAAGCTTGAGAAGTTTAATTGGTATGGTTTTTTAAATGCTATTGAAGTTAATTGGTGAATAGTAGTGAAGAGTTACATAATTTAATAAATGCTATTGAAGTTAATTTTCATTTATGTTTACATTCTAATGGTTTTTATGTAATTTCTCTCTCTCACTCAAGAAATGGTCATACTCATGACCCATTCTCAATCCAAATGAAGCTTTTCATAAAGCTTTTCCTTAATCCAAGATTAAGCTATGCTTGAGGCCAAATTAATGGCTTTTTGCTATGCTTTTAGTTTATGCACATTGATGATTCAATCCATTATGGATTGATGATCCAATTAGAGACCATTCTAATTATTTCCTTAATGATAAGCTTTATCCCTTAGAAAAAAAATTGAGATTTATCAGTCATAGTAGCGGAGCTATGGCAAAATTTTTATAGAAATTACGCATAAAATAAATTCATTCAAAGCATAAAAAGAGGACTTCCTACCATATTCTAGGAACTATCATCCTAGATTAATTAAAAGAATTTTATTATGCATGGAGATGTGGATGTTTGCATGTAGATGTAGATGTATGGATGTGAGTGTGAATGTGGAGGTGGATGTATGCATGGAGATGTGGATGTATGCATGTAGAAGTAGATGTATAGATGAGGATGTAAATAGAGATGTGGATGGATGCATGTAGATGTAGATGTATAGATGTGGATGTGAATGGAGATGTAGATGTAGGCATGTAGATGTAGATGTATAGATGTGGATGTATGGATGTGGATGCATGAATGTGTATGTAGATGTGGATGTGAAAATAGATGTATGGATGTAGATGTTGTGAGATCCCTGTTCCCACCGCGCAACGGATTCGGGGTACTAGCAGCGGAAGTAGCACTTCTTGCGCGAGGCAGGGTCCCACACTCGGGGCCTCGTCCACGGATATCCGGACAAAAGACTAATCCATCGGTTTTTCCAAAACCAGACTCGGAAAAACTTCCCTTATCCGGAAAGCACGGGCGATTCCACCAGGATAATTTTTACTCTAACGTAGTCAAAACTCTTACTGATCAAACAGATCCGACTGCATCTATAAAGATACTTGGTCAGATCAAGGAAGAAACTTGCACTTGGATCATTGGGATCAACGCTTTTTTCCCCACCAAGGAGGCACAGCCGTTGATTCCTATCCATAGAACAATTACTATCCGGGATTTACTTTATCTATCGTAATAACAGAAATTGAGTCTCGATTTACGGATCCATCAGTCCAGCCTAACCCCATCCGATCCCATGGGTTAGCCAACCGCCCAACCACTGTAGTGATGGGATCCAATTTGGAATTTGGTTAGGTTTTGTCCCGGGTACCAAGGAAAAGAGTTCCAAGGTCCCCTAGCCGGAATTTCATGCAAACATAAAACTAGCCACACCACTTACACACCCAATATGAAAATTGCCTTTTTCTTAGCATCAGCTAACTTTAAAACAATCCTTTAATGAAACCATAGTACCACTGATCACAATCTCCCAAATTATCCAGTTGATTCATAATTTCCCATCATTCCTTCATCAGAGTATCTATGGCATCATTGGCAACTAGAACGCTCACCACCTGTCCACACAGGGGCCGTTTCAATAGTTCCTAGCCCATAATACTCAACAATATAATCACTTATCAAGATGGACTCTCGTTGAAGATCAGCAAGATCAACCAACAGATCCATATAAAAGAGCCATGGACTCATCCGTTGAGGACCAGCAAGGTCAGTCAACCAGATCCATGCCCGGTTCCAGAAAAACAACTCTTACTCCTTGTTCCAATATCTTCCTCGACGCACGCGTGGGTATCCTAGGCGACCCAGAGCCCGAGCACCGTATGGTCAGCACCCTCTAGGATCCTTCGCAGGTGACCTAGCGCTTCACTCATAGGCCGCTTCCTTGGTCCCTCATCCACCGTACCGGAAGCTCACCATTTTAATCGAACCGAGGCTGGTCAAGACCTCGGCCGACCTTGCTACGTGAGACGTCCTCCATTGACTCTCCGTCAGCAGTTGCAACTTTATCAGTTAGGTCTCCACGACCTTAATCACAAGACGGTCAAAATGCTTTCCCAGCATTCTTGACATAAAACAGCCATTTACAGACAGCATTTACAAACAGTTTACAAATACAATTTCTATGTTAACTCTCATTTTTCCACATTATCCCTCATACAATCCACATTACTTATTCCACATTTCATTTATATGTGTACTCATCCAATCACATCATTTTCCATCTCTTCACTTCAGACTCCTTCACATCACATATCATATATTCACATCCATATCCACATCCATACATCCACATCCACATCCACATTCACATCCATACATCCACATCTACATGCTTATCTCCATTTTCACATCCTCATTTATACATCCACATCCCATATCCACATTCATACATACACATCCATATCCGCATTCATACATACACATCTATATCCACATCCACATGCATACATTCATTATCACGTCCTCATTCATACATCCACATCCACATACATACATACATCCACATCCACATTTCCATTCACATCTATACATCCATATCTACATGCACATTCACATCCATACATCCACATCTATATCCTCATTCACATCCATACATCCACATTCATGTATCCACATCTACATGCATACATCCATACATACACATCCACATTTACATCCATGCATCCACATCCACATCCTCATTCACATCCATACATCCAAATTCATACATCCACATCCACATCCACATTCACATCCATACATCCACATCTACATGCTTATCTCCATTTTCACATCCTCATTTATACATCCACATCCCATATCCACATTCATACATACACATCCATATCCACATCCACATGCATACATACATCCACATCCACATTCCCATTCACATATATACATCCATATCTACATGCACATTCACATCCATACATCCACATCTATATGCTCATTCACATCCATACATCCACATTCATGCATCCACATCTACATGCATACATCCATACATCCACATCCACATTTACATCCATGCATTCACATCTACATCCTTATTCACATCCATACATCCACATTCATACATCCATACATCCACATTCATACATCCACATCCACATCCACATTCACATCCATACATCCACATCTACATGCTTATCTCCATTTTCACATCCTCATTTATACATCCACATCCCATATCCACATTCATACATACACATCCATATCCACATACACATGCATACATACATCCACATCCACATTCCCATTCACATATATACATCCATATCTACATGCACATTCACATCCATACATCCACATCTATATGCTCATTCACATCCATACATCCACATTCATGCATCCACATCTACATGCATACATCCATACATCCACATCCACATTTACATCCATGCATCCACATCTACATCCTCATTCACATCCATACATCCACATTCATACATCCATACATCCACATTCATACATCCACATCCACATCCACATTCACATCCATACATCCACATCTACATGCTTATCTCCATTTTCACATCCTCATTTATACATCCACATCCCATATCCACATTCATACATACACATCCATATCCACATCCACATGCATCTTATCATATCTTATCACTTCCCATATCTTTTATGCATACCTCTATGCATGAAATTCAATTATGCTAAAAGTAACACTTTTATAATAAAATATTCAACTTTTATGCATACCTCTATGCATGAAATCCAATATGATAAAAGTAACACTTTTGATATAAAAAAATTATCCTTTATGCATACTTCTATGCATGAAAATTAAAAATGATAAAAGTAACACTTTTGATATAAAAAAATTATCCTTTATGCATACTTCTATGCATGAAAATTAAAAATGATAAAAGTAACACTTTTGATATAAAAATTTTCCTTTATGCATACTTCTATGCATGAAAATTAAAAATGATAAAAGTAACACTTTTAATATAAATTTTTTTTTTCCTTTATGCATACTTCTATGCATGAAAATTAAAAATGATAAAAGTAACACTTTTGATATAAAAGAATTATCCTTTATGCATGATATTAAAATTCAATTTCTCCATGATTATAATGAAATTCTTTCAATTAATCTAGGATGATAATTCCTAGAATATGGTAGGAAGTCCTCTTTTTATGCTTTGAATGAAATTATTTTATGCATATTTTTTTATAAAAATTTTGCCATAGCTCCGCTGCTATGACTGATAAATCTCAATTTTTTCTAAGGGATAAAGCTTATCTTAAGGAAATAATTAAAATGATCTCTAATTGGATCATTAATCTATAATGGATTGAATCATCAATATGCATAAACTAAAAGCATATGAAAAAGCCATTAATTTGGCCTCAAGCATAGCTTAATCTTGGATTAAGGAAAAGCTTTATGAAAAGCCTCATGTGGATTGAGAATGGGTCATGAGTATGACCATTTCTTGAGTGAGAGAGAGAAATTACATAAAAACCATTAGAGTTTAAACATAAATAAAAATTAACTTCAATAGCATTTATTAAATTATGTAACTCTTCACTACTATTCACCAATTAACTTTAATAGCATTTAAAAAAACCATACCAATTAAGCTTCTCAAGCTTGAGAGGGGTTGAGAAGAGAGAAACATTGAGAAATTATAGAAAAGAGCAATATTCACTAATTACCTTACAAATTGCTTGATTCTTTGTTCACGGTAGAGGCCCCCAACCAATCAATTGGTTAAGTATGTTGATGGAGCCACTAATGGGGATTGAAGAAAGAGGGAAGCTCCAAAAACTAGTGAATTATTAAATGAATTCACAGTTCTTGGCTTAGGTGGAGTAGAGTAACGATGCATAAACACTATATATTTTTCAACAAGGGGGAGGCTTCTATTTATAGGAAAAATTGAGCTCCTAACCAAACAAACTGATTCTAGAATTTTCCAAATCAGTTTGGTCAATTTTTGACCATTTTTAGGTCAGTTAAGCTAATTTTTTGGAACTAGACTTGAATGAGGAGAGAGGAGAGATGAAATATCTCAATTTTTATGAGTTTAAAACTCATTCAAGCATGTGAAATATGCACCTCCTTTAAAGAACTCCCCTTCCTTACATATGTCATACTTTTAATATTGCTCATAATTTTTTACTAATAAACCTTGTACATTTTCAACTCTTCATCTTATGTGAAATATGCACCTCCTTTAAAGAACTCCCCTTCCTTACATATGTCATACTTTTAATATTGCTCATAATTTTTTACTAATAAACCTTGTACATTTTCAACTCTTCATCTTATGTGAAATATGCACCTCCTTTAAAGAACTCCCCTTCCTTACATATGTCATACTTTTAATATTGCTCATAATTTTCTTACTAATAAACCTTGTACATTTTCAACTCTTCATCTTATGTGAGCATTTACTCATTTTTGGGTATCTTCTTTTACAAATTGGATTTATCTCCTCCCTACACATGGATTGATGCTATTGGCCCATAGGAACCTTAATTGGACCATAATCCAAAAATTTCTGAAAATCTAGACCCTTAGACTAAGGTCCTTTATACACATTTCCAATTAATTCCAATTGCACATTGGAAAGTTCTTTTTGAATTTCTGTTTCAGGGGAACTTATTTTAATAAGATGAGATAATTTTCTATCCAAAAATATTAAAAATCTGAATATTCTCTCTCTAGGTTAAAACAGTTAGAAACAAGTCTTTTATATTTCTGAAGAGGGATTGATTATAGAAGAAGATACTAGACATCAAAAGGGGGGTTTGGGGGAGGAATCTTACATTCTACCCCACTTAAAAAACGCGAGATGTCCTCATCTCGCAAACTGGGATAATTTCGCAAGATGCACGAATTATGAGACTTAGAGAAAAATTTAAATCAGGATTAACCACCAAGAAAAAGTCTCAAAGAGAGCAAGATTCAAGATAAGAACAAGATTTAAACTTTATTCATTCTCGGAACTTATACAGTAAAGATAGAAGAACTCTTTACACTTCCATAAGCCCGTCCATCATATGATCACAAAAGCAGTCCTCACAAGCTGCACAAGTATAAGGTAACTCATCTATGGGAATGATTCTGTGGGTTATTGCTGCGCCTATCTCAGTGGTATGAGGTGTTCTAACAAAAGGACCTCTGAGAGGCAAGCCAAAAATGGGATAAAGGCATATCTTCTCATGAGGAAGAAAACACGCCAGTAAGAAGACCCGCTCAGAAAACCCAGGATGCCTTGATCTCATGACGCAGTAGTATCGGGGACCCAAACCCAAAGCTTCAATAACCATGGCCAAGCGGACATTGTTACGGAAGTGCTGCTGACCCCAGGGTGTTACCCTAGTTATGTCTTGATAGGTCCGCCATTTGGTCTGCGCTACAGAAGTTCCCAAGTGAGGGAAAAGTGAGCGCTCATACTGTTCTATAAAATCCTTCTTCACAGACTCACTTGCGTCTTGAAGGTGAGGAATCATTATGGATAAAACTAATTCTTGTTGCCAAGCCATGAAGGAGATTAAGAAAGAAAGGAGATCGATGGAAGTAAGATTACTGTGAGCGACAAGTAAAAGTTACGACTTATATAAAGGAAGGAGCTAGCGTAACTTAGAAGCCAACGGTATCTTGCCACTGAAGTTTTACCGTCTTTCCATGATTTGGATTTGGCACATATTTCTATGAAATACATTAAGAACTTTGAGATGAGGAGGTAAAAGAAGCTTGTAGGCTAAGTCATCTACTTTCATTGAATTCAGATATAAGGCTCACAATATCTGGTGGGGGATAAGTTCTTATACTCCCCAAGAGATAAAGAACTTCTTTTGGGCCGTACTCGAATGAAAACCAAAACCTTGGTATCCAAAACACCGATTTTCACTTCTGAACTCATTGTTCTGAATCCTTAAAACAGCGTGACTCCTGAGAAGTATTCTAGGGAAAGGGTCTTCCTTTTTTTAAACAGAATCTTTCTTTTATTTTTGAGAGGGAATAATTATAAGATCAAAAAAGGAGATTCTTACTCCTGTATACCTCGAAGGCTGGGGAGGAATCTTACATTCTACCCCACTTAAAAAGTGCGAGATGTCCTCATCTCGCAAGGTAGAGGACAACTCTTTTTCTTAACATCCAATTTTATTTTGGGGTTCCTTATATTCTGGTCAACCCAGCAGAACACTGGGATAAATATCCCTTATATAGAACTCATCATTAATATTCAGATCATATCATTCATATCTTTAACATGATAATGGTCCATTAGACCGAAAAATTTCCTTCTGAACATTCCTCCACGGGAATTTCAGTCAAGCAAGTTCTCAATTTGTCATCCCTTAACTTGATCTACTGATCAAGTGTTAACAGTAACAATTTGACAGCACAACCCACTAATCTCATAGTGATTTGCTGAATTCATTATCATCATTCCAGTTATGAATATCATCACTGGGACTCGTCCCATTCATCCTCATTGTGGTTTTGTTCAGATTTTTATATTTCAACTAATTTCAGAAATCATCATTTTTCAATCAGAATTTTCAATCAGAATCCAATTCAATTCATCAATTCTCAAACAGAATTAAAAATCATATCAACCACATTCGAATTCATCATCTGGATAGCATTAACGCTTATAATTTCAAGTCTTAGATTTACTCGTATATACTGTCAGTAAAGAGCTGCAGTATACTCTCGGTATATACGGGTAGTCACGGCCCTTGGAATTATAAGGTAAATACCATCATGTCTAGGCCTCAAGCAAGTCACGAATTCTATATAATTGCGGTACTTCCATCTGAAGACCCAATTACCAAATTACGAATTTCAGTTTGAATATCAAATTGTATGAATTATATCACACAATTACAACCTTTTTGATTCTTGAAAATTTTTTTGATATATTTGGCTTCTCGGTTGATCCTCATTTAACCAAAATGCTCTGATACCAACTGTGAGATCCCTGTTCCCACCGCGCAACGGATTCGGGGTACTAGCAGCGGAAGTAGCACTTCTTGCGCGAGGCAGGGTCCCACACTCGGGGCCTCGTCCACGGATATCCGGACAAAAGACTAATCCATCGGTTTTTCCAAAACCAGACTCGGAAAAACTTCCCTTATCCGGAAAGCACGGGCGATTCCACCAGGATAATTTTTACTCTAACGTAGTCAAAACTCTTACTGATCAAACAGATCCGACTGCATCTATAAAGATACTTGGTCAGATCAAGGAAGAAACTTGCACTTGGATCATTGGGATCAACGCTTTTTTCCCCACCAAGGAGGCACAGCCGTTGATTCCTATCCATAGAACAATTACTATCCGGGATTTACTTTATCTATCGTAATAACAGAAATTGAGTCTCGATTTACGGATCCATCAGTCCAGCCTAACCCCATCCGATCCCATGGGTTAGCCAACCGCCCAACCACTGTAGTGATGGGATCCAATTTGGAATTTGGTTAGGTTTTGTCCCGGGTACCAAGGAAAAGAGTTCCAAGGTCCCCTAGCCGGAATTTCATGCAAACATAAAACTAGCCACACCACTTACACACCCAATATGAAAATTGCCTTTTTCTTAGCATCAGCTAACTTTAAAACAATCCTTTAATGAAACCATAGTACCACTGATCACAATCTCCCAAATTATCCAGTTGATTCATAATTTCCCATCATTCCTTCATCAGAGTATCTATGGCATCATTGGCAACTAGAACGCTCACCACCTGTCCACACAGGGGCCGTTTCAATAGTTCCTAGCCCATAATACTCAACAATATAATCACTTATCAAGATGGACTCTCGTTGAAGATCAGCAAGATCAACCAACAGATCCATATAAAAGAGCCATGGACTCATCCGTTGAGGACCAGCAAGGTCAGTCAACCAGATCCATGCCCGGTTCCAGAAAAACAACTCTTACTCCTTGTTCCAATATCTTCCTCGACGCACGCGTGGGTATCCTAGGCGACCCAGAGCCCGAGCACCGTATGGTCAGCACCCTCTAGGATCCTTCGCAGGTGACCTAGCGCTTCACTCATAGGCCGCTTCCTTGGTCCCTCATCCACCGTACCGGAAGCTCACCATTTTAATCGAACCGAGGCTGGTCAAGACCTCGGCCGACCTTGCTACGTGAGACGTCCTCCATTGACTCTCCGTCAGCAGTTGCAACTTTATCAGTTAGGTCTCCACGACCTTAATCACAAGACGGTCAAAATGCTTTCCCAGCATTCTTGACATAAAACAGCCATTTACAGACAGCATTTACAAACAGTTTACAAATACAATTTCTATGTTAACTCTCATTTTTCCACATTATCCCTCATACAATCCACATTACTTATTCCACATTTCATTTATATGTGTACTCATCCAATCACATCATTTTCCATCTCTTCACTTCAGACTCCTTCACATCACATATCATATATTCACATCCATATCCACATCCATACATCCACATCCACATCCACATTCACATCCATACATCCACATCTACATGCTTATCTCCATTTTCACATCCTCATTTATACATCCACATCCCATATCCACATTCATACATACACATCCATATCCGCATTCATACATACACATCTATATCCACATCCACATGCATACATTCATTATCACGTCCTCATTCATACATCCACATCCACATACATACATACATCCACATCCACATTTCCATTCACATCTATACATCCATATCTACATGCACATTCACATCCATACATCCACATCTATATCCTCATTCACATCCATACATCCACATTCATGTATCCACATCTACATGCATACATCCATACATACACATCCACATTTACATCCATGCATCCACATCCACATCCTCATTCACATCCATACATCCAAATTCATACATCCACATCCACATCCACATTCACATCCATACATCCACATCTACATGCTTATCTCCATTTTCACATCCTCATTTATACATCCACATCCCATATCCACATTCATACATACACATCCATATCCACATCCACATGCATACATACATCCACATCCACATTCCCATTCACATATATACATCCATATCTACATGCACATTCACATCCATACATCCACATCTATATGCTCATTCACATCCATACATCCACATTCATGCATCCACATCTACATGCATACATCCATACATCCACATCCACATTTACATCCATGCATTCACATCTACATCCTTATTCACATCCATACATCCACATTCATACATCCATACATCCACATTCATACATCCACATCCACATCCACATTCACATCCATACATCCACATCTACATGCTTATCTCCATTTTCACATCCTCATTTATACATCCACATCCCATATCCACATTCATACATACACATCCATATCCACATACACATGCATACATACATCCACATCCACATTCCCATTCACATATATACATCCATATCTACATGCACATTCACATCCATACATCCACATCTATATGCTCATTCACATCCATACATCCACATTCATGCATCCACATCTACATGCATACATCCATACATCCACATCCACATTTACATCCATGCATCCACATCTACATCCTCATTCACATCCATACATCCACATTCATACATCCATACATCCACATTCATACATCCACATCCACATCCACATTCACATCCATACATCCACATCTACATGCTTATCTCCATTTTCACATCCTCATTTATACATCCACATCCCATATCCACATTCATACATACACATCCATATCCACATCCACATGCATCTTATCATATCTTATCACTTCCCATATCTTTTATGCATACCTCTATGCATGAAATTCAATTATGCTAAAAGTAACACTTTTATAATAAAATATTCAACTTTTATGCATACCTCTATGCATGAAATCCAATATGATAAAAGTAACACTTTTGATATAAAAAAATTATCCTTTATGCATACTTCTATGCATGAAAATTAAAAATGATAAAAGTAACACTTTTGATATAAAAAAATTATCCTTTATGCATACTTCTATGCATGAAAATTAAAAATGATAAAAGTAACACTTTTGATATAAAAATTTTCCTTTATGCATACTTCTATGCATGAAAATTAAAAATGATAAAAGTAACACTTTTAATATAATTTTTTTTTTTCCTTTATGCATACTTCTATGCATGAAAATTAAAAATGATAAAAGTAACACTTTTGATATAAAAGAATTATCCTTTATGCATGATATTAAAATTCAATTTCTCCATGATTATAATGAAATTCTTTCAATTAATCTAGGATGATAATTCCTAGAATATGGTAGGAAGTCCTCTTTTTATGCTTTGAATGAAATTATTTTATGCATATTTTTTTATAAAAATTTTGCCATAGCTCCGCTGCTATGACTGATAAATCTCAATTTTTTCTAAGGGATAAAGCTTATCTTAAGGAAATAATTAAAATGATCTCTAATTGGATCATTAATCTATAATGGATTGAATCATCAATATGCATAAACTAAAAGCATATGAAAAAGCCATTAATTTGGCCTCAAGCATAGCTTAATCTTGGATTAAGGAAAAGCTTTATGAAAAGCCTCATGTGGATTGAGAATGGGTCATGAGTATGACCATTTCTTGAGTGAGAGAGAGAAATTACATAAAAACCATTAGAGTTTAAACATAAATAAAAATTAACTTCAATAGCATTTATTAAATTATGTAACTCTTCACTACTATTCACCAATTAACTTTAATAGCATTTAAAAAAACCATACCAATTAAGCTTCTCAAGCTTGAGAGGGGTTGAGAAGAGAGAAACATTGAGAAATTATAGAAAAGAGCAATATTCACTAATTACCTTACAAATTGCTTGATTCTTTGTTCACGGTAGAGGCCCCCAACCAATCAATTGGTTAAGTATGTTGATGGAGCCACTAATGGGGATTGAAGAAAGAGGGAAGCTCCAAAAACTAGTGAATTATTAAATGAATTCACAGTTCTTGGCTTAGGTGGAGTAGAGTAACGATGCATAAACACTATATATTTTTCAACAAGGGGGAGGCTTCTATTTATAGGAAAAATTGAGCTCCTAACCAAACAAACTGATTCTAGAATTTTCCAAATCAGTTTGGTCAATTTTTGACCATTTTTAGGTCAGTTAAGCTAATTTTTTGGAACTAGACTTGAATGAGGAGAGAGGAGAGATGAAATATCTCAATTTTTATGAGTTTAAAACTCATTCAAGCATGTGAAATATGCACCTCCTTTAAAGAACTCCCCTTCCTTACATATGTCATACTTTTAATATTGCTCATAATTTTTTACTAATAAACCTTGTACATTTTCAACTCTTCATCTTATGTGAAATATGCACCTCCTTTAAAGAACTCCCCTTCCTTACATATGTCATACTTTTAATATTGCTCATAATTTTTTACTAATAAACCTTGTACATTTTCAACTCTTCATCTTATGTGAAATATGCACCTCCTTTAAAGAACTCCCCTTCCTTACATATGTCATACTTTTAATATTGCTCATAATTTTCTTACTAATAAACCTTGTACATTTTCAACTCTTCATCTTATGTGAGCATTTACTCATTTTTGGGTATCTTCTTTTACAAATTGGATTTATCTCCTCCCTACACATGGATTGATGCTATTGGCCCATAGGAACCTTAATTGGACCATAATCCAAAAATTTCTGAAAATCTAGACCCTTAGACTAAGGTCCTTTATACACATTTCCAATTAATTCCAATTGCACATTGGAAAGTTCTTTTTGAATTTCTGTTTCAGGGGAACTTATTTTAATAAGATGAGATAATTTTCTATCCAAAAATATTAAAAATCTGAATATTCTCTCTCTAGGTTAAAACAGTTAGAAACAAGTCTTTTATATTTCTGAAGAGGGATTGATTATAGAAGAAGATACTAGACATCAAAAGGGGGGTTTGGGGGAGGAATCTTACAGATGTGGATGTGTGGATGTGAATGTGGATGTGGATGTGGATGTGGAGATGTGAATATATGTATGGATGTGAATATACGATATGTGATGTGAAGGAATATGAAGTGTTGAGATGGAAAATGATGTGAGGGGATGAGTATACATATAAATGGAATATGGAATAAGTAATGTGGATTGATGAGGGATAATGTGGAAAAATGAAAGTAAAAATAGAAACTGTATTGTAAACTGTTTGTAAATGCTGTTTGTAAATGACTGTTTTATGTCAAGATTGCTGGGGGAGCATTGTGACTATCTTGTGATTAAGGTCGTGAGACCTAACTGATAATGTTGCAACTGCTGACGGAGAGTCAATGAAGGACGTCTCGCGTAGCAAGGTCTGCCGAGGTCTTGACCAGCCTCGGTGCGATTAAAATGGTGAGCTTCCGGTACGGTGGATGAGGGGCCAAGGAAGCGGCCTATGAGTGAAGCGCTAGGTCACCTGCGAAGGATCCTAGAGGGTGCTGACCATACGGTGCTCGGGCTCTGGGTCGCCTAGGATACCCACGCGTGCGTCGAGGAAGATATTGGAACAGAGTTGGAGTTGTTTTCTGAAATCGAGCATGGATCTGGTTGATTGACCTTGCTGGTCTTCAATGGATGAGTCCATGGCTCCTTATATGGATCCGTTGGTTGATCTTGCTGATCTTCAACGAGAGTCCATCTTGATAAGTGATTATATTGCCGAGTATTAAGGGCTAGGAACTAAGAAACGGCCCCTGAGTGGACAGGTGGTGAGCGTCCTAGTTGCCAATGATGCCATAGATACTCTGATAAAGGAATGATGGAAAAATTAAGAATCAACTGGATAAATTGGAAGATGGTGATCAGTGATACTATGGTTTTATTAAAGGATTGTTTTAAACTGGTTGAATCTGTGAAAAGGCAATTTCATATTGGGTGTGTGAGTGGTGTGACTAGTTTTATTTTGCATGAACATCCGGCTAGGGGGCCTTGGAACTCTTTTCCTTGGTACCCGAGATAAAACCTAACCAAATTAAAAATTGGATCCCATCACTACAGTGGTTGGGCGGTTGGCTAACCCATGGGATCGGATGGGGTTAGGCTGGACTGATGGATCCGTAAATCGAGACTCAAACTTTTGTTTTTACGATTAAAAAAAATAAATCCCGGACAGTAACTGTTCTATGGATAGGAATCAACGGCTGTGCCTCTTGAATGGGGAAAAAAGCAAAGATCCCAATGATCCAAGTGCAAGTTTCTTCCTTGAACTGACTAAGTATCTTATAGATGTAATTGAATCATCTCGATCAGAAATGATCTTGACTACGTTAGAGTAAAAAGTTATCCTGGTGGAATCGCTCGTGCTTTTCGGTTAAGGAAGTTTTTCCAGGTTCGGTTTTGGAACAACCGACGGATTAGTCTCTTATCCGGATATCCGTGGGCGAGGCCCCGAGAGTGTGGGACCCCTGTCCCGCACGAGAAGCGCTACTTTCGCTGCCAGTACCCCGAATCCGTTGCTCGGTGGGAACAGGGATCTTACAGTTGGTATCAGAGCATTTGGTTAATAAAGATCAACTGAGAAGACAAATATATCAAAAATTTATCAAGAAACACAAAAAGGTTATAATTGTGTAAGATAATTCATACAATTTGATATTTTATTCAAACTGAAACTCGTAATTTGGTAATTGGGTCTTCAGACGGAAGTACCGCAATTATATAGAATCCCTGACTTGCTTGAGGCCTAGATATGATAGTATTTACCTTATAATTCCAAGGGCCGTGACTACCCGTATATACCGAGAGTATACTGCAGCTCTTTACTGACAGTATATACGAGTAAATCTAAGACTTGAAATTATATGCGTTAATGCTATCTAAATGATGATTTCGAATGTGATTGATATGATTTTAATTCTGTTTGAGAATTGATGAATTGATTTGGATTCTGATTGAAAATGCTGATTGGAAAATGTTGATTTCTAAAAATTAGTTGAAATATAATGAAACCTCAATGAGGGGGGATGGGACGAGTTTCTGTGATGATATTCATAACTAGAATGATGATAATAAATTCAGAAAATCACTATGAGATTAGTGGGTTGTGCTGTCAGATTGCTACTGTTAATACTTGACCGGTAGATCAAGTTAAGGGATGTCAAATTGAGAACTTGCTTGACTAAAATTTCCGTGGAGGAATGTTCCGAAGGAGACTTTTCGGTCTAATGGACCATTATCATGTTAAAGATATGAATGATATGGTCTGAATGAATTGTTATTTAATGATGAGTTCTATATAAGGGATATTTATCCCAGTGTTCTGTTAGGTTGACCAGAATATAAGCAACCCCAGAATAAAATTGGATCTTAAGAAAAAGAACTGTCCTCTACCTTGCGAGATGAGGACATCTCGCATTTTTTAAGTGGGGTAGAATGTAAGATTCCTCCCCAGCCTTCGAGGTATACAGGAGTAAGAATCTCCCTTTCTGATCTTATAATTATTCCCTCTCTAAAATAAAAGAAAGTTTCTATTTTTTTTTAAAAAAAGGAAGACCCTTTCCCTAGAATACTTCTCAGGAGTCCCACGTGTTTTAAAGATTTAGAACAATGAGTTCAGAAGTGAGAATCGGTGTTTTGGATACCAAGGTTTTGGTTTTCATTCGAGTACGGCCCAAAAGAAGTTCTTTATCTCTTGGGGAGTATAAGAAGTTATCCTCCAGATATTGTGACCTTATATCTGAATTCAATGAAAGTAGGTGACTTAGCCTACAAGTTTCTTTTATCTCCTCATCTCAAAATTCTTAATGACTTCTATAGAAAAATGTGTCAATCTCAAATCATGGAAAGACGGTAAAACTTCAGTGACAAGTTACCGTTGGCTTCTAGGTTACGCTAGCTCCTTCCTTTATATAAGTCGTAACTTTTACTTGTCGCTCACAGTAATCTTACTCCCATCAATCTCCTTTCTTTCTTAATCTCCTTCATGGCTTGGCAACAGGAATTAGTTTTATCCCTGATGATTTCTCACCTTCAAGACGCAAGAGAGTCTGTGAAGAAAGACTTTATAGAATAGTATGAGCGCTCACTTTTTCCTCACCTAGGAACTTCTGTAGCGCAGACCAAATGGCGGACCTATGAAAACATAACTAGGGTAACACCCTGGGGTCAGCAGCACTTTCGTAACAATGTCCGCTTGGCCATGGTTATCGAAGCCTTGGGTTTGGGTCCCTGATACTACTGCGTCATGAGATCAAGGCATCTTGGGTTTTCTGAGCGGGTCTTCTTACTGGTGTGTTTTCTTCCTCATGAGAAGATATGCCTTTATCCCGTTTTGGCTTGCCTCTCAGAGGTCCTTTTGTTAGATCACCTCATACCACTGAGATAGGTGCGGCAATAACCAGCAGAATCATTCCCATAGATGAGTTACCCTATACTTGTGCAGCTTGTGAGGACTGCTTTTGTGACCGTATGATGGACGGGCTTATGGAAGTGTAAAGAGTTCTTCTATCTTTACTGTATAAGTTCCGAGAATGAATAAAGTTTAAATCTTGTTCTTATCTTGCCCTCTTTAAGACTTTTCTTGGTGGTTAATCTTGATTAAAATTTTTCTCTAAGTCTCATATTCGTGCATCTTGCAAAATTATCCCAAGTTGCGAGATGAGGACATCTCGCATTTTTTAAGTGGGGTAGAATGTAAGATTCCTCCCCCAACCCTTTTTGATGTCTAGTATATTCCCCTGTAATCAATTCCTTTTCTGAAATATAAGAGATCTTGTTTGTGACTGTTTTAACTTAGAGAGAGAAAATATTCTAGAGAGAGAATATTCAGATTTTGAATATTTCTGGATAGAAAAATATCTCTTATAATTCAGATGAGTTCCCCTGAAACAGAAATTTAAAAAGAATTTTTCCATGTGCAATTGGAATTAATTGGAAATAGGTATAAAGAACCTTAGCCTAAGGGTCTAGATTTTCATAAATCTTTAGACTATGGTCCAATTAAGGTTCCTATGGGCCAATAGCATCAATCCATGTGTAGGGAGGAGATAAATCCAAATTGTAAAAAGAAAATACCCAAAAATGAGTAAATGCTCACATGAGGTGAAGAGTTGAAAATGTACAAGGTTTATTAGTAAAAAAACTATATTAAAAATATGAGATATTTTAGGAATAATGATTTTATTATGACACATATGTAAGGAAGGGGAGTCCCTTAAATGCTCACATAAGATGAAGAGTTGAAAATGTACAAGGTTTATTAGTAAAAAACTATGAGCAATATTAAAATGATTCCATTATGACACATATGTAAGGAAGGAGAGTTCTTTAAAGGAGGTGCATATTTCACATAAGATGAAGAGTTGAAAATGTACAAGGTTTATTAGTAAAAAACTATATTAAAAATATGAGATATTTTAGGAATAATGATTTTATTATGACACATATGTAAGGAAGGGGAGTCCCTTAAATGTTCACATAAGATGAAGAGTTGAAAATGTACAAGGTTTATTAATAAAAAACTATGAGCAATATTAAAATGATTCCATTATGACACATATGTAAGGAAGGAGAATTCTTTAAAGGAGGTGCATATTTCACATGCTTGAATAAATTTTAAACTCATAAAAATTGAGATATTTTATCTCTCCTCTCTCCTCATTCAAGTCTAGTTCCAAAAAGTTAGCTTAACTGACCTAAAAATGGTCAAAAAGTGACCAAACTGACTTGGAAAATTCTAGAATCAGTTTGTTTGGTTAGGAGCTTAAATTTTCCTATAAATAGAAGCCTCCCCTTGTTGAAAAAGATATAGAGTCTTATGCCTTGTTACTCTACTCCACCTAAGCTAAAACATATAGAGTCTTATGCCTTGTTACTCTACTCCACCTAAGCCAAAACATATAGTGTCTTATGCTTTGTTACTCTACTCCACCTAAGCCAAAACATATAGTGTCTTATACTTTGTTACTCTACTCCACCTAAGCCAAAACATATAGTGTCTTATGCTTTGTTACTCTACTCTACCTAAGCCAAGAACTGTGAATTCTTTAATAATTCACTAGTTTTTGATACTTCTCTCTTTCTTCAATCCCCATTGGTGGCTCCATCAACATACTAAACCAATTGATTGGTTGGGGGCCTCTACCGTGAATAAAGAATCAAGCAAATTATAAGGTAAGTATATTGAATTTTGATCTTTTCTATAATTACTCAATGATTCTCTCTTCTCAACCCCTCTCAAGCTTGAGAAGTTTAATTGGTATGGTTTTTTAAATGCTATTGAAGTTAATTGGTGAATAGTAGTGAAGAGTTACATAATTTAATAAATGCTATTGAAGTTAATTTCCATTTATGTTTACATTCTAATGGTTTTTATGTAATTTCTCTCTCTCACTCAAGAAATGGTCATACTCATGACCCATTCTCAATCCAAATGAAGCTTTTCATAAAGCTTTTTCTTAATCCAAGATTAAGCTATGCTTGAGGCCAAATTAATGGCTTTTTGCTATGCTTTTAGTTTATGCACATTGATGATTCAATCCATTATGGATTGATGACCCAATTAGAGACCATTCTAATTATTTCCTTAATGATAAGCTTTATCCCTTAGAAAAAAAATTGAGATTTATGAGTCATAGTAGCGGAGCTATGGCAAAATTTTTATAGAAATTACGCATAAAATAAATTCATTCAAAGCATAAAAAGAGGACTTCCTACCATATTCTAGGAACTATCATCCTAGATTAATTAAAAGAATTTTATTATGCATGGAGATGTGGATGTTTGCATGTAGATGTAGATGTATGGATGTGAGTGTGAATGTGGAGGTGGATGTATGCATGGAGATGTGGATGTATGCATGTAGAAGTAGATGTATAGATGAGGATGTAAATAGAGATGTGGATGGATGCATGTAGATGTAGATGTATAGATGTGGATGTGAATGGAGATATAGATGTAGGCATGTAGATGTAGATGTATAGATGTGGATGTATGGATGTGGATGCATGAATGTGCATGTAGATGTGGATGTGAAAATAGATGTATGGATGTAGATGTGGATGTGTGGATGTGAATGTGGATGTGGATGTGGAGATGTGAATATATGTATGGATGTGAATATACGATATGTGATGTGAAGGAATATAAAGTGATGAGATGGAAAATGATGTGAGGGGATGAGTATACATATAAATGGAATATGGAATAAGTAATGTGGATTGATGAGGGATAATGTGGAAAAATGAAAGTAAAAATAGAAACTGTATTGTAAACTGTTTGTAAATGCTGTTTGTAAATGACTGTTTTATGTCAAGATTGCTGGGGGAGCATTGTGACTATCTTGTGATTAAGGTCGTGAGACCTAACTGATAATGTTGCAACTGCTGACGGAGAGTCAATGAAGGACGTCTCGCGTAGCAAGGTCGGCCGAGGTCTTGACCAGCCTCGGTGCGATTAAAATGGTGAGCTTCCGGTACGGTGGATGAGGGGCCAAGGAAGCGGCCTATGAGTGAAGCGCTAGGTCACCTGCGAAGGATCCTAGAGGGTGCTGACCATACGGTGCTCGGGCTCTGGGTCGCCTAGGATACCCACGCGTGCGTCGAGGAAGATACTGGAACAGAGTTGGAGTTGTTTTCTGAAATCGAGCATGGATCTGGTTGATTGACCTTGCTGGTCTTCAATGGATGAGTCCATGGCTCCTTATATGGATCCGTTGGTTGATCTTGCTGATCTTCAACGAGAGTCCATCTTGATAAGTGATTATATTGCCGAGTATTAAGGGCTAGGAACTAAGAAACGGCCCCTGAGTGGACAGGTGGTGAGCGTCCTAGTTGCCAATGATGCCATAGATACTCTGATGAAGGAATGATGGAAAAATTAAGAATCAACTGGATAAATTGGAAGATGGTGATCAGTGATACTATGGTTTTATTAAAGGATTGTTTTAAACTGGTTGAATCTGTGAAAAGGCAATTTCATATTGGGTGTGTGAGTGGTGTGACTAGTTTTATTTTGCATGAACATCCGGCTAGGGGGCCTTGGAACTCTTTTCCTTGGTACCCGGGACAAAACCTAACCAAATTAAAAATTGGATCCCATCACTACAGTGGTTGGGCGGTTGGCTAACCCATGGGATCGGATGGGGTTAGGCTGGACTGATGGATCCGTAAATCGAGACTCAAACTTTTGTTTTTACGATTAAAAAAAAAATCCCGGACAGTAACTGTTCTATGGATAGGAATCAACGGCAGTGCCTCTTGAATGGGGAAAAAAGCGATGATCCCAATGATCCAAGTGCAAGTTTCTTCCTTGAACTGACTAAGTATCTTATAGATGTAATTGAATCATCTCGATCAGAAATGATCTTGACTACGTTAGAGTAAAAAGTTATCCTGGTGGAATCGCCCGTGCTTTCCGGTTAAGGAAGTTTTTCCAGGTTCGGTTTTGGAACAACCGACGGATTAGTCTCTTATCCGGATATCCGTGGGCGAGGCCCCGAGAGTGTGGGACCCCTGTCCCGCGCGAGAAGCGCTACTTCCGCTGCCAGTACCCCGAATCCGTTGCTCGGTGGGAACAGGGATCTTACAGTGCAACTTGGGATAATTTCGCAAGATGCACGAATATGAGACTTAGAGAAAAATTTTACTCAAGATTAACCACCAAGAAAAGTCTTAAAGAGGGCAAGATAAGAACAAGATTTAAACTTTATTCATTCTCGGAACTTATACAGTAAAGATAGAAGAACTCTTTACACTTCCATAAGCCCGTCCATCATATGGTCACAAAAGCAGTCCTCACAAGCTGCACAAGTATAGGGTAACTCATCTATGGGAATGATTCTGCTGGTTATTGCCACACCTATCTCAGTGGTATGAGGTGATCTAACAAAAGGACCTCTGAGAGGCAAGCCAAAAACGGGGTAAAGGCATATCTTCTCATGAGGAAGAAAACACGCCAGTAAGAAGACCCGCTCAGAAAACCCAAGATGCCTTGATCTCATGACGCAGTAGTATCGGGGACCCAAACCCAAGGCTTCGATAACCATGGCCAAGCGGACATTGTTACGAAAGTGCTGCTGACCCCAGGGTGTTACCCTAGCTATGTTTTGATAGGTCCGCCATTTGGTCTGCGCTACAGAAGTTCCTAGGTGAGGAAAAAGTGAGCGCTCATACTGTTCTATAAAGTCTTTCTTCATAGACTCTCTTGCGTCTTGAAGGTGAGAAATCATCAGGGATAAAACTAATTCCTGTTGCCAAGCCATGAAGGAGATTAAGAAAGAAAGGAGATTGATGGGAGTAAGATTACTGTGAGCGACAAGTAAAAGTTACGACTTATATAAAGGAAGGAGCTAGCGTAACCTAGAAGCCAACGGTAACTTGTCACTGAAGTTTTACCGTCTTTCCATGATTTGAGATTGACACATTTTTCTATAGAAGCCATTAAGAATTTTGAGATGAGGAGATAAAAGAAACTTGTAGGCTAAGTCACCTACTTTCATTGAATTCAGATATAAGGTCACAATATCTGGAGGATAACTTCTTATACTCCCCAAGAGATAAAGAACTTCTTTTGGGCCGTACTCGAATGAAAACCAAAACCTTGGTATCCAAAACACCGATTCTCACTTCTGAACTCATTGTTCTAAATCTTTAAAACACGTGGGACTCCTGAGAAGTATTCTAGGGAAAGGGTCTTCCTTTTTTTTAAAAAAAATAGAAGCTTTCTTTTATTTTAGAGAGGGAATAATTATAAGATCAGAAAGGGAGATTCTTACTCCTGTATACCTCGAAGGCTGGGGAGGAATCTTACAACTGCCCGAGACACCTGTAACGCCACAATCCAGTTGGCATCTCCACCAGCAGTACTGCGGCAGCTTTAGCTCACCAACCCGTCACCCTCTCCTTGTGCTTGTGACTGTCGCTGACTACCAAACAAGGGCCCCACTCGTTGTCGCCAGCAGCTGACGTGCTAAAAGCTCCTCGCCAGCAGCTTCTCCTAGCAGCTGCTCCTCTCTTCGTTCGAACTCCTGGGCATCTCCAGCCCTTTGACGACCTCCAGCACAGCTCTCCCCTCTCACAAGACGGCGCCCTCAGCTGTGCCTGCCTTCTGCTTTTTTGCTCTGTGTGCAGCTATGCGAGGGAGCCTCCATCCACAACACGGCGGCCTACCTTATCAAAAGCCCTACACCTGTTCCTGTCTCCGCAATTTCACCACAGCCCAAAGCCCTCTCTTCGAACTCGTCCATCTACCAAAAAGTGATGGCACGGAAGCGGTAAAGCTGTCTACGCCCTTATAGAGTGCCACACTTCCACACACACATATAAACACACCAGAACACCAGACCAAAAAGCATGAACAAGACTTATATTTCAGATCTGGCTTTCACAACTTGTTCCCAAATGAACAAAGGAGAAAAAAAGAACTCTCTGGCATCACCAAACACCAGCCACAGCTAATCAAAAGAATTTACAACTCTGGCTTGAGTCCCCAGAAAAGGTAGAGATCCACAAAAAAACATACTCACGCCCTCTCTATCCCAGGCACCACCTTCCCTGTACCCTTTCTTGCAGACTGGGTGACCACCTTCACACCGCACCTCATGTAAGACTCTCTTTATGTCCTTGCTACCCACCAGCCTTCTTACTCTCTCTGCTCTATTTCCTCCTTCGGTTGCTTCCCAGGCGGTTCTCTCTGGCTATGCCGAATCACCAGTTACTTGCAAGCTTTCTACCTTTGTCTCTCTCAGTGAGGTGACCTCCAGTGCTTTCCTCTTCACCTATTTGAAACTGCCTCTCAGAATCACCTACCTGCTTTCTAGTTATCTGCAACACCTCAGTAAGCGGCCCTTTTACCCTTGGCAGTCTTCCAAGTGCTGCAGCTCTTCCGGCTGTGCCCAGCTGCACCTCCTCAATTTGTCAGCGTCCCCAAAGGCCTCCAGCTCTTCACGTAGCAAACACTTCGCACTCCCACTTGTTGCTAGCCAATTCAACTCTCCAGCCCTTCACGTTTGATGCTAGTAACCTTTCTTTTGTCTGCTTGCGTGGCCAGCTGTAGCTTATCACTTGCACAAAGCTGCACTCCCTTCATACTAGGCGGCTGTAGCTGCATAATCACCTGCTCAGCCTTCTCTTCCTAAGCGGCTCCACGCTTCTGCTTCCCAGAGCCCTCTGCTCGATCCAAGGTGGTCCTTGAGTACCAACCAGTTACTCTCCACACTCACACGTCTACTGTAGCCCTCTTTTGCAAGGTCGATTCCTCTCCCTTCTCTGCTTGCAACCAGCGCCCCTCTTAGTAGGCACCAGCGCCCGCCTTCTCTCACTGTCGCAGTCAGTTGGCGCTCCCAGTTATCGCCAGCAGCTAACGTGCTAAAAGCTCCTCGCCAGCAGCTTCTCCCAGCAGCTGCTCCTCTCTTCGTTCGAACTCCTGGGCGTCTCCAGCCTTTTGGCGACCTCCAGCACAGCTCTCCCCTCTCACAAGACGGCGCCCTCAGCTGCGCCTGCCTTCTGCTTTTTTGCTCTGTGTGCAGCTATACGAGGGAGCCTCCATCCACAACACGGCGGCCTACCTTATCAAAAGCCCTACACCTGTTCCTGTCTCCGCAATTTCACCACAACCCAAAGCCCTCTCTTCGAACTCGTCCATCGCCTTCTCTTTTTGGTGAAGATCCCCGCAGCGCCCGCAATCACCAGTTACGCACTCTTCACGTGCTTCACCAAGCTTCTAAAAGGTGCGCTGGCGGCCACCTTTAGCTCCATGTGGCCTTCAATTTGTATGGCCACATCAATATTATATTTATTTTTCTTCTTAGAAGGCCTACAAAATGGCCACATTCATTTTTCCTTTTTCACACTAATACTCAAGCTGCATTGGCCACCTTAATATTTTATGGCTCAAACCTCCATATACTTTCAAACACAGCTTCAATGCCATACATTTGGGCGTGTACACATACTCAGAGCCAAACGAGGAGCTGAAATCAATTCTAGTGAATCTCCAGAAGACCACGTCCAGACAGGCCTGTACATGCTCACATCAATACCATCTACTCTGTACACCTGGCAACGCTCTCAAAAGCAAAACTTCACACACGCCATGTACATGTATGTACACATTTCAACTCCTATTTTTGTCCACACAACGGCCTTTTTCAACATCGCAGAAAAAAGTTCCATATTATCAGAGCAGCAACGCTGGGCTGTGTGTGAGGCATGGTGCCTAATTATTATCGAAGTTTTATTTTAGGGAGTGATAAAGTGCATGGCTATAGCTTCAAGCTGGCAGAGGCTGCTTGATTATTAATTACTTATTAACAGGGTGCTGCTCTGCGGCGTCATTCAGATGGCATCTTAATCGCTGTAGTACTTGCTCTTGTGGTGACAGCGATGTCTCTTGTGGTGACGGCGATGTTTCCTATGGTGATGCTTCTTGTGGCGGTGGTCCCAATCATCAGAAAGGTGACGATGCATTATATTCTCCCCAGCAGATCCACCATTCTCAGCGATTGTACTGTGAATGGAAAATGGCGCAGATCATCATCCTTAAATAAATAACCGAGCGACGTCAATGACACCTCCTCTCCCATTGATATCGCGACCTAACCTGTAAGATTCCTCCCCAGCCTCTCAAGATATCCAGCATCTTCCCTTGTAATCAATCCCCTCTTCAGAAATATAAAAGATCTTATTTCTAACTGTTTTAACATAGAGAGAGAAAATATTCTAGAGAGATAATATTTAGATTTTTAATATTTTTGGATAGAAAAATATCTCATCTTATTAAAATGAATTCCCCTGAAAGAGAAATTCAAAAAGAACTTTTCAATGTGCAATTGGAATTAATTAGAAATGGGTATAAAGATATCAATCCATGTGTGGGGAGGAGATAAATTCAATTTTGTAAAAGAAGATACCCAAAATATGAGTAAATGCTCACATAAGATGAAGAGTTGACTATGTACAAGGTTTATTAGTAAGAAACTATGAGTAATATAAAAAATATGAGATATTTTAGGTATCCAAAAATGAGTAAATGCTCACATAAGATGAAGAGTTGAATATGTACAAGGTTTATTAGTAAGAAACTATGAGTAATATCAAAAATATGAGATATTTTAGGTATAATGATTGCATTTTGACACATATGTAAGGAAGGGAAGTCCCTTCAATGCTCACATAAGATGAAGAGTTGAATATGTACAAGGTTTATTAGTAAGAAACTATGAGTAATATCAAAAATATGAGATATTTTAGGTATAATGATTCCATTTTGACACATATGTAAGGAAGGGGAGGCCCTTCAATGAGGCGGGTACTTCACATGCTTGATTGAGTTTTAAATCTTCAAAAATTGAGATATTTCATCTCTCCTCTCTCCTAATTCAAAAAATGAGATATTTCATCTCTCCTAATTCAAGGCTAGTTCCAAAAAGTTAGCTTACCTGACCTAAAAATGGTCAAAAATTGACCAAACTGATTTGGAAAATTCTAGATTCAGTTTGTTTGGTTAGGAGCTCAATTTTTCCTATAAATAGAAGCCTCCCCCTTTGTTGAAAGAAGATAGTATTTTATGCACTATTACTCTACTCCACCCAAGCCAAGAACTGTGAATTTATTAATAATTCACTTGTTTTTGACATTTTCCTCTTCCAAAGATTGGTTGGCCACTCTTGTTCAAACAAGAGTTGAACCCTCAAACCATCAAGCCAAAGGAAAGCTTTCAAAGTCATTAGTAAGTTGGTGATTCTTCTTTTCACTTATTTTATGGTTATAAATGATTTTTATGCTTTATGTCTTCTTTAAAATGTTATGCTTCTTTACAAAAAGGCATTCCCCTCTCTTCTCTAACAAAACCAACCATTCTCTATCCTAGGTGAATGGTTAATTGATTAATGTTAAGTTTTTATATTGTTTGTTTCAATTAAGTGGAAAAATATTTACTTTAGGATAATTTCAATACTTTTGGTGCACTTTTAATTAGCTTTAAAGACTTAGAAATTTGAAAAATGGTCAGCCATACAAAGGAGGTTATGGAAAATTTTTTAGAAATTAGTGAAATAAAATTCATCTTTCTAAAAGAGTAATCCTTATGGTTTCTATATTCTAAAGTGTCATTTTCATGCATAGAAGATGCATTTTGATTATGTGTATAAAAGATGATTATTTTATTATAAAAGTGTTACTTTTATCATATTTGAAATTCATGCATAGAGGTTTGCATAAAAGATGATTATTTTATTGTGAAAGTGTTACTTTTATCATATTTGAAATTCATGCATAGAGGTATACATAAAAGATGATTATTTTATTGTAAAAGTGTTACTTTTATCACAATTGAAGTTCATGCATAGGGGTATGCATAAAAGATTATTATTTTATTATAAAAGTGTTACTTTTATCATATTTGAAATTCATGCATAGAAGTATGCATAAAAGATGATTATTTTATTGTAAATGTGTTACTTTTATCATATTTGAAATTCATGCATAGGGGTATACATAAAAGATGATTATTTTATTGTAAAAGTGTTACTTTTATCACAATTGAATTTCATGCATAGGGGTATGCATAAAAGATGATTATTTTATTGTAAAAGTGTTACTTTTATCATATTTGAAATTCATGCATAGAGGTATGCATAAAAGATGATTATTTTATTGTAAAAGTGTTACTTTTATCACAATTGAATTTCATGCATAGGGATATGCATAAAAGATGATTATTTTATTGTAAAAGTGTTGCTTTTATCATATTTGAAATTCATGCATAGAAGTATGCATAAAAGATGATTATTTTATTGTAAAAGTGTTACTTTTATCATATTTGAAATTCATGCATAGAGGTATGCATAAAAGATGATTTTTTTATTGTAAAAGTGTTACTTTTATCACAATTGAATTTCATGCATAGAGGTATGCATAAAAGATGATTATTTTATTGTAAAAGTGTTACTTTTATCACCTTTGAATTTCATGCATAGAGGTTTGCATAAAAGATGATTATTTTATTGTAAAAGTGTTACTTTTATCATATTTGAATTTCATGCATAGAGGTATGCATAAAAGCTGATTATTTTATTATAAAAAAATGTTACTTTTATCATATTTGGATTTCATGCATAGAGGTATGCATAAAAGATATTTTTATACTAAAAGTGTGATTTTCATCCTAAATGGATTTTATGCATATATTAGATGCATAAGAGAAATTCTTTTATTCTAAAAGTGTAATTCCTACTAAATTGAATTTATGCATAGGAAGATGCATAAAAGATTGATTTTTAATTCAAAAGTGTCATTCTCATTTAAAATGAATTTATGCATACAAAGATGCATAAAAGATTGATTTTTATTTCGAAAGTGTTATTCTCTTTAAAATAGAATTTATGCATGAATAGATGCGTAAAGAAATCTTATATCAAATATAAGAATTCTCTTGTATTCTATAAATAGATATTGAGATGTGATAAGATGTGATAAGATGTGTATGGGAAGTGATAGGATGTGATAAGAGGTGTATGAGATGTGATAGGATGTGATAAGATGGGTATGAGATGTGATAAGATATGATAAGAGGTGTATGAGATGTGATAGGATGTGCTAAGATGAGTTAGGATGTGATAAGATGTGTATGGGATGAGGTAAAAAGTGTATCTAGTGGGATAAGGAGATAAATGGGTTGTGATAGGGCGAGAATGGATGTGATGTGGATGTATGCATGTAGATGTGGATGTCTGGATGTGAATGTGAATGTGAATGTGAATGTGGATGTGGATGTGGATTTATGGATGTAGATACGGAGGTGGATGTATGTATGTGAATGTGGATGTGTAAATGAGGACGTGAAAATGGATGTATGCATGTAGATGTGGATGTATGGATGTGAATATGGATGTGGATGTGGATATAGATATGTATGTATGAATGCGGATATGGGATTGGATGCATGATGTGGATGTACAAACATGGATATGTATGTAGAATAATGAATGTGAATGTGTATGAGAAATAATGTGTCGTCGATATGAGTGAATGGATGAGAATGAGTACATATATGAATGGAATGTGGACTGAGGAGGGATAATGTGGAAAGACGAGAGTTCGATATAGAAACTGTATTTTGTGACTGTTTGTAAATGACTGTTTTATGTCAAGAATGCTGGGGAAGCATTTTGACCATCTTATGGATTAAGGTCATGGAGACCTAACTGATAAAGTTGCAATGGCTGACGGAGAGTCAATGGAGGACGTCTCGCGTAGCAAGGTTGTAAGATTCCTCTCCCAACCCCTTTTTGATGTCTAGTATCTTCCCCTGTAATCAACCCCTCTTCAGAAATATAAAGACCTTGTTTCTAACTATTTTAGCCTAGAGAGAAAATATTCTAGAGAGAGAATATTCAGATTTTGAATATTTTTGGATAGAAAAATATCTCTTATAATTCAGATGAGTTTCCTTGAAATAGAAATTCAAAAAGAATTTTCCAATGTGCAATTGGAATTAATTGGAAATACGTATAAGGGTCTAGATTTTCAGAAATCTTTAGACTATGGTCCAATTAAGGTTCCTATGGGCCAATAGCATCAATCCATGTATAGGGAGTAGATAAATCCAATTTGTAAAAAAGAAGATACCCAAAAATGAGTAAATGCTCACATAAGATGAAGAGTTGAAAATGTACAAGGTTTATGAGTAAAAAACTATGAGCAATATTAAAATGATTCCATTATGACACATATGTAAGGAAGGGGAGTTCTTTAAAGGATGTGCATATTTCACATAAGATGAAGAGTTGAAAATGTACAAGGTTTATTAGTAAAAAAGACTATGAGCAATATTAAAATGATTCCATTATGACACATATGTAAGGAAAGAGAGTTCTTTAAAGGAGGTGCATATTTCACATGCTTGAATGAGTTTTAAACTCATAAAAATTGAGATATTTCATCTCTCCTCTCTCCTCATTAAGTCTAGTTCCAAAAAGTTAGCTTAACTGACCTAAAAATGGTCAAATATTGACCAAACTGATTTAGAAAATTCTAGAATCAGTTTGTTTGGTTAGGAGCTCAATTTTTCCTATAAATAAAAGCCTCCCCCTTGTTGAAAAATATATAGTGTTTATGCATCGTTACTCTACTCCACCTAAGCCAAGAACTGTGAATTCATAATAATTCACTAGTTTTTGGAGCTTCCCTCTTTCTTTAATCCCCATTAGTGGCTCCATCAACATACTTAACCAATTGATTGGTTGGGGGCCTCTACCGTGAACAAAGAATCAAGCAAGTTGTAAGGTAATTAGTGAATATTCATCTTTCTATAATTTCTCAATGTTTCTCTCTTCTCAACCCCTCTCAAGCTTGAGAAGTTTAATTGGTATGGTTTTTTAAATGCTATTGAAGTTTGAATAGTAGTGAAGAGTTACATAATTTAATAAATGCTATTGAAGTTAATTTTCATTTATGTTTAAATTCTAATGATTCTTATGTAAATTCTCTCTCTCACTCAAGAAATGGTCATACTCATGACCCATTCTCAATCCAAATCAAGCTTTTCATAAAGCTTTTCCTTAACCCAAGATAAAGCTATGCTTGAGGCCAAATTAATGGCTTTTTCTTATGCTTTTAGTTTATGTATATTGATGATTCAATCCATTATGGATTAAGGATCCAATTAGAGAATCATTTTAATTATTTCCTTAATGATAAGCTTTATCCCTTAGAAAAATTGAGATTTATCAGTCATAGCAGCGGAGCTATGGCAAAATTTTTATAAAAATTATGCATAAAAAATTTTCATTCAAAGCATAAAAAGAGGACTTCCTACCATATTCTAGGAATCATCATCCTAGATTAATTGAAAGAATTTCATTATAATCATGGAGAAATTGAATTTTAATATTATGCATAAAGGATAAATTTTTATATCAAAAGTGTTATTTTTACCATTTTTATTTTCATGCATAGAAGTATGCATAATGGATAAATTTTTATATCAAAAGTGTTACTTTTATCATTTTTACTTTCATGCATAGAAGTATGCATAAAGGATAAATTTTTATATCAAAAGTGTTATTTTTACCATTTTTATTTTCATGCATAGAAGTATGCATAATGGATAAATTTTTATATCAAAAGTGTTACTTTTATCATTTTTATTTCATACATAAAAGTATGCATAAAAGAAAATTTTTATATCAAAAGTGTTACTTTTATCATTTTTAATTTTCATGCATAGAAGTATGCATAAAGGAAAATTTTTATATCAAAAGTGTTACTTTTATCATTTTTAATTTTCATGCATAGAAGTATGCATAAAGGAAAAATTTTTATATCAAAAGTGTTACTTTTATCATATTGGATTTCATGTATATAGGTATGCATAAAAGATATTCTTTTTATACTAAAAGTATGATTTTCCTCATAAATGGATTTTATGCTTAACTTAGATGCATAAGAGAAATTCTTTTATTCTAAAAGTATAATTCCCTACCAAATTGAAATCATGCATAAGAAGATGCATAAAAGATTGATTTTAATTTCGAAAGTGTTAGTCTCCTTAAATGGAATTTATGTATAAATAAATGTGTAGAGAAATCTTATATCAAATAAAAGAATTCTCTTTAAAAAAAAAAAAAGATATGAAATGTGATAAGAGGTGTATGAGATGTGATAAGAATTGATAAGATGCGTATGGAAAGTGATAGGATGTGATAAGAGGTGTGATAAGAGGTGATAAGATGCTTATGAAATAAGTTAGGATGTGATAAGATGAATTCAGATGTGTATGGGGGGATGAGGTAAGAAGTGTATGTGATAGGATAAGATATATATGGGTTGTGATAGGGCGAGAATGGATGTGATGTAAAAGATTAGATCTGAAAGTATATGGGGTTATATAAATGGGAATGTGAAAATGGATGTATGTATGTGGATGTGTGGATATGGAGATGGGAGTGTGGATGTATGAACATGAAAATGGATATATGCATGAAGATGTATATGCATAGATGTAAATGTGGATGTAGATGTGGATGTAGATGTGAATGTGGAATGTGGATGTATAGATGTGGATGTATGGGAATGTGGATGTGGATGTATGTGAATGTGAATGTAGATGTGGATGTATAGATGTGAATGTGGAATGTGGATGTGGATGTATGTATGTATGTAGATGTGGATGTATGGATGTGTATGTATGAATGTGGATATGGGATGTGGATGTATAAATGAGGATGTGAAAATGGAGGTAAGCATGTAGATGTGGATGCATGTATGTGAATGTGAATGTAGATGTGAATGTGGAATGTGGATGTATAGATGTGGATGTATGGGAATGTGGATGTGGATGTATGTGAATGTGAATGTAGATGTGGATGTATAGATGTGAATGTGGAATGTGGATGTGGATGTATGTATGTATGTGGATGTAGATGTGGATATATGGATGTGTATGTATGAATGTGGATATGGGATGTGGATGTATAAATGAGGATGTGAAAATGGAGATAAGCATGTAGATGTGGATGTATGGATGTGAATGTGGATGTGGATGTGGATGTATGGATGTGGATATGGATGTGAATATATGATATGTGATGTGAAGGAATCTGAAGTGAAGAGATGGAAAAGGAGGTGATTGGATGAGTACACATATACATGGAATGTGGAATAAGTAATGTGGATTAATGAAGAATAATGTGGAAAAATGAGAGTTAATATAGAAACTGTATTTGTAAACTGTTTGTAAATGCTGTTTGTAAATGGCTGTTTTATGTCAAGAATGCTGGGGAAGCATTTTGACCGTCTTGTGATTAAGGTCGTGGAGACCTAACTGATAAAGTTGCAACTGCTGAGGGAGAGTCAATGGAGGACGTCTCACGTAGCAAGGTCGACCGAGGTCTTGACCAGCCTCGGTTCGATTAAAATGGTGAGCTTCCGGTACGGTGGATGAGGGACCAAGGAAGCGGCCTATGAGTGAAGCGCTAGGTCACCTGCGAAGGATCCTAGAGGGTGCTGACCATACGGTGCTCGGGCTCTGGGTCGCCTAGGATACCCACGCGTGCGTCGAGGAAGATATTGGAACAAGGAGTAAGAGTTGTTTTGTGAAACCGGGCATGGATCTGGTTGACTGACCTTGCTGGTCCTCAACGGATGAGTCCATGGCTCTTTTATATGGATCTGTTGGTTGATCTTGCTGATCTTCAACGAGAGTCCATCTTGATAAGTGATTATATTGCCGAGTATTATGGGCTAGGAACTATGGAAACGGCCTCTGTGTGGACAGGTGGTGAGCGTTCTAGTTGCCAATGATGCCATAGATACTCTGATGAAGGAATGATGGGAAATTATGAATCAACTGGATAAATTGGGAGATTGTGATCAGTGGTACTATGGTTTCATTAAAGGATTGTTTTAAAGTTAGCTGATGCTAAGAAAAAGGCAATTTTCATATTGGGTGTGTAAGTGGTGTGGCTAGTTTTATGTTTGCATGAAATTCCAGCTAGGGGGCCTTGGAACTCTTTTCCTTGGTACCCGGGACAAAACCTAACCAAATTCCAAATTGGATCCCATCACTACAGTGGTTGGGCGGTTGGCTAACCCATGGGATCGGATGGGGTTAGGCTGGACTGATGGATCCATAAATCGAGACTCAACTTTGTTTTTACGATAGATAAAGTAAATCCCGGATAGAAATTGTTCTATGGATAGGAATCAACGGCTGTGCCTCTTGATGGGGAAAAAAGCGTTGATCCCAATGATCCAAGTGCAAGTTTCTACCTTGAATTGACCAAGTACCGTTAAAGGTGCAGTCAGATCAGTTGATCCGTAATGATCTTGACTACGTTAGAGTAAAGAGTTATCCTGGTGGAATCGCCCATGCTTTCCGAGTAAAGGAAGTTTTTCCAGTTTCGGTTTTGGACAAACCGACGGATTAGTCTCTTGTCCGGATATCCGTGGGCGAGGCCCCGAGTGTGAGACCCCTACCCATGCATGATGTGCTACTTCCGCTGCTAGTACCCCGAATCCGTTGATCGGTGGGGAACAGGGATCTCACAGTTGGTATCAGAGCATTTGACTAATAAAGATCAACTGAGAAACCAAATATGTCAAAAATTTATCAAGAAGCACAAAAAAGGTTGTAATTGTGTGATATAATTCATACAATTTGATATTCAAACTGAAATTCATAATTTTGTAATTGGGTCTTCAGATGGAAGTACCGCAATTATATAGAATCCTTGACTTGCTTGAGGCCTAGACATGATGGTATTTACCTTATAATTCCAAAGGCCGTGACTATCCGTATATACCGAGAGTATAACTGCAGCTCTTTACTGACAGTATATACGAGTAAATCTAAGACTTGAAATTATAAGCGTTAATGCTATCCAGATGATGAATTCGAATGTGGTTGATATGATTTTTAATTCTGTTTGAGAATTGATGAATTGATTTGGATTCTGATTGAAAAATGATGATCCCTGAAAATTGGTTGAAGTGTAATAAGGAGCGAAACCTCAATGAGGATGAATGGGACGAGTTCCTGTGATGATATTCATAACTGGAATGATGATAGTGATTTCAGCAAATCACTATGAGATTAGTGGATTGTGCTGTCAAAGTGCTACTGTTAACACTTGACTCGGTATATCAAGTTAAGGGATGACAAATTGAAAACTTGCTTGACTGAAATTCCCGTGGAGGAATGTTCAGAAAGAAAAATTTTCGATCTGATGGACCATTATCGTGTTAAAGATATGAATGATATGATCTGAAATGAATTGTTATTTAATGATGAGTTCTATATAAGTGATATTTATTCCCGTATTCTGTTGGGTTGACCAGAATATAAGGAACCCTAGAATAAATTGGATCTTAAGAAAAAGAGTTGTCCTCTACTTGGCGAGATGAGGACATCTCGCACTTTTTTAAGTGGGGTAGAATGTAAGATTCCTCCCCTGCCTTCGAGGTATACAGGAGTAAGAATCTCCCTTTTTGATCTTATAATTATTCCCTCTCAAAAATAAAAGAAAGATTCTGTTTTTTTAAAAAAAAGGAAGACCCTTTCCCTAGAATACTTCTCAGGAGTCACGCTGTTTTAAGGATTCAGAACAATGAGTTCAGAAGTGAAAATCGGTGTTTTGGATACCAAGGTTTTGGTTTTCATTCGAGTACGGCCCAAAAGAAGTTCTTTATCTCTTGGGAGTATAAGAACTTATCCCCCAGATATTGTGAGCCTTATATCTGAATTCAATGAAAGCAGATGACTTAGCCTACAAGCTTCTTTTACCTCCTCATCTCAAAGTTCTTAATGTATTTCATAGAAATATGTGCCAAATCCAAATCATGGAAAGACGATAAAACTTCAGTGGCAAGATACCGTTGGCTTCTAAGTTACGCTAGCTCCTTCCTTTATATAAGTCGTAACTTTTAATTGTCGCTCACAGTAATCTTACTTCCATCGATCTCCTTTCTTTCTTAATCTCCTTCATGGCTTGGTAACAAGAACTAGTTTTATCCATAATGATTCCTCATCTTCAAGACGCAAGTGAGTCTGTGAAGAAGGATTTTATAGAACAGTATGAGCGCTCACTTTTCCCTCACTTAGGAACTTCTGTAGCGCAGACCAAATGGCGGACCTATCAAGACATAACTAGGGTAACACCCTGGGGTCAACAACATTTTCGTAATAATGTCTGCTTGGCCATGGTTATTGAAGCTTTGGGTTTGGGTCCCCGATACTACTGCGTCATGAGATCAAGGCATCTTGGGTTTTCTGAGCGGGTCTTCTTACTGGCGTGTTTTCTTCCTCATGAGAAGATATGCCTTTACCCCGTTTTTGGCTTGCCTCTCAGAGGTCCTTTTGTTAGATCACCTCATACCACTGAGATAGGTGCGGCAATAACCAACAGAATTATTCCCATAGATGAGTTACCTTATACTTGTGCAGCTTGTGAGTGCTGCTTTTGTGATCATATGATGGACGGGCTTATGGAAGTGTAAAGAGTTCTTCTATCTTTACTGTATAAGTTCCGAGAATGAATAAAGTTTAAATCTTGTTCTTATCTTGAATCTTGCTCTCTTGAGACTTTTTTTTTATTGGTGGTTAATCTTAATTAAAAAAAAAAAATTCTCTCAGTCTCATACTTGTGTATCTTGTGAAATTACCCCCAGTTGCGAGATGAGGGCATCTCACGTTTTTTAAGTGGGGTAGAATGTAAGATTCCTCTCCCAACCCCTTTTTTATGTCTAGTATCTTCCCCTGTAATTAACCCCTCTTCAGAAATATAAAGACCTTGTTTCTAACTATTTTAGCCTAGAGAGAGAAAATATTCTAGAGAGAGAATATTCAGATTTTGAATATTTTTGGATAGAAAAATATCTCTTATAATTCAGATGAGTTCCCTTGAAATAGAAACTCAAAAAGAATTTTCCAATGTGCAATTGGAATTAATTGGAAATAGGTATAAGGGTCTAGATTTTCAGAAATCTTTAGACTATGGTCCAATTAAGGTTCCTATGGGCCAATAGCATCAATCCATGTGTAGGGAGTAGATAAATCCAATTTGTAAAAAAGAAGATACCCAAAAATGAGTAAATGCTCACATAAGATGAAGAGTTGAAAATGTACAAGGTTTATTAGTAAAAAACTATGAGCAATATTAAAATGATTCCATTATGACACATATGTAAGGAAGGGGAGTTCTTTAAAGGATGTGCATATTTCACATAAGATGAAGAGTTGAAAATGTACAAGGTTTATTAGTAAAAAAGACTATGAGCAATATTAAAATGATTCCATTATGACACATATGTAAGGAAAGAGAGTTCTTTAAAGGAGGTGCATATTTCACATGCTTGAATGAGTTTTAAACTCATAAAAATTGAGATATTTCATCTCTCCTCTCTCCTCATTAAGTCTAGTTCCAAAAAGTTAGCTTAACTGACCTAAAAATGGTCAAATATTGACCAAACTGATTTAGAAAATTCTAGAATCAGTTTATTTGGTTAGGAGCTCAATTTTTCCTATAAATAGAAGCCTCCCCCTTGTTGAAAAATATATAGTGTTTATGCATCGTTACTCTACTCCACCTAAGCCAAGAACTGTGAATTCATTTAATAATTCACTAGTTTTTGGAGCTTCCCTCTTTCTTTAATCCCCATTAGTGGCTCCATCAACATACTTAACCAATTGATTGGTTGGGGGCCTCTACCGTGAACAAAGAATCAAGCAAGTTGTAAGGTAATTAGTGAATATTCATCTTTCTATAATTTCTCAATGTTTCTCTCTTCTCAACCCCTCTCAAGCTTGAGAAGTTTAATTGGCATGGTTTTTTAAATGCTATTGAAGTTTGAATAGTAGTGAAGAGTTACATAATTTAATAAATGCTATTGAAGTTAATTTTTATTTATGTTTAAATTCTAATGATTCTTATGTAAATTCTCTCTCTCACTCAAGAAATGGTCATACTCATGACCCATTCTCAATCCAAATCAAGCTTTTCATAAAGCTTTTCCTTAACCCAAGATAAAGCTATGCTTGAGGCCAAATTAATGGCTTTTTCTTATGCTTTTAGTTTATGTATATTGATGATTCAATCCATTATGGATTAAGGATCCAATTAGAGAATCATTTTAATTATTTCCTTAATGATAAGCTTTATCCCTTAGAAAAATTGAGATTTATCAGTCATAGCAGCGGAGCTATGGCAAAATTTTTATAAAAATTATGCATAAAAAATTTTCATTCAAAGCATAAAAAGAGGACTTCCTACCATATTCTAGGAATCATCATCTTAGATTAATTGAAAGAATTTCATTATAATCATGGAGAAATTGAATTTTAATATTATGCATAAAGGATAAATTTTTATATCAAAAGTGTTATTTTTACCATTTTTATTTTCATGCATAGAAGTATGCATAATGGATAAATTTTTATATCAAAAGTGTTACTTTTATCATTTTTACTTTCATGCATAGAAGTATGCATAAAGGATAAATTTTTATATCAAAAGTGTTATTTTTACCATTTTTATTTTCATGCATAGAAGTATGCATAATGGATAAATTTTTATATCAAAAGTGTTACTTTTATCATTTTTATTTCATACATAAAAGTATGCATAAAAGAAAATTTTTATATCAAAAGTGTTACTTTTATCATTTTTAATTTTCATGCATAGAAGTATGCATAAAGGAAAATTTTTATATCAAAAGTGTTACTTTTATCATTTTTAATTTTCATGCATAGAAGTATGCATAAAGGAAAAATTTTTATATCAAAAGTGTTACTTTTATCATATTGGATTTCATGTATATAGGTATGCATAAAAGATATTCTTTTTATACTAAAAGTATGATTTTCCTCATAAATGGATTTTATGCTTAACTTAGATGCATAAGAGAAATTCTTTTATTCTAAAAGTATAATTCCCTACCAAATTGAAATCATGCATAAGAAGATGCATAAAAGATTGATTTTAATTTCGAAAGTGTTAGTCTCCTTAAATGGAATTTATGTATAAATAAATGTGTAGAGAAATCTTATATCAAATAAAAGAATTCTCTTTTAAAAAAAAAAAAGATATGAAATGTGATAAGAGGTGTATGAGATGTGATAAGAATTGATAAGATGCGTATGGAAAGTGATAGGATGTGATAAGAGGTGTGATAAGAGGTGATAAGATGCTTATGAAATAAGTTAGGATGTGATAAGATGAATTCAGATGTGTATGGGGGGATGAGGTAAGAAGTGTATGTGATAGGATAAGATATATATGGGTTGTGATAGGGCGAGAATGGATGTGATGTAAAAGATTAGATCTGAAAGTATATGGGGTTATATAAATGGGAATGTGAAAATGGATGTATGTATGTGGATGTGTGGATATGGAGATGGGAGTGTGGATGTATGAACATGAAAATGGATATATGCATGAAGATGTATATGCATAGATGTAAATGTGGATGTAGATGTGGATGTAGATGTGAATGTGGAATGTGGATGTATAGATGTGGATGTATGGGAATGTGGATGTGGATGTATGTGAATGTGAATGTAGATGTGGATGTATAGATGTGAATGTGGAATGTGGATGTGGATGTATGTATGTATGTAGATGTGGATGTATGGATGTGTATGTATGAATGTGGATATGGGATGTGGATGTATAAATGAGGATGTGAAAATGGAGGTAAGCATGTAGATGTGGATGCATGTATGTGAATGTGAATGTAGATGTGAATGTGGAATGTGGATGTATAGATGTGGATGTATGGGAATGTGGATGTGGATGTATGTGAATGTGAATGTAGATGTGGATGTATAGATGTGAATGTGGAATGTGGATGTGGATGTATGTATGTATGTGGATGTAGATGTGGATATATGGATGTGTATGTATGAATGTGGATATGGGATGTGGATGTATAAATGAGGATGTGAAAATGGAGATAAGCATGTAGATGTGGATGTATGGATGTGAATGTGGATGTGGATGTGGATGTATGGATGTGGATATGGATGTGAATATATGATATGTGATGTGAAGGAATCTGAAGTGAAGAGATGGAAAAGGAGGTGATTGGATGAGTACACATATACATGGAATGTGGAATAAGTAATGTGGATTAATGAGGAATAATGTGGAAAAATGAGAGTTAATATAGAAACTGTATTTGTAAACTGTTTGTAAATGCTGTTTGTAAATGGCTGTTTTATGTCAAGAATGCTGGGGAAGCATTTTGACCGTCTTGTGATTAAGGTCGTGGAGACCTAACTGATAAAGTTGCAACTGCTGACGGAGAGTCAATGGAGGACGTCTCGCGTAGCAAGGTCGACCGAGGTCTTGACCAGCCTCGGTTCGATTAAAATGGTGAGCTTCCGGTACGGTGGATGAGGGACCAAGGAAGCGGCCTATGAGTGAAGCGCTAGGTCACCTGCGAAGGATCCTAGAGGGTGCTGACCATACGGTGCTCGGGCTCTGGGTCGCCTAGGATACCCACACGTGCGTCGAGGAAGATATTGGAACAAGGAGTAAGAGTTGTTTTGTGAAACCGGGCATGGATCTGGTTGACTGACCTTGCTGGTCCTCAACGGATGAGTCCATGGCTCTTTTATATGGATCTGTTGGTTGATCTTGCTGATCTTCAACGAGAGTCCATCTTGATAAGTGATTATATTGCCGAGTATTATGGGCTAGGAACTATGGAAACGGCCTCTGTGTGGACAGGTGGTGAGCGTTCTAGTTGCCAATGATGCCATAGATACTCTGATGAAGGAATGATGGGAAATTATGAATCAACTGGATAAATTGGGAGATTGTGATCAGTGGTACTATGGTTTCATTAAAGGATTGTTTTAAAGTTAGCTGATGCTAAGAAAAAGGCAATTTTCATATTGGGTGTGTAAGTGGTGTGGCTAGTTTTATGTTTGCATGAAATTCCGGCTAGGGGGCCTTGGAACTCTTTTCCTTGGTAGCCGGGACAAAACCTAACCAAATTCCAAATTGGATCCCATCACTACAGTGGTTGGGCGGTTGGCTAACCCATGGGATCGGATGGGGTTAGGCTGGACTGATGGATCCATAAATCGAGACTCAACTTTGTTTTTACGATAGATAAAGTAAATCCCGGATAGAAATTGTTCTATGGATAGGAATCAACGGCTGTGCCTCTTGATGGGAAAAAAAGCGTTGATCCCAATGATCCAAGTGCAAGTTTCTACCTTGAATTGACCAAGTACCGTTAAAGGTGCAGTCAGATCAGTTGATCCGTAATGATCTTGACTACGTTAGAGTAAAGAGTTATCCTGGTGGAATCGCCCATGCTTTCCGAGTAAAGGAAGTTTTTCCAGTTTCGGTTTTGGACAAACCGACGGATTAGTCTCTTGTCCGGATATCCGTGGGCGAGGCCCCGAGTGTGAGACCCCTACCCATGCATGATGTGCTACTTCCGCTGCTAGTACCCCGAATCCGTTGATCGGTGGGGAACAGGGATCTCACAAAGGTCGACCGAGGTCTTGACCAGCCTCGGTTCGATTTAAATGGTGAGCTGCCGATACGGTGGATGAGGGACCAAGGAAGCGGCCTATGAGTGAAGCTCTAGGTCACCTGCGAAGGATCCTAGAGGGTGCTGACCATACAGTGCTCGGGCTCTAGGTCGTCGAAGATACCCACACGTGCATCGTGGAAGATATTAGAACAAGGAGTAAGAGTTGTTTTCTAAAACCGGGCATGGATCTGGTTGATTGACCTTGCTGGTCCTCAACAGATGAGTCCATGGCTCTCTTATATGGATCTGTTGATTGATCTTGCTGCCCTGAGTGAACAGGTGGTGAGCGTTCTGGTTGCCAATGATGCCATAAGTACACCGATGAATGATTGATTAGAAATATGGATTCAACCAGAGATATTGAGGATAGTGATCAAATGAAATATGGATTCAACTAGAGATATTGAGGATAGTGATCAAATGAAATAATGGTTCATTAAAGGATTGTTTAAAGTTAGCTGATGTTAAGAAAAAGGCTATTTCATATTGGGTGCGTAAGTGGTGTGACTAGTTTAAGTTTGCTTGAACTTCCGGCTAGGGGGCCTAGGAACTCTTTTCCCTGGTACTCGGGACAAAACCTAACCAAATTCCTAATTGGATCCCATCACTACAGTGGTTGGGAGGTTGGCTAACCCATGGGACTAGATGATCGAGACTCAAATTCTGTTATTACGATAGATAAATTAAATCCCGGATAGTAATTATTCTATGGATAGGAATCAACGGCTGTGCCTCTTGATGGGGAAAAAAGCGTTAATCCCAATGATCCAAGTGCAAGTTTCTTCCTTGATCTGACCGAGTATCTTTATAGGTGCAATCAGATCAGCTTGATCAGTAATGGTCTCGACTACGTTAGAGTAAAGAGTTATCCTAGTGGAATCGCCCGTGCTTTCCGGGTAAAGGAAGTTTTTCCGGGTACGGTTTTGGAAAAACCGACGGATTAGTCTCTTGTCCGGATATCCGTGGGCGAGGCCCCGAGTGTGGGACCTCTGGCCCGCACAGAAGTGCTACTTCTACTGTTAGCACCCCGAATCCATTGCGCAGTGGGACTAGGGATTTCACATAACCAAACCAAACCAAACCAAACCAAACCGAGCAAGGGCCCTCTTGCAGGCTTAATCTTATCATCAGTAGCAACGCCGTCCATCCTCAACAAGTTTGGTCTTTGATGGGAAGGAGCAATGCTCTCCCATAAAAAAGAGAATCGTGGATGGGGTTCTGTGTATCATAAGTTTTCCCCATGATGTTGTCCATTTCTCTTAGCAGCAAGACAACATCCTCTTCGGCCATGGCCAACACCGGTATGGATATAACACCTAAATCCATGTTACCCCACAAGCTCAAGCATGTGAAAATGGCTCTTTGTTGAAGTGTCCCTCCCCTCCTATCACAATGTCCTATTTATGAACTCGACCCTTCTTGGCTTCTTATCATCATAATGTATCTGCACTCAACAAGTGGGCATCCACATCAAAATGAATGGTTCTAATTGCTCGGGGGGTTCACTATAGGTAAACCCTCTATATCACGTGCGTTCAATGCCTACTTTAAAACACCCTTATCTGTGAATTTTTCATGACTAAAATGCACCCTTTTTCTATTCAACCTGTGAATACCCCCTTTAAATGGTACCTTTTTGTATATAAAAATGTGTAAAAATCAGATTTTAAAAATCCCTTCTGTTGAACCCACGTGCTACACTTACATTTTTATGAGTCCCCCGCCCAAACCCCCCGAGCTAATTGCTCTTGCCAAATCAATCAGACATTCTTTTGTTGATAAATGAGCAACACACACAATGGTTCTCGCCAATTAATCATGAGTACTTTTTTTGGAAAAACCTTTTGGTTTGAGTACTCTTTTGACAAGGCCTTCTCCCTTCAATGTAATGACCCTCCAAGAGTGGCTAACCACCATAAAAGGATCCCTGCTCTTCTTACTTTCCCTACACCCTATCTTCTCAAAAAGGGTTGTAGTCCACCCACGACGGGATTTGTTTTTAAACAATTGGAAGAATAAACAATGCATAGAAAAAAATGGAAACTAGTACTAATATAAGCCTACAAATTATGTACCACATAAAGAGAAAATGAATAAGTAAATATTTATATACCTGTAATATCTTGTGCCAATCATGTGTCTTGAGGCCATATAATTGCACCTCTACTTTCTTTTTGGTCTTTGTGAAGGCACTCTTCAATGAATGCATTACTCCCGTTGGTGTATGGAAAGAGGCAATCACACTTTTCACCTTATTGTACTCCTTCTTGGTTAATACCCTTGCACCCTGCGTATCTCTCACTTACAATTGGCAATACACTTTGAAGGTGTCCAATGTTTTGTAAGTCATCCCTTTTACCTTGTGTATCTTATTTACAAACCAAATGGTCCCAAATATTTCTTGCCACATTCTTGAAGATATGTATGGGATCTAAGAGATTATTGATCTTCAACTCACACCCATATGGAAGTCGAAAGAAGATTCATTGTCCAGACATCCCATCGGGTGGTGGATTACGGGTGCTTCTCCATGCCTCAAACTAATCTCTACCTCTCATCACTAGTGCTGAGACATCATGTGGCACATACCTGGGATGTGGAAGGAGGGAGATATCGATGATGTTTTTCATACAACACCTTCTTTACGGTAGAGGGTCTTTCCGAAACAAGTGATGGTCCAAAAATTGGACACGCATGATATTCGGAGGTTTCTAAACCTATTTTAAAATTGAGATGGTTGAGAGGTAGAGAAAAAAACTTAAAGTTTTAAGTTTAAAGATTAAAGTTATCCAGTTCAAGTATGTACCTGAGCACTTTGAGAACTTGGGATAGTCATGCATCGTCCAAAGCAAAACTCCTTTCACCTCCACCTCATGCCTATTTGTTGGCCTTGAGATATCAGGCACTTTGACACCTCACCATAGTGTCTCAAGCTCCTCGATCAAAGACTCGAAATACACATCCATGTTTGCCACCTTATACTTGCATGGTACAAGGAGAGCAAGCATGATAAGACCTTTCTTTATTTCCACCCATGGAGAGAGGTTGTAATTCACCAATACAATAGGCTAAGTAGACCATGATGTGGACTTGAAGCTGAATGCGTTAACACCATCCATGCCCAAGGAAAGACGTAAGTTATGGGGCTCATCTTTAAACTCTTGCCATTGATGCTCTACATGTTTCCATGTTTGGTGAATTAGCTAAGCGATAAGTAGCATGCCATGTCATGAGTTCTGCAATTCCCTTACATTTAAACACGTGCTGACTAAGGAATGATAGGGAAGTGTCTAAAAACCTTTTAGAGATTTTTGTCTCCTTGAAAATAATCCCTATAGTCGCTCTCTCCACATTTTAAACATTGTGTTGCATCTTTATTCACCCCTCTAAATAGCATGCAATCATTAGGGCATGCATGTATTTTTGTATAATCCTCCATACCTAGCATACAGAGCATTTAATGAGACCCATCTCGTGAGTTCGGTAATAGATTTTGAGGGGGAAGAATCTTCCTGAGAGAAGTCTAAAACATAACATTTGAAATTTGTCAAATTCATCTCCACTAAAGTGTTGCCTTTAGAAAGGGGTTTAATTGTGTAAGTCCTATGTCCCATGACTTTGGAAGCAATAGATTTAGAATCTGATGCTTTAGCTCCTTTGACCAACCATGAGATTATTCTCTAGTTGGATGGCATTTGTTGTGACTTCATCCCATTTAGTTATACCTCTAATGACTAATCCATTTATAGATCACTTCATGCTTAAGCCTGGATGAATCTATCCAACAATTGATTATTCGGATAGTGTTCATGCAGAAGGCAATGAGAGTTCAAATGCTTGATATGGCTAATGAAATCTCTAACCAATTCCTCTTCTTCCCTCTTGGTTATGTGTAGCTATGAAACTACACCCCATAAGATTCCTTAATGCACAAATTGCTTCAAGAACAATCTCCTAAGAGTGGTGAAGTTCAAGCGTTCCTCGACCCTTAGAGTTCTATACCAACCCCACCCTTACTGTCTAATGTTAAACTAAAGGCATTTGTCTTGAAATCCTCATTTCATTCTCCTAGGGCCTCAACCACTTGATCAAATACTTCCAAATGTATCCTAGGATCACCATCTCCAGTGAACTTATGAGTTATCTTGGTTATCTAGTTGGCTTTCCCATGGCTCTGTTGACCTGTCATAGTGCTATGTTTTCTGCTATCGCTCTTCCTAGGGCCTGTATAAAAGCAACTCGGTCTCTGGGGGTAGAGCTAATGCAGGCATAACAGGAGCAATGATAGAGGTAGCTGGAGTTGCAACATGTGGCACTACATGAGCATGCATTAGTCTAAACCTCAGTAGGGCTAGTTGTGCTATGTAAGGCATGTGCCCTACTGGCACCCCAATAGGTGCTCTAGTCACGTGGGAATTAGTTGTAGCTGGTCTTGTAGTAAGAGTTGTTAGCATACTCATTCTAGTGAAGGGTTGTTTAATGGGTGCACCAAAATGAGATGGAACACTCACGGGAACACGGATTATGGAAGGAGGCCGGAAATGAGAGAGAGCGGGATTGTAGCCATGGGAACATAAAGACGCACATAATTTTTCCATATTTTTGTGCTGAAGTGCAATGTAAATCGCTTTAGGCCAATGTGGGTTCTAAATGAGAGTTCTAAGTGTATTAAGCAAGGCTCACTTATGGGGTTGTCCGCCCATGTGTGCAAGAGGCCTAGGGTTAGGGTTAGTGACATCTCTATAAAAGAGATGTTAGCTAAAGAAAGGGGACGTTTTTTTGGACATTTTCATAAGCTATTGAGTGAAGCTCTTGAGCTCTCAAGCTATGGCAACTCTCTAACTCTCTCTATTGTACTCTAATGAGCATAAAGCTCCAATGAGTATAGCCCCACTTAGGGAAAGCTAAGATTTAATCAATGTTTTAATGGGATTAAGAGATTGCCATGCATTGCTTGTTCTCTTGATTAGTGTAGTGGGTTTAATGGATTGAGAGATTGATTGAGGTGTTGAATGGTTGAATCCTCAAGTGGTGGTTCGTGTATGTGAGCTCTCCCGCAAGGGATAAGCCTTCATGCACTAATCGGGTCGAGTCCTCAAATTGACATTGTGTTTCTCAACACATTTGTTGATCGGTAGTACTCTATGAGCACTATATTGCATGGTAGAGAGAACCGCTCTTCAATGGCACCACTACCGGGGAAAGAGTGCCTACATTAGTTGAGCACCATACACACACTACCACTCCTTGTTAAGCGGTTGCAAAACTGTTGGATAGGAGAGCAGGCTTTGGGACTAATTTTGGTACTTATTTAAGACTAATCTTTTGTTAGATTCTCTTTATTGTCTTGTAATTTGAGTGCGATTGGCTAAGCTACGCCTCTACCTTGAGGTCACGACAAGGATTCAATACACGGGAAGGATTGGAGGTAGGCGCTAAACCTGCCAAGTTCAATTTGTGTGCGAAAGAGAGAGGCCTATTTCTGCATTTTTGTCATTCTATTTGAGGATAATTTTTGCTGTCTGAGGTTAATTTTTACAGTTTCAATTTTTTGTTTTATTTTTTGTTCTTAGCTTAGTTTAGTTTTCTGTATCTTTAATTCTATGCATTTTAGTTCTCTACTAAACCTGCATTTTAGTTCTCTGTTAAACCTACACCTGTAGAGAAACTGAAATCTGTACACACATGACGATTGAACATTTCGAATTTGCTGCAAATCTCACAGCTGCACACGCATTGAATTCGCTGTAAATCTCACAACTGCACAAGCATTGAGTTCACTGCACACGCACTTCAAAAAAGGAAAAAATAATAATAATAAAAGAAGGCGGCTGTGCGTGAACAGCGCACCGCGCAGAGAGACCCACACTCCACACCATAAAGACCGCCACTGCACCGGATAAGGGGGTGCCAAAAAAAAAAGTGGAAAATTTTTCATTTTCTGTCGCAAAAAATTAGGAGGTTATCTAACTTTTCGAGAGGAGTTAGAAAACACCCATCGTCGAAATTTTGGTCCCACAACCATTTTCCCATAGTGAGTCAGTATGGGAAACTGGTAAATTTTAGGCGATTTTTGATCATGAAAAATAAGCTATTTTTTTGGCCTAATGTGTTCGAGGGGGTTCAAAATGGGTTCTGGCTAAGTTTGAGCCAACTTGAAAATTTTTGGATTTTTTTGGGAAAAGAAAAAAACCTTAAAATTTGACCTTATGCACTTGCGGTCGGGAACATCATATAGACACTGCCATAGGGTCTAGGGCACCTTCTAGAGTACTTATGCAGGAAAGTGGGACCCAATCGGCAGGCAATTTGGCAGATATTGCTGAAACCTTTTCCGAATCCCAATCTGATACCCTTTCTAGGACAACTACCTCATTGTCTATGGACAATCTAGGGCCGTCAAATGGTCATCCCTTAGCCCCAAATAGGACACCCACAAGATCTTTTAATCCATTTGAAGCCGACACCATGGGGTTACCACTCAATGTGAGACTTCAATATGTCTACACGAATGCTCAAGGAGCTGAGATCTTTAGGGATCCACAACAACGGTATCTCATTAAGATTGCGGGCTTTTTCTCAGAACTTGATAGAGCACCTCTAGTCAACGACCAGGGTAACATGTACATGGGTGGAGATGGTGTTCGCTACGAAGACACCTATCATCCAGAGAATGTAGACAAATTAGGGGGGCTCTCTAAGAGAGTTCGTAGACTTATCAAAACCTTCCAGAGCAAGGGAGTCTAGAGATGATTGGCTCATTGAGCTGGACATGCCTGGACCTTCCAATGCCCAGTCTTCAAAGCCATCCATAGATGATTTACTTTTTGTAGATCTAAATTTGGAAAGGGACAGGAAAGGCAAGAGCAAAATGGATCAGGGGGCTGAGAACCGATGGCAGTTTGTACGATAAATTCCAGTGACAAAGGTCTTTCAGGATGACCCACTTCCAGAGGTCCATAGGACTCTTTAGAAGGATATTATGCCACAAAAACTAGATTGCTAGAGCTAGATCTTCCTCTAGCACTTGTGGTGGTAGTCGAGAAGCTTGCAGGATACATGAACCGAATCGTTGATAAATGAAGACCATATTAGATAATTTGGGAAAAATCCCATTCCCATTTAAAAAATGGGATCATGGTGAACTTATCCAAGATTTTATCAAAACCCTCTCATGTGACATATCATTGGAAAGATCTTTAAGAGTAGAATCTAAATCTAAAATCTCTGACAAATTTGGAGTTAGTATGCTCAAGATATGGCTAAAACTATATTGAAAAGTTGATTCCCAAAGTGTGAGATTTTTCCCAAATTATCTAATATTGACTTAATGGGCCAATGAATACCGAACCTTAGATTGGAAGGAGATTCGTGAGCTCACGTGGAGAGGACTTCCATTATTCATGGAAGTGTTCTTAACTAATACAGCTAAACTAGGAGAGACAACCTTTCTTGGAGAAATTGTTGCTCCTCCCCGCCGACGAGAGTTCACTAGGGAGGGACCCTCAACATCAAAGTGGACCACTGCAAGTAGCCCAAATCTAGCACCAAGATATTATCCTTCACCAAAAGTGTGACCACAGATCACACCACAACAATGTTTCTCTCACTATGACAATCGGAGGGTAGGGGAGCCAACTCGGCCTCCCATAAATGCACCTCTTGAAATGCGGGGAACAAGATCTTTGGAGGGGGTTGGTGAGGCAGGTAATAGGGGACCCACACCAATTTGGGATGCATATGGACCACCTTACCAAAGAGAGGAACCACTGAGAGTGAGAGGCCATAGGCCCGATGATGAGTATTCAAGACGAGTAAGGCCATCAACTCTTCAAAAACTGGTAAAGAAGTACAAAGGGTCGGGAGATCCATATGACCATGTAGCAGCATTTAGGCAAGTAGTTTGAGCTGAGACAAGCATACGCAAATTGAAGGATTTGGGCTCACTCTTGAGGGAAAGGCCCTTGCTTGGTTTCAGGCACTAGAGGCTTCAGACAAATCTTCTTTACGAGTTTTGGAAGAGAGATTCATTGCTGCTTTTTCCTTGATGGGGATTCAGCATGACACAATAGCAAACATCTACTCTTTCAAGCAAGGCAAGAAGGAGAGTGTTAGAGACTATGTAAATAGGATGAAGCAGTACATTAATCGTTGCCCAGAAGATGAGAAGCCCACCCAGAGTCGATTAATTTCTCTCTTCTTAAAAGGACTCAAAAATTCAACACTGCACACACATCTCTACGCAAAGAAGCATACAAATTTCAATGAGTGTTGCCATGATGCTATGGAGATAACTTCAAATTCCAAGATGGTACTGGCCCTAAGGTGCAACCTAGAGATCAGTGGGGTGATGACCAAAGTTCAGGGTCTGGCGCACTAGTAAATCCAGACCAGATAGCTAATCTAGTGCTAAGGAGATTGGGACAAACCTATCGCCCACCCATGCAGCCACAACAACAGCAGCGAATGAGGAGTGAACTACCTACAAGTCCTCATCTTTGTGGAGCATGTGGCGGTAACCATAAAACCGAAGAATATAATACCTTTTCTCCTCTAGTCACAAACCAACCCACAAAGAAGTGGTGCCAGGCCTATGCCTGGAATTATACCCACACCACACAGGAATGTACTCGCATTGCAAGAATGAGACAGGAGCGTGAGCAGCAAAGGGGTGCAGTGGCTCCACAAATGCATCAACAGTATACTAATTTCTAACGTAAGCCACCGATGGCACAAGAGCAAGCATCACTTGGAGCTCAACCTCCTGCTCCTGGGACTGCTCCTGTGAGGTTTGTTGACTACGACAATTCAAATATGTGTAGAGACTTGGTAAACCCAAGCTATGTGGAGGAGGAATTTGCATCATATTCATCCAAGGAAAATCTTTTTGAAAGTCCCGCATATCCAAGCCAAGCACTGGCAACCGGGGGAACAAAATTCTTTGATGTTGCTAGGTGGCTACCAACCTAGGACTTCTGGCCCCTCAGGTCAATGGCAGCAAAAGGAAAGTAGAAGCCAAACTAATGGGCCCCCGTTATGAGTGCAGAGAACCCCATTGGGCTCGTGATTGTCCACATCGCCCAAGGCAAGCAACTCGATCCAGTACAATAGTACCACAGTTTCCACCAATTGAAAGATATTGTCTAGGATGTTGTGTAGAACACTTTCCAAAGGATTGTTTGCTGAAACCACATGAGGAAGGCACCTCTCAACCAAAGGTCTCACTCAACTTTGTAGAGGCAGTTACATTGCCACCTTCATCAGAAAATGAGGATGTCGTGCCACTTAGAGTCATGACTAGATCACAAACACAAAATGCCAAAATGTAGACTGATGAGACACCTCAAACTAGGGATGCAAAGGCAAATCTAGTGGACAAGACCCTACATTCCAATAGAAAAAGGATCACCAGGAGGAAAAAGAACCGCAACAAGCAAACTAAGAGTGCATCCACTAGTTCTCAAGAAGTATCTAAACAAAACATGAAGGATCAAGATTTTACATCCCAAGAAGTGCATGAGGAGCATCAACCTCAACTTGGGCTAGTGCTAAACAAGATGAGGCTAGTACAACCGAGGATAGTTCAGGGGGTTGTGTTTTTGTGGATAAGGTGAATGAGACTCTAGATGCCATCATTGATGCTCATAGAAGTTGCATTGTAGCTTTATCTAAGCTACCCAAGAAGCTTCAAGAATACCCAAACCCTCGTGAGGAGAAGATGAATCCAGCTGTACATCAGCAACTCATTAGGAAAGCTCAATCAATACTTGAGGGCCCACCTCCACCTATCCCTCGGGGCCCAACCTCTCTTAAGCCAACATTAGAAACCATACCAAAAGTGTCATCAAGTTGGGAAATGAAAAGTGAGTTGATCTCACAATCTCATAATGAGAAGTCTGCACCAATTGGTACCCCATTGAAAGAAGGCATTCTGCCACCACCTAGTCTTGCCTTCCCATGCAATAATGAAGTTATTGATGCTAACGAGGACATGGCAAATGAGATGTGGACAGCAGTTCATGAGAAAGTTAATGAGAATATGTTCTCTATTATTTCACCTCCATTCTCTGAAGTGGATTTTACCAGGGGCACAGAAAACAACTTTAGACGCCCAAGCACCCAGGAGGAAGTTCAAACAATTGTTTCTCCTAGAAGTAAGCATACAATGAAAACCTTACCATCTTATTTGGGAGAATATGAGAACTATTCTCAAACCTTGAGGATACCCTCCATGCATAGGCTTGTACCTTACCTCTGCTTGATTTGATAAAGCTTCGACCAAAGTTGTGGAGTGATATTGCCACATGTTTGTCAGAGCAGGTATTGCTACAAAAGGGTCACCATCATTGTACTATACACCCTGAGACAAAGCATGTTATGCCAGTTCCTATCAACAAAGTAGGAAAATTTTGTGAGGACGATCAGGGAAATGCTACCCTCCCATTAGAAGTGCGAAAAGTAGCTTCAACTGCAATACTTGATAGTGGTGCAGGAGTGGGCATTGTGACAAGGTCCATTTGGGAAAAGTGGGGCAAACCAGCTATAAGGAGTACAAGGATGCGCTTGCAGCTATAGCAGATGGAAGCTTAGAACATCCCATTGGGCTGCTAGAGAACATATTGGTCTCACCACATGTGGGATTGAATATGAGCACACATTTGCAGTAGTGGATTTTGGAAAGCATCCAAACTATGAAGTGATATTGGGTAGACCATTCATGATGCGACAATTTCAAATGATTCAAGATTGGGGATACAATTATTTATACCTCCGACATGATTCTGTCATCACAAGGGTCAACCTAAAGAATCACAAGGTCTCCAATAGATGAGTCTGATTCTGCTTCATCTGAGGGCTCAAGAGTTACATTGTCAGATGGGCGAGAAGATCTATGGATGTATGGAGCCTCATGTAAGGATTTCAACACTGAGAGACTTAATTGAAGTGTATCAGATGAGGCATACATTCCACAACCCTTCCCTGAGCACTTAATTGATCCCCTAGAATGGAGTCATGTCCTTGCAACATTATCAACATGTGCTTTACGTAAGCCAATTCAATTTTGGTGAAGATTATAATGTTCTCTCATTTGACACATGGGTAGCCTTGGGAGGACAACCAACACTTGTGCACATTCCTATTGACTTACAAAGCTTCTCAGGTGAAGATAACCCTATAGAGGAAAAATGTGTCATTATGATGTCCATTCAGGGTCACCAGATGTCAGTTCCCTTTTTTGTGGCTAGTCCAAGGCACTGGTAGAGGTTGTTCTTGGTCGATCATGGTTAAGTGCTACCAATTGTTCATTAGATTAGAAGAATAGACAATACAAATTGCAAATTGATTCTGATTGCATTTTGGGATTTGCTGCTCTACGAGTTTTATCATGTCAAAAGGGTGGTAGTTCTACCTTACACAATCCACTTTCAACATCTTCTCTTCAAGCTTCAAGACAAATGATGTGGATAATCGATGAGTCCTCAAGTGAGGGCCATGTCTGGCATGTTCCAACTACTCTAGTCACTGCTCAAAGAAGGCCAGGAAAGAAGGAATTGTCAATTTGGCTACCCAAAGATGCGTACAAACTTGTACCATCTAGCCTAGTTGCTAAACCTCCTAAAAAGAATATCTTTTCCAAGCCTAAGCCTCAGATTGTTACTCATTGGGTCCCAAAGCATGTTCTTAAAGCACAAGGCTATTATGAGGGTGCAACAGCACTTTGGCTTCCCAAATGCCATGGGTTTCTAGAGCCAGAAGAATGTATCAATAAGATTCCAAAAGCCACTCTTGGTTTTTCATATCAGTGGGTGCAAAGGAAATGAACACAACCTCTTCAAGATAGGATAGGTGGTTGTGATAGTACCTATCCTATGATAGCCAGAAGAATGTATCAATAAGATTCCAAAAGCCACTCTTGGTTTTTCATATCAATGGGTGCAAAGGAAATGAACACAACCTCTTCAGTCAAGATAGGATAGGTGGTTGTGATAGCACCTACAAATCTCCTTGTGTTGACCTTCCCCAAACATGTATTGAATCACCAGTTGTCCCAACTTTTCCTTGTTACACACTTCCACCATCAACTTGTGTACCTAAGATAAATCCAACTTTACATGAGTCTCCTTTGAGCATAGATTCTAGCACTTCACTGCCTAATTCTCTTATCTTGCTCAAATTCCTTGACAATTGCTATCCCTCCCACCTCTTAAGAAGGACATACCCAAAACCAAAGGTAAGGCATTAACACTACAATTGAAGCTCTTGGTTAGATTAGTGTTTGAATAGTCTCACTTTTACTAATGTGGCTCCTTCTGCCTTTATAGGATTGTGTTCTTTTTGAGATGATCTTAACTACATTGTTTTTGATAGGGATTGTAATGATGGATATGAGTGTATAAAGTTTGAAGTTTCTAAATTTCATTTTTCTACACCCAGATACCTCCTGATGGATACTTGGCGAGATACATGTCCATCATGCATTGTCCCTAATAGTACTCAACCTGAACATCATGGGGGTTATAGTGTTTCGCCTTCAAACTCATTCTAGGTACTTTTATGCTCCCTTAGGTGAAATTTATTGTGGGCATCACTTTGTCACTTTATTCTATCAATAGCATCATCCATTTCCACATTGTCAAGAGTGTGCATGACTCGTATTAGGGGAGGCTTCACACATTTGTTAGCTATGCCGCTCTTATTTTCAACGATATGGCACGGGCTTAATGAAACAAATTGTGGGAATTACATCCCAACGCCATAATCAACGTACCAGACCGAGGACCAAATCAACGTAGATTACCTGAGGAGGTTCAAGCACAACACTGGAGGGATACATGCATAAATGACTTGCAACCACCTATCTTGCAAGCCCTTCTTCCCCCAACCTCAACATGTCAATTTTGGATCACTATGAGCACCTATATTGAGCAATTCCAAAATCGAAATTGTCTGCTTAACCTTCCCATAGAACCAATGCCATATTTTAGCGAGGAAGCACTCCTTCCTCTACCACCTTCTCCTCCAGAGGCCGGCTTTTGTACAGGGTTTTCCTTGCATCCTGAAGTGATTGATACAATCTTTCCAGAAGAAGTGGACATAGATCCACCGCCAGTGCAAGGATAAGCTCATAAACTCCACAATAAGATCAACAAGCCAAGGCACTTTTCTCCCACTGGGTTTTTTCCCTCGGCTATATTCGGTGATTCGCACCAATAACAAATTTTATTCTTTTCTTTTCTTTTCTTGTTTGTTAATAAGACATTTTGCAGAGATCTCAGCTAAACAAGAGCATACAAACACGCCCCAATAGTCCACCTACCGTGCACACCAATTAGGAAGGGGGGAGACATGCAATGCCTACAAAGAGCAAAAGAAGCAATCTGCACATCAGCAATGCATCAAAACAAATGCGCCACATCAACAAGCACTACAACAGGTGTATTCAAATCATAAACTTTTGTTCTTTATGTGCCTTTCACTTTTGCATATATTGTTTGCATGCTCACAAACAGTTGGCTGGTTTAAGTTTTAAATTAGTTGTTACTATGCGGCAAGTGATTTCTAGATTCTTAGAGGACTTAGTAGAAGGTATTTCTATTTGAAGACGGTGTAAGACATATACCAATGGAGTATGCCAAGTTCTTATGCTCTAGAAGTATATTAGTTACCCCTAGTGGTAGATACCTCTTAGGTATGGGCTAGATGCTACGATAAACAAAAATTCACAAAACACATGCCCTAAAAAATATATAGAAGTGACTTGAGACATGACGTGTCTACGGCCATGTGGAATGCTTGGTAGGACCTTGGGTTGTTTTAGCACCTTGGGGCCGATGCCTTGGTTTCCATGGGGTGAACACTGACGTCTAAAATATTAAGAAGAAGACCTACAAGGACTCTATCGCCTTGATAGATGCTGGTAGGACTCCTGGGTACATTATGGGCCCTCGAGACCGATGCCCTTATCTCCATGGGGTACTCCTTATGTCAAAAACAAAGAAAAGGGTCTGTCGCCCTTGAGATACTTAGCGGCCTTTAGATTCTCTTGGCGGAGGTCTCTTGGCCATTGCTTAGGTCTCATTGGGATGGAACCTTCCTCTTTATCAAGCTAAAAATAATAATTCTCTTTAATCTTCTGCTCTTTACACAAAAAAAAAAGAAAAAGAAAAAGAAAAAAGAAGAAGACAGATCTAATCACCATAACTTATATTTAGGAGTAGGGTTGCCACTTAGGAATAACTTAAACACTTGTAGGACATTGAGACTGTGGCCATAACCTGTGGTGTACAAGCACACTTGCCTTTGCATAGCACTATCTACCACTAAGTCTCACTTTGACTAGTCTTTACTCGCTTCTTTTAGCACTCTTTACAACTCTAATCGGCCTTTCACTTGCATGCTCACGTGTGAGATTGTCATTGCTGTTTTTTTTTCAATAAAAGGCTTTACTTGTCTTCCATTGTTTTTTGCAGCTTTTGTTTCTACCGCGCCCGAGGACGTGTGTGATTTAGGAAGGGGGGAATGTTCCATGGGAACACTCATGGGAACACGGATTATGGAAGGAGGTTGGAAGCAATTAATGCGAGAGAGCGGAATTGTAGCCATGGGAACATAAAGACGCACATAATTTTTTCATATTTTTGTGCCGAAGTGCAATGTAAATCGTTTTAGGCCAATGTGGGTTCTAAATGAGAGTTCTAAGTGTATTAAGCAAGGCTCACCTATGGGGTTGTCCGCCCATGTGTGAAAGAGGCCTAGGGTTAGGGTTAGTGACATCTCTATAAAAGAGATGTTAGCTAAAGAAAGGGGACGTTTTTGGCCATTTTCATAAGCTATTGAGTGAAGCTCTTGAGCTCTCAAGCTATGGCAACTCTCTAACTCTCTCTATTGTACTCTAATGAGCATCAAGCTCCAATGAGTATAGCCCCACTTCATTCCCTTAATCTATTTTAGCATCATTAAAGTAGATTAATCTATGATTAGTTGAATGCTTCTTTCTTTCTCTTGTGTATGTTGCATGCTTGTAGTGTGTGTGTGTGTAGTCTCCATTGATGCAAACTCTTGCCCATGTCATTGGCAATGAGTTATTCATGGATAGACTCTCTCTATGAGCTTGTGGGTTTGTGAATGTTACATTCTATGCTTGCTTAAGCTTGTGGGTTAGTAGATGCATGCTTATGGATTTGTTAGCATTAGGGAAAGATAAGATTTAATCAATATTTGAATGGGATTAAGAGATTGCCATGCATTGCTTATTCTCTTGATTAGTGTAGTGGGTTTAATGGATTGAGAGATTGATTGAGGTGTTGAATGGTTGAATCATCAAGTGGTGGTCCGTGTATGTGAGCTCTCCCGCAAGGGATAAGCCTTCATGCACTAATCGGGTTGAGTCCTCGGATTGACATTGTGTTTCTCAACACATTTGTTGATCGGTAGTACTCTATGAGTACTATATTGCACGATAGAGAGAACCGCTCTTCAACCCCTCTAGGAATGGTAATACCAGATATGCCAAAGCATGTAGGGGGCTCCATGTGTGATGTGGTGTTGGCTACTGTGAACTGTGGGCATGTGGCTTAGAGGCAATTTTGCATCAGTCTTCATAGGTGCCATATTTGATGTGTTGTTATCCACTGGATGAGGCAATGTACTAGTATTGTCTTGGGCGGGGGTAGCTCTAGGATCTACTAAGGTGAAGCTTTGCGCTAGTCTGCGCTTGAGTCCCTACAGCATGGCCTTGTGGGTTAAAAGATGTGGGTTGATCTGTGGTATAGCCAGGTGATACTACAAAAGTAGAATCTGGTTCTGGGCTCATAGGAGGTGTTGCCATTTCTCTCATTGTGGGAGTTATTGCTTTGGATGTCCCAACTTGTGCCATGGGTCTTAGGATCCTTTCATGTTCAATGACTCTATATATACAATCGAAGAGATCCTACAATATCGTTCCTCCTCTACTGTGGCCCTAGATATGGATTGGACAATCCCTTCCCAACCAGCACCATAATTTTGGATGCGTCATGTTCCCAATCATTTGTGATGGAGCATATGTTGATCGATGATTTGCAAGCCTAGCTCTTTCCTTGAGGTAGACACGATGTTATTTCTTGTATCGTGCCTATCGAGCACTACCTACACAATGTTGCTTTGGGACTCGTTTTGGGTGTATCGGGCTGCTAATCATTGTTGTGCCGATTCCAAAGTCTCTTCTTCCTTTGCTCTAGCAACTTGGATCAGTGTCTCTACACCTGCACTTCTTCTGATGTCCTACCATCGGGCATAAGCACTTATGCAGGGGGTGGTTCAAAGGTCATAGTTGTACCAAGTGTAATAGGAGATGTATGGGCATGAATATCAACATGAGCTCTCCCTCCTTGGAACGATGAGATTAGACTAGGTGTCTCTCTAGATGTAACCTCAACTCCTTCATCATATGGTTTATAAGTCATAAGGTTTGGCTCAGAGAGGTAGCGGTTAAGGCTCAGAGAGGTAGCGGTTAAGGCCGGACCTCTGAGGTAGCGGTTAAGGCCGGACCTCTGAGGTAGCTAGCTACACTACCAAAAAGACTGGTAGTTGGCTTGATTGGTGAGACCTGGTTAGGGTTTTTACTTCTTGGGACTGGGGATCCTTCGGTTGAGTTGAAATATGATGATGTATCACTGGTCCCTAGTACAGGTCCTTGTACAATGCTAAACTGTGTTCCCACCAAAGGTCCTCAGCCCAGTGTACGCTGGTACATATCCAGCTCAATAGATGCACTATCATTTATATCAGCTAATTTATGCCCAGATCGTAGGTGTATGTGATTATAGGATGTAGGAACTTCCTACAGATGCCCTGGATAAGTTGGTTATTTTTTATTTTTATAAATCTTTTTTTTCATAAAAATTTTGGATTGGCCAAAGTTTTTCCGAAACATGTCATTTGTGTTTCTTAACCTATTTGGCACCAGAAATAGTGTGTTTTTTTCACGTGAGTCAAGCACTACAGGCGTTGGCTCCCATAGTAGGGGGCTCCTTAACTATGTAAAATTGTAAATTTTTCAGGTGTCACACAAGTTGCGCCATTGTGATCAATAGCCCAAAACATATATTAGGAAAGTTGGTGCGATCACTTTCCAAAAAAATTATGTACTCGTTTTCTTTTACCCTCAGAACTTTTACCTTTCCCCTCTTACCTTTTCAGTTTTTATTTTTTATCTTTTTACTTTTTTCTTTTCACTTTTTTTGTTTCTATTTAGGGTTTTATTTTTAGGTTTCACTGAAAAGGGGTTTTCCTAGAATCTTTGACTTAGGGCCAACACACATTAAATGCATCCAGCCACACAAAATAGACTTTTGGACATTTTTGGCAAGTGGCTTAAAAGCCTATATGCAATAAATGTGGCCGACCAATCAACATGTCCCAAATTAGGAATACGATTAAGTGTAATTAACTCACATTAATTACACTAATGCAAAAACACAAAAAACACAAAAAATTTTGCGTGTGCCAAATTCTCCCCTAATTTTTGTTATTATCCCAATTTATGTAAGGAGTTGAAATTGGGATAAACACTATGCCAGGAAACTGATTTTATGGTCTAATTCACCCAATTCTTTCAATTTAATGCTCAATTGATTGTTTTTTTAGTTTGAAATTGAAAAAATGTAAAAACAAGAAAATGTAAAAATTACAAATTGGACGTGGGATAAGAATTAATCAAAATGCACTAATTGCAACTCACAGGAAATGAAAAAAAAAACAAAAACTAAGAAACATGTAAGAATTAAAGAAATTGAACAATATGTAGAAATTATAGAAATTGTAGAAATCAACAAGAATACCAACAATGCCACAAAATGGACACATTTTCAGTTATTCATTTCTACCCTCCTTGCAAAAACAGAAAACATAATTATAACAGAATTCTTTCACACACCATACACGCACACACGTATTTAAAATGCATTGTGGCTAAGAAATAGGGCTATTCCTTGGCAGCGGTGCCATTTATGAGAAGCCCTTACACCAAAGAAAGAGTGTAGGAAGTAACCAATGTTGTGGGGCTTTGCCTCATCGCACTCACGAGAATAAAACACACCAAACCGAGAAGTTAATCTGCCATAACCTGGCCCACAATTGCATTAACAAGATGTTTCGCTCACCTCGTGAATGCTTGTGCTCGGATTATGGTAGGAGACGATGTTGCCTCACAGTCACACTCGAAGCTCCACTCCAACGCTACTACCACACTCCAATGGAACCTCAACCCTCCTCTCTCACTCAATCGCACACACACTCACTCTCTCACTCAATCGCACACACACTCACTCTCTCACATACATGCAACCAAGCACACAAGATCTCAAACAAGCAAGAGGCAAGCAAGAAAGAAATAGCATAGGACAGTAGAGTATAAGAATATGGCACAGTGGAAAGAGATAGCAAGACAAAACACAATAGACAATGCAATAGCTACACAATGAACAAAATTTAAAATTCTGATTATACCAAAGAGGTACAAGTGATGGTGCTCTCCACTCATGCGCTCCCAATTAGAGTTTAGATGGCGATCTAGACAGACTATGGATGGAGTATGTATGAAGTGTAGAAGAAGGTGAATACTCACATGCATTGGATACCTTAGCTCATGGCAACCATGTCCATATATAGTACTGTAGGCATTATCATAGACACGTATACATCGACACGATCATCGCTCGTGTATCAAGAACGCAGCCCAGTAAAACCACCGACCAATGCCCACTAATGATAGACCTGGTATCCGAGGGGATATTCCTCATACCGTCATCTACATTAACGGACCCTAGCTAATGCTTGTATTCTTGACCATCTCCTAGCCATCATCAATGGTGGTTAGAATAATGACCCCATCGCGACGCCTAAGCCCCGGGGCTCCCACTAAAGACATGCACCATGGCTACTCCTCATAATGGGGGCCTAACAATTGTGCATTATACATCAAAGTGAGATACATGCTAAGATGCAAGCATTGAGTGTATACTAACATAGAGAACAAGAGCTTTCTATTGTATTAGAATAAGAGAATGAGTGGTGATACTACAAAATGATCCTTATCTTGGCCCCCAGCCTTCACCCCTTGGGCGACCATACTTTAAAACTATCCATGGCTATCCACGGCTACCTAGGCTTGTGCAAACACTTAATCTAAGAATTCAATCTCCATAATTAATCTCGTGGGGCATGCCTTTGATAGACAAGCAACAATCACACACATAAAATATACAATGATGTTGGAGAGGTGTCCAATGAGGGTTAACAAAGACAAAGATATACTTACTACTTCATTTGCTCTGCAAGCTTGATAGTAGGGCAATCTTGCTAACTCTCACTAGATCTATAATTGTACATAATGCTTGGTGATTCTTTGCTCTTGTAATGGAGAATATTTCTTTAACTGCACAATAGTCCATGCTATTGTACGGTGATTTCCTTCGCAAATATAAAACTTTGAAACCTCAAGAATTAGAAACTCTGGTCTTCTTTAAATCTCTTCTTCAAACTCCTTGTTAATGTTATGCCAAATATTATCCCACTCGGCCATGATCACATCATTAGCCATCGTGCTCTCCCTATCACATGTCCACATGGCGCAATGAAGGCACCCTTCACAACTACATAACCCACCTTTCCAAAAGTTATCTTTAGACTTGAAAACATCATCTCTTAGTGCCCTAACTCTTGCATAGGGAAATCAATGGGGGGCATTCATAACTAAAAAGCCTTGTTTTCTACATTATATCTTCACCCTTGTCGATGTGGATTTTGTTCTCATCCCTATTCTTTTCCATAGGAGGAACCTTAGACCACCATAGGGAACAAAAATAAAATCAAGAAACTTTTGTAGATAGGACATGAAATACAAGGGGAGGTACCAGCATTGGAAACATGGATGGCTTGGTGGGATATCAGGGCATTCCATTGGGGACCTTGGTTCATGACTCAAGATGAGTCTAGTGTTTTTGTGCCAAAACGACTAACCTTTCAGAGACTATGCATGCAAGCATGTGAGCAAGTGTGGGTTACAAGAGCCAAATCTCATTTTTGAGGCCACTGGAGTTGACATGGCAATGGTAGTTCTACGAAGTGTTAAAATAATGCTTACTTGAAAGGAACACCTATGGGAAATGGAATAGGGATACAAGACATGGTAGATAAATTTTAAAATCAGGGTGCAAGAACATCTTCGAGAAAAAGACTTATGAAATGCAACCACGTGTTCTTTATGAAACAAAACCTTTGGTTTGTTGGGGCTCCCAGTGATGTTTATAGTGTGTTACATAACTGTTATGTACTTGATGCTAACCACAATGGGGCCTAATTTGTGGTTAGGGAACCTTAATGATTAGTGTAGCAACTTATGATTATTAGGGTTATTTGGGTTAAGGTTTATAAGTGTTATCCTACAAGTTATAGCTTTTTATGTGTCAACAACTATTTGTAGGTTGATTGAGGCTATATAAGTGGGGTGGGCCTAATGTGTGGATAGACTGTGTTGTTTTATATCCTTTTTTGGTGTGGTTGGATGGTGGGGGGCCGGTGCTTGGGCTTGGGACATGGCTTGTGGAAGCCTTAGCCCAAGGGCTCGGGGGTGGTGTATGGATTTTGACATACGGTTGGGAGGTGGGCTAGCTTGCACCCTTTTGTATTGGTCCTAATCTTGTTGTTTGTGCTTTAAGATCTTGGGGGATCTTATAGTAGCCTTTTCCACTCAGCTTGCAAAAGTGCATTAAATGCCTTTAGTAGAGGTGATCTGTGTAGTGGAGGTATCCTTGAGGTACCCTAGCTCTTTTGTAAGATACAGGGTCTTCCAATAGCCTGAAGGTATTTGAAACTGAAACCTCCCAAAACTTAGAAATTTGAAACTTGTAACTGTAGAATTTGCAGGTATTTTTAATATTTACAACCTTGGTTTTTTTCACTTTGCTGCACTGTCCTTTCTCCCACCAATTGCACATACAACCTTGTTAAGAGAATATATTACAATTCGACTAGAGATCAAGTTATTTAATGCAAAAACTTGATGGATGCTTAGTGTAAGAGAGGTAGGAGAGTGCTTATAAGATAGAGGCAAAGCCCATGTCAAATTGTAGCCTGATTTGTCTCTTTGCCCAGTCTCCCATGAATATACCTATGCAAGTAGGGGAGGATTTGAGGACCCAAGACTGAGTGGAAAGCTTATGTTTTCCATGCAATTGGCTTTGAATCTAGCAGTCATGGAACAATTATGAAAGCGTGGCACACCTTGATTATGCAGGGAAGGATTTGAGGACCAAAGAGTGAGTGGTAAGCGATGTTTGCCATGCAATTGGTGTACACTTGAAGAGAAGTTTTTCTACATTGATAGACCTTCTAAATCAAAGAGATTTGTTTCCATAAATATACACTTCATTTACTTTGAGTAGTTTTATGTCATTACAAAATTCATGACATATTTAGATATTCTGATGTATTTTTTAAATGAAAATAAAACATGTGTGTTTGGAGGGGGTGTTTTGTTGGGGCATTCCTATTGCGACAATGAGGCCATTTGTAAGTTTCATAGCCATTCTAATTCATGGGTCATATGGTGCATGAAGGAATTAGAATTCCTCAAAATTGATTGGGGCGTATCTATTAGATTATTTTGAAACAAGTGCATGGATTGCGACTTGTTTGTCTTGTAATAATGAAAGTGTCATGTCCCACATAACCCTATCAATGTTTCAACTTTCACACACACTCTCAATCATTTAGAACTACATTACCATTGAGAGAAGATTTATTGCTCAATCATTTAGCACTACATTACCATTGAGAAGGTGACATTTCATTCAAAGAATTTCATGAGAGAGCTGATAACACGTCAACTCAAGTTCAATCTATTAGCTAAATAGGAATTGAACAAGGTAAAATCCAAGGCCAAGTACAAACCTAAAAGCCAAAGAAGTAAGAGGATGCAAAAGACCTTTAGCACGTGCTAAGCCATCTAAATACTTACCTAGGCAATACATAGATAGCCTATGGGTGAGCTCAAATAATGATGGAGAAACATTTCATGATTGATCCGCTAGTGCTAGGTAAATGAATTTAGCCAAACCAAGGAAAGATCCAAAACTTCACATTGCCAAGGATTTGAGTGTGGAATATGAGAGGTCTCCAGAACTCTTGCAAAGGTATGAATACACACATTTTCCTTAGTGCAAGGGATGCATCCAAGAAAAAAGACCCAAAATTTTAAATTGCCAAGGATTTGAGCGATGAATATGAGAGGTCTCCATTACAATTCTTGCAAAAATATCAATACACACATTTCCCATGGTCACATGGGTGCATCAAGAGGTGGATCTGTTTATTTTATATTTAAAGATTATATTACTATTATTTTAAAATAGATTTTTTTATCATTATGGATAAATATTAGTTTTGAATTAAGATAGTAAAACTTATTTTGAATTTATTTTACTGAATAGCATATACTAATGTTTTAAATGAATTATAACTAATCGATAATATATGTGAGGTTTATAAGATATCAAAATGAAAAAAAGTGAATGTAAAATAGTAAATAAATCATTAATCTATTAATGTTGCAGGTCTGTAAAAGTTTTCTTGGAAAATGTTGGAGCAACTTCTATTGAAGTTCCTTTCATGGATGGAAAGGCTATGAGTTCGCATAAAACGTTCGCATAAAATGCTACAACAAAAGCTTAATTATAATTATGATGTGGTGTTAGAGGCATTGGTTGAAATGGATGGGATTTATCGAGTTCTTTGTTCAGCCCCCCTTGTTTATACAAGGTGTAACGCTCCCACCCACACAATACCCAATAAAGAATAATAAGAGAAGATTTGATGAAGCAGAAGAGAGAATAAAGTCTTTGATTATATCTGTCTTTCATACAATAGATAACAAGAGGAGGACTCTTGTGTAGGGCTTGAACCTCCCGTCCACCCCCCGAGCAATCAGTCTTTCATGTACATGTATCTCAATCTCAATCTCAATCTCAATCGCAATCTCAATCTCAATTTGAATCTCAATCACAATCTCAAAGGTATACCTCAAGGGAAAGAAAATCTTTGAAGATGAAGAAGATGCAGCACCACAGGGTCTCCTTTGCAACAACATAAATTCAGGTTAGTTTCGGTAAATTGTCCGATAAATTGTCCATAACTCAGTCGTGCGTTCTCCAAATCTAAAACTTCAAAATAGATAAGTTAATCATTGCATCGTTTCTAATAAGGCATCATATGCGCTTTTCTTGAGATCATTGTTTATTGCAAGATATAATCAAAACTCTTTTATTAGCTCAGCTTTTTCTACTTTTCTATTTTTAGAAGCATTTTTCCTTACTTTACTCAATCTTACACATATCCACATAGCTATAACATAAATAATTATAATGAATTTTGATATCTTCTTTCTCTATTATTGATTTTAAAAATTAGATGGATAAAATAGAGCCTCACAGACTCCCCTATCTTAAGAAGCTCTGTCCCTAGCACTTAAGTGGGAAACAAAATATGGAAAATATATGGTCTATTACACAAGGATTGACAATGAGAAACATTTCATACTTGAATGTAGTTTACTTTCTTGCTTTTTAGCAAGAGTAGATCAAAGCAACCTAGAGTCTTCTAGTTCACACTACAACACCAATGTGACACAACAAAATGGTGGTTTCAAATCTTTAAAATGAGTAGTACTCCCTATTTTTTCCTGTAATAAAGTGAAACTTGTGACTTTTTATGCCATAGAAATTTTGATAGAGGGATATTCTATCACAAAAAGTAATTGATGAAGAAGACAAGAATCATCATCATGCGATAAAAACATTGTCCTGGATATTGAAGTAGAGACTATATTTCAAGAACGAGTGTTAGCATTGCAAATAATTCGGACTCTTCCCCATATTGATCTCCTCAGAAAGTTGTTGTTGTTGGAAGAATGTGAATACAAGGATAAATTGACTGATCTACCCAAGCTTGGTACTTATAATGTGACGTTCACCCATGATCTTGGTACTCGTATTTTGAATACCATGCATTCAAGAAGATGCTCAAAATGTATAAACAAAAAAAATCATATAGAACAATAAGAAAAAAGTACTCAATTCACTTTGCTTATCGAATACTAGCTACCATGTAAGTTCCTCTCGCACTATCTATGTGCAGTCTCGGTCTCCAGCTATAATGTAAGTTACTTAGTAATATGCTCTAGATATGAGTACGTAACCTTCTGTAGTATTATAGTTGTGAGCCTTGCATTCATGTGTTGTAATAGTCATTTTGAGGGAATATAGCAACATTTTTTTCTTCAAAAAAAAAAACTTAGCATTGGTAGTTAAAACACACCTCTACTAAAATGGTGGTAGTTAGCTTCACTATTTAGATGGTAACCATTAGCAATAACCTTCTCTACTACTACACTGGTGATAACTAGCCTCACTATTTACCTGGCTACTACCATTAGCATGCAATAACCTTCTCCACTTCTATAGTGTTGTAAACGAGTAGTTACATTTGGTATTTACAGGTGTAGTAGAGCTCTTTGACATTGTCCTAATAGCTATAGGTGCTCTGGGTACTTATTATTACAACTAACATGCAACTAGAAATTGGTAAGTAAATGTCAATATGCACTTGTAATTATTAGAGTAGCAAATCTTTGCTAATAAGATGCAAGAAGGAATTACATATTCATGGACATACTATTGTACACAACTTCATACACTTTAGGGGACAATGAATAGACCTTCCTACGTCCTTGGATTCACTTCATTGGAAAGTTGCTGGCTCTCATACGGTGTGAGTAGAGTATCACTTATGGCTTCACATTAAGCACTTTATTTAAAAAGACATCCTTCATCTGCCCATACCTAAATACCTTTACCACATAGGAGCTTTCAGTAATGACACTCCCCCATGTATCATTAAGCGGTATAGTAGTGAGTTATTTTTCTTTCATGCACTTTAGTATATAAAAGTCACATTCTCCTTGTTTCCACTATCAATTGTAATAGCAAAGTTATCCCCAACACATAGAGCATCACTTAGTGTATCACAATGTCCTTCATATGTTGCATCATCAATAGCATCATCATTAATAGAATAGAAGTTTCTCTTGTGTATTTTGAATCTTTGGTTCAACTGGAATGTTTGCTTTTGGGCCAGTTGTTTCAAAATTCATTACCATCATGATGCTAGTGCATTCTAGGAATAATTCATCAATGGTTTTAGGCTACTTCACAATGCTGAGTGTATTTTATATCCCTATTATTAAATAACTTTGGGCATTTTAATTTCCTTACGTATGACCATAGTACATGTCTCTCAAGGATGTGTGTTGAACAACATTACTTAATATCTCTTCCCATGCCTCATCTTCCAGACCATGTGTACGATGATTGAAATATTGCACAATATTAGTGAAAATTTTATGACGCTGCTCTATAGGGCTATAGGTGCAATTCCCATCTTGAATTTGTGCCAGCGTCTTCTTCAATTTCTGGCGATACGCATGCTTACGCTTTGTTTCATATTCCTTAATAGCATCTCATTTACATGACAACCTACACTCAAATGAACCTCATTTGTAATGCCCATCCACTTCTATAGCCATAATCCATCCTTGGAGAAATAGGGACAACTATGTATTCAATCTTGCTATTCCCTTTCAAGAGAGAGAAAGCAAGAGAGGGGGGGAAGAAAGAGAGAGTTCCTGTTTAGATGGAAGAAAGAAAAAAGACAGCGAGAAACAAAGAGGGTGAGAGAGATGGAATGTTGATGCTTAATGTGAGAGAGCACAATCTCTTGCAAAGAGAGAGAGAGAGAGAGAGAGAGAGAGAGAGAGAGATGGAGTTTGTGTGCTCAACATAGTCACAGCTTGAGATAGCACACCGTCCAGCCTACGAGAGAGATGGACAAAGCGACACGGCCAGACCCGACAAAGAGAGAGTTACATGATTACATTAAAACATAATGTGGGTAGTAGTGGGGACTTCCTTTTTCAAAACTAGCACAAATTAAAGACTATTATTCCGATTTAATATTTAGTTCACTTACAAAAATGGCAAAAAGCTGATGCTTGCTCTACCACTTTGCTACAAGTTTGTGTCTCAGGCAAGTTTCTAGTCCACCTATTCAAGGATACACCCACATTTGGCCCTTGTTAACAAGTGGGCATCCAAAACTTAAAAACCAACGAATAATCTTGGTCATGGCTAGCTTTTCTCATACTGTGTAGAACTTTCATAGTGCCTTCTTATGGTGCTTATTGCTACTATCGTACGTAGTAGAGAGTGCTTTTATTAACCCCAAAATTTCTTAATCACAGGTGAAGAGTCATCAGCACATGCACAACATTGAATCTACCATCAATATCCATCACTAACATGAGAGGTAAAGCTATGGAAGTTCATATACTTGAACACGAATCTAACCTTGCAACACGATCTCAATGATTGTATACTTAGAAGGACATTTCATTGTATACTCAATGATTGTATACTTAGAAGGACATTTCATTGTATACTTACAAACAAATCTCGTTGTTGATGGACTACAACCCTTTGAGAAGATAGAATGTAGAAAGTAAAAAAAGCAGGGACCCCGTTATGGTGGCTAGCCGCTCTTGGAGGGACGTTACATTGAAAGGAGAAGGTTTTGTCAAAAGAGTGCTCACGAAAAGGTTTTTCCTAAAAATTATCCATGACTAGTTAATGAGAGAAGCAACGAGAACCATTGTGTGTGTTGCTTTTTTATAGCAAAAGAATGTAAAATTCATTTGGCAAAAGCAATTATAACCATTGATTTTGATGTGGATGCCTACTTGTTGAGTGTAGATACATGATGATGTTGATGATAAGGAGCCAAGAAGGCTCAAGTTCCTAAATAGGTTGTGACTGGAGGGGAGGGACACACCAACGAGGGAGCACTCTCCGTTGTTTCAGGATAATATATGCCATTTTTACATGCTTGAGCTTGTGGGGGGGTAATTACATTGATTTAGGTGCTATATCGATGCGGGTGGTGGTTGTATTAACCGAAGAGGATGATATCTTACTAAGAGAGATGGACAACATCATGGGGAAACTTATAATATACATAAACATCGACATGTCAAACATCATGGTATGGGTATCAAGACAAATGATGGGTATGGGTATCAACTTCATGGTATGCATGTGCATGTGTGCATACTGTGTGTGTCTCTCTACCTATTTGTCTCTTTGCCTCCTTCTCTAGAGAGAGAGAGAGAGAGAGAGAGAGAGAGAGAGAGAGAGCTGATGATGATGAATTTGATTGGATTTTGATTAGGAGGTGTAGCCATGGCTATGGCCACTACAAGAAGCATCGCCATAGGAAACATCACCATGGCCTCAAGAAGCATCACCACAAGAAACATCACCATGGCCAAGAGAAGACAGCACATCAAACATGACCACAAAACATGAAACATGACCACCACAAGAAATACAGCAATTAAGATGCCATCTGAATGAAGTGTCTAACCATTTATACCCATGATTAGTATGGTTTTTCCTTCACCAGGAATGGTTGCCATATCTTAACCAACACCTATATTTGTTCCACCTCATTTACATGAAGTTTTGTTAAACCATGTGGTACCTCTTATGTCATCGATGGCCCTTGTTGGACAAAAACTCCCTCTATGATTCTCTCTGGAAATGCCACCTTTTATGGAAACTATGGATTGAGGGTTGAGGATAGGACTAACACTCGTGCTCCTTAAAAACAATACAGTCAAAAGCTCAAGATGTTCAGAGATGCACAAGTATGATGGCACACAATATGCTTAGCACCACCTAGCAATTTTTGAGAGGATGTGCGAAGGAAAAGCTGTTTGTGATAAATGTACCCTAATATTAGCTTTTGGCTTGAACTTAGATGGATCTCGATGTTAGTTTCAAACCCTAAAGCCTCTTACAAGGCTACATATGTTTCCTTGAAAAATACTTGAAGGCTAGAATTCTAAAAGTCTAGACTCAAGTGGAGTCCACCATCTCATATACTTGAAGGCTAGAATTCTAAAAGTCTAGACTCAAGTGGAGTCCACCATCTCATATAATGTCAACTAATAAAAATCTAAGTTTGTATGGAAGAACATTCGAAGCATAAGAGATACTACTATTTTCATTTTGTCAGTTTGACGAGAAACCAAGCTAATTTGGTTTTGATCTCGTTGTTACTTGATGGTTTACAAGATCCAAATCTACACGACTATCTTTATTTTGTAGAGGACAATGACCTTTAATGAGTGTTTTATAGACACCCTTTATTGTAATGTTAATATGACTGGCACTAAAGGGTTTTGAGAGATCAAAAGCTCCATCTGAAGCCTATCTTAGAACGTCCTCAAGTAGCAAGAAATCGGATAAGGCTTATGTCAAGGACATGGCTGTGCTATTATGCTCCAAAAGATGTAGGAAAATTGAAAAGCACTTCCTAGGGATCTTGTAGCTTTTCCTAGGAGAGAGGGAACTTGTGTTAAAATTACAACAATGTGATGAGCTATGGTGGATCAAATGCTAAAATCAATATCATTGAGATTACATGATAATTAACATGTGATTAGTGAGCAATTAACTGATAGCTTAATGTAGGCATGGATAATCAAAAACCAGCAAATTCTCATTAGGCCAATGCCTCAATTTATAGGGTTTACATCCAAGCATCTAATCCCACTGATTTCTCCTTGATTCACTCCACCTCTTTTGCTTGATTCTCTCCACCTCTCCCAGAATATCTCCACACCTCCTTAATCTCCTCATGCTACCCTTTATTCTCTCCCAGTAGATACTTCTCACCTTTTCATAGGTTCTCTCACATTTACAGATTCTCTTTTACAACCTCTTGCTAAGGGCTTGTTCCCGCACACACCCTATTCACTTGTATATTTCAACACCTCCCCACAAGTGAATACTCCTAGCACACCTGGACCTTATACCAAGTTTTCCTCTTACTTGATAGTCTGTGACCAATGTCGCAAGTCCCTAAACTCATAGTCCTTGACACTCTCTCTCTCTCTATGTGTCCAAGGCTACTACAAGTGCCCGTGACCTTGACTAAAGTGCTCACACATACATCTACCACATGGCCTACATAATCGGTGACTCAGAGGTGGTTTTACTCTGTTGGGGTAGGTTACATTGGGTTGTGGGGTTTCTCTCTCTCTCTCTCTCTCTCTCTCTCTCTCTCTCTCTCTCTCTCAGAAAAGATGATCTGAGTCCACTTCCTTAACAGCCTCCATGAAGTTTGCCGATGTCGGTCCTTCTCCATTGGGCTTGGTGTAGCAGTCTCTTGCCATGTGTCCTGGCTTTCCACAGTTGTGGCAATAAGTGAAGGTCCTTCCTCCTACTCTGCCTCTTCCTCGTCTTTGTCCTCGCTTTAGAGAATCCTCCTTGGGTGAAGAATGTTTTTTCTTCTCTTGCTGTTGAGTCGAGCCATTTCTTCTCTTTGCCTCTGGTCTCTTGCTCTAGTAGAGCTCCTTCTATCTCGTGTAGCTTCAATTCAGGTACATTCTTTAGTGTTGCTAAAATGTTTTCATATTCACCTTTGTCCACACTCTTTAGTAGCATTGCTAGTGCCTCATCATCTTCTACCTTTTTGCCAATAGCTGCCAGTTTGCTGCTTAATGCTTTTATATCTGTTCAAGTGTGTGATTAAAGGTTCACTTTCCTTCATATCCAATTTTTAAAATTGTATTAACAGATTTATTTTTTTAATTTTTTTGCTTGTGTGCCAAATAATTTATTGAGTTCATCCCATGCATCTTTTGCCCATTATATCCCTCTGATGTGATGAATGATTTCATCATTTAAACTGATAAGTCCCAATGCTTTTTCATTCTTTCTCTTCCACTCATTTTTCCCTCTCACCTCTCGGCATTCATCTCTTCCCTCAACTAGCCCCCATAGATTTTTCCTCATGAGAGCAGATACATGGTTTTTGTCTGCCATGTGTAAAACTGCTCCCCATAAAATTTGGCTATTTCTTGTGCCGTACTCATGATAATGTGAAGGAGGTCTTACCTCTTGATCCAATTTCAAGATTCAAGGACGGTCTATACCCTTTTACAACTCAATTTGGTGTTTAGGAGATGATTACAACAGATTTATCAGCATAAAATCACCAGAAATTACATTAAATCAAGGGTAACCAATTTGTACGGAATGGTTGGAGTATCAAACCATCTCCAAATTACAATTTGAAGTTACAGGGATCTGCATCGGATACCTAATGGTTAATTTAAACCCTCAATTCTACCAAAAAATAGTGATTAGCACTGATTAATCATTGATTAGTAAATTAATCCTATGTTTTGTGTGCAAAAAATAGAGTATGCGAGGAGCCCATATCTGAGGCCTTAGAGTTCAAATGAGCTCAAATCCTTTCAAGGCCATCAATAGTAATTAGTCTAGTAGAGGATTAAGCCAAGAAGCACAAGATTTGACCAAACATTGAATGGTTTACCAAAGTCACTTGTGCAGATTTGGATAAAGAGCTTCGATCTCACTGTAGACTTGATCAAATCAAATTCTATCTTCACCAACTTGTAGGGCACCCTTGAAAACCCCTAGGGCCAAAAGAAATTAGACCCATTTCATTTGATGAAGCAAAAATTTCAGATTTTCTCTAGAAAAACGGTGCCTTAAATTAGCGAATTTCTCCAACTGTGCGCGGCGGTTTGACCTTTTGTTTGGATGGGCTGGAGCGCGTGTGTTAGCTATGTTTGCCTAAAGTGGCTTGAGCTAATTTGATGTATGATGGGAGATAGAGCTCCTCCACCAGCTAGGGGTACAGAGGGTTTGTTAAAAAAGAGGTAAAAATATTAATTATCTACTAATCCTAATTAGCCATTTGATTAGTAAGGTAATGGGCTCACAATTTGATGGATTCTAGTCTAGGCTCTGATACCATGTTAAAATTACAGTAATGTGATGAGCTATGGTAGATCAAATGCTAGAATCAACATCATTAACAAAGAGATTAGATGATAATTAATACATGATTAGTGAGCAATTAACTGATAGCTTAATGTAGGCATGGATAATCAAAAACCAAAAAATTCTCATTAGGCCAATGCCTCAATTTATAGGGTTTACATCCAAGCATCTAATCCCACTGATTTCTCCTTGATTCACTCCACCTCTTTTGCTTGATTCTCTCCACCTCTTTTGCTTGATTCTCTCCACCTCTCCCAGAATATCTCCACACCTCCTAAATCTCCTCATGCTACCCTTTATTCTCTCCCAGTAGATACTTCTCACCTTTTCACACGTTCTCTCGCATTTACAGATTCTCTTTTACAGCCTCTTGTGCTAAGGGCTTGTTCCCGCACACACCCTATTCACTTGTATATTTCAACAACTTGGTGCCCTTATTATTGTAGAGGTAAGAACATTAGAAATGAGTGTCCACATTGCAAGGGTGTGGTGTGGCTATTATAGAAGATATATTAATCACTCATGATACCCGAATTGACCCTGTACTATCGGTATAATCGAGCAAATCATGGTATGCATGCTCCCACACCTTACTAGTAGTCAATCAAATTCTTGCACTTCCTACTCCACCTGGAGTGGGTAGTGGAGATTGTACACTAGGCTACTACTGCTACCAATCCTATACAAAGAGGAATCCTTAAATTTCCAAACACAGCTCCTCCCATTTTGGAACATCAACCTACCACCATATGTGTGGCATCCATAAGGCATATGGAAGCTAGGCCTCTGATTGAAGATATCCCTGACACTTTTGTGCCACAACCCCAACCTTTAGAAATAACATCCAAATAACATTCCTATTATGTTCCATTTCAAAAAATGAGATGTAATACTTGTGAGGATGCTAAACAAAACTCCAACAAGATATTACCTCTTGTAGAATGGGTAACCAATGAGATATAGGTCTTGGGAGATGAATTCTATAGCCCATGACCAACCCTTATCTGAAAAGATGCAGGGGAGAAGAGAGCTTGAGCTCTTGCAAGTACACACACACTCACACTAACCCTAGAAGTGAACACACAAGGTGAGAGGCTGAAAATTCTTCTTCGTCTTCACACAACAAAAGAGGTCTACAAAAAGGATAAGATGACTAACACACATAATAGAGTATATACAAGCGGTCCATAATGTGAACACGCTAAGTGGACTGGGTAGATGTGGACTAGTTGGTGTAGTTCACAGATATGTCGGTGCCAGCTACCAAACCTGTAGTGATATAAATGTCGAACGGTCATGCAGGCGCCTCGTGAGTGTTAGCTCATGTGGAGCTTGACATCTCAACACTCCCCCTCAAGCTCAACTCTAGCTCATGAAATCTAAGAATATCTTGAAATCTGTTAAGCTTCTCGGCTCCCAAGGCCTTCGTGTGAAGATGTTAGCGACATGATCCTATGTGCTGATGTAGGTCAAGTCGATGTCGCCTCTACTGCCAAGACTCTCTCCTTGATGAAGTGGTAGCCAACTGTATACTACTAAGATTGTCACAATATATGACAACCTTTCTCTCCATACGCAACCCCAAATCAACAGTAGCTTGAGTAACCAAGCTACCTCACATGCTGCCACCACCGTAGCTCCTCTGTACTTTGCCTCTGTGCTCAATAAGGCAATTGTGGGATGATCCTTTCTGCTCCATGTCACAGCAACACTCCCTAATGAAAACATAAATCCACTAGTAGACCTCCTGTCTGAGATGCTACCTGCCCAATTTGCATCTGTGTACCCATATAGCTTCAATGGTACACCTTTTGCATAAAACAATGCATAATCAATAGTGGCCCTCAAGTATCGAAGTATGAACTGTCTCTCTAAGCCAATAGTGTAGCTTAAATATGGCCTACTGATTGTGACATAGATCAAACTCCCCACAATCTTCCTGTACATAGTGGGATCCTCCACACAACCTACATCTCCACTAAGCTTGCCATTTTGATATAATGGCACCGAGATTCACTTACAATCAGCCATCCCATACTTGGACATGTCTAATACATACTGTCTCTATGAGACAACCAAATACTTTCAGGTGTGTGGATGACCTCAATTCCCAAAAAGTAGTGCAGATCTCCCAAATCCTTCATCTCAAACTTCCTTTTGAGAAGACTTCACATGTTGAATCTCTTCCAAGTTGTCACCCCCCCAACAATAAGATCATCTACATAAATGGTGATGATCATAAAACCCAATTCACTCTTGCCCACATACAAAGAATGATCTGCATCTGCCATATGAAAACCAATAGTGACAAGATACTCAGCAATCTTGTCATGCCATGCTCATGGAGCTTGCTTCAGCCCCCCATACAAGGCCTTACAAAGCTTACATACATACTCTGGGTGACCTCTATCCTCACAACGGGCCTGGTGTGGCTAATCCATATACACCTCTTCTTGCAAGTCACCATGCAAGAACACATTTTTTACATCCATCTGATGTAAAAACTAGCCTTTAGCTGCAACCACCGCAATCACAACTCTCACAGTTGCCATGTTTGTAACTGGGAAAAATGTCTCCTCATAATCAATCCCATGTATCTATGCATATCCTTGGGCTACCAATCTAGCCTTGTACCTGCTTCTGCTACCCTCACTGTTATGTTTCACCTTATACACCCACTTACAACGAATAGCTTTCTTGCCTTCAGGCAATGGCACCAAATGTCTCCTCATAATCAATCCCATGTATCTATGCATATCCTTGGGCTACCAATCTAGCCTTGTACCTGCTTCTGCTACCCTCACTGTTATGTTTCACCTTATACACCCACTTACAACGAATAGCTTTCTTGCCTTCAGGCAATGGCACCAAATCCCAAGTCTCATTTCCATACAATGCATCCATCTCCTCATCCATAGCTTTCTCCCAAAACACATTTTCAATAGCCTCATCAAAATATGTGGGTTCTACAACCTGCACACCTTTTGCCATATAAGCATAGTGATATTCCACATAACCATCATAAGTCAACCTCTACACAGGGTTTTTGACTCTTCCAGATCTTTGTAACTTTGCATTCATGGCTTCCATAGCCTTCTTCACACCAGGTGTCCGCATTGTTGGAATCCCAAACTCCTCATCAAGGCTCATCTCCGAGCCACTAGACTCTCCACCATCAACAAGAGAATGACCTGCAAAAATATTTAGCATACCAAGGGGATCAACCATTTTCTCTTTGCCTTTATATGATGTACCAACTATTACTAATATTGCCATCCCTGTATTTTGGATGAAAAGCACTAAGAACTTTTGCTTTAATTGTGCTTTCTTGAGCTGATTATGGAGGTGGACCCCCACTTTAAAGCACAAATCCATTTACTTGAAGCATTTGTATCTCATGTGGCTCTGCAGACATGTTCCATCATCCATTGGAGTGTGCGGCCAAGTGTGCCAACAATCACATGTTTTTTGTCAACATCCCAAGAGTGAGTGGGAGCCAAGTTATAAAACCAAATACCTCCCCCCCACACAACACCACCAGGGTATTTACGACATCCCTAAAAGCATGGTGCAGGCACTTTACCATTTCTATCTCCATCTCCCTCGTTGATGTATCTCCCGCACTTTACTCATGTAGTTGCCCAAAATAGGTCATTTTCTTACCTAGCTCTTTCCTTTGAATAGCCCACATTGTTTTGGGTAATTTTATCATGATACATGCCTCAGTTTTCCCTCCTTGTACACCTTTTGGGGCACCTTGCCGATTGTTCACTGTATCAATCACATATTTAGGCTTGTGATTGTCCTCCTCAAAGATGACACCTAGAGGATCTTTTTTGTGAACACTATGTTGATCTACATTCCCACGCTACATTTTAGGAGATTTTATCCCCATCTCTTGAGAGTGTGCTAGATCCATGAGTCTTTTTCTCGAAGATGTTCTTGCACCATGATTATAAAATTTATCTACCATATCTTGTATCCCTTTTCCATTTCCTATAGGCGTTCCTTTCAAGTAAGCATTATTTTAACACTTTGTAGAACTACCATTGCCATGTCAACTCCAGTGGCCTCAAAAAATGAGATTTGGCTCTTGTAACCCACACTTTCTCGCATGCTTGCATGTGTAGTCTCTAAAAGGTTAGTCGTTTTGGCACAAAAACACCAGACTCATCTTGAGTCATGAACCAAGGTCCCCAATTGAATGCCCTAATATCCCACCAAGCCATCCATTTTCCAATGCTGGTACATCCCCTTGTAATTCATGTCCTGTCTACAAAAGTTTCTTGATTTTATTTTTGTTCCCTATGGTGGTCTAAGGTTCCTCCTGTGGAAAAGAATAGGGATGAGAACAAAATCCACATCAACAGGGGTGAAGATATAATGTAGAAAACAAGGCTTTTTAGTTATGAATGCCCCCCACTGATTTCCCTATGCAAGAGTTAGGGCATCAAGAGATGATGTTTTCAAGTCTAAAGATAACTTTTGGAAAGGTGGGTTATGTAGTTGTGAAGGGTGCCTTCATTGCGCCATGTGGACATGTGATAGGGAGAGCATGATGGCTAATGATGTGATCATGGCCGAGTGGGATAATATTTGGCATAACATTAACAAGGAGTTTGAAGAAGAGATTCAAAGAAGATCAGAGTTTGTAATTCTTAAGGTTTGGATGTTTTATATTTGTGAAGGAAAACACCGTACAATAGCATGGACTACTGTGCAGTTAAAGAAATATTCTCCATTAGATGGGAAAAGAATCACCAAGAATTATGTACAATTATAGATCTAGTGAGAGTTAGCGAGATTTCTCTACTATCAAGCTTGCAGAGCAAATGAAGTAGTAAGTATATCTTTGTCTTTGTTAACCCTCATTGGACACCTCTCCAACATCATTATATATTTTACATGTGTGATCACTGCTTGTCTATATCAAAGGCATTCCACGAGATTAATTATGGAGATTGAATTCTAAGATTAAGTGTTTGCACAAGCCTAGGTAGCCGTGGATAGCCATGGATAGTTTTTAAGTATGGTCGCCCAAGGGGTGAAGGCGGGGGCCAAGATAAGGGTCATTTTGTAGTCTCACCACTCATTCTCTTATTCTAATACATTAGAGTGCTCTTGTTCTCTATGTTAGTATAAACTCAATGCTTGCATCTCAGCATGTATCTCACTTTGATGTAAAATGCACAATTGTTAGGCCCCCATTATGAGGAGTAGCCATGGTGCATGTCTTTAGTGGGAACCCCGGGGCTTAGGCATCGATGGGGTCATTATTTTAACCATTGATAATGGTTAGGAGATGGTCAAGGATACAAGCATTAGCTGGGGTCCGTTAATGTAGGTGACGGTATGAGGAATATTCCCTCGGATACCAGGTCTATCATTAGTGGGCAGTGGTCGGTGGTTGCTGGGCCGCATTCTTGATACGCGAGTGATGATCGTGTCGATGTAGTGTAACCATTCTCGTTGTATACATGTCTACGATAATGCCTACAGTACTATAGATGGACATGGTTGCCATGAGCTAAGGTACCCCATGCATGTGAGTATCCACCCTCTTCTACACTTCGTACATACTCTATCCACAATCTGTCTAGATCGCCATCTAAACTCTACGTGGGAGCGCATGAGTGGAGAGCACCATCACTTGTACCTCTTTGGTATAATCAAAATTTTAAATTCTGTGCATTGTGTAGCTATTACATTGTCTATTGTGCTTTGTCTTGCTATCTCTTTCCACTGTGCCATATTCTTATACTCTACTGTCCTATGCTATTTCTTTCTTGCTTGCCTCTTGCTTGTTTGAGATCTTGTGTGCCTGGTTGCATGTATGTGAGAGAGTGAGTGTGTACGATTGAATGAGAGAGGAGGGTTGAGGTTCCATTGGAGTGTGGCAGCAGCATTGGAGTGGATCTTGGAGTATGACTGTGCAGCAACATCGTCTCCTACCAAAATTCGAGCACAAGCATTCACGAGGTGAGCGAAACATCTTGTTTATGCAATTGTGGGCCAGGTTATGGTAGATTAACTTCTTGGTTTGATCTATTTTGGTCTCCTAAGTGCGATGAGGCAAAGCCCCACAACATTGGCTAGTTCCTACGCTCTTTCTATGGTGTAAGGGCTTCCCATAAATGGCACCGCTGCGAAGGAATAGCCCTATTGCTTAGCCACAATGCATTTTGAATACGTGTGTGCGTGTATGGTGTGTATGAAAGAGTTCTATTATAATTATGTTTTCTGTTTTTGCAACAAGGAGGGTAGAAATGAATAACTGAAAATGTGTCCATTTTGTGGCATTGTTGGTATTCTTGTTGATTTCTACAATTTCTATAATTTCTACATATTGTTCAATTTCTTTAATTCTTACATGTTTCTTAGTTTTTGTTTTTTTCCCCATTTCCTATGAGTGTTGCAACTAGTGCATTTTGATTAATTCTTATCCCACATCCAATTTGTAATTTTTACATTTTCTAGTTTTTACATTTTTTCAATTTCAAACTAAAAAAACAATCAATTGAGCATTAAATTGAAAGAATTGGGTGAATTAGACCATAAAATCAGTTTCTTGGCATAGTGTTTATCCCAATTTCAACTCCTTACATAAATTGAGATAATAACAAAAATTAGGGGAGAATTTGGCACACACAAAAAATTTTATGTTTTTTGTATTTTTGCATTAGTGTAATTAATGCGAGTTAATTACACTTAATCGTATTCCTAATTTGGGACATGTTGATTGGCCGGCCACATTAATTGCAGATAGGCTTTTAAGCCACTAGCCAAAAATGTCCAAAAGTCTGTTTTATGTGGCTGGATGCATTTAATGTATGTTGGCCCTAAGTCAAAGATTCTATGAAAACCCCTTTTCAGTGAAATCTAAAAATAAAACCCTAAATAGAAACAAAAAAAAGTGAAAAAAAAAAGTAAGAAGATAAAAAAGATAAAAAATAAAAAGTGAAAAGTGAAAAGGTAAGAGGGAAAAGGTAAAAGTTCCGAGGGTAAAAGAAAATGAGTATATAATTTTTTGGAAAGTGATCGCACAAACTTTCCTAATGTATGTTTTGGGCTATTGATCACATTGGTGCAACTTGTTGACACCCGAAAAATTTACAATTTTACATAGTTAAGGAGCCCCCTACTATGGGAGCCAGCGCCTGTAGTGCTTGACTCACGCAAAAAACACACACTATTTCTGGTGCCAAATAGGTTAAGAAACACAAATGACATGTTTCAGAAAAACTTTGGCCAATCCAAAATTTTTATGAAAAAAAATATTTATATAAAAAAAATCAACTTATCCAAGGCATCTGTAGGAAGTTCCTACATCCTATAATCTCATACACCTATGGTCTGGGCATAAATTAGTGGCTGATATAAATGATAGTGTATCTATTGAACTAGATATGTACCAGCGTACACTGGACTGAGGACCTTTGGTGGGAACCTAGTTTAGCTTGTACCAGGACCTGTACTAGGGAGGGACCAGTGATGCATCATCATATTTCAACTCAACGGAAGGATCCCCAATCCCAAAAAGTAAAAACCCTAACCAGGTCTCACCAATCAAGCCAGCTACCACCAGTCTTTTTGGTAGTGTAGCTAGCTACCTCAGAGGTCCGGCCTCAACCGCTACCTCTGAGCCAACAAACCTTATGACTTATAAACCATATGATGAAGGAGTTGAGGTTAAATCTAGAGAGACACGTGGTCTAATCTCATCGTTCCAAGGAGGGAGTGTTCATGTTGATATCCATGTCCATACATCTCCTATTGCACTTGGTACAACTATGACCTTTGAACCGCCCCCTGCATAAGTGCTTATGCCCGATGGTAGGACATCAGAAGAAGTGCAGGCGATAGAGACACTGATCCAAGTTGCTAGAGCAAAGGAAGAAGAGACTTTGGAATTGGCACAACAATGATTAGCAGCCCAATAAACCCAAAACGAGTCCCAAAGCAACATTGTGTAGGTAGTGCTCGATAGGCGTGATATAAGAAATAACATTGTGTCTACCTTAGGGAAAGAGCTAGGCTTGCAAATCATCGATCAACATCTGCTCACAAATGATTGGGAGCATGACACATCCAAAATTATGGTGCTGGTTGGGAAGGGACTGTACAATCCATATCTAGGGCCACAACAGAGGAGGAACGATTGCAGGATCTCTTCGATTATATATCTAGAGTCATTGAACATGAAAGGATCCTAAGACCCATGGCACAAGTTGGGACATCCAAAGCAATAAATCCCACAATGAGAGAAATGGTAACACCTCCTGTGAGCCTAGAACCAGATCCTACTTTTGTAGTATCACCTGGCTATACCACAGAGATCAACCCACATCTTCTAACCCACAAGGCCATGCTATAGGGACTCAAGGGCAGACTAGCGCAAGATTCACCTTAGTAGATCCTAGAGCTACCGCGCCCAAGACAATACTAGTACATTTCCTCATCCAGTAGATAACATCACATCAAATATAGCACCTATGATGACTGATGCAAAATTGCCTCTAAGCCACATGCCCACAGTTCACAGTAGCAGCCAACACCACATCACACATGGAGCCCCTTGCATGCTTGGCATATCTAGTATTACCATTCCTAGAGGGGTCACATCTCACTTTGGTGCACCCATTAAACAACCCTTCACTAGAATGAGTGTGCTAACAACTCTTGCTATGAGACCAGCTATAACTAATTCCCACGTGACAAGAGCACCTATTGGGGTGCCAGTAGGGCACATGCCTTACGTAGCACAACTACCCCTACTGGGGTTTAGACTAATGCATCCTCGTGTAGTGCCACATGTTGCACCTCCAGCTACTTCTATCATTGCTCCTGTTATGCCAGCATTAGCTCTACCCCCACAGATCGAGTTGCTTTTGCACAGGCCCTAGGAAGAGCGATAGCAAAAAACATAGCACTATGACAGGTCAACAGAGCCATGGGAAAGCCAGCTAGATAGCCAAGATAACTCATAAGCTCACTGGAGATGGTGATCCTAGGATACATTTGGAAGTATTGATCAAGTGGTTGAGGCCCTAGGAGAATGAAATGAGGATTTCAAGACTAATGCCTTTAGTTTAACATTAGACGACGGTAAGGGTGGGGTTGGTATAAAACTCTAAGGGTCGAGGAATGCTTGAACTTCACCACTCTTAGGAGATTGTTCTTGAAGCAATTTGTGCGTGAAGGAATCTTATGGGTTGTAGCTTCATAGCTACACATAACCAAGAGGGAAGAAGAGGAATTGGTTAGAGATTTGATTAGCCATATCAAACATTTGACCTCTCGTTGCCTTTTGCATGAACACTATCCGAATAATCAATTATTGGATAGATTCATCCACAACAGGCTTAAGCATGAAGTGATCTATAATGGATTAGTCATTAGAGGCATAACTACATGGGATGAAGTCACAACAAATGCCATCCAACTAGAGAATAATCTCATGGTTGGTCAAAGGAGCTAAAACATCAGATTCTAAATCTATTGCTTCCAGAGTCATGGGACATAGAACTTACACAATTAAACCCCTTTCTAAAGGCAACACTTTAGTGGAGATGAATTTGACAAATTTCATATGTTATGTTTAGACTTCTCAGGAAGATTCTTCCCCCTCAAAATCTATTACCGAACTCACGAGATGGGTCTCATAAAATGCTTTGTATGCTAGGTATGGATTATACAAAAATACATGCATGCCCTAATGATTGCATGCTATTTAGAGGGGTTTAATAAAAATGCAGCACGTGATATGTATAATAAATAGTATACATGATTGTTATGTATGTACGTACATATCGTCTTAATGCTATTGAGGCAGTGTGTAATCAAGGAAAACTTTCCTAGAACATTTCTCACCAGCCAATTGCATGTTGTGATACATTTAGTTGATGAAATGGTGCTTTGTGGTGTTGTTCATGTTTGATGGATGTTCTTTCTTGAAAGGTTTATGAAAACCCTAAAGGATTTTGTGAGAAAAAGAGCAAGGCTAGAAGCAAACATGGAAGAGGGATGGTTGATGCAAGAGTCTCTTGTGTATATCTCAAAACATCTTTCTTGCATAGATCCTTCCATTCCACGATTGTGAAGTAATGAGGAGGATTACTGAGTAATCACTAATGTGCCACAAGGAAAAGGAAGGCAACAAAGCAATGCACCAAAAGGTGAATACATTCTACATTCTAAATAGTCCCATCATGGAAAAGTGGAGTGGAAGATACAAGGATGCAGTCAATAGACAAAAAGGTGAATACAATCTTCATTCTAAATAGTCCCATCATGGAGAAGTGGATTGGGAGATAGAAGGATGCAATTAATAGAAGAAGGATGAGAGAAGAGATTTCACAAGAACAAATAGACGCTTGCCATTCTCACCCGGCTTAGAACATCTACCAAATGTGATCAATATCGAATGACTTCCTACGGAAATATCGATCACATTGAAAAATCGAGAGATGATCACAATAGAAGAGCATGAGTATACACGAGAATGTGACTGTCAACAAGTAAGTATAAACTTCATCTTTGTCTCATGCTTCAATCATTATATACCTTATTTAATGCACTATACTAAATGTCATGCTTTGTTTTAATGTTATTACAAACTATATAATGCAATATGGTCAGAGGGGAGGCACTTTCACATGGAGCATGTGGATTCTAAAACAAACACATTTGATTGTGGTGTGATGGGAAATTTTGAGCAAGAAAGTCGAGATTATAGCCATGATACCAATTTCATAGAAGATAATTTTGAGTATTGTAGAACTATTCAAGATATTCTTGAGATTGGACTTAGAACATTTAGTCTATTCATCTTTGATGTTAAATGGTTCAAGGTGATATATAGAGGTGCTCAAGAAACCAGGAAGAAACATCCAAATGGGTTCTTTCAAAATAATTCCATCAAGTTTTGAAATGATGAGAAGGATACTTTCATACTACCTCAACACTATCACAACAAGTTAGTAACCCAACCAATCTCAACGGTGCATCTTAATGTAGTATAATAAAAGTGTAACCCTATGCTTTGTGATATTAGGGTGTGTTTCACATGCGGATTAATTTGTTCCAAAGTAGTGGTATGTTATACAAGTTTTTTCTCATTCAAAATTTGAAGATCAAGATGTTGAGAACGAATCTTTGGATGAGATGTAAGTACTATCTCAAATTGACTGGATGAGATGTAAGTACTATCCCAAATCGACTCATTGGAAGAAGACAATGACGAAAATAATTTAGATGAGCTGATCAAGAACACAACAAACATTTATCTGAAGAAGATGATAAGTCACCTTTCAATCATGACAATGCTACATTGGATAATGATAGTGATATTGATATGGAACCCCATCTTTTCATTGAGCTTCCATTAGATATAGACATTGATGAGGCAACACATATGGATCTATTACAAGATGGGACAGATTCATGATCTTGAAATTGTTTCCCTTCTCAAAAGATTTCAACTATCTTTTTTTTTTTTGCTCACCACATGGCTCTAAGGAATCTGATGAATGCTTTTTTAAAAATATAATCATTTTTTGAGTGTATGTGACATGTATGACTTAAATTCAACACTCAACAACTCTCTGGAATTTTATGCAACAACAAGAAAATTTGTTGCTAGTCCAGCAGCAAAATTATAGTATACCAGCGAAATTTTGCTGCTAGGCTCGCTGCTATTATCGCTGGGTGGCTGAGCAACGCCAAAACTTCCCGACATTCCAACAAAATAAACAGTGCTATGCCCCTGACGTGTTGTAGTGCACTGACCATCTGCATTACTAGAAAAGTGGTAGTTAGCATCATGGAAAACAATTAGCACTAGAATAGTGGTAATTACCACTTAATATTAACACTCATCACTGGCATAGTGGTAACTAGCAGTTCTGTCAAGGTGATCACTAGCATCATTAGTAGCAATCACAACCACTACCACTGGTAATGCACAAGCTACCACTACTCCAGTGGTGATTATTGCATATGATACTAGCTACCACTTTTGTATGTATGTAGATGCTCAAGTGGTACTAGCCTATGAATCACCAGTGGTAGTGATTATGAGTGCTACTAGTGATGTGAGTGACTACTTTGATAGACGTGCTAGTTACTGTTGTGCTAATTGTGAGTGTTACTATATTTATGCCACTATTCCAGTGTTAATTGATGCACATAATTGGTAACTATCCTTTTCCCATAATGTTCTCTACTATCTTAGGCAAGTGGAATCAAAATGGAAAGTGGTAGGAGAACCTTTACAAGTGTGAGTGAAAAGTGAAATGCCCCAGTGTACTATAAATTGTAACCACTCCTAATGGTAGTTATCAATTTGCTACCACTTGTCTCTCTTGGAGGAGAAGTAGAGCCTATGTCAGTCTACTAACACCTAGTACTCAGGGGGAAGACCTACATATAACGTGCGTTCAAAGGGTATTAAAAATACCCTTGTCTAGGAATTTTGACTTAATAGAGTGACCCCTTTTTCTTTATAAACTGATGGTTTTTTTTTTTAATTCCATGAAAACCTCCCTTATGTAGGTAGATTTATGTAAAAAAGAAACCTTTAATTTTCACTATCCATGTGTTTCAAATAATTCCATAAAGCTAGTCAGTATTGAAGACATAAATATATCCACGGGTACATTTCACTATCCATGTGTTTCAAATAATTCCATAAAGCTGGTCAGTATTCCATAAAGCTGGTCAGTATTGAAGACATAAATATGTCCACGGGTACATTTCTATCCTATTACCAAACTAGTGTTAAATTAAAGGGCATTTTCACTGTTTAAAAACAAATCCTGTCGTGGGTGGACTACAACCCTTTTTGAGAAGATAGGCTGTAGGGAAAGTAAGAAGAGCAAGGATCCTTTTATGGTGGTTAGCCACTCTTGGAGGGTCATTACATTGAAGGGAGAAGGCATTGTCAAAAGAGTACTCAAACCAAAAGGTTTTTCCCAAAAAAGTACTCATGATTAATTGGCGAGAACCATTGTGTGTGTTGCTCATTTATCAACAAAAGAATGTATGATTGATTTGGCAAGAGCAATTAGCTCGGGGGGTTTGGGCGGGGGACTCATAAAAATGTAAGTGTAGCACGTGGGTTCAATAGAAGAGATTTTTAAAATCTGATTTTTACACATTTTTATATACAAAAAGGTACCATTTAAAGGGGGTACTCACAGGTTGAATAGAAAAAGGGTACGTTTTCGTCATGAAAAATTCAGAGATAAGGGTGTTTTAAAGTAGGCATTGAACGCACGTGATATAGAGGGTTTACATATAGTGAACCCCCCGAGGCAATTAGAACCATTGATTTTGATGTGGATGCCCGCTTGTTGAGTGCAGATACATGATGATAATGATAAGAAGCCAAGAAGGGTCGAGTTCATAAATAGGACGTTGTGATAGGAGGGGAGGGACACTTCAACAAGGAGCCAATTTCACATGCTTGAGCTTGTGGGGTCACATGGATTTAGGTGCTATATCCATACCGGTGTTGGCCATGGCCGAAGAGGATGTTGTCTTGCTGCTAAGAGAAATGGACAACATCATGGGGAAAACTTATGATACACAAAACCCCATCCACGTTTCTCTTTTTTATGGGAGAGCATTGCTCCTGCCCATCAAAGACCAAACTTGTTGAGGATGGACGGCGCTGCTGCTGATGATAAGATTAAGCCTGCAAGAGGGCCCTTGCTCGGTTTGGTTCGGTTTGGTTAGGTCACGATATCGATGGGAGAGGAGGTTTTTTTCGACGTCGCTCGGTTATTTATTTAAGGATGATGATCTGCGCCATTTCCCATTCACAGTACAATTGCTGGTCTTCGCCCACTTTTGCATGATCATGGCACTCAGTCGATCAGGAGGAGCTTGCGTGCTTATTCTCTTTCTTGTGTGCCTTGTGAGTGCACGCTTGAGCTTGTGGGGCAACGTCGCGGCTGCAAGCGCTGTGTCTAGTGACATTGACCAAGGAGGAGGAGGAGGAGGACGCTCTCTCGCTGAGAATGGTGGATCTGCTGCTGGGGAGAATATAATGCATCGTCACCTTTCTGATGATTGGGACCACCGCCACAAGAAGCATCACCACAGGAAACATCGCCGTCACCACAAGAGACATCGCCGTCACCACAAGAGCAAGTACTACAGCGATTAAGATGCCATCTGAATGACGCCGCAGAGCAGCACCCTGTTAATAAGTAATTAATAATCAAGCGGCCTCTGCCAGCTTGAAGCTATAGCCATGCACCCTATCACTCCCTAAAATAAAACTTCGATAATAATTAGGCACCCTGCCGCGCACACAGCCCAGCGTTGCTGCTCTAATAATATGGAACTTTTTTTTACGATGTTGAAAAAGGCCGTTCTAAGGTTTTATTAGTTTTTCTCGCGAGTGAAAATTGGAGATTTTATTAATTAGTCATTGTTGCAACCTTACAACTTAACTTGTTCCTCTAAATTAGCTTTAATAACCTGGGTTATTTTTCTAACCGTTACTTTTTGGTAACTTATCACTACTAGGGGGGCCTGTAAATTTATGTCTCCAAATAGATGTCTCTCCACATCTCTCTCATCGCTTGTTGTCGAACAATGACAACATAAATCTCATCGATTATGAATCACGTGTAGGCCAGGGTAATGCTCAGAATGACCACAAATCATTGTGCGTTGAGGAGGGTAATGCTTAGAATGACACGTGTTATACAGGGGCTTCTTTCTGGAAGGACATGAAGAGGTGCAAGACTTCGAACATAGCACAATGGGGTTCGGATTTCTGCCTCACATGTAGGTCAACGACCTCTCTCTTTGTCCTGCTCTCTCTCTCTCTCTCTCTCTCTCTCTCTCTCTCTTCTCAACTCTCTCTTTCTTGAGACCTTTCACACCTACCATGTGCTAGTCAAAAACGAACTCTGATTCCGTACCCAATGCTTGCTATTTGCTTTTTAAAATAGTCATGATGTTGCACCCACACACCAATATGAATTCCTATGAGAACAAATGTGTAATGATGCTAAGGAGGAACTGTGAGTATGTGAGATGGATAGGATCCTTAAGTTTGTGTTTATTCTCGTTCCTTCATGTGGATTCCTCATATATTGTACATTTGTTGATGTGAGATATATATATATACATATACACATATATATATTGTTTACATAAACACATGTACACATGCACATTAGCATGTTTACAAGCACACATGTACACATGCAGAAATACCTGCACCTGCACACACACACACACACACACACACACACACTTACACACATAAAAACATACACGATGTACACACACACACAATGCAGACAAATAAAACGTATTGGTGGATAAACATTGCATCATGATAGAGAAATATGCATTTTGACTAGCGGCCTCATATGAGAATGTAACCCAAAAAAAAAGTCAATTAGTACGCCCAAATATATTTATCTAAACTCCGCCTTGTTATTGGAGCTTCAATTTTATAAATTAAGTGAAATTGTGTGTGTGGGGGGGGAAGAGAAAGAGAGAGAGAGATTTTCTAGAGCTTTCAAAAGAAGCTAGCCTATCAAGAATAGTCATTACTATGTTAATATATTAGGATATAAAATGATGCTTAAGAATACTACATGTGTCTGTTTGTGACACATTTGTATTTCAAAGAGAAATTCTTGATGTCAAGTATGCTTTTTTAGAAAAGGATAGCTTCCTGATAAAAATGATGTTTTGTGGGGTGTGTTCAATGTCACCTGTCACCTTAAAAATTTACAAGCTTCCATTATGTTACAAGTGTCATACGCAATCCCCTATTTTCTTATAGTGTGATGTTAATTATGATCATACATATGTGTTAAATACGTTTCACCTACACACATATGTATAGCATGAGTGTATTGTTTTCATGATCATGAGTATATTTGAGCATGTGAGTACCAATAGTGAAGAGTTCCATCCTAGATTGATAGTTTAGGGATCTTATCATGCCTAAATTTTGACAAGATTGGATACCAAATGATCTTTGACACTTGCACTTCATTCAAATCCAAGGGCACGTTATTTCTAACACCATAAGTCTATTTCTAGCGGAGACTTAGAAATTGGCTTAATTTTTCCATGTAGGTCAACGACCTCTCTCTTTGTCCTGCTCTCTCTCTCTCTCTCTCTCTCTCTCTCTCTCTCTCTCTCTTCTCAACTCTCACTTTCTTGAGACCTTTCAGACCTACCATGTGCTAGTCAAAAACGAACTCTGATTCCGTACCCAATGCTTGCTATTTGCATTTTAAAATAGACTAAGTCATGATGTTTTACCCACACACCAATATGAATTCCTATGAGAACAAATGTGTAATGATGCTAAGGAGGAACCGTGAGTATGTGAGATGGATAGGATCCTTGAGTTTGTGTTTATTTTTGTTCCTTCATGATGGATTCCTCATATATTGTACATTTGTTGATGTGAGATATATATATACATATACACATATATATATTGTCTACATAAACACATGAACACATGCACATTAACATGTTTACAAGCACATATGTACACATGTAGAAATACATGCACGTGCACACACACACACACACATTAAAACATACACAATGTACACACACACACAATGCAGACAAATAAAATGTATTGGTGGATAAACATTGCATCATGATAGAGAAATATGCATTTTGACTAGCGGCATCATATGAGAATGTAACCCAAAAAAAAAAGTCAATTAATACGCCCAAATATATGTATCTAAACTCCCCTTGTTATTGGAGCTTCAATTTTATAAATTAAGTGAAATTCTATGTGTGTGGGAAAGAGAGAGAGAGAGAGAGATTTTCTAGAGCTTTCAAAAGAACCTAGCCTATCAAGAATAGTCATTACTATGTTAATATATTAGGATATAAAATGATGCTTAAGAATACTACATGTGTCTCTTTGTGACACATTTTTATTACAAAGAGAAATTCATGATTGTCAAGTATGCATTTTTAGAAAAGGACAACTTCCTGATAAAAATGATGTTTTGTGGGGTGTGTTCAATAATGTCACCTATCACCTTAAAATTTTACAAGCTTCCATTACGTTACAAGTGTCATATGCAATCCCCTATTTTCTTATAGTGTGATGTTAATTATGATCATACATATGTGTTAAAGACGTTTCACCTACACACATATGTATAGCATGCGTGTATTGTTTTCATGATCATGAGTATATTTGAGCATGTGAGTACCAATAGTGAAGAGGTCCATCCTAGATTGATAGTTTAGGGATCTTATCATGCTTAAATTTTGACAAGATCGGATACCGAATGATCTTTGACACTTGCACTTCATTCAAATCCAAGCGCACCTTATTTCTGACACCATCAGTCTATTTCTAGCGGAGGCTTAGAAATTGGCTTAATTTTCTCCATCGGATTGTCGAATATCCTAAATGTGATGAAAATTGGCCAAAATTATGCATATTGAATTTATTTAATGTGGGCTAGCCTTGGTTGAAACCATAGTCTAGGATAAGTAAATCACCCAACCAAAATCTAGGCTTGCTACTTTACAATTTTGTTTGCCTAATAAAAAAGAGGACTTTTGGTGCTCAATTTTAGATCAAATTTGGCACAATGTTTTATCTTTCCAATATCCACAAGCATGTTAGATTTCACATGCATCGGACAACTGGAGCATATAGTCACTCTAACAGGCCAAAAAAGAAGATTCATTGTACATTTCAAGGCCCAAACCCCTCTCCACATTTCCATGCTTGGAAAAAATAGGGGAATCTAGTAATCAATTGACCTTGGTAAAAATAGGGGAATCTAGTAATCAATTGACCTTGTGAATTTTTGCATTCCTTCATCTAACCTTGTGCCACATGTAATCAAATTTGGGTTGATTCTAACAAGTGTAGGCATGCCAAGTTGTGTAAAAGTGCCTTTCTGACATCAAATTCTAGCCAAATGCCAACATGGGCTTGCGTATTTCAATGCTAAGTTCAATTAAGGTCCATATGATGTCACATGGTTGCTCATCTTCACACATGTGTGATATTCTTTGACCTTAGCCTCAATTTATGGACATGGTATTTTGAGCATAAGAGAGTGTCATGCAAGTAAAAGCACCTTTGTTGTATTTTTGGAGGCTATGGCCTATTTTGGATGAAAAGCACTAAGAACTTTTGCTGTAGTTGTGTTTTCTTGAGCTGATTATGGAGGTGGACCCCCACTTTAAAGCCCAAATCCATTTACTTGAAGCATTTGTATCTTATGTGGCTGCACACATGTTCCATCATCCATTGGACACACCCCAAGTGTGCAGCCAAGTGTGCCACTCACATGTTTTTTGTCAAGATCCCAAGAGTGAGTGGGAGCCAAGTTATAAAACCAAATAAACCCCCCCACACACACAACACCACTAGGGCATTTACGACATCCCTAAAAGCATGGTGCAGGCACTTTGCCATTTCTATCTCCGTCTCCCTCGTTGATGTATCTGCCACACTTTACTCATGTAGTCGCCCAAAATAGGTCATTTTATTACCTAGCTCTATCCTTTGATAGCCCACATTGTTTTGGGTAATTTTATCACCTCACAATACATGCCTCAGTTTTCCCTCCTTGTACACCTTTTGGGGCACCTTGCTGATTGTTCACTGTATCAATCACATATTTAGGCTTGTGATTGTCCTCGAAGATGACACCTAGAGGATCTTTTTTGTGAACACTATGTTGATCTACATTCCCACGCTACATTTTAGGAGAGTTTATCCCCATCTCTTGAGAGTGTGCTAGATCCATGAGTCTTTTTCTCGAAGATGTTCTTGCACCCTGATTATAAAATTTATCTACCATATCTTGTATCCCTATTCCATTTCCCATTGGTGTTCCTTTCAAATAAGCATTATTTTAACACTTTGTAGAACTACCATTGCCAGGTCAACTCTAGTGTCCTCCTCGAAGATGACACCTAGAGGATCTTTTTTGTGAACACTATGTTGATCTACATTCCCACGCTACATTTTAGGAGAGTTTATCCCCATCTCTTGAGAGTGTGCTAGATCCATGAGTCTTTTTCTCGAAGATGTTCTTGCACCCTGATTATAAAATTTATCTACCATATCTTGTATCCCTATTCCATTTCCCATTGGTGTTCCTTTTAAATAAGCATTATTTTAACACTTTGTAGAACTACCATTGCCATGTCAACTCCAGTGGCCTCAAAAATGAGATTTGGCTCTTGTAACCCACACTTGCTCGCATGCTTGCATGTGTAGTCTCTAAAAGGTTAGTCGTTTTGGCACAAAATCACCAGACTCATCTTGAGTCATGAATCAAGGTCCCCAATGGAATGCCCTGATATCCCACCAAGCCATCCATGTTTCCAATGCTGGTTCCTCCCCTTGTATTTCATGTCCTATCTACAAAATTTTCTTGATTTTATTTTTTTTTCCCTATGGTGGTCTAAGGTTCCTCTTGTGGAAAAGAATAGGGATGAGAACAAAATCCACATCGACAGGGGTGAAGATATAATGTAGAAAACAAGGCTTTTTAGTTATGAATGTCTCCCATTGATTTCCCTATGCAAGAATTAGGGCATCAAGAGATGATGTTTTCAAGTCTAAAGATAACTTTTGGAAAGGTGGGTTATGTAGTTGTGTGAAGGGTGCCTTCATTGCGCCATGTGGACATGTGATAGGGAGAGCACGATGGCTAATGATGTGATCATGGCCGAGTGGGATAATATTTGGCATAACATTAACAAGGAGTTTGAAGAAGAGATTCAAAGAAGACCAGAGTTTCTAATTCTTGAGGTTTGAATGTTTTATATTTGCAAAGGAAACCACCGTATAATAGCATGGACTACTGTGCAGTTAAAGAAATATTCTCCATTACAAGAGCAAAGAATCACCAAGCATTATGTACAATTATAGATCTAGTAAGAGTTAGCGAGATTGCTCTACTATCAAGCTTGCAGAGCAAATGAAGTAGTAAGTATATCTTTGTCTTTGTTAACCCTCATTGGACACCTCTCCAGCATCATTGTATATTTTACGTGTGTGATTGCTGCTTGTCTATCAGAGGCATGCCCCACGAGATTAATTATGGAGATTGAATTCTTAGATTAAGTGTTTGCACATAGCCGTGGATAGCCATGAATAGTTTTAAAGTATGGTCGCCCAAGGGGTGAAAGGCTGGGGGCCAAGATAAGGGTCATTTTGTAATCTCACCACTCATTCTCTTATTCTAATACAATAGAGTGCTCTTGTCTCTATGTTAGTATACACTCAATGCTTGCATCTTAGCATGTATCTCACTTTGATGTATAATGCACAATTGTTAGGCCCCCATTATGAGGAGTAGCCATGGTGCATGTCTTTAGTGGGAACCTCGGGGCTTAGGCGTCGCGATGGGGTCATTATTTTGACCATTGATGATGGTTAGGAGATGGTCAAGATACAAGCATTAGCTGGGGTCCATTAATGTAGGTGACGGTATGAGGAATAATAAATCTCTATGCATACCTCTATGCATGAAAATCAAATATGATAGAAGTAACACTTTTATAATAACATAATAATCTTTTATGCATATTTTTGATGAAAGTAACACTTTCATAATAAAAGAAAATTATTCCTTTATGCATAAAAATCTATTTTGATGAAAGTAATACTTTCATAATAAAAGAAAATTATTCCTTTATGCATAAGAATAATAATAATCAATATGCATCTTCTATGCATGAAAATGATACTTTTAGAGTATAGAATTGATAGGAATTACTCTTTTAACATAAAATTTAATTACTAGAAATCCTCTTTTTCTTAATTCATCAATCAATCGCACACACTCTCTCTCTCACATACATGCAACAACCAAGTACACAAGATCTCAAACAAGCAAGAGGCAAGCAAGAAAGAAATAGCATAGGACAGTAGAGTATAAGAATATGGCACAGTGGAAAGAGATAGCAAGACCAAGCACAATAGACAATGCAATAGCTACACAATGAACAGAATTTAAAATTCTGATTATACCAAAGAGGTACAAGTGATGGTGCTCTCCACTCATGCGCTCTCAAGTAGAGTTTAGATGGTGATCTAGACAGACTCTGGATGGAGTATGTATGAAGTCTAGAAGAAGGTGAATACTCACATGCATTGGATACCTTAGCTCATGGCAACCATGTCCATATATAGTACTGTAGGCATTATCCTAGACACGTATACATCGACACGATCATCGCTCGCGTATCAAGAACGCGGCCCAGCAAAACCACCGACCACTGCCCACTAATGATAGACCTGGTATCCGAAGGATTTGATTTTCATGCATAGAAGTATGCATAAAAGATTAATATTTTTTATTATAAAAGTGTTACTTTTATCATAAATGATTTTATGCATAAATTAGATGCATAAAAGAAATTCTTTTATATTAAAAGAGTGATTTTCATCATAAATGATTGTATGCATAAACATATGCATAGAAGATTATTTTTATATTAAAAGTATGATTTTCATCATTAATGGATTTTATGCATAAATTAGATGCATAAGAGAAATTCTTTTATTCTAAAAGTGTAATTCCTACTAAATTGGATTTATGCATGGAAAGATGCATAAAGAATTTATTTTAATTCAAAAGTGTCATTCTCATTTAAAATGAATTTATGCATAGGAAGATGCATAAAAGATTGATTCTTAATTCAAAAGTGTCATTCTCATTTAAAATGAATTTATGCATAGGAAGATGCATAAAAGATTGATTTTTAATTCAAAAGTGTCATTCTCATTTAAAATGAATTTATGCATAAGAAGATGCATAAAAGATTGATTTTTTTTTTGAAAGTGTTAGTCTCCTTAAATGGAATTTATGCATAAATAAATGTGTAAAGAAATCTTATATCGAAAATAAGAATTCTCTTGTATTCTATAAATAGATATGAGGATGTGAAACGAATCAATTAGATGAGAATAAACGAAGAATAGATACAGATGTGGATGTATGTATGTGGATGTGGATGTATGAATGTGGATGTGGATGTATGAATGAGGATGTGAAAATGGATGTATGCATGTAGATGTGGATGTATGGATGTGAATGTGGATGTGGATGTGGATGTATGGATGTAGATACGGATGTGGATGTATGTATGTGGATGTGGATGTATGAATGAGGATGTGAAAATGGATGTATACATGTAGATGTGGATGTATGGATGTGAATGTGGATGTGGATGTGGATGTATGGATGTAGATACGGATGTGGATGTATGGATGTAGATACGGATGTGAATGTGGATGTGGATGTGGATGTGGATGTATGGATGTAGATACGGATGTGGATGTATGTATGTGGATGTGGATGTATGAATGAGGATGTGAAAATGGATGTATGCATGTAGATGTGGATGTATGGATGTGAATGTGGATGTGGATGTGGATGTACGGATGTAGATACAGATGTGGATGTATGTATGTGGATGTGGATGTGGATGTATGAATGAGGATGTGAGAATGGATGTGACCTATTTGTAAATGACTGTTTTATGTCAAGAATGCTGGTGAAGCATTTTGATCGTCTTGTGGATTAAGGTCATGGAGACCTAACTGATAAAGTTGCAACTGCTGTGACGGAGAGTCAATGGAGGACGTCTCGCGTAGCAAGGTCGACCGAGGTCTTGACCAACCTCGGTTCAATTTAAATGGTGAGCTTCTGGTACGGTGGATGAGGGACCAAGGAAGCGACCTATGAGTGAAGCGCTAGGTCACCTGCGAAGGATCCTAGAGGGTGCTGACCATACGGTGCTCGGGCTCTGGGTCACCGAAGATACCCACACGTGCGTCGTGGAAGATATTGGAACAAGGAGTAAGAGTTGTTTTTTGAAACCGAGCATGGATCTGGTTGATTGACCTTGCTGGTCCTCAAAACGGATGAGTCCATGGCTCTCTAATATGGATCTGTTGATTGATCTTGCTGATCTTCAACAAGGATTCCATCTTGATTTTTATATGTGATAATATTGCCGGGTACTATGAGCTAGGAACTATTGAAAAGGCCCCTGAGTGAACAGGTGGTGAGCGTTCTGGTTGCCAATAATGCCATAAGTACACCGATGAATGAATGATTGGAAATATGAAATTAACCAGAGATTTCGAGGGTTGTCATCAGTGACATAATGGTTTCATTAAAGGATTGTTTTAAAGTTAGTTGATGCTGAGAAAAAGGCAATTTCATATTGGGTGTGTAAGTGGTATGACTAGTTTTATGTTTGCATGAACTTCCAGCTAGGGAGCCTAGGAACTCTTTTCCCTGGTACCCGGGACAAAACCTAACCAAATTCCTAATTGGATCCCATCACTACAGTGGTTGGGTGGTTGGCTACCCCATGGGATTGGATGGGGTTAGGCTGGACTGATGGATCCGTAAATCGAGACTCAATTTCTGTTATTACGATAGATAAAGTAAATCTCAGATAGTAATTGTTCTATGGATAGGAATCAATGGCTATGCCTCTTGATGGGGAAAAAAGCGTTGATCCCAATGATCCAAGTGTAAGTTTTTTCCTTTTTCTAACCGAGTATATTTATAGGTACATTTGGATCAGCTTGATAAGTAATGGTCTTGACTACGTTAGAGTAAAAAGTTATCCTGGTGGAATCGCCCGTGCTTTCCGGGTAAAGGAAGTTTTTCTGGGTTCGGTTTTAGAAAAACCGACGGATTAGTCTCTTGTCCGGATATCCATGGACGAGGCCCCGTGTGTGGGACCCTATCCCGCGCAAGATGTGCTACTTCCGCTGCTAGCACTCGAATCCGTTGCGCGGTGGGGACAGGGATCTCACATTTCTTGAAAGGTTTATGAAAACACTAAAGGATTTTGTGAGAAAAAGAGCAAGGCTAGAAGCAAACATGGAAGAGGGATGGTTGATGCAAGAGTCTCTTGTGTATACCTCAAAACATCTTTCTTGCATAGATCCTTCCATTCCACGATTGTGAAGTAATGAGGAGGATGACCGAGTAATCACTAATGTGCCACAAGGAAAAGGAAGGCAACAAAGCATTGCACCAAAAGGTGAATACATTCTACATTCTAAATAGTCCCATCATGGAAAAGTGGAGTGGGAGATACAAGGATGCAATCAATAGACAAAAAGGTAAATACATTCTTCATTCTAAATAGTCCCATCATCATGGAGAAGTGGATTAGGAGATAGAAGGATGCAATTAATAGAAGAAGGATGAGAGAAGAGATTTCACAAGAACAAATAGACGCTTGCCATTCTCACCTGGCTTAGAACATCTACCAAATGTGATCAATATCGAATGACTTCCTACGGAAATATCGATCGTATTGAAAAATCGAGAGATGATCACTCACAATAGAAGAGCATGAGTATACACGAGAATGTGACCCTCAAGTAAGTATATACTTCATCTTTGTCTCATGCTTCAATCATTATATACCTTATTTAATGCCCTATACTAAATGTCATGCTTTTTTTTAATGTTATTACAAACTATATAATGCAATATGGTCAGAGGGGAGGCACTTTCACATGGAGCATGTGGATTCTAAAACAAACACATTTGATTGTGGTGTGATGGCAAATTTTGAGCAAGAAAGTCGGGATTATAGCCATGATACCAATTTCATAGAAGATAATCTTGAGTATTGTAGAACTACTCAAGATATTCTTGAGATTGGACTTAGAGCATTTAGTCTATTCATCTCTGATGTCAAATGGTTCAAGGTGATATATAGAGGTGCTCAAGAAACCAAGAAGAAACATTCAAATGGGTTCTTTCAAAATAATTCCACCAAGTTTTGAAATGATGAGAAGGATACTTTCATACTACCTCAACACTGTCACAACAAGTTAGTAACCCAACCAATCTCAACGGTGCATCTTGATGTAGTATAGTAAAAGTGTAACCATGTGCTTTGTGATATTAGGGTGTGTTTCACACGCAGATTAATTTGATCGAAAGTGGTGGTATGTTATACAAGTTTTTTCTCATTCAAAATTTGAATATCAAGATGTTGAGAACGAATCTTTGGATGAGATGTAAGTCCTACCTCAAATCGACTCATTGGAAGAAGACAATGACGAAAACAATTTAGATGAGGCCGATCAAGAACACAAGGAACATTAATTTGAAGAAGATGATAAGTCAGCTTTCAATCATGACAATGCTACATTGGATAATGATAGTGATATTGATATGGAACCCCATCTTTTTCATTGAGCTTCCATTAGATATAGACATTGATGAGGCAACACATATGGATCTATTACAAGATGGGATAGATTTATGATCTTGAAATTGTTTCCCTTCTCAAAAGATTTCAACTATCTTTTTTTTTTTTTGCTCACAACATGGCTCTAAGGGGCCTGATGGATGCTTTTTTAAAAATATAATCATTTTTTGAGTGTATGTGACATGTATGACTTAAATTCAACACTCAACAACTCTCTAGAATTTTATGTAGCAAGAAAATTTATTGCTAGTCCAGTAGCAAAATTACAGTATACCAGCGAAATTTTGCTGCTAGGCTCACTGCTATTATCGCTGGGTGGCTGAGCAACACCAAAACTTCCCGACATTCCAACAAAATAAACAGTGCTATGCCCCTGACGTATTGTAGTGCACTGACCATCTTCATTACTAGAAAAGTGGTAGTTAGCATCATGGAAAATAATTAGCACTAGAATAGTGATAATTACCACTTAATTAGCACTATCAACACTCATCACTAGCATAGTGGTTACTAGTGATTCTGTCAAGGTGATCACTAGCATCATTAGTAGCAATCACAACCACTACAACTGGTAATGCACAAGCTACCACTACTCCAGTGGTGATTATTGCATATGATGCTAGTTACCACTTTTGTATGTATGTAGATGCTCAAGTGGTACTAGCCTATGAATCACCATAGTGGTAGTGGCTATGAGTGCTACTAGTGATGTGAGTGACTACTTTGATAGACGTGCTAGTTACTGATGTGCTAATTGTGAGTGTTACTATATTTATGCCACTATTCCAGTGTTAATTGATGCACATAATTGGTAACTATCCTTTTCCCATAATGTTCTCTACTATCTTAGGCAAGTGGAATCAAAATGGAAAGTGGTAGAAGAAGCTTTACAAGTGTGAGTGAAAAGTGAAATGCCCCAATGTACTATAAATTGTAACCACTCCTAATGGTAGTTACCAATTTGCTACCACTTCCCTCTCTTAGAGGAGAAGTAGAACCTATGCTAGTTAGTAGTCAAATATCAGTCTACTAACACCTATTATAATTTGTACTCAGGGGGAAGACCTACATATAACGTGCATTCAAAGGGTATTAAAAATACCCTTGTCTAGGAATTTCGACTTAATAGAGTGATCCCTTTTTCTTTATAAACTTACGGTTTTTTTTAAAAAAATTCCATGAAAACCTCCCTTACGTAGGTAGATTTATGTCAAAAAGAAACCTTTAATTTTCACTATCCATGTGTTTCAAATAATTCCATAAAGCTGGTCAGTATTGAAGACATAAATATGTCCACGAGTACGTTTCAAACCTCCCTTATGTAGGTAGATTTATGTCAAAAAGAAACCTTTAATTTTCACTATCCATGTGTTTCAAATAATTCCATAAAGCTGGTCAGTATTGAAGACATAAATATGTCCACGAGTACATTTCACTATCCATGTGTTTCAAATAATTCCATAAAGCTGGTCAGTATTCCATAAAGCTGGTCAGTATTGAAGACATAAATATGTCCACGGGTACATTTCTATCCTATTACCAAACTAGTGTTAAATTAAAGGACATTTTCGCTGTTTAAAAACAAATCCCGTCGTGGGTGGACTACAACCCTTTTTGAGAAGATAGACTGTAGGGAAAGTAAGAAGAGTAGGGATCCTTTTATGGTGGTTAGCCACTCTTGGAGGGTCATTACATTGAAGGGAGAAGGCATTGTCAAAAGAGTACTCAAACCAAAAGGTTTTTCCCAAAAAAGTACTCATGATTAATTGGCGAGAACCATTGTGTGTGTTTCTCATTTATCAACAAAAGAATGTATGATTGATTTGGCAAGAGCAATTAGCTCGGGGGGTTTGGGCGGGGGACTCATAAAAATGTAAGTGTAGCACGTGGGTTCAACAGAAGGGATTTTTAAAATCTGATTTTTACATATTTTTATATACAAAAAGGTACCATTTAAAGGGGATATTCACAGGTTGAATAGAAAAAGGGTGCGTTTTAGTCATGAAAAATTCACAGATAAGGGTGTTTTAAAGTAGGCATTGAACGCACGTGATATAGAGGGTTTACATATAGTGAACCCCCCGAGGCAATTAGAACCATTGATTTTGATGTGGATGCCCGCTTGTTGAGTGCAGATACATGATGATGATGATAAGAAGCCAAGAAGGGTCGAGTTCATAAATAGGACGTTGTGATAGGAGGGGAGGGACACTTCAACAAGGAGCCATTTTCACATGCTTGAGCTTGTGGGGTCACATGGATTTAGGTGCTATATCCATACCGGTGTTGGCCATGGCCGAAGAGGATGTTGTCTTGCTGCTAAGAGAAATGGACAACATCATGGGGAAAACTTATGATACACAAAACCCCATCCACGTTTCTCTTTTTTATGGGAGAGCATTGCTCCTGCCCATCAAAGACCAAACTTGTTGAGGATGGACGGCGCTGCTGCTGATGATAAGATTAAGCCTGCGAGAGGGCCCTTGCTCGGTTTGGTTTGGTTTGGTTAGGTCACGATATCGATGGGAGAGGAGGTTCTTTTCGACGTCGCTCGGTTATTTATTTAAGGATGATGATCTGCGCCATTTCCCATTCACAGTACAATTGCTGGTCTTCGCCCACTTTTGCATGATCATGGCACTCAGTCGATCAGGAGGAGCTTGCGTGTTTATTCTCTTTCTTGTGTGCCTTGTGAGTGCACGCTTGAGCTTGTGGGGCAACGTCGCGGCTGCAAGCGCTGTGTCTAGTGACACAGCGGCCTCTGCCAGCTTGAAGCCATCTGAATGACGCCGCAGAGCAGCACCCTGTTAAGATGCCATCTGAATGACGCCGCAGAGCAGCACCCTGTTAATAAGTAATTAATAATCAAGCGGCCTCTGCCAGCTTGAAGCTATAGCCATGCACCCTATCACTCCCTAAAATAAAACTTCGATAATAATTAGGCACCATGCCGCGCACACAGCGCAGCGTTGCTGCTCTAATAATATGGAACTTTTTTTTACGATGTTGAAAAAGGCCGTTCTAAGGTTTTATTAGTTTTTCTCGCGAGTGAAAATTGGAGATTTTATTAATTAGTCATTGTTGCAACCTTACAACTTAGCTTGTTCCTCTAAATTAGCTTTAATAACCTGGGTTATTTTTCTAACCGTTACTTTTTGGTAACTTATCACTACTAGGGGGGCCTGTAAATTTATGTCTCCAAATAGATGTCTCTCCACATCTCTCTCATCGCTTGTTGTCGAACAATGACAACATAAATCTCATCGATTATGAATCACGTGTAGGCCAGGGTAATGCTCAGAATGACCACAAATCATTGTGCGTTGAGGAGGGTAATGCTTAGAATGACACGTGTTATACAGGGGCTTCTTTCTGGAAGGACATGAAGAGGTGCAAGACTTCGAACATAGCACAATGGGGTTCGGATTTCTGCCTCACATGTAGGTCAACGACCTCTCTCTTTGTCCTGCTCTCTCTCTCTCTCTCTCTCTCTCTCTCTCTCTCTCTCTCTCTCTCTTCTCAACTCTCTCTTTCTTGAGACCTTTCACACCTACCATGTGCTAGTCAAAAACGAACTCTGATTCCGTACCCAATGCTTGCTATTTGCTTTTTAAAATAGTCATGATGTTGCACCCACACACCAATATGAATTCCTATGAGAACAAATGTGTAATGATGCTAAGGAGGAACCGTGAGTATGTGAGATGGATAGGATCCTTAAGTTTGTGTTTATTCTCGTTCCTTCATGATGGATTCCTCATATATTGTACATATATATATTGTTTACATAAACACATGTACACATGCACATTAGCATGTGTACAAGCACACATGTACACATGCAGAAATACCTGCACCTGCACACACACGCACACACACAGTTACACACATAAAAACATACATGATGTACACACACACACAATGCAGACAAATAAAATGTATTGGTGGATAAACATTGCATCATGATAGAGAAATATGCATTTTGACTAGCGGCCTCATATGAGAATGTAACCCAAAAAAAAAAAGTCAATTAATACGCCCAAATATATGTATCTAAACTCCGCCTTGTTATTGGAGCTTCAATTTTATAAATTAAGTGAAATTGTGTGTGTGGGGGGGGGAAGAGAAAGAGAGAGAGAGATTTTCTAGAGCTTTCAAAAGAAGCTAGCCTATGAAGAATAGTCGTTACTATGTTAATATATTAGGATATAAAATGATGCTTAAGAATACTACATGTGTCTCTTTGCGACACATTTGTATTTCAAAGAGAAATTCTTGATGTCAAGTATGCATTTTTAGAAAAGGACAGCTTCGTGATAAAAATGATGTTTTGTGGGGTGTGTTCAATGTCACCTGTCACCTTAAAATTTTACAAGCTTCCATTATGTTACAAGTGTCATACCCAATCCCCTATTTTCTTATAGTGTGATGTTAATTATGATCATACATATGTGTTAAGACGTTTCACCTACACACATATGTATAGCATGAGTGTATTGTTTTCATGATCATGAGTATATTTAAGCATGTGAGTACCGATAGTGAAGAGGTCCATCCTAGATTGATAGTTTAGGGAGGCTTATCATGCTTAAATTTTGACAAGATCGGATACTGATTGATCTTTGACACTTGCACTTCATTCAAATCCAAGGGCACCTTATTTCTTACACCATAAGTCTATTTCTAGCGGAGGCTTAGAAATTGGCTTAATTTTCTCCATCGGATTGCCAAATATCCTAAATGTGATGAAAATTGGCCAAAATTACGCATATAGAATTCATTTAATGTGGGCTAGCCTTGGTTGAAACCATAGTTAAATCTAGGATAAGCAAATCACCCAACCAAAATCTAGGCTTGCTGCATTACAATTTTGTTTGCCTAATAAAAAAGAGGACTTTTGGTGCTCAATTTTAGATCAACTTTGGCACAATGTTTTATCTTTCCAATATCCACAAGCATGTTAGATTTCACATGCATCGGACAACTGGAGCATATAGTCACTCTAATAGGCCAAAAAAGAAGATTCATTGTACATTTCAAGGCCCAAACCCCTCTCCACATTTCCATGCTTGGTAAAAATAGGGGAATCTAGTAATCAATTGAACTTTTAAATTTTTGCATTCCTTCATCTAACCTTGCGCCACATGTAATCAAATTTGGGCTGATTCTAACAAGTGTAGGCATGCCAAGTTGTGTAAAAGCACCTTTTTGACATCAAATTCTAGCCAAATGCCAACATGGGCTTGTGTATTTCAATGCTAAGTTTAATTAAGGTCCATATGATGTCACATGGTTGCTCATCTTCACACATGTGTGATATTCTTTGACCTTAGCCTCAATTTATGAACACTGTATTTTGAGCATAAGAGAGTGTCATGCAAGTAAAAGCACCTTTGTTGTGTTTTTGGAGGCTATGGCCTATTTTGAAATAAAGATATACGTAAATTCTCATGTGTGGGGAGATGCCAGACACATGAGGGGGGTTGATTGCACCCTATTTTTGAGTCATTATCTCAAGCTTAGTATTTTTCTTTGTTATTCACTCAAATCTTAAATGTGTTAAAGTGGTCTTTTGATGAGTTATTTGGTAGCATGAATAATCTATTTTCTTGCAAGTTCCTATTTTCTCTGTCTTCCTAGAATTGGATCTGTGTCACATATGCACTATCATCCGACAATGCCTCATTAGCACCACCAACCTCATAGGCTTGGAGATATTATAGTTACAAACTGCCATAGTCATGTAGTAATAAGATCTCACCTACCACCAATCAAGCTTAAAGGTCTATATATACCTAATGTAACTCGTTGTGATTAGAGTAAGTAATACAAGAATAGAAAGGAATATTAAGGGCTGATCAACAAGGTATTGAGGGATTTAGTTAATTCTCCTATTTGTCGAGTTCATCTGATTTATTTGAAGTTGTAGTGCACAAGCATTAATCTTTCATAATACAAGCATTTTCTTGATATGCATGAATAAAGAGCTATATCGATAGTTAGATCACTCTATGCAAGCATAGATCTCATAGAGAGATCTATGCATGTATAGAGGGCTATATCCGCGCATAGAGAGATCTAGACATGTATAGAGAGTTATATCCATGCATAGAGCACTCTATACATGTGATACCCTTGCCCCTTTTTTTATACATTAATATGGTAGCATAAATCACACTAAGCATAGAGGACCTCACTTGAGGCCTCATATCAAAGTATCGTGACACTTAGCTATTATGTCACCTCCCCTCAGTTTCAATGAAATAATCTTGTTAAGTAAAGTTGAATTATTCCTCCATGTATTTTCCCTCCATAATTCTCACTAAGGTAACATCCCATTGACTTTGTGAGTCTATAAGATGTTCTAACTCCTTGGTGAAGGTGATTCCTCTATCTGACCGTTGGTCTAGACTACTTATTCTTATTGTGAAATATAATTTGGTCTCATTTTGGAAAATACCCACAACGTCGGGTATCCCTTACCACTCACTTTCTAGAGTTTTATCCTTTTTCTACTCGGACCAGCTTTATAGCCAGCCTAGCCATGTCCAATCCTAAGGATCTAGACTCTCTAGACATATGGATCTTGTGTGAACTCTCACACCCATAATTAAAATTGCCATTTAACTCACACACACCACTTAAATGGAGCTCACACATGTACTCTAAAAAAATTCTTTTTGTTAAAACATTTCATACAAATCTTGCACATAACATCCATAAGCTCTACATATCTAATCACATAACATAAAGAAACACATCAGTGTCACAATATCATCACATGTCCAATAACATAATGTAAAGAAACACATCAATGTCTTAATATCGTCGTACATATCTTCCTGCACCATGTCATTAGCAATAGTGCATACGTCATACATCCACCAAAATTATGAAAATCCCACTATCCTAAGGAGTTGTTTTACCCATCCATTACCATTCTCGGAAGCTTGTACACTCTACTATGCAAAGCGAGGGGCCATGTATGTCTAGTACTGACATGCTTCCTTAGTCACCAAGCTCCATCCTGCCCTCAATCAATCTAGAGTCACTTCCTTATAATCACACCAACCATTCTGAGATCCCACCCACATACGACCATGAAGAGTCAAGCCTTCATGTGATGCACCCACGGATGATATCCATGTAGCTATTCATGAACCTGTGTGATACCTTCATAGAAATCAACAAAAAAAAACACATATACAACACATGAATATAATATCTTAGGGGGTTCACTATAAGTAAACCCTCTATATCACATGAACTCAAGGCCTATTTTTAAAATCCCTTATTTGTGAGTTTTTCATGAATAAAACATACCCTTTTTCTATTCAACCTGTGAATACCCCCTTTAAATGGTACCCTTATGTATGTAAAGAATGTGTAAAAAGAAATCCCTTCTGTTAAACCCACGTGCTATGCTTACATATTTATGAGTGACCCCCCCCACCCCCCCACCCCCCGCCCCCCCGAGTATAATATTCCAATAGTAAAACTTGACTTTACCGAAATATATACAAAATTCATATCAAAAAGCAATGTACACCACCACAAGCTTGAGGAGGCAACTCTCCACTTGATACTTTAAGTTAAATTACTCTAGTTGCATGTTCTTTGTAAGTTCTTCTCAAGACATTCCTTTGTAACTTATTGAAGTCAAGTCATAGGAGATTACAACTCCTTAGTAAAATGGTCATTCTCGTCAGAGTTTTAACGTGAAGTTTTTTAAGTGCATTAGGGGTATTTTTAAGGTTTATGTTCACTAAGAGCCTCCTTAATTTAACAATGCACATTGATCTAAGTCTGAGACTTCTTTACCAAAAAATGAACAGATAGTATATTTTATCTCAACAAATAAGTCACCCTTATTTTCCATTCAAGCTTTTCCTCTTTAAGGACTTATTCTCCATAATCCATACAACTTGATAACCATACATATTTATAAAGATTCACAATGGTCCTTCGAGGCCTTAATCCTATTTCATTTTGAGAACTCTCTCTCTCTCTCTCTAATTTTTCAACTTACGGTGATATAACTCCACACCCAATTTAGTTAACTCTAATTCTGATTTCTTTTCGAGGGTTTGATCATTTTCTTTACTATTTTCTAAAGAGAGAAAATGTGAAGTCCGTGGGATTTTCCAAGATTATAAATTGTATTCACATGGGTTAATTTATTCTCTTTTCTTCATAAGAAAAGGTCAAGACACATCCTTAGAAATAATCAGTAGCACATTTATGCCCTTACTTTACAAATTTTTCTCATTTTTACAAATTCGTAAAAATTTCATCCTAGCTTGCCAATTACGATCCAATTATTCTAAATCCATTCTAAGGTCCTATCCTTAAAATATCTTTTATGGTACACAAAGAAGGATTATTAGGGTTAAAAATAGGCATGTGTATAAATATTTCTCTTTGTAATTTATGTGATAATCCATAATTATGTTATCAATTAATTTCTTAGGGTTAGGTAAATTCATCTTAACTTATCCATGTTTTAAACTAATTTAGGTTTAGGAAAATGCTCATAAATTTACATGATAAACTAAGGTCACAAATCGTTACTTTAATAAGCCCTAATTTAATTATTTTTGACCTTTGGGTTCATTGATTTGGGGTCATGAACATAAATTTAAGCTAATATACTCTATCCAAAATTAATAATAGTATATCCTAAGTTTACAAGTTTGATTTATCTCGTAAGTAAAAGAGAGGAAAACCATTCTTCAAGAGCGAGTTTTTTCGAGCAAAGTGAAAAGCTCAGCGAAACCGGCCAAACAATCTACAAAAAAGAAGGAAATAGGTATACTTTCTAAACATGCACATGCACACAAAACACTATAATTAATATACAAATTAGAGAATGTAATTGGAGAAATGATATAGCCCATCACCTTAAAAAAACATTAAAACAATGGTTTCCTCACACGAAATTGAAACCCAACTAGAGTAAATTTAAATTTGGGTTCTAATCCTAGCTAAATTGTTATATTCAAATGGTACAAGCACCCCTCTAATATTAAGCTCACCACAAGAAACTTCAACACAGCTCAACCATAACAAAAAGTTCCACCATATGTCAAGGTGCTATATTTTACCCCAAAAAAAGGTTTCACTATATTTCAAGGTGCTATAAAGTTCCACCATATGTCAAGGTGCTATATTTCAAAAAGTGACACCGAAAAAAATCTCCTTATGTAGGTACATTGCATCTTCTACCTCACCGAGGACTTGAAAAAACATTCCATCGTGGTGGTGAGTGTTGCATGGTGCATGAACTCATGAGCCGATGAATCTAATCCAAGAACCTGTAAGTACAAGAAGTATAAGCGCTTGCATGGCATGTATACCAAGCACTTACTCTCTCGTTTTTAAAGCTTTTCACATGTGCATCATGGAAAGTCTGCAATTGACATAGAGTAGGTAACACCATTTACTATGGACCCTTTCAATACTAATGTAAAATATGTGGGATTTATTGCATAAAATAATGTTATAACGAACAACTTGTGCATCCAAGGTCCTTCCCTTCTCTACATTATTGAGAGGAATTCTTTAGTTAATCAAGATCTCCACTTAGCAATATTGCCATCCCTGTATTTTAGATGAAAAGCACTAAGAACTTTTGCTGTAGTTGTGTTTTCTTAAGCTGACTATGGACGTGGACCCCACTTTAAATCAGAAATCCATTTACTTGAAGCATTTGTATCTCATGTGGCTGCAGACATGTTCCATTATCCAATGGCCAAACCCCAAGTGTGCAGCCAAGTGTGCCAATCACATGTTTTTCATCAACATCCCAAGAGTGAGTGGGAGCCAAGTTATAAAACCATATCACCCCCCCCCACAGCACCACCAGGGTATTTATTACGACATCCCTAAAAGCATGGTGTAGGCACTTTGCCATTTCTATCTCCATCTCCCTCGTTGATGTATCTCCCACACGTCGAAGATGTTCTTGCACCCTGATTATAAAATTTGTCTACCATATCTTGTATCCCTATTCCATTTCCCATATGCGTTCCTTGCAAGTAAGCATTATTTTAACACTTTGTAGAACTACCATTGCCATGTCAACTCCAATGGCCTCAAAAATGAGATTTGGCTCTTGTAACCCACACTTGCTCGCATGCTTGCATCTGGAGTCTCTAAAAGGTTAGTCATTTTGCAACAAAAACACCAAACTCATCTTGAGTCATGAACCAAGGTCCGCAATGGAATACCTTAATATCCCACCAAGCCAGCCATGTTTACAATGCTGGGTAGTTATGAATGCCCCCCATCAATTCCCCTATGCAAGATTTAGGGCATGAAGAGATGATGTTTTCAGGTCTAAAGACAACTTTTGGAAAGGAGGGTTATGTAGTTGTGAAGGGTGCCTTCATTGCATCCATGTGGACATGTGATAGGGAGAGCACGATGGCTAATGATGTGGCCGAGTGGGATAATATTTGGCATGACATTAACAAAAGAAGAGATTCAAAGAAGATCAGAGTTTCTAATTCTTCAGGTTTGAATGTTTTATGTTTGCGAAGGAAACCACCGTACAATAGCATGGACTATTGCTGCAGTTAAAGAAATATTCTCCATTAAGATCCATGCCCGGTTTCAGAAAACAACTCTTACTCCTTGTTCCAATATCTTCCACGATGCACGTCTGGGTATCTTCGACGACCCAGAGCCCGAGCACCGTATGGTCAGCACCCTCCAGGATCCTTCGTAGGTGACCTAGCGCTTCACTCACAGGCCACTTCCTTGGTCCCTCATCCATCGTACCGGAAGCTCACCATTTAAATCGAACCGAGGTTGGTCAAGACCTCGGTCGACCTTGCTACGCGAGACGTCCTCCATTGACTCTCCATCAGCAGTTGCAACTTTATCAGTTAGGTCTCCATGACCTTAATCCACAAGACGGTCAAAATGCTTCACCAGCATTCTTGACATAAAATAGTCATTTACAAACAGGTCACATCCATTTTCACATCCTCATTCATACATCCACATCCACATACATACATCCACATCCGTATCTACATCCATACATCCACATCCACATTCAGATCCATACATCCACATCTACATATATACATCCATTTTCACATCCTCATTCATATATCCACATCCACATACATACATCCACATCCGTATCTACATCCATACATCCACATCCACATCCACATTCACATCCATACATCCACATCTACATGCATACATCCATTTTCACATCCTCATTCATACATCCACATCCACATACATACATCCACATCCGTATCTACATACATACATCCACATCCACATCCACATTCACATCCATACATCCACATCTACATGCATACATCCATTTTCACATCCTCATTCATACATCCACATCCACATACATACATCCGCATCCATATCTATTCTTCATTCATTCTCATCTAATTGATTCGTTTCACATCCTCATATCTATTTATAGAATACAAGAGAATTCTTATTTTCGATATAAGATTTCTTTGCACATTTATTTATGCATAAATTTCATTTTAAGGAGACTAACACTTTCGAAATAAAAATCAATCTTTTATGCATCTTCTTATGCATAAATTCATTTTAAATGAGAATGACACTTTTGAATTAAAAATCAATCTTTTATGCATCTTCCTATGCATAAATTCATTTTAAATGAGAATGACACTTTTGAATTAAGAATCAATCTTTTATGCATCTTCCTATGCATAAATTCATTTTAAATGAGAATGACACTTTTGAATTAAAATAAATTCTTTATGCATCTTTCCATGCATAAATCCAATTTAGTAGAAATTACACTTTTAGAATAAAAGAATTTCTCTTATGCATCTAATTTATGCATAAAATCCATTTATGATGAAAATCATACTTTTAATATAAAAATTATCTTCTATGCATATGTTTATGCATACAATCATTTATGATGAAAATCACTCTTTTAATATAAAAGAATTTCTTTTATGCATCTAATTTATGAATAAAATCATTTATGATAAAAGTAACACTTTTATAATATAAAAATAATAATCTTTTATACATACTTCTATGCATGAAAATCAAATATGATAAAAGTAACACTTTTTCAATAAAATAATAAATCTCTATGCATACCTCTATGAATGAAAATCAAATATGATAAAAGTAACACTTTTATAATAACATAATAATCTTTTATGCATAATTTTGATGAAAGTAACACTTTCATAATAAAAGAAAATTATTCCTTTATGCATAAAAATCTATTTTGATGAAAGTAGCACTTTCACAATAAAAGAAAATTATTCCTTTATGCATAAGAATAATAATAATCAATATGCATCTTCTATGCATGAAAATGACACTTTTAGAGTATAGAATTGATAGGAATTACTCTTTTAACATAAAATTTAATTACTAGAAATCCTTTTTTTCTTAATTCATCAATTATGCATAACATAAAAAATCAATTTCTCCATGATTACAATAAAATTCTTTCAATTAATCTAGGGTGATAATTCCTAGAATATGGTAGGAAGTCCTCTTTTCATGCTTTGAATGAAATTATTTTATGTGTAATTTTTACAAAAATTTTACCATAGCTCTGCTACTATAACTGATAAATCTCAATTATTTTAAAAGATAAAGCTTATCATTAAGGAAATGATTAGAATTATCCCTAATTGGATCATTAACCCATAATGGATTGAATCATCAATATTCATGAAATACATAAACTAAAAGCATAGGGAAAGCCATTAATTTGGTCTCAATCATAAATTAATCTTGGATTAAGGAAAAGCTTTATGAAAAGCTTCATTTGGATTGAGAATAGGTCATGAGTATGACCATTTCTTGAGTTAGAGAGAGAAATTACATAAAAACCATTAGAATTAAGCATAAATGAAAATTTATGTAATTCTTTACTATCATTCATCAATTAACTTCAATAGCATTTATCAATTTATGTAATTCTTTACTACCATTCATCAATTAACTTCAATAGCATTCAAAAAACCATTCCAATTAAGCTTCTCAAGCTTGAGAGGGGTTGAGAAGAGAGAAACTTTGAGAAATTATAGAAAAGGTCAAAATTCACCATTTACCTTACAAATTGCTTGATTCTTTGTTCACGGTAGAGGCCCCCAACCAATCAATTGGTTAAGTATGTTGATGGAGCCACCAATGGGGATTGAAGAAAGATCCAATTTCTTCAATTTGGAGAGAATTTTTGAGAATAGTAAAAATTAGCATTTCAGCATAATTCTAGTATAGTAAAACTCTCCTATTTTTTTCAAAGGACTCATGTTCTATTTATAGGAGAGGGAGGCTCTAACCATTAGGGCTAATTTGGATGAAAAAAGGGCTGTTTAGGGTTTCTCTATTCTTGATCTAAGGGTCAAGGAGGAGCTACGTGTCAAGAAGTATGGCTGTTTAGGGTTTCTCTATTCTTTCACTGGAATATTTTACACTATTTTAGCCATAACTTTTACATATAAACTCCAAATTTAGCGCTCAAATGGTCCACAGGTGGCGCTTGATGAGCTCTATCCAATGAGTACCCATGTTGAATAGTTTTGGTAAGATCTTCATGGTCTTTTTTAAGTTGCCCCTTTTTAGATCCTTAGACAGCCCTTTTCTTGTCCAAATTGGCCCTAACGCCAAGACCAACTGATTTCTAGAATTTTCCAAATTTCAGTTTGGTTGAATTTGGACTAGATTTGGACCTAGTTTGGTTCCTTTTTGATTCGGTTTGGTTCCTTTTTTATTTGGTTTGGTTCAAGAGAGAGGAGAGATAAAAATATCATAATTTTTTAAGATTTAAAACTCAATTGCACATGTGAAGTAGGTGCCTCATTCATGAGGGGGAAATCCCCATGCAGAGGTGTCAAAAATGCATCATTACTTCTGAATATCTCCCCTTTTTAACTATTAGCCTTGTCCTTAGTCAACTCTTCATCTTATGTAAGCATTTATTCATTTTTGGGGGATTTTTCTTTTATTTCTTCATTTATCTCTTCCTTACATTTGGATTGATCTTATTGGCCCATAGGAACCTTAATTTCAAATTTCGAAAAAATCTTCACTCCTAGAATAACACCTCTTGAACCGATTATACTTAATTTCTAATGCACCTTTTGAAAATCTTTTTGAACTTCTGTTTTAGGAGAACTTATTTTAATAATATGAGAAATTTTTCTATCTAAAAATATTCAAAATCTGAATATTCTCTCTCTAGAATATTTTCTCTCTCAATGTCAAAACAAGCAGAGACAAGATCTTTTATATTTCTGGAGAGGGGATTGATTATAGATGCTATTCATCTTGAGAGGTTGGGGAGGAATCTTACAAGAAAAAACATCCATCATGAACAACACCATAAAGCGCCATTTCATCAACTAAATGTATCACAACATGCAATTGGCTGGTGAGAATTGTTCTAGAAAAGTTTTCCTTGATTACACACTGCCTCAATACCTACATACATAACAATCATGTATACTATTTATTATACATATCACGTGCATGAGAATACCAAATAGTAAATATAACTTTGCTCTAATGAATTGAAGAGAAGATTCATTCTTCACCAAGATTGTAAATAACCTCTCTGACCTTCTTGTCTCCACACAACCAACTATAGCAATTGGAAGAATAAACTATGAATAGAAAAAAATGAAAACTAGTACTAATATAAGCTTACAGATTATGTACCATAAAGAGAAAATGATTAAGTAAATATTTATATACCTGTAATATCTTGTGCCAATTATGTGTCTTGAGGCCATATAATTGTACCTCTACTTTCTTTTTGGTCTTTGTGAAGGCACCCTTCAATGGATGCATTACTCCCATTGGTGTACGAAAAGAGGCAATCACACTTTTCGCCTTATTGTACTCCTTCTTGGTTAATACCCTTGCACCCTGCGTATCTCTCACTTACACTTGGCAATACTCTTTGAAGGCATCCAATGTTTTGTAAGTCATCCCTTGTACCCTACGTATCTTATTTACAAATCAAATGGTCCCAAATATTTCTTGCCACATTCTTGAAGATATGTATGGGATCTAAGAGATTATTGATCTTCAATTCACACCAATATGGAAGTCGAAAGAAGATTCAATGTCCAGACATCCCATCAGGTGGTGGATTACGGGTGCTTCTCCATGCCCCTCAAACTAATCTCTACCTCTCTAGTGCTGAGACATCATATGGCACAAACGTGGGATGTGGAAGGAGGGAGAAATTGATGATGTTTTTCATACAACACCTTCTTTACGGTGTTAGAGGGTCTTTCCAAAACAAGTGATGGTCCAAAAATTGGACATGCATGATATCTGGAGGTTTCTAAACCTATTTTAAAATTGAGATGGTTGAGAGGTAGAGATATAAACTTAAAGTTTTAAGTTTAAAGATTAAAAGAATCCGGTTCAAGTATGTACCTGAGCACTTTGAGAACTCGGGATAGTCATGCATCGTCCAAAGCAAAACTCCTTTCACCTTCACCTCATGCCTATTTGTTGGCCTTGAGATATCAGGCACTTTGATACCTCGTCATAGTGTCTCAAGCTCCTCGATCAAAGACTCAAGGTACCCATCCATGTTTGCCACCTTATACTTGCATGGTACAAGGAGAGCAAGCATGATAAGACCTTTCTTTATTTCCACCCATCGAGGGAGGTTGTAATTCACAAATACAATAGGCCAAGTAGACCATGATGTGGACTTGAAGCCGAATGCGTTAACACCATCCATGCCCAAGGCAAGACATGTAAGTTAAGGGGCTCATCTTTAAACTCTTGCCATTGATGCTCCACACGTTGCCATGTTTGGTGAATTAGCTAACGATCCTCACTCATGATGCCATCAATTGAGCGATATGTGGCATGCCATGTCATGAGTTCTGCAATCCCCTTACATTTAAACATGTGCTAGACTGAGGAATGATAGGGAAGTGTCTAAAAACCTTTTGGAGAATTTTGTCTCCTTGAAAATAATCCCTATAGTCGCTCCTCTCCACATTTTGAACATTGTGTTGCATCTTTTTTAAACCCCTCTAAATAGCATGCAATCATTAGGGCATGCATGTATTTTTGTATAATCCATACCTAGCATACAAAGCATTTTATGAGACCCATCTCGTGAGTTTAGTAATAGATTTTGAGGGGGAAGAATCTTCCTGAGAAGTCTAAAACATAACATATGAAATTTGTCAAATTCATCTCCACTAAAGTGTTGCCTTTAGAAAGGGGTTTAATTGTTTAAGTCCTATGTCCCATGACTCTGGAACCAATAGATTTAGAATCTGATGCTTTAGCTCCTTTGATCAACCATGAGATTATTCTCTAGTTGGATGGCATTTGTTGTGACTTCATCCCATGTAGTTACGCCTTTAATGACTAATCGATTATAGATCACTTCATGCTTAAGCCTGCTGTGGATGAATCTATCCAACAATTGATTATTCAGATAGTGTTCATGTAAAAGGCAACGAGAGTTCAAATGTTTGATATGGCTAATGAAATCTCTAACCAATTCCTCTTCTTCCCTCTTGGTTATGTGTAGCTATGAAGCTACACCCCATAAGATTCCTTCACGCACAAATTGCTTCAAGAACAATCTCCTAAGAGTGGTGAAGTTCAAGCATTCCTTGACCCTTAGAGTTCTATACCAACCCCACCCTTACCGTCGTCTAATGTTAAACTAAAGGCATTAGTCTTGAAATCCTCATTTCATTCTCCTAGGTCCTCAACCACTTGATCAAATACTTCCAAATGTATCCTAGGATCACCATCTCTACTGAGCTTATGAGTTATCTTGGCTATCTAGTTGGCTTTCCCATGGCTCTGTTGACCTGTCATAGTGCTATGTTTTTTGCTATCGCTCTTCCTAGGGCCTGTACAAAAGCAAGTTGGTCTGTGGGGGTAGAGCTAATGCTGGCATAACAGGAGCAATGATAGAAGTCGCTGGAGGTGCAACATGTGGCACTACATGAGGATGCATTAGTCTAAACCCCAGTAGGGGTAGTTGTGCTATCTAAGGTATGTGCCCTACTGGCACCCCAATAGGTGCTCTAGTCATGTGGGAATTAGTTGTAGCTGGTCTCGTAGCAAGAGTTGTTAGCACACTCATTCTAGTGAAGGGTTGTTTAATGGGTGCACCAAAATGAGATGTGACCCCTCTAGGAATGGTAATACCAGATATGCCAAGCATGCAGGGGGGTCCATGTGTGATGTGGTGTTGGCTGCTACTGTGAACTGTGGGCATGCGGCTTAGAGGCAATTTTACATCAGTCATCATAGGTGCCATATATTGATGTGATGTTATCTACTGGATGAGGAAATGTACTAGTATTGTCTTGGGTGGGGGTAGCTCTAAGATCTACTAAGGTGAAGCTTGCGCTAGTCTGCCTTGAGTCCCTATAGCATGGCGTTGTGGGTTAGAAGATGTGGGTTGATCTCTGTGGTATAGCCAGGTGGGTATAGCCAGGTGATACTACAAAAGTAGGATCTGGTTCTGGGCTCACAGGAGGTGTTACCATTTCTCTCATTGTGGGAGTTATTGCTTTGGATGTCCCAACTTGTGCCATGGGTCTTAGGATCCTTTCATGTTCAATGACTCTAGATATACAATCGACGAGATCCTGCAATCGTTCCTCCTCTGTGGTGGCTCTAGATATGGATTGTACAATCCCTTCCCAACCAGCACCATAATTTTGGATGCGTCATGCTCCCAATCATTTGTGAGCAGATGTTGATTGATGATTTGCAAGCCTAGCTCTTTCCCTGAGATAGACACAATGTTATTTCTTGTATCACGCCTATCGAGCACTACCTACACAATGTTTCTTTGGGACTCGTTTTGGGTTTATTGGGCTGCTAATCATTGTTGTGCCAGTTCTAAAGTCTCTTCTTCTTTTGCACTAGCAACTTGGATCAGTGTCTCTACTACCTGCACTTCTTCTGATGTCCTACCATTGGGCATAAGCACTTATGCAGGGGGTGGTTCAAAGGTCATAGTTGTACCAAGTGCAATAGGAGATGTATGGACATGGATATCAACATGAACACTCCCTCCTTGGAACGATGAGATTAGACTACGTGTCTCTCTAGATTTAACCTCAACTCCTTCATCATATGGTTTATAAGTCATAAGGTTTGGCTCAGAGGTAGCGGTTGAGGTCGGACCTCTGAGAGGTAGCTAGCTACACTACCAAAAAGACTGGTAGCTGGCTTGATTGGTGAGACCTGGTTAGGGTGTTTACTTTTTGGGACTAGGGATCCTTCTGTTGAGTTGAAATATGATGATGTATCATTGGTCCCCCTAGTACAGGTCCTTGTACAATGCTAAACTGGGTTCCCACCAAAGGTCCTCAGCCCAGTGTACGCTGGTACATATTTAGCTCAATAGATGCACTATCATTTATATCAGCCACTAATTTATGCCCAGATCATAGGTGTATGTGATTATAGGATGTAGGAACTTCCTACAGATACCCTGGATAAGTTGGTTTTTTTTAATATAAATATTTTTTTTCATAAAAATTTTGGAATGGCAAAAGTTTTTCCGAAACATGTCATTTGTGTTTCTTAACCTATTTGGCACCAGAAATAGTGTGTGTTTTTCACGTGAGTCAAGCACTACAGGCGCTAGCTTCCATAGTAGGGGGCTCCTTAACTACAGGCGCTGGCTCCCATAGTAGGGGACTCCTTAACTTTGCATTCATGGCTTTCATAGCCTTCTTCACACCAGGTGTCCGCATTGTTGGAATCCCAAACTCCTCATCAAGGCTCATCTCCGAGTCACTAGACTCTCCACCATCATAAGAGAATGACCTACAGAAATATTTGGCATACCAAGGGGATCAACCATTTTCTCTTTGCCTTTATATGATGTACCAACTATTACTAATATTGTCAACCCTGTATTTTGGATGAAAAGCACTAAGAACTTTTGCTGTAGTTGTGTTTTCTTGAGCTGATTATGGAGGTGGACCCCCACTTTAAAGCACAAATCCATTTACTTGAAGCATTTGTATCTCATGTGGCTGCACACATGTTCCATCATCCATTGTGTGCAGCCAAGTGTGCCACTCACATGTTTTTTGTCAACATCCCAAGAGTGACTGGGAGCCAAGTTATAAAACCAAATAAACCCCCCCACACACACAACACCACTAGGGTATTTACGACATCCCTAAAAGCATGGTGAAGACACTTTGCCATTTCTATCTCCATCTCCCTCGTTGATGTATCTGCCACACTTTACTCATGTAGTTGCCCAAAATAGGTCATTTTCTTACCTAGCTCTATCCTTTGAATAGCCCACATTGTTTTGGGTAATTTTATCACCTCACGATACATGCCTCAGTTTTCCCTCCTTGTACACCTTTTGGGGCACCTTGCCGATTGTTCATTACCAGACTCATCTTGAGTCATGAACCAAGGTCCCCAATGGAATGCCCTGATATCCCACCAAGCCATCCATGTTTCCAATGCTGGTACTTCCCCTTGTATTTCATGTCCTATCTACAAAAGTTTTTTGATTTTATTTTTGTTCCCTATGGTGGTCTAAGGTTCCTCCTATGGAAAAGAATAGGAATGAGAACAAAATCCACATCGACAGGGGTGAAGATATAATGTAGAAAACAAGGCTTTTTAGTTATGAATGTCCCCCATTGATTTCCCTATGCAAGAGTTAGGGCATCAAGAGATGATGTTTTCAAGTCTAAAGATAACTTTTGGAAAGGTGGGTTATGTAGTTGTGAAGGGTGCCTTCATTGCGCCATGTGGACATGTGATAGGGAGAGCAAGATGGCTAATGATGTGATCATGGCCGAGTGGGATAATATTTGGCATAACATTAACAAGGAGTTTGAAGAAGAGATTCAAAGACGACCAGAGTTTCTAATTCTTGAGGTTTGAATGTTTTATATTTGTGAAGGAAACCACCGTACAATAGCATGGACTACTGTGCAGTTAAAGAAATATTCTCCATTACAAGAGCAAAGCATTATGTACAATTATAGATCTAAAAATCCTCTTTTTCTTAATTCATCAATCAATCGCACACACTCACTCTCTCACATACATGCAACAACCAAGCACACAAGATCTCAAACAAGCACGAGGCAAGCAAGAAAGAAATAGCATAGGACAGTAGAGTATAAGAATATGGCACAGTGGAAAGAGATAGCAAGACAAAGCATAATAGACAATGCAATAGCTACACAATGAATAGAATTTAAAATTCTGAGTATACCAAAGAGGTACAAGTGATGGTGCTCTCCACTCATGCGCTCCCAAGTAGAGTTTAGATGGCGATCTAGACAGACTCTGGATGGAGTATGTACGAAGTCTAGAAGAAGGTGAATAATCACATGCATTGGTTACCTTAGCTCATGGCAACCATGTCCATATATAGTACTGTAGGCATTATCCTAGACACGTATACATCGACACGATCATCGCTCGCGTATCAAGAACGCGGCCCAGCAAAACCACCGACCACTGCCCACTAATGATAGACCTGGTATCTGAGGGAATATTCCTCATACCGTCACCTACATTAACGGACCCCAGCTAATGCTTGTATCGTTGACCATCTCCTAACCATCATCAATGGTCCAAATAATGACCCCATTGCGACGCCTAAGCCCCGGGGTTCCCACTAAAGACATGCACGATGGCTACTCCTCATAATGGGGGCCTAACAATTGTGCATTATATACATCAAAGTGAGATACATGCTAAGATGCAAGCGTTGAGTGTATACTAACATAGAGACAAGAGCACTCTATTGTATTAGAATAAGAGAATGAGTGGTGAGACTACAAAATGACCCTTATCTTGGCCCCCAGCCTTCACCCCTTGGGCGACCATACTTTAAAACTATTCATGGCTATCCACGGCTACCTAGCCTTGTGCAATCTCGCTAACTCTCACTAGATCTATAATTGTACATAATGCTTGGTGATTCTTTGCTCTTGTAATGGAGAATATTTCTTTAACTGCACAGTAGTCCATGCTATTGTACGGTGGTTTCCTTCACAAATATAAAACATTCAAACCTCAAGAATTAGAAACTCTGGTCTTCTTTGAATCTCTTCTTCAGACTCCTTGTTAATTTTATGCCAAATATTATCCCACTCGGCCATGATCACATCATTAGCCATCGTGCTCTCCCTATCACATGTCCACATGGCGCAATGAAGGCACCCTTCACAACTACATAACCCACCTTTCCAAAAGTTATCTTTAGACTTGAAAACATCATCTCTTGATGCCCTAACTCTTGCATAGGAAAATCAATGGGGGGCATTCATAACTAAAAAGCCTTGTTTTCTACATTATATCTTCACCCCTGTCGATGCGGATTTTGTTCTCATCCCCATTCTTTTCCACAGGAGGAACCTTAGACCACCATAGGGAACAAAAATAAAATCAAGAAACTTTTGTAGATAGGACATGAAATACAAGGGGAGGTACCAGCATTGGAAACATGGATGGCTTGGTGGGATATCAGGGCATTCCATTGGGGACCTTGGTTCCTGACTTAAGATGAGTCTGGTGTTTTTGTGCCAAAACGACTAACCTTTTAGAGACTACACATGCAAGCATGCGAGCAAGTGTGGGTTACAAGAGCCAAATCTGTTTTTTGAGGCGACTGGAGTTGACATGGCAATGGTAGTTCTACAAAGTGTTAAAATAATGCTTATTTAAAAGGAACACCAATGGGAAATGGAATAGGGATACAAGATATGGTAGATAAATTTTATAATCAGGATGCAAGAACATCTTCGAGAAAAAGACTCATGGATCTAGCACACTCTCAAGAGATGGGGATAAACTCTCCTAAAATGTAGCGTGGGAATGTAGATCAACATAGTGTTCACAAAAAAGATCCTCTAGGTGTCATCTTCGAGGAGGACACTGGAGTTGACATGGCAATGGTAGTTCTACAAAGTGTTAAAATAATGCTTACTTGAAAGGAACACCAATGGGAAATGGAATAGGGATACAAGATATGGTAGATAAATTTTATAATCAGGGTGCAAGAACATCTTCGAGAAAAAGACTCATGGATCTGGCACACTCTCAAGAGATGGGGATAAACTCTCCTAAAATGTAGCGTGGGAATGTAGATCAACATAGTGTTCACAAAAAAGATCCTCTAGGTGTCATCTTTGAGGAGGACAATCACAAGCCTAAATATGTGATTGATATAGTGAACAATCGGCAAGGTGCCCCAAAAGGTGTACAAGGAGGGAAAACTGAGGCATGTATCGTGAGGTGATAAAATTACCCAAAACAATGTGGGCTATTCAAAGGATAGAGCTAGGTAAGAAAATGACCTATTTTGGGCAACTACATGAGTAAAGTGTGGGAGATACATCAACGAGGGAGACGGAGATAGAAATGGCAAAGTGCCTGCACCATGCTTTTAGGGATATCGTAAATACCCTAGTGGTGTTGTGTGTGTGGGGGGGTTTATTTGGTTTTATAACTTGGCTCCCACTCACTCTTGGGATGTTGACAAAAAACATGTGAGTGGCACGAGCATGGCATGACAAGATTGTTGAGTATCTTGTCACTATTGGTTTTCATATGGCAGATGCAGATCATTCTTTGTATGTGGGCAAGAGTGATAAGGGTATTGTGATCATCACCATTTATGTAGATGATCTTATTGTTGGGGGGGGTGACAACTTGCAAGAGATTCAGCATGTGAAAAGTCTTCTCAAAAGGAAGTTTGAGATGAAGGATTTGGGAGATCTGCACTACTTTTTGGAAATTTAGGTCATTCGCACACCTGAAAGTATTTGGTTGTCACAGAGACAGTATGTATTGGACATGTTGTCCAAGTATGGGATGGCTGATTGTAAGTCAATCTCGGTGCCATTATATCAAAATGGCAAGCTTAGTGCAGATGTAGGTTATGTGTTGGAGGATCCCACTATGTACAGGAAGATTGTGGGGAGTTTGATCTATTTCACAGTCAGTAGGCCATATTTGAGCTACATTGTTAGCTTAGAGAGCCAGTTTATACTTCGATACTTGAGGGCCACTGTTGATTATGCATTGTTTTATGCAAAAGGTGTACCATTGGAGCTATATGGGTACACATATGCTGATTGGGCAGGTAGCATCTCAGACAGGAGATCTACTAGTGGATTTATGTTTTCATTAGGAAGTGTTGCTGTGACATGGAGCAGAAAGAATCATCCCACAGTTGCCTTATTGAGCACAAAGGCAAAGTACAGAGGAGCTGCGGCGGTGGTGGCAGCGTGTGAGGTAGCTTGGTTACGCAAGCTACTGGTGATTTGGGGTTGCATATGGAGAGAAAGGTTGTCATATATTGTGACAATCTTAGTAGTATACAGTTGGCCAAGAACCCAGTTTTCCATGCGCGGAAAAAACACATTGAGGTGCATTACCACTTCATCAAGGAGAGAGTCTTGGCAGCAGAGGCGACATCGACTTGACCTACATCAGCACACACAGGATCATGTCACTAACATCTTCACACGAAGGCCTTCGGAGCTGAGAAGCTTAACAGATCTCAAGATATGCTTAGATTTCATGAGCTAGAGTTGAGCTTGAGGGGGAGTGTTGAGATGTCAAGCTCAACATGAGCTAACACTCACGAGGCGCCTACATGACCGTTTGACATTTATATCACTAGCGGGTTTGGTAGCTGGCACCGACATATCTTCACCAGAGATTCTAGAGCAGTTCTACAGTAGTTGGACCACACCAACTAGTCCACATCTACCCAGTCCACTTAGCGTGTTCACATTATGGACCGCTTGTGTATACTCTATTATGTGTGTTAGTCATCTTATCCTTTTTGTAGACCTCTTTTGTTGTGTGAAGACGAAGAAGAATTTTCAGCCTCTCACCTTGTGTGTTCACTTCTAGGGTTAGTGTGAGTGTGTGTGTGCTTGCAAGAGCTCAAGCTCTCTTCTCCCCTACATCTTTTTAGATAAGGGTTGGCCATGGGCTATAGAATTCATCTCCCAAGACCTATAGCTCATTGGTTACCCATTTTGCAAGAGGTAATATCTTGTTAGAGTTTTGTTCAGCATCCTCACAAGTATTACATCTCATTTTTTGAAATGGAACATAATAAGAATGATATTTGGATGGTATTTCTAAACGTTGGGGTTGTGGCACAAAAGCATCAGTGATATCTTCAATCAGAAGCCCAGCTTCCATATGCCTTATGGATGCCACACATGTGGTGGTACGTTAATGTTCTAAAATGGGAGGAGCTGTGTTTGGAAATTTAAGGATTCCTCTTTGCAGAGGATTGGTAGCAGTAGTAGCCTAGTGTACAATCTCCACTACCCACTCCAGGTGGAGTAGGAAGTGCAAGAATTTGATTGACTACTAGTAAGGTGGGAGCATGCATACCATGATTTGCTCGATTATATAGATAGAAATTACAAATTGGACATGGGATAAGAATTAATCAAAATGCACTAATTGCAACACTCATAGGGAAAAAAAAACTAAGAAACATGTAAGAATTAAAGAAATTGAACAATATGTAGAAACTATAGAAGTTGTAGAAATCAACAAGAATACCAACAATGCCACAAAATGGACACATTTTCAGTTATTCATTTTTACCCTCCTTGCAAAAATAGAAAACAAAATTATAACAAAATTCTTTCATACACAAACACACGCACACACACGCTGTGAGATCCCTGTTCCCACCACGCTAAGGATTCGGGGTGCTAGCAGTGGAAGTAGCACTTCTGCGCAGGCCAGGGGTCCCACAATTGGGGCCTCGCCCACGGATATTTGGACAAGAGACTAATCCGTCGGTTTTTCCAAAACCGAACCCAGAAAAACTTCCTTTACCCGGAAAGCACGGGCGATTCCACCAGGATAACTCTTTACTCTAACGTAGTCAAGACCATTACTGATCAAGCTGATCCGACTGCACCTATAAAGATACTCGGTCAAATCAAGGAAGAAACTTGCACTTGGATCATTGGGATCAACGCTTTTTTCCCCATCAAGAGGTAGAGCCATTGATTCCTATCCATAGAACAATTACTATCCGGGATTTACTTTATCTATCGTAATAGCAGAATTTGAGTCTCGATTTACGGATCCATCAGTCTAGCCTAACCCCACCCAGTCCCATGGGTTAGCCAACCTCCCAACCACTATAGTGATTGGATCCAATTAGGAATTTGGTTAGGTTTTGTCTCGAGTACCAGGGAAAAGAGTTCCCAAGCCCCCTAGCCGGAAGTTCATGCAACATAAAACTAGTCACACCACTTACACACCCAATATGAAATTGCCTTTTTCTCAGTATCAGCTAACTTTAAAACAATCCTTTAATGAAACCATTATGTCACTGATGACAATCCTCAAAATCTCTAGCTGAATCCATATTTCCAATCATACATTCATCGGTGCACTTATGGCATCATTGGCAACCAAAATGCTCACCACCTGTTCAGGGGCCTTTTCAATAGTTCCTAGCTCATATTACCCGACAATATTTTCACATATAAAAATCAAGATGGAATCCTCGTTGAAGATCAGCAAGATCAATCAACAGATCCATATAAGATAGCCATGGACTCATCCGTTTTGAGGACCAGCAAGGTCAATCAACCAGATCCATGCCCGGTTTCAGAAAACAACTCTTACTCCTTGTTTCAATATCTGCCATGACGCACGTGTGGGTATCTTCGGCGACCCAGAGCGCGAGCACCGTATGGTCAGCACCCTCTAGGATCCTTCAGGTGACCTAGCACTTCACTCATAGGCCGCTTCCTTGGTCCGTCATCCATCGTACCGGAAGCTCACCATTCAAATCGAACCGAGGCTGGTCAAGACCTCGGTCGACCTTGCTACGCGAGACATCCTCCATTGACGTCAGCAGTTGCAATCTTTATCAGTTAGGTCTCCATGACCTTAATCCATAAGACAGTCAAAATGCTTCCCCAGCATTCTTGACATAAAACAGTCATTTACAAACAGTCACAAAATACAGTTAGGTCTCCATGACCTTAATCCATAAGACAGTCAAAATGCTTCCCCAGCATTCTTGACATAAAACAGTCATTTATAAACAGTCACAAAGTACAGTTTCTATATCGAACTCTCGTCTTTCCACATTATCCCTCCTCAGTCCACATTACTTATTCCACATTCCATTCAATGTGTACTCATTCTCATCCATTTACTCATATCAACGACACATTATTTCACATACACATTCACATTCACATTCATTATTCTACATACATATCCATGTTTATACATCCACATCATACATCCAATCCCATATTCGCATTCATACATACACATCCATATCCACATCCATACATCCACATCCACATCCACATTCACATCCATACATCCACATCTACATGCATACATCCATTTTCACGTCCTCATTCATACATCCACATTCACATACATACATCCACCTCTGTATCTACATCCATACATCGACATCCATATCCACATTCACATCCATACATCCAATCCCATTTCCACATTCCCATTCATATAACCCCATACGCCTTCACATCTATTCTTTTACATCACATCCATTCTCGCCCTATCACAACCCATATACATCTTATCCCATCAGATACACTCTTTACTTCATCCCATACACATCTTATCACATCCTTACTCATCTTAACACATCCTATCACATCTCATACACCTCTTATCATATCCTATCACATCTCATACACATCTTATCACATCCTATCACATCTCATACACCTCTTATCACATCGTGTCACTTTCCATATACATTTTATCACATCTTGTCACATCTCATACACCTCTTATCACATCCTATCACTTCCCATACGCATCTTATCACATCTTATCACATCTCATACACCTATTATCACATCCTATCACTTCCCATACGCATCTTATCACATCTCAATATCTATTTATAGAATACAAGAGAATTCTTATAATTGATATAAGATTTCTTTACGCATCTATTTATGCGTAAATTCCATTTTAAAGAGAATAACACTTTCGAAATAAAAATCAATCTTTTATGCATCTTCCTATGCATAAATTCATTTTAACTGAGAATGACACTTTTGAATCAATCTTTTATGCATCTTCCTATATGCGTAAATTCAATTTAGTAGGAATTACACTTTTAGAATAAAAGAATTTCTCTTATGCATCTAATATATACATAAAATCCATTTAGGATGAAAATCACACTTTTAGTATAAAAATATCTTTTATGCATATCTCTAGGCATGAAATCCAATATAATAAAAGTAATATTTTTCAATAAAATAATCATCTTTTATGCATACCTCTATGCATGAAATTCAAATGTGATAAAAGTAACACTTTTACAATAAAATAATCATTTTTTTGGTAACATTTTTACAATAAAACTATATTTTTCTATACCTCTGCATAAAATTCAATATGATAAAAGTAACATTTTTACAATAAAATAATCATTTTTTAGTAATATTTTTATAATAAAATAATCATTTTTTTAGTAATATTTTTATAATAAAATAATCATTTTTTTCATACCTCTATGCATGAAATTCAATATGATAAAAGTAACACTTTTATAATAAAATAATCATTTTTTTAAAACATCTTTACAATAAAATATTCATTTTTTAATGCATACCTCTATGCATGAAATTCAAATATGATAAAAGTAACACTTTTATAATAAAATAATAATCTTTTATGCATACCTCTATGTATGAAATTCAATTATGCTAAAAGTAACACTTTTACAATAAAATAATCATCTTTTATGCATACCTCTACGCATGAAATTCAATTATGCTAAAAGTAACACTTTTATAATAAAATATTCATCTTTTATGCATACCTCTACGCATGAAATTCAATTATGCTAAAAGTAACACTTTTATAATAAAATAATCATCTTTTATGCGTACCTCTATGCATGAAATTCAATTATGCTAAAAGTAACACTTTTACAATAAAATATTCATCTTTTATGCATACCTCTATGCATGAAATTCAATTATGCTAAAAGTAACACTTTTACAATAAAATAATCATCTTTTATGCATACCTCTATGCATGAAATTTAATTTTGCTAAAAGTAACACTTTTACAATAAAATATTCATCTTTTATGCATACCTCTATGCATGAAATTCAATTATGCTAAAAGTAATACTTTTATAATAAAATAATCATCTTTTATGCATACCTCTATGCATGAAATTCAATTTTGCTAAAAGTAACACTTTTACAATAAAATATTCATCTTTTATGCATACCTCTATGCATGAAATTCAATTATGCTAAAAGTAACACTTTTATAATAAAATAATCATTATAAAAACTTGACATTAATCAATTAACCATTCACCTAGAATAGAGAATGGTTGGTTTTGTTAGAGAAGAGAGGGGAATGCCTTTTTGTAATGAACCATAACATTTTTAGAAAAGACATAAAGCATAAAAACCATTTAAAGCCATAAAAATCATAAAATAAGTGAAAAGAAGAATCACCAACTTACTAATGACTTTGAAAGCTTTCCTTTGGCTTGATGGTTTGATGGTTCAACTCTTGTTTGAACAAGAGTAGCCAACCAATCTTTGGAAGAGGAAAATGTCAAAAACTAGTGAATTATTAATAAATTCATAGTTCTTAGCTTGGGTGGAGTAGAGTAACAATGCATTGAACACTATTGTTTTTCAATGAAGGGGAGGCTTCTATTTATAGGAAAAATTGAGCTCCTAACCAAACAAACTGATTCTAAAATTTTCCAAATCAGTTTGGTCAATTTTTGACCATTTTTAGGTCAGTTAAGCTAACTTTTTAGAACTAGACTTGAATTAGGAGAGAGGAGAGATAAAATATCACATTATTTATGATTTTAAAACTCATTCAAGCATGTGAAGTAGGCACCTCATTGAAAGGCCTCCCCTTCCTTACATATGTGTCAAAATGGAATTATTATTCCCAAAATATCTCATATTTTTAATATTGCTCATAGTTTCTTACTAATAAACCTTGTACATATTCAACTCTTCATCTTATGTGAGCATTGAGGGGACTCCCCTTCCTTACATATGTGTCAAAATGGAATCATTATACCCAAAATATTTCATATTTTTAATATCACTGATAGTTTCTTACTAATAAACCTTGTATATAGTCAACTCTTCATCTTATGTGAGCATTTACTCAATTTTGCTAAAATAATCATCTTTTATGCATACCTCTATGCGTGAAATTCAATTTTGCTAAAAGTAACACTTTTACAATAAAATATTCATCTTTTATGCATACCTCTATGCATGAAATTCAATTATGCTAAAAGTAACACTTTTATAATAAAATAATCATTATAAAAACTTGACATTAATCAATTAACCATTCACCTAGAATAGAGAATGGTTGGTTTTGTTAGAGAAGAGAGGGGAATGCCTTTTTGTAATGAAGCATAACATTTTTAGAAAAGACATAAAGCATAAAAACCATTTAAAGCCATAAAAATCATAAAATAAGTGAAAAGAAGAATCACCAACTTACTAATGACTTTGAAAGCTTTCCTTTGGCTTGATGGTTTGATGGTTCAACTCTTGTTTGAACAAGAGTAGCCAACCAATCTTTGGAAGAGGGAAATGTCAAAAACTAGTGAATTATTAATAAATTCATAGTTCTTGGCTTGGGTGGAGTAGAGTAACAATGCATTGAACACTATTGTTTTTCAACAAAGGAGAGGCTTCTATTTATAGGAGAAATTGAGCTCCTAACCAAACAAACTGATTCTAAAATTTTCCAAATCAGTTTGGTCAATTTTTGACCATTTTTAGGTCAGTTAAGCTAACTTTTTGGAACTAGACTTGAATTAGGAGAGAGGAGAGATAAAATATCACATTATTTATGATTTTAAAACTCATTCAAGCATGTGAAGTAGGCACCTCATTGAAAGGCCTCCCCTTCCTTACATATGTGTCAAAATGGAATTATTATTCCCAAAATATCTCATATTTTTAATATTGCTCATAGTTTCTTACTAATAAACCTTGTACATATTCAACTCTTCATCTTATGTGAGCATTGAAGGGACTCCCCTTCCTTACATATGTGTCAAAATGGAATCATTATACCCAAAATATTTCATATTTTTAATATCACTGATAGTTTCTTACTAATAAACCTTGTATATAGTCAACTCTTCATCTTATGTGAGCATTTACTCAATTTTGCTAAAATAATCATCTTTTATGCATACCTCTATGCGTGAAATTCAATTTTGCTAAAAGTAACACTTTTACAATAAAATATTCATCTTTTATGCATACCTCTATGCATGAAATTCAATTATGCTAAAAGTAACACTTTTATAATAAAATAATCATTATAAAAACTTGACATTAATCAATTAACCATTCACCTAGAATAGAGAATGGTTGGTTTTGTTAGAGAAGAGAGGGGAATGCCTTTTTGTAATGAACCATAACATTTTTAGAAAAGACATAAAGCATAAAAACCATTTAAAGCCATAAAAATCATAAAATAAGTGAAAAGAAGAATCACCAACTTACTAATGACTTTGAAAGCTTTCCTTTGGCTTGATGGTTTGATGGTTCAACTCTTGTTTGAACAAGAGTAGCCAACCAATCTTTGGAAGAGAAAAATGTCAAAAACTAGTGAAATATTAATAAATTCATAGTTCTTGGCTTGGGTGGAGTAGAGTAACAATGCATTGAACACTATTGTTTTTCAACGAAGGGGAGGCTTCTATTTATAGGAAAAATTGAGCTCCTAACCAAACAAACTGATTCTAAAATTTTTCAAATCAGTTTGGTCAATTTTTGACCATTTTTAGGTCAGTTAAGCTAACTTTTTGGAACTAGACTTGAATTAGGAGAGAGGAGAGATAAAATATCATATTATTTATGATTTTAAAATTCATTCAAGCATGTGAAGTAGGCACCTCATTGAAAGGCCTCCCCTTCCTTACATATGTGTCAAAATAGAATTATTATTCCCAAAATATCTCATATTTTTAATATTGCTCATAGTTTCTTACCAATAAACCTTGTACATATTCAACTCTTCATCTTATGTGAGCATTTAAGGGACTCCCCTTCCTTACAGATGTGTCAAAATGGAATCATTATACCCAAAATATTTCATATTTTTAATATCACTGATAGTTTCTTACTAATAAACCTTGTATATAGTCAACTCTTCATCTTATGTGAGCATTTACTCAATTTTGGGTATTTTCTTTTATAAAATTTAATTTATCTCCTCCCCACACATGGATTGATCCTATTGGCCCATAGGAACCTTAATTGGACCATAATCCAAAAATTTCTGAAAATCTAGACCCTTAGGCTAAGGTCCTTTATACCCATTTCCAATTAATTCCAATTGCACATTGGAAATTTCTTTTTGAATTTTTGTTTCAAGGGAATTCATTTTAATAATATGAGAATTTTTTCTATCTAAAAATATTCAAAATCTGAATATTCTCTCTCTAGAATATTTTCTCTCTCTATGTTAAAACAGTTAGAAATAAGATCTTTTATATTTCTGAAGAGGGGATTGATTACAGGGGAAGATGGTGGATATCTTGAGAGGCTGGGGAGGAATCTTACATTCTCTCCCACTTGAAAAACGCGAGATGCCCTCATCTCGCAAATAAGGGGTAATTCCGCAAGATGCACAAATATGAGACTAACAGAAAATTTAATTAAGATTAACCACTAAGAAAAGTCTCAAAGAGAGCAAGACTCAAGACAAGAATAAAGATTTCAACTTTACTCACTCTTGGAACATATACAGCAAGATAGAAGAACTTTTTACAATTCCATAAGCCCGCCCATCATATGGTCACAAAAGCAGCACTCACAAGCTGCACGCGTATAAGGTAACTCATCTATGGGAATAATTAAGTTGGTTATTGCAGCACCTATCTCATTGGTATGAGGTGACCTAATAAAAGGACCTCTGAGAGGCAAGCCAAAAATGGGATAAAGGCATATCTTCTGATGAGGAAGAAAACACGCTAGTAAGAAGACACGCTCAGAAAACCCAACATGCCTTGATCTCATCACGCAATAGTATTGGGGACCCAAATCCAAAGCTTTAATAACCATAGCCAAGCGAACATTGTTACGAAAGTGCTGCTGACCCCACGATGTTACCCTAGTTATATCTTAATAGGTCCGCATTTGGTCTGAGCTACAGCAGTTCCCGAGTGAGGGAAAAGTGAGCGCTCATACAGTTCTATAAAATCCTTCTTCACAGACTCGCTTGCATCTTGAAGGTGAGAAATCATCATGGATAAAACCAATTCCTGCTGCCAAGCCATAAAGGAGATTAAGAAAGAAAAGGAATCGATGGAAGTAAGATTACTGCGAGCGACAAGTAAGAGTTACAACTTATATAAAAGAAGGAACTAGCGTAACCTAGAAGCCAACGGGGTATCTTGCCACTGAAGTTTTACCGTCTTTCCATGAATTGGGTTTGGCACATTTTTCTTTAGAAGGCTTACATGAAATACATTATGAAATTTGAGATGAGGAGGTAAAAGAAGCTCGTAGGCTAAGCCACCTACTTTCTTTGAAATCAGATATGGCCCACAATATCTGGGGGATAACTTTTTATACTTCCCAAGAGATATAGAACTTCTTTTGGGCGATACTCGAATGAAGACCATATCTGCTTCTTTGAATTCTCTGACTGTCCTCTTCTTAACTGCATACTGCTTCTGTCGATCCTCAGCAGCTTTTATATCTTTATGAATTGCCTGCATCTGCTGCTCCATGTCGTCAAGCATTTGTCTGGACATCACGACCCTAATCAATGGGTCAGACCTAGTTAATGGAGTTTAAGCAATCTTGTCCGAGACGGACCCTGATTAGATTGGTATGAAGGAATTGGTCTCTGAATTTGGGGTTCTTGACTTCCCTGTGCTCTTGACATGGCAGGAGTCGGGCCATCTTTGAACTGATAAAACCAAAACCTTGGCACCCAAAACACCGGTTCTCACTTCTGAACTCATCGTTCTGAATCCTTAAAACAGGTGGGGCTCCTGAGAAGTATTCTGGGGAAAGGGTCTTTCTTTTTAAACAGAATCTTTCTTTTATTTTAGAGAGGGAATAATTATAAGATCAGAAAGGGAGGTTCTTACTCCTGTATACCTCGAAGGCTGGGGGGAGGAATCTTACATTCTACCCCACTTAAAAAAAGTGCGAGATGTCCTCATCTCGCAAAGTAGAGAAAACTCTTTTTCTTAAGATCCAATTTATTCTGGGGTTCCTTATATTCTGGTTAACCCAACAGAATACGGAGTTAAATATCCCTTATATAGAACTCATCATTAAATAACAATTCATTCAGATTATATCATTCATATCTTTAATACCATTGTAAGATTCCTCCCCCAACCCCCTTTTTGATGTCTAGTATCTTGCCCTATAATCAATCCCTCTTCAGAAATATAAAGAACTTGTTTCTAACTGTTTTAGCCTAGAGAGAGAAAATTATTCTAGAGAGAGAATATTCAGATTATGAATATTTTTGGATAGAAAAATAACTCATCTTATTAAAGTAAGTTCCCCTGAAATAGAAATTCAAAAAGAATTTTTCAATGTATAATTGGAATTAATTGGAAATGGGTATAAAGGACCTTAGTCTAAGGGTCTAGATTTTCATAAATTTTTGGATTATGGTCCAATTAAGGTTCCTATGGGCCAATAGCATCAATCCATGTGTAGGGAGGAGATAAATCTAATTTGTAAAAGAAGATACCCATAAATGAGTAAATGCTCACATAAGATGAAGAGTTGAAAATGTACAAGGTTTATTAGTAAAAAACTATGAGCAATATTAAAAATATGAGATATTTTGGGTATCCAAAAATGAGTAAATGCTCACATAAGATGAAGAGTTGAAAATGTACAAGGTTTATTAGTAAAAAACTATGAGCAATATTAAAAATATGAGATATTTTGGGTATAATCATTCCATTTTGACACATATGTAAGGAAGGGGAGTTTTTTAAAGGAGGTGCATATTTCACATGCTTGAATGAGTTTTAAACTAAAAAAAAAAAGTGTTTTTTTTTCTCTCATCTCTCTTGAACCAAACCAAATCAAAATGGAACCAAACCGAATCAAAAAGTAACCAAACTAGGTTCAAATCTAGTCCAAATTCAACCAAACTGACTTGGAAAATTCTAGAATCAGTTTGTTTGGTTTGGAGCTCAATTTTTCCTATAAATAAAGCCTCCCCTTGTTGAAAAAAATATAGAGTGTCTTATGCATTGTTACTCTACTCCACCTAAGCTAAGAACTGTGAATTCTTTAATAATTCACTAGTTTTTGACACTTCTCTCTTTCTTCAATCCCCATTGGTGGCTCCATCAACATACTAAACCAATTGATTGGTTGGAGGCCTCTACCGTGAATAAAGAATCAAGCAAATTATAAGGTAAGTATAGTGAATTTTGATCTTTTCTATAATTTCTCAATGATTCTCTCTTCTCAACCCCTCTCAAGCTTGAGAAGCTTAATTGGTATGGTTTTTGAAATGCTTTTGAAGTTAATTAATTAATGATAGTAAAGAATTACATAAATCTCCATTTATATTTAATTCTAATGGTTTTTTTTTCTCTCTCTCACTTAAGAAATGGTCATACTCATGACCATTCTCAATCCAAATGAAGCTTTTCATAAAGCTTTTTCTTAATCCAAGATTAATCTATGCTTGAGAATAAATTAATAGTTTTTTTATCTATTCTTTTAGTTTATGATTATTTTTGACTTAATCCATTAAGGGTTAATGATCCAATTAGGGATCATTCTAATCATTCCCTTAAAGATAACCTATCTTTTAAAATAATTGACCTATGGATCATTAACCAGCTATTAGGAGTACAAGGATGCGCTTGCAGCTAGCAGATGGAAGCTTAGAACATCCCATTAATGATTGGGCTGCTAGAGAACATATTGGTCACCACATGTAAGATTGAATATGAGAACACATTTGCAGTAGTGGATTTTGGAAAGCATCCAAACTATGAAGTGATATTGGGTAGACCATTCATGCGACAATTTCAAATGATTCAAGATTGGGGATACAATTATTTCCGACATGACTCATCACAAGGGTCAACCTAAAGAATCACTCATATCATGATGTAACAAGGTCTCCAATAGATAAGTTTGATTCTGCTTCATCTGAGGGCTCAAGAGTTACATTGTCAGATGGGCGAGAAGATTTATGGATGTGTGGAGCCTCATGTAAGGATTTCAACACTCAGAGACTTAAGGGTAATCGAAGTGTATCAGATGAGGCATACATTCCACAACCCTTCCCTGAGCACTTAATTGATCCCCTAGAATAGAGTCATGTCCTTGCAAGATTATCGACATGTGCTTTACCTAAGCCAATTCAATTTTGTGACTCAGATAGATATGACATTATTCCTATACGAATGGTACAACCACGTGACCTTCTAGATGATTTATACTATGGGGATGCATCCACACCACTGCATGTAGAGGAAGTCTCAGTGGAGGATTTAACACTCGAATCTGCTAATGATGCTGATAAGGAAGATGGATGGGACTCTGATTTTGATGATGATGTGATAATCCCCAAGGAAGAGTTAGGAAAGGCATGTCTACTCTTGAGAGAAAGGGAGGTTCAAGTAGAGATCCCTCGAAGCCGACCCAAACGTAAATGCTGTAAGAGCCACAGAGAATCCGTAAAAAAGATGAGAGAGAACGACGTGAGAGAATACAAAAAGAAAACGAGGAGTTTAAGAATGAACACTCTCGACCACCACCTCACTTCTCAGGAAAGAATGGATATCTGTACTATGTCCAAGACCAAGATAGTATCAAAGACCAAGTAAAACGATAAGATGGATTCCAACCAGGAGAAAAGCTAAAAACTGTTAGCAAAAATCGCAAAAAAACAAAGAGACAAAAACAAAAACTCAAGTCTCAAACAGATTCAAAAGAGAGTGTCGTAAGTGCAAAGATAAAGGTTGAATAAAAAACTCTGATGCAAGATTGCAAAAGAGAGCTCAGTACCGCATGGTCTTCAATTAGTGATGACTCATGTGGACAAGAACAAGGTCTCAATGTTTCCCCCCAACTTTACACAGTACACTCTTCAAGATCGGAAGATTGTTCTTCAACAGCCCATGCGACAAAAGCCAAGCATGCCAAGGGTTTCATATGATGGTCTAGAAGATGCAAAAAAAATTGATATTGCTGAGCGAAAAGGAACAACTCATCTTAGGGCACATCATTTGTCTTGAATCACCTCTGGAGAAGCTCCTGTATGATGATATGTTAGATTCAACACTTTTCCTTGTAGAGATAGCTCCTAAATGGTCTGAACCCATCTTAGAAATTTTGACAAGTGGGCAAATACAACTAGCGGGTCCTAATGTGGACCTATGGCAACCATTCAAGTTAATCTCAGGGAGATTATATCATCAGGGTAATGATGGAGTGTTGCAGCTCCTGACCAATATGAGGAGATCTTGGAATGGGCACATGAGGGTATTGGTGGAATCCATGCATCAGCTACTACTTGTGTGCGACGTATGACTCAGGATGGGCAATGGTGGCCTACCATGCAGGCGCATGCTGAAAAATTTATTCATAACTGTGCTTCATGCCAAATTCAACAACCAATTCATAATGTCACACATTATTCCAAATTTGAACTACACCAAGTTGGAGTAAGTATATTGTGGACTATCTTCAGCATGGTCATACTGATCGAACAATTCCTAAATATCAAAAGCATGCTATTAAAGTTGAAGCAGCCAACTATATGCCGATAGAGGGCCAACTTTACAAGAGGGGCAAGGATGGCAACTTGTGCATGTGTGTATGTGAAGCTGACTACTTGAAAATCTTGACTCATGCACATGTAGGTGTTGGGGGTGGACACTTTTCGGGCAATACCACAGCTAAGTTGATTAGGTGGTCTGGGCTTTGGTGGCCAACCTTACAAATGGATGCCGAAGAATATGTAAAACGTTGTGACGATTGTCAAATGACCAAACCTCTCGTCACAAAGGACAATATGCCATTGCGGCCTATGTTAAGCACATGTGCTTTTGCCAAATGGGGTATTGATTTTATCAGTCCCATTAAACCTCCAGCTTGTCACACACATGCCGAATATATTATAGTCGCAACTGACTATTTGACCAAATGGGTAGAGGCAAAGGCTACAGTCAAAAATGATGCCAGAACCACAACCAAGTTCTTGTATGAGTACATGTTTACACGCTATGGCTTACCAATTGAAATCGTTAGTGATCAAGGTGTGCACTTTGTGAATGAGGTCATAGAGTTTTTACTTCAAGAATTTCTGGTAATTCACAAATGTTCTGCACCCTATCATCCCTAGACCAATGGTCAAGCTGAGAGTACTAACAAGATTCTCTGCATAGCACTCACAAAGATTGTTGAGGGACATAGGACTGATTGGGAGCAATAGTTGCACTCAGTTCTTTGGGCATATAGAATAGCCTATAAAACATCCGTGGGCACAATCCCATTTGATCTTGCTTTTTGGCTGGATGCAATTCTTCCCATTGAATTTCTTGTACCTACTCTACGAGTTGCTAAACAATTGGACTGGACTAGTCATGAGCTTTCTCAACGCATTGATGAATTGGAAAAGTTTGATGAGACCCGCTTATTGGCGGTAATGGGGATGTATGCCGGGAAGAGGAGACAAAAGAAATGGTATGATCGAAATGTAACAACTGTGGCTGATTCAAAAAAGGGGACCTTGTGCTCTTGTACACACTTAAGAAGCATAAGCGAAAGCTCAAGAAACATGGCCTAGGACCATTTGTGATTAATGAGGTTACTCCAAGTGGTGTAGTGCATTTAGAGACACTAGAAGGTGAGCAAATGCCAACTTCATTAATGGAAGTCGTCTCAAGAAATACAATGAACCATTAACTGAAGCCATGCTTCAACAAATGCATGCTGCCCACACACGGAAAGACGCACATGACCTACTTAAGCGTCAGGCTTAAGAAGAAGCTAAAGCTAGAGTTGCTAAAGCCAAGGAGCGTCGCAAGGCCTCTGTGTTGACCTTACAGTTGGCTACTGATGAACAATATGTCGATCCTTTCAATATTCATGTGTGTCTTCATCTTCATGAGACTACCTACTTTGTCTCTGCCTTAATTAACTCTGGTGCAGATTATAATGTTCTCTCATTTGACACATGGGTAGCCTTGGGACAACCAACACTTGTGCATATTCCTATTGACTTACGAAGCTTCTCAGGTGAAGATAACCCTATAGAGGAAAAATGTGTCATTATGATGTCCATTCAGGGTCACCAGATGTCAGTTCCCTTTTTTGTGGCTAGTAAGTCGAAGGCAGTGGTAGAGGTTGTTCTTGGTCGATCATGGTTAAGTGCTACCAATTGTTCATTAGATTGGAAGAATAGACAATACAAATTGCAAATTGATTCTGATTGCATTTTGGGATCTGCTGCTCCACGAGTTTTATCATGTCAAAAGGGTGGTAGTTCTACCTTACACAACCCACTTTCAACATCTGCTCTTCAAGCTCCAAGACAAATGATGTGGATAATCGATGAGTCCTCAAGTGAGGGCCATGGATGGCATGTTCCAACTACTCTAGTCACTGCTCAAAGAAGGCCAGGCAAGAAGGAATTATCAATTTGGCTACCCAAAGATGCGTACAAACTTGTAGCATCTAGCCTAGTTGCTAAACCTTCTAAAAAGAATATCTTTTCCAAGCCTAAGCCTCAAATTGTTACTCATTTTTGGGTCCCAAAGCATGTTCTTAAAGCACAAGGCTATTATGAGGATACAACAGCACTTTGGCTTCCCAAATACTATGGTTTGCTAGAGCCAAAAGAGTGTATCAAATAAGATTCCAAAAGCCACTCTTGGTTTTTCATATCAGTGGGTGCAAAGGAAATTAACACAACCTCTTTAAGATAGAATAGGTGGTTGTGATAGCACCTACAAATCTCCTTGTGTTGACCTTCCCCAAACATGTATTGAATCACCATTTGTCCCAACTTTTTCTTGTTACACACTTCCACCATCAGCTTGTGTACCTAAGACAAATCCAACTTTACACGAGTCTCCTTTGAGCATAGATTCTAGCACTTCACTACCTAAATCCTCTTATCTTGCTCAAATTCCTTGACAATTTCTATCCTTCCCACCTCTTAAGAAGGACATACCCAAAACCAAAGGTAAGGCATTAATACTACAATTGAAGCTCTTTGGTAGATCAGTGTTTGAATAGTCTCACTTTTACTAATGTGGTTCCTTCTGCCTTTAGAGGATTTTGTTCTTTTTGAGATGATCTTAACTACATTATTTTTTATAGGGATTGTAATGATGGATTTGAGTGTATAAAGTTTGAAGTTTCTAAACTTCATTGTTCTATGCCCAGATACCTCCTGATGGATACTTGGCGAGATACATGTCCACCATGCATTGACCCTGATAGTACTCAACCTGAACATCGCGGGGGTTATAGTGCTCCTCGTTTTCAAACTCATTCTAGGTACTTTTATGCTCCCTTAAGTGAAATTTGCTGTGGGCATCACTTTGTCACTTTATTCTATCAACAGCATCATCCATTTTCACATTGTCAAGAGTGTGCACGACTCGTATTAGGGGAGGCTTCACACATTTGTTGGCTATGCCACTCTTATTTTCGATGATATGGCACGGGCTTAATGAAACAAGTTGTGGGAATTACACCCCAACGCCATAACCTTCTTGATGTGAGAGTACCAAACCGAGGACCAAATCAATGTAGATTACCTGAGGAAGTTCAAGAACAACACTGGAGGGATACATGCATAAATGACTTGCAACCACCTATCTTGCAAGCCCTTCTTCCCCCAACCTCAACATGTCAATTTTGGATCACTATGAGTACCTATATTGAGCAATTCCAAAATTGGAATTGTTTGCTTAACCTTCCCATAGAACCAATGCCATATTTTAGCGAGGAAGCACTCCTTCCTCTACCACCTTCTCCAGAGGCCGGCTTTTGTATAGGGTTGTCCTTGCATCTTGAAGTGATTGATACAATCGTTCTAGCAGAAGTGGACACGGATCCACCGCCAGTGCAAGGATAAGCTCATCAACTCCACAATAAGATCAACAAGCCAAGGCACTTTTCTCCCACTAGGTTTTTTCCCTCGGCTATATTCGATGATTGGCACCAATAACAAATTTTATTCTTTTCTTTTCTTTTCTTGTTTGTTAATAAGATATTTTGCAGAGATTTCAGCTAAACAAGAGCATACAAACATGCCCCAATAGTCCACCTACCATGCACACCAATTAGGAAGGGGGGAGACATGCAATGCCTACAAAGAGCAAAAGAAGCAATCTGCACATCAGCAATGCATCAAGACAAATGCGCCACATCAACGAGCACTACAATAGGTGTATTCAAATCATAAACTTTTGTTCTTTATGTGCTTTTCACTTTTGCATATATTGTTTGCATGCTCACAAATAGTTGGCTGGTTTAAGTTTTAAATTAGTTGTTACTATGTGGCGAGTGATTTCTAGATTCTTAGAGGACTTAGTAGAAGGTATTTCTATTTGAAGACGGTGTAAGACATATACCAACGGAGTATGCCAAGTTCTTATGCTCTAGAAGTATATTAGTTATCCCCAGTGGTAGATACCTCTTAGGTATGGGCTAGGTGCTATGATAAACAAAAATTCACGAAACACATGCCCTAAAAAATATATAGAAGTGACTTGAGACATGACATGTCTACGGCCATGTGGAATGCTTGGTAGGACCTTGGGTTGTTTTAACACCTTAGGACCGATGCCTTGGTTTCCATGGGGTGAACACTGACGTCTAAAAGATTAAGAAGAAGACCTACAAGGACTCTATCGCCTTGATAGATGCTGGTAGGACTCTTGGGTACATTATGGGCCCTCCAGACTGATGCCCTCATCTCCATGGGGTACTCCTTATGTCAAAAAGACAGAAAAGGGTCTATCACCCTTGAGATACTTAGCAGCCTTTAGATTCTCTTGGCGGAGGTCTCTTGGCCATTGCTTGGGTGTCATTGGGATGGAACCTTCCTCTTTATCAAGCTAAAAATAATAATTCTCTTTGATCTTCTGCTCTTTACACACAAAAAAAGAAAAAAAGAAAAAAGAAAAAAAAAGAAGACATGTCCAATCACCATAACTTATATTTAGGAGTAGGGTTATCACTTAGGAATAACTTAAACACTTGTAGGACATTGAGACTGCGGTCATAACCTACGGTGTACAAGCACACTTGCCTTTGCATAGCACTATCTACCACTTAGTCTCACTTTGACTAGTCTTTACTCGCTTCTTTTAGCACTCTTTAAAACTCTAATCGGCCTTTCACTTGCATGCTCACGTGTGAGATTGTCATTGCTGTTTTTTTTTTCAATAAAAGGCTCTACTTGTCTTCCATTGTTTTTTACAGCTTTTGTTTCTACCGCGCCCGAAGACGTGCGTGATTTAGGAAGGGGGGAATGTAAGACGTACATAATTTTTCCATATTTTTGTACCAAAGTGCAATGTAAATCGTTTTAGGCCAATGTGGGTTCTAAATGAGAGTTCTAAGTGTATTAAGCAAGGCTCACCTATGGGGTTGTCCGCCCATGTGTGAAAGAGGCCTAGGGTTAGGGTTAGTGACATCTCTATAAAAGAGATGTTAGCTAAAGAAAGGGGACGTTTTTGGCCATTTTCATAAGCTATTGAGTGAAGCTCTTGAGCTCTCAAGCTATGGCAACTCTCTAACTCTCTCTATTATACTCTAATGAGCATCAAGATCCAATGAGTATAGCCCCACTTCATTCTCTTAAAATCTGTTTTAGCATCATTGAAGTAGATTAATCTATGATTAGTTGAATGCTTCTTTCTTTCTCTTGTGTATGCTGCATGCTTGTAGTGTGTGTGTGTGTAGTCTCCATTGATGGAAGCTCTTGCCCACTTCATTGTTTGGCAATGAGTTATTCATGTAGACTCTCTCTATGAGCTTGTGGGTTTGTGAATGTTACATTCTATGCTTGCTTAAGCTTGTGGGCTAGTAGATGCACGCTTATGGATTTGCTGGCATTAGGGAACGCTAGGATTTAATCAATGTTTGAATGGGATTAAGAGATTGCCATGCATTGCTTGTTCTCTTGATTAGTGTAGTGGGTTTAATGGATTGAGAGATTGATTGAGGTGTTGAATGGTTGAATCGTCAAGTGGTGGTTCGTGTATGTGAGCTCTCCCGCAAGGGATAAGCCTTCATGCACTAATAGGGTCGAGTCCTCGGATTGACATTGTGTTTCTCAACACATTTGTTGATCGATAGTACTCTATGAGCACTATATTGCACGGTAGAGAGAACTGCTCTTCAACCCCTCTAGGAATGGTAATACCAGATATGCCAAAGCATGCAGGGGGCTCCATGTGTGATGTGGTGTTGGCTACTGTGAACTGTGGGCATGTGGCTTAGAGGCAATTTTGCATGAGTCTTCATAGGTGTCATATTTGATGTGCTGTTATCCACTGGATGAGGCAATGTACTAGTATTGTCTTGGGCGGGGGTAGCTCTAGGATCTACTAAGGTGAAGCTTGCGCTAGTCTGTGCTTGAGTCCCTACAGCATGGCCTTGTGGGTTAAAAGATGTGGGTTGATCTGTGGTATAGCCAGGTGATACTACAAAAGTAGGATCTGGTTCTCGGGCTCATAGAAGGTGTTACCATTTCTCTCATTGTGGGAGTTATTGCTTTGGGATGTCCAACTTGTGCCATGGGTCTTAGGATCCTTCAATGTTCAATGACTCTATATATACAATCAAAGAGATCCTAAATATCGTTCCTCCTCTACTGTGGCCCTAGATATGGCTTGGACAATCCCTTCCCAACCAGCACCATAATTTTGGGTGCATCATGCTCCCAATCATTTGTGATGAGCAGATGTTGATCGATGATTTGCAAGCCTAACTCTTTCCCTGAGGTAGACACAATGTTATTTCTTGTATCGCGCCTATCGAGCACTACCTACACAATGTTGCTTTGGGACTCGTTTTGGGTGTATCGGGATGCTAATCATTGTTGTGCCAATTCCAAAGTCTCTTCTTCCTTTGCTCTAGCAACTTGGATAAGTGTCTCTACCGCCTGCACTTCTTCTGATGTCCTACCATCGGGCATAAGCACTTATGCAGGGGGTGGTTCAAAGGTCATAGTTGTACCAAGTGTAATAGGAGATGTATGGACATGGATATCAACATGAACTCTCCCTCCTTAGAACGATGAGATTAGACCAAGTGTCTCTCTAGATTTAACCTCAACTCCTTCATCATATGGTTTATAAGTCGTAAGGTTTGGCTCAGAGAGGTAGCGGTTAAGACCGGACCTCTGAGGTAGCTAGCTACACTACCAAAAAGACTGGTAGTTGGCTTGATTGGTGAGACCTGGTTAGGGTTTTTACTTCTTGGGACTGGGGATCCTTTGGTTGAGTTGAAATATGATGATGTATCACTGGTCCCTCTAGTACAGGTCCTTGTACAATGCTAAACTGTGTTCCCACCAAAGACTGGTAGTTGGCTTGATTGGTGAGACCTGGTTAGGGTTTTTACTTCTTGGGACTGGGGATCCTTTGGTTGAGAAGAAATATGATGATGTATCACTAGTTCCTAGTACAGGTCCTTGTACAATGCTAAACTGTGTTCCCACAAAGGTCCTCAGCCCAGTGTACGCTGGTACATATCTAGCTCAATAGATGCACTATCATTTATATCAGCCACTAATTTATGCCCAGATCGTAGGTGTATGTGATTATAGGATGTAGGAACTTCCTATAGATGCCCTAGATAAGTTGGTTTTTTTTTTAATTTTTATAAATCATTTTTTTCATAAAAATTTTGGATTGGCCAAAGTTTTTTCGAAACATGTCATTTGTGTTTCTTAACCTATTTGGCACCAGAAATAGTGTGTTTTTTTTCGCGTGAGTCAAGCACTACAGGCACTAGCTCCCATAGTAGGGGGCTCCTTAACTGTAAATTTTTTGGGTGTCACACAAGTTGCGCCAATGTGATCAATAGCCCAAAACATATACTAGGAAAGTTGGTGCGATCACTTTCCAAAAAAATTATGTACTCATTTTCTTTTCCCCTCGGAACTTTTACCTTTCCCCTCTTACCTTTTCACTTTTTATTTTTTATCTTTTTTATCTTTTTACTTTTTTCTTTTCACTTTTTTTGTTTATGTTTAGGGTTTTATTTTAAGGTTTCACTGAAAAGGGGTTTTCCTAGAATCTTTGACTTAGGGCCAACACACATTAAATGCATCCAGACACACAAAACAGACTTTTGGACATTTTGGTAAGTGGCTTAATAGCCTATATGCAATAAATGTGGCCGGCCAATCAACATGTCCCAAATTAGGAATACGATTAAGTGTAATTAACTCCCATTAATTACACTAATGTACAAATACAGAAAACACAAAAATTTTTGTGTGTGCCAAATGTTGAGATATCGAGCTCTAGTGAGGCGGTGGACACTGATAACCCGCCTGGGGGATAGGCCCCGCACTTACACCACTGGCATGGTTGGTGAGATCATGGGAGATATGCGGCCAGTGGGATGACAGGCTGTGTGACAGCCATTCTAGAGACTGGCATAGTTATAGCGCCAGCTCATTTAGTCGGGTTCACACCATAGAGAACCCGTGTATGTATTGGTTGAGTACCTTTCATATTATGTGTACTCTTATTCTTGTATATGGTGTGTTGAGTGTTGAGTAGAGAAGAAGAAGATTTTCAGCCTCTCACCTTGTGTTCTCTATTAGGGTTTTGTGAGTGTGTGTGTGTGCTTGCAAGAGCTCAAGCTGTCTTCCCCCCTGCATCTTTTCATGGTATCAGAGCATGGTTCGCGCTAAGGGAGAGCTGCAAGCAAGAGAACCACAGGAAGCGGTACGAGGGTAAGAGCTTCAACTACTCTTCCCTATTGTGTTGGTGACTACACCCTTGTCAGGAGCTCTACGGGAGGCACCGGCAAACGATCTCTGATTGAGGAGCTTTCTTCGCGGGAGTAAAGCTACAGGGCAACTATACAGTCCTTCGGATTGGTCCTTCGGACTGAATTTTCGGGCCGAAAACGCGTTTCGGGCGCGTCTGGACCTCCGTTTTTCAGAAAGCAGGCGATTTCGAGCACTGCGGGTAAGTCATCGATTCTCTGAAGAACTCTGTTTTAAGAACTGCAGGAAGACAGATTGACTGTGCAGACACTGTGGGTGCTACAAAGAGGTCTACAGTTGCCATTGGGTGTATGTATGCACATTGAGGTCACTGGTTGTGACATTTGAGTGGACTACAGTACCGCTGTGCAGAAAATACAGCATTTGTGCAGGAAAAACCAGAGTGCAGTTTCTGGTAAAATTGTGTGTTTGGCACGATGTCTAATGATGGCATAACACAGATTGTGGCTGAGAAGCTGGATAAGAATAACTTCCATGCTTGGAGGTTCAGGTTGACTAATTTCTTGATGGGAAAAGGCTATTGGGACTACATAGAAGGTGAACATGAAGAGGCACCGGAGATACCGGACATAAATCCTACTGCTGCAGATGTGAAAGAGTTTAAAGACTGGAACCAAGGAGCCAGGAAGGTTATGTATTGGCTATCCATTAGTATACAGGACACCATGATTGGGCACATTCAGGATGCCAAGTCCCCCAAGGAGGTGTGGGACACCTTGGTAAAGCTTTATGAAACAAATACCAAGGCACGTAAGATACAGTTGAAGAATGAACTTCATACTGTGGAGAAAAAGAGCATGTCTGTGAATGACTATGCGTTGAAGATAAAGGGTATTGTGGAATCCCTTGCATCTATTGGTGTGTCAGTAGATGATGATGACAAGGTGGAAGTCTGTCTACGTGGTCTCGGGCCACAATACAAGGCGTTCAAGACGTCTATTCAGACTCGGGAAAACATTCGCAACTTTACAGATTTGGTGTCTATGCTGATTATCGAAGAGAAGAACTTGGGTGAAGACCAACAGTCTTCACAAAGCAAAAACAGTTCAGAGCAACAGGCCTTCTACACGAGTTCAGGAAGAGGACGAGGTAGAGGAGGCCGTGGACGCGGTCAAGGAGGTGGCCGAACAGGTAATCAGAATTATGGCCAGCAGCAGCAGCAGCAACAACAACAGTCCCAGAATCAACAACAACAACAACACGCAGGTGGAAGAGGCAGATTCAGAGGCAGGGGGAGTCAAAGAGGACGTGGAAATTGGCAAAGGCAGTACAATGATGCACGTGAATGTTATTATTGTGGTAAGACTGGACATGTGCAGGCAGAATGTTATAAGAAGCAGGCTGACATGCAAAATGGGAAAGTGCAGCAAAACAACTATGCATCCTCAAGCAGAAATAATGAGGACAATGAAAGGTTGTTTGTTATGCAGCATGTTGTGAATGCCATGTCTGAAAATGTTGATGCAGCACAAAAAGATAATGTATGGTATGTGGATTCAGGCGCTTCGAACCACATGACGAGTCATGGGGAGTGGTTCAAGGAGATGAAAAACCCGGAAAGACCAGGTTTTGTGGAAACAGGGGATGACACTGCTCATCCAATTGCCCACATTGGAGATGTGCCATTGTCTATGCAGGATGGCAAAGTGAAGTACCTTGCAGATGTACTTCATTAACCGAACATAACAAAGAATTTGGTTTCAGTTGGCCAGATGATTGAGCAGGGTTTGCAGGTTCGGTTTAACCCAGATGGGTGTTATGTTGAAGATTTCAAAGACAAGTGCAGGTTGGTTGCAAAAGGCAACAGATTGGGCAGAATGTTTACGTTGGATGTAGACATGCCTGAAATGAGTGCTGCGATGTTTGCAAATGGTTCAGGAGTTGTTGCAGACACAGACATATGGCATAAAAGAATTGGACATGTAAATGTGCAGAGATTGAAGTCTATGCACACAAAAGGAATTGTGACAGGGTTGCCAAAATTTAAAGTGGAAGGTATGCAGAAAATATGTGAAGCATGCCAATTTGGGAAGCAAACAAAGCATGTGTTTCCGCGTAACAGATATGTGAGCAGAAATGCACTAGATGTTGTGCATTCAGATGTATGGGGTCCTACGAAGACCGTGTCTATGGGAGGCTGCAGGTACTATGTCACTTTCATTGATGACCACACAAGAAAAGTGTTGGTATATTTCATGAAGGAGAAGAGTGAGGTGTTCACTCACTTTCAGAATTTCAGAGTTTTGGTTGAAAAGCAAACAGGGAAATATGTAAAGTGCCTAAGGTCAGATGGAGGGGGAGAGTACTTCTCCAATGAGTTCTCTGAATTCTTGAAGAAGAATGGTATTCGGAGACAGTTCACATGCAGATATACTCCACAGCAAAATGGAGTTGCTGAGCGGAAAAACAGGCACATTGCTGAGATTGCGCGAGCATTGATGGAGGAGAAGAATATGCCGCATTGCTATTGGGCTGAGACTGTTTCTACAGCAGTATACATCATGAACAGGACTCCAACTGCAGCCATACATGATGTAACTCCAGAGGAGAGGTTTACTGGCAGAAAACCAGATTTATCTCATCTGAAAGTCTTTGGATGCATTGCATATGTGCATGTGCCAGATGAGCTGAGAACTAAGCTGGATCCAAAAGCTGAAAAATGTGTGTTTATTGGATACTCCCTTGAGCAAAAGGGATACAGGTGTTATAACCCTGCTACACGTGAGTTGAGGGTAAGCAGGGATGTTGTCTTTGATGAGATGAGCAGCTGGTATGCTGCTGAAAAAGAAGCTGTTGGGGCTGATGTGAGTGGAAGTGTGGTTGCACAGAATGCAGGTCAGCAATCACAGTCTTTGAGTGGACCAGGAGAGTCCTCATCTAGTGGGTCTGTTGATAGACCATGGAGTGGCAGGCTGCGTCATAATACCAGCCCTGCAAATGTGATTAGTACATCACGTAAAGGAAAAGAGAAAGTGGTTGAGCCCCTTGGTATGCCTGACATTTCTGCAGGGCATTCTCATGTTGATGGAGAGTCTAGTGGCTCAGATATGAGCCTTGATGAGGAGCTTGGGATCCCAGCTATGAGAACACCTGGTGTAAAGAAGGCTATGGAAGCCATGAATGAAAAGCTGCGAAGATCAGGGAGAGTGAAGAACCCTGTGCAGAGATTTACATATGATGGTTATGTGGCACATCACTATGCATATATGGCAAAGGTTGTGCAGTTTGTTGAGCCCACATGCATTGATGAGGCTGTTGGAAATGTGTGTTGGGAGAAAGCTATGGATGAGGAGATGGATGCACTATATGGAAATGAAACTTGGGACTTAGTGCAATTGCCTGAAGGCAAGAAAGCCATTGGATGCAAGTGGGTGTACAAAGTTAAACATAACAGTGATGGAAGCATAAACAGGTACAAGGCTAGATTGGTAGCCAAAGGATATGCGCAGACATATGGGATTGATTATGAGGAAACTTTCAGCCCAGTTGCCAAGATGGCAACGGTGAGAGTTGTGATAGCAGTGGCTGCGTCAAAGCAATGGTCTTTACATCAGATGGATGTAAAGAATGCATTCTTGCATGGGGATTTGCAAGAAGAGGTGTATATGTTGCAGCCACCTGGTTATGAGGATGAGGGTCACCCCGAGCATGTTTGCAGGTTGAAGAAAGCCTTGTATGGCTTAAAGCAAGCACCAAGAGCATGGTCTGACAAGATTTCTGAATATCTTGTCACTATTGGCTTTCATGTAGCCAATGCAGATTTCTCGCTGTATGTGAGACATGGTGATAGAGGAGTTGTGCTTGTTGTCATCTATGTAGATGACTTGATCATTACGGGGGACCATGATGTAGAGATCTTTGATGTAAAGATCCTGCTTAGACAGAAGTTCGAGATGAAGGATCTGGGGGAGCTCAGATATTTCTTGGGCATTGAGGTGATTAGGTCACCACATGGTATTGGATTACTGCAGAGACAGTATGGCTTGGACATGTTGTCCAAGTATGGTATGACAGGCTGTAAGCCTATTTCTGTGCCATTGGATCAGAATGGCAAGTTGAGTGCAGATTCAAGAGAGATCTTGGAGGATCCTACTATGTACAGACGCATAGTAGGAAGTTTGATCTACATGACGATCACCAGACCAGATTTGAGCTATGCTGTTGGGTTGGTGAGTCAGTTTATGCAGGTTCCACGGAAACCGCATTTGGATGCAGTGAGACGCATACTGAGGTATGTGAAGTCTACTTTACACTGTGGACTATTCTATGAGACTGGGATAGAGATATGTGTACATGGGTACACAGATGCTGATTGGGCTGGTAGTATCTCAGACAGAAGATCTACCAGTGGATTCATGTTTTCTTTGGGGAGTGCTGCTGTGACTTGGAGCAGCAAGAAGCAACCTACGGTTGCTCTATCGAGTACGGAGGCCGAGTACAGAGGAGCTGCTATGGCAGCGTGTGAGGTAGCTTGGTTGAGAAAGCTACTTGCAGATTTGGGTCTATCAGTGGATAGACAAGTTGTCATTTTCTGTGACAACATTAGCAGTATACAGTTGGCCAGGAACCCAGTCTTTCATGCTCGTACGAAGCACATAAAGGTCCACTACCACTTCGTCAGAGAGAAGGTCTTGGCAGGAGACCTTGACCTTGTTTATGTCAGCACAGAGTGTAAGATTCCTCCCCCACCCCCTTTTTGATGTCTAGTATCTTTCCCTGTAATCAATCCCTCTTCAGAAATATAAAGACCTTGTTTCTATCTGTTTTAGCCTAGAGAGAGAAAAATATTCTAGAGAGAGAATATTTAGATTTTGAATATTTTTGGATAGAAAAATATCTCTTCTAATTCAGATGAGTTCCCCTGAAACAGAAATTAAAAAAGAATTTTCCAATGTGCAATTAGAATTAATTGAAAATAGGTATAAAGAACCTTAGCCTAAGGGTCTAGATTTTCAGAAATCTTTAGACTATGGTCCAATTAAGGTTCCTATGGACCAATAGCATCAATCCATGTGTAGGGAGGAGATAAATCCAACTTGTAAAAAAGAAAATACCCAAAAATGAGTAAATGCTCACATGAGGTGAAGAGTTGAAAATGTACAAGGTTTATTAGTAAAAAACTATGTGCAATATTAAAAATATGAGATATTTTGGGTATAATGATTTTATTATGACACATATGTAAGGAAGGGGAGTCCCTTAAATGCTCACATAAGATGAAGAGTTGAAAATGTACAAGGTTTATTAGTAAAAAAACTATGAGCAATATTAAAATGATTCCATTATGACACATATGTAAGGAAGGGGAGTTCTTTAAAGGAGGTGCATATTTCACATGCTTGAATGAGTTTTAAACTCATAAAAATTGAGATATTTCATCTCTCCTCTCTCCTCATTCAAGTCTAGTTCCAAAAAGTTAGCTTAACTGACCTAAAAATGGTCAAATATTGACCAAACTGATTTAGAAAATTCTAGAATCAGTTTGTTTGGTTAGGAGCTCAATTTTTCCTATAAATAGAAGCCTCCCCCTTGTTGAAAAATATATAGTGTTTATGCATCGTTACTCTACTCCACCTAAGCCAGAAACTGTGAATTCATTTAATAATTCACTAGTTTTTGGAGCTTCCCTCTTTCTTCAATTCCCATTAGTGGCTCCATCAACATACTTAACCAATTGATTGGTTGGGGGCCTCTACCGTGAACAAAGAATCAAGCAAGTTGTAAGGTAATTAGTGAATATTCATCTTTCTATAATTTCTCAATGTTTCTCTCTTCTCAACCCCTCTCAAGCTTGAGAAGTTTAATTGGTATGGTTTTTTTTAAATGCTATTGAAGTTTGAATAGTAGTGAAGAGTTACATAATTTAATAAATGCTATTGAAGTTAATTTTCATTTATGTTTAAATTCTAATGATTCTTATGTAAATTCTCTCTCTCACTCAAGAAATGGTCATACTCATGACCCATTCTCAATCCAAATCAAGCTTTTCATAAAGCTTTTCCTTAACCCAAGATAAAGCTATGGTTGAGGCCAAATTAATGGCTTTTTCTTATGCTTTTATTAGTTTATGTATATTGATGATTCAATCCATTATGGATTAAGGATCCAATTAGAGAATCATTTTAATTATTTTCTTAATGATAAGCTTTATCCCTTAGAAAAATTGAGATTTATCAGTCATAGCAGCGGAGCTATGGCAAAATTTTTATAAAAATTATGCATAAAAAATTTTCATTCAAAGCATAAAAAGAGGACTTCCTACCATATTCTAGGAATCATCATCCTAGATTAATTGAAAGAATTTCATTATAATCATGGAGAAATTGAATTTTAATATTATGCATAAAGGATAAATTTTTATATCAAAAGTGTTATTTTTATCATTTTTATTTTCATGCATAGAAGTATGCATAATGGATAAATTTTTATATCAAAAGTGTTACTTTTATCATTTTTAATTTTCATGCATAGAAGTAAGCATAAAGGAAAATTTTTATATCAAAAGTGTTACTTTTATCATTTTTAATTTTCATGCATAGAAGTAAGCATAAAGGAAAATTTTTATATCAAAAGTGTTACTTTTATCATTTTTAATTTTCATGCATAGAAGTATGCATAAAGGAAAAATTTTTATATCAAAAGTGTTACTTTTATCATATTGGATTTCATGCATATAGGTATGCATAAAAGATATTCTTTTTATACTAAAAGTATGATTTTCCTCATAAATGGATTTTATGCTTAACTTAGATGCATAAGAGAAATTCTTTTATTCTAAAAGTATAATTCCCTACCAAATTGAAATCATGCATAAAAGATTGATTTTAATTTCGAAAGTGTTAGTCTCCTTAAATGGAATTTATGTATAAATAAATGTGTAGAGAAATCTTATATCAAATAAAAGAATTCTCTTTAAAAAAAAAAAAAAGATATGAAATGTGATAAGATGTGATAAGAGGTGTATGAGATGTGACAAGAATTGATAAGATGCGTATGAAAAGTGATAGGATGTGATAAGAGGTGTGATAAGAGGTGATAAGATGCTTATGAAATAAGTTAGGATGTGATAAGATGAATTAAGATGTGTATGGGGGGATGAGGTAAGAAGTGTATGTGATAGGATAAGATGTATATGGGTTGTGATAGGGCGAGAATGGATGTGATGTAAAAGATTAGATGTGAAAGTATATGGGGTTATATAAATGGGAATGTGAAAATGGATGTATGTATGTGGATGTGTGGATATGGAGATGGGAGTGTGGATGTATGAACATGAAAATGGATATATGCATGAAGATGTATATGCATAGATGTAAATGTGGATGTAGATGTGGATGTATAGATGTGAATGGATGTGGATGTATAGATGTGAATGGAAATGTGGATGTGGATGTATGTGAATGTGAATGTAGATGTGGATGTATGTGAATGTGAATGTAGATGTGAATGTGGAATGTGGATGTATAGATGTGGATGTATGAGAATGTGGATGTGGATGTATGTGAATGTGAATGTAGATGTGGATGTATAGATGTGAATGTGGAATGTGGATGTGGATGTATGTATGTATGTGGATGTAGATGTGGATGTATGGATGTGTATGTATGAATGTGGATATGGGATGTGGATGTATAAATGAGGATGTGAAAATGGAGGTAAGCATGTAGATGTGGATGCATGTATGTGAATGTAGATGTGAATGTGGAATGTGGATGTATAGATGTGGATGTATGGGAATGTGGATGTGGATGTATGTGAATGTGAATGTAGATGTGGATATATAGATGTGAATGTGGAATGTGGATGTGGATGTATGTATGTATGTGGATGTAGATGTGGATATATGGATGTGTATGTATGAATGTGGATATGGGATGTGGATGTATAAATGAGGATGTGAAAATGGAGATAAACATGTAGATGTGGATGTATGGATGTGAATGTGGATGTGGATGTGGATGTATGGATGTGGATATGGATGTGAATATATGATATGTGATGTGAAGGAATCTGAAGTGAAGAGATGGAAAAGGAGGTGATTGGATGAGTACACATATACATGGAATGTGGAATAAGTAATGTGGATTAATGAGGGATAATGTGGAAAAATGAGAGTTAATATAGAAACTGTATTTGTAAACTGTTTGTAAATGCTGTTTGTAAATGGCTGTTTTATGTCAAGAATGCTGGGGAAGCATTTTGACCGTCTTGTGATTAAGGTCGTGGAGACCTAACTGATAAAGTTGCAACTGCTGACGGAGAGTCAATGGAGGATGTCTCGCGTAGCAAGGTCGACCGAGGTCTTGACCAGCCTCGGTTCGATTAAAATGGTGAGCTTCCGGTACGGTGGATGAGGGACCAAGGAAGCGGCCTATGAGTGAAGCGCTAGGTCACCTGCGAAGGATCCTAGAGGGTGCTGACCATACGGTGCTCGGGCTCTGGGTCGCCTAGGATACCCACGCGTGCGTCGAGGAAGATATTGGAACAAGGAGTAAGAGTTGTTTTGTGAAACCGGGCATGGATCTGGTTGACTGACCTTGCTGGTCCTCAACGGATGAGTCCATGGCTCTTTTATATGGATCTGTTGGTTGATCTTGCTGATCTTCAACGAGAGTCCATCTTGATAAGTGATTATATTGCCGAGTATTATGGGCTAGGAACTATGGAAACGGCCTCTGTGTGGACAGGTGGTGAGCGTTCTAGTTGCCAATGATGCCATAGATACTCTGATGAAGGAATGATGGGAAATTATGAATCAACTGGATAAATTGGGAGATTGTGATCAGTGGTACTATGGTTTCATTAAAGGATTGTTTTAAAGTTAGCTGATGCTAAGAAAAAGGCAATTTTCATATTGGGTGTGTAAGTGGTGTGGCTAGTTTTATGTTTGTATGAAATTCCGGCTAGGGGGCCTTGGAACTCTTTTCCTTGGTACCCGGGACAAAACCTAACCAAATTCCAAATTGGATCCCATCACTACAGTGGTTGGGCGGTTGGCTAACCCATGGGATCGGATGGGGTTAGGCTGGACTGATGGATCCATAAATCGAGACTCAACTTTGTTTTTACGATAGATAAAGTAAATCCCGGATAGAAATTGTTCTATGGATAGGAATCAACGGCTGTGCCTCTTGATGGGGAAAAAAGCGTTGATCCCAATGATCCAAGTGCAAGTTTCTACTTTGACCAAGTACCGTTTAAGGTACAGTCAGATCAGTTGATCCGTAATGATCTTGACTACGTTAGAGTAAAGAGTTATCCTGGTGGAATCGCCCATGCTTTCCGAGTAAAGGAAGTTTTTCCAGTTTCGGTTTTGGACAAACCGACGGATTAGTCTCTTGTCCGGATATCCGTGGGCGAGGCCCCGAGTGTGAGACCCCTACCCACGCATGATGTGCTACTTCCGCTGCTAGTACCCCGAATCCGTTGATCGGTGGGGAACAGGGATCTCACAGTTGGTATCAGAGCGAATTGGTCAATAAAGATCAACTGAGAAGACAAATATGTCAAGAATTTATGTAGAAACACAAAAAGGTTGTAATTGTATGATATAATTCATACAATTTGATATTCAAACTGAAATTCGTAATTTGGTAATTGGGTCTTCAGATAGAAGTACCGCAATTATATAGAATCCCTGACTTGCTTGAGGCCTAGACATGATGGTATTTACCTTATAATTCCAAGAACCACGACTACCCGTATATACCGAGAGTATACTGCAGCTCTTTACTGACAGTATATACGAGTAAATCTAAGACTTGAAATTATAAGCGTTAATGCTATCCAGATGATGAATTCGAATGTGGTTGATATGATTTTTAATTCTGTTTGAGAATTGATGAATTGAATTGGATTCTGATTGAAAAATGATGATTTCTGAAATTAGTTGAAATATAAAAATCTGAACAAAACCACAATGAGGATGAATGGGACGAGTCCCGGTGATGATATTCATAACTGGAATGATGATAATGAATTCAGCAAATCACTATGAGATTAGTGGGTTGTGCTGTCAAATTGTTACTATTAACACTTGATCAGTAGATCAAGTTAAGGGATGACAAATTGAGAACTTGCTTGACTGAAATTCCCGTGGAGGAATGTTCAGAAGAAAATTTTTTGGTCTAATGGACCATTATCATGTTAAAGATATGAATGATATGATCTGAAAATTAATGATGAGTTCTATATAAGGGATATTTATCCCAGTGTTCTGTTGGGTTGACCAGAATATAAGGAACCCCAAAATAAAATTGGATGTTAAGAAAAAGAGTTGTCCTCTACCTTGCGAGATGAGGACATCTCGCACTTTTTAAGTGGGGTAGAATGTAAGATTCCTCCCCAGCCTTCGAGGTATACAGGAGTAAGAATCTCCCTTTCTGAGCTTATAATTATTCCCTCTCTAAAATAAAAGAAAGTTCTGTTTAACAAAGGAAGACCCTTTTTCTAGAATACTTCTCAAGAGTCCCACCTGTTTTAAGGATTCAGAACAATGAGTTCAGAAGTGAGAATCGATGTTTTGGATATCAAGGTTTTGGTCTTCATTCGAGTACGGCCCAAAAGAAGTTCTTTATATCTTGGGGAGTATATGAAGTTATCCCCCAGATATTGTGAGCCTTATATCTGAATTCAATGAAAGTAGGTGACTTAGCCTACAAGCTTCTTTTATCTCTTCATCTCAAAATTCTTAATGCCTTCTATAGAAAAATGTGTCAAACCCAAATCATGGAAAGACGGTAAAACTTCAGTGGCAAGTTACTGTTGGCTTCTAAGTTACGCTAGCTCCTTCCTTTATATAAGTCGTAACTTTTACTTGTCGCTCACAGTAATCTTACTTCCATCGATCTCCTTTCTTTCTTAATCTCCTTCATGGCTTGGCAACAAGAACTAGTTTTATCCATAATGATTCCTCACCTTCAAGACGCAAGTGAATCTGTGAAGAAGGATTTTATAGAGCAGTATGAGCGCTCACTTTTCCCTCACTTGGGAACTTCTGTAGCGCAAACCAAATGGCGGACCTATCAAAACATAACTAGGGTAACACCCTGGGGTCAGCAGCACTTTCGTAACAATGTCCGCTTGGCCATGGTTATTGAAGCTTTGGGTTTGGGTCCCCGATACTACTGTGTCATGAGATCAAGGCATCTTGGGTTTTCTGAGCGGGTCTTCTTACTGGCATGTTTTCTTCCTCATGAGAAGATATGCCTTTATCCCGTTTTTGGCTTGCCTCTCAGAGGTCCTTTTGTTAGATCACCTCATACCACTGAGATAGGTGCGGCAATAACCAACAGAATTATTCCCATAGATGAGTTACCTTATACTTGTGCAGCTTGTGAGGACTGCTTTTGTGATCATATGATGGACGGGCTTATGGAAGTGTAAAGAGTTCTTCTATCTTTACTGTATAAGTTCCGAGAATGAATAAAGTTTAAATCTTGTTCTTATTTTGAATCTTGCTCTCTTTAAGACGTTTCTTGGTGGTTAATCTTGATTCAAATTTTTCTCTAAGTCTCATATTCGTGCATCTTGCGAAATTATCCCAGTTTGCGAGATGAGGACATCTCGCATTTTTTAAGTGGGGTAGAATGTAAGATTCCTCCCCCACCCCCTTTTTGATGTCTAGTATCTTTCCCTGTAATCAATCCCTCTTCAGAAATATAAAGACCTTGTTTCTATCTGTTTTAGCCTAGAGAGAGAAAAATATTCTAGAGAGAGAATATTTAGATTTTGAATATTTTTGGATAGAAAAATATCTCTTCTAATTCAGATGAGTTCCCCTGAAACAGAAATTAAAAAAGAATTTTCCAATGTGCAATTAGAATTAATTGAAAATAGGTATAAAGAACCTTAGCCTAAGGGTCTAGATTTTCAGAAATCTTTAGACTATGGTCCAATTAAGGTTCCTATGGACCAATAGCATCAATCCATGTGTAGGGAGGAGATAAATCCAACTTGTAAAAAAGAAAATACCCAAAAATGAGTAAATGCTCACATGAGGTGAAGAGTTGAAAATGTACAAGGTTTATTAGTAAAAAACTATGTGCAATATTAAAAATATGAGATATTTTGGGTATAATGATTTTATTATGACACATATGTAAGGAAGGGGAGTCCCTTAAATGCTCACATAAGATGAAGAGTTGAAAATGTACAAGGTTTATTAGTAAAAAAACTATGAGCAATATTAAAATGATTCCATTATGACACATATGTAAGGAAGGGGAGTTCTTTAAAGGAGGTGCATATTTCACATGCTTGAATGAGTTTTAAACTCATAAAAATTGAGATATTTCATCTCTCCTCTCTCCTCATTCAAGTCTAGTTCCAAAAAGTTAGCTTAACTGACCTAAAAATGGTCAAATATTGACCAAACTGATTTAGAAAATTCTAGAATCAGTTTGTTTGGTTAGGAGCTCAATTTTTCCTATAAATAGAAGCCTCCCCCTTGTTGAAAAATATATAGTGTTTATGCATCGTTACTCTACTCCACCTAAGCCAGAAACTGTGAATTCATTTAATAATTCACTAGTTTTTGGAGCTTCCCTCTTTCTTCAATTCCCATTAGTGGCTCCATCAACATACTTAACCAATTGATTGGTTGGGGGCCTCTACCGTGAACAAAGAATCAAGCAAGTTGTAAGGTAATTAGTGAATATTCATCTTTCTATAATTTCTCAATGTTTCTCTCTTCTCAACCCCTCTCAAGCTTGAGAAGTTTAATTGGTATGGTTTTTTTTAAATGCTATTGAAGTTTGAATAGTAGTGAAGAGTTACATAATTTAATAAATGCTATTGAAGTTAATTTTCATTTATGTTTAAATTCTAATGATTCTTATGTAAATTCTCTCTCTCACTCAAGAAATGGTCATACTCATGACCCATTCTCAATCCAAATCAAGCTTTTCATAAAGCTTTTCCTTAACCCAAGATAAAGCTATGGTTGAGGCCAAATTAATGGCTTTTTCTTATGCTTTTATTAGTTTATGTATATTGATGATTCAATCCATTATGGATTAAGGATCCAATTAGAGAATCATTTTAATTATTTTCTTAATGATAAGCTTTATCCCTTAGAAAAATTGAGATTTATCAGTCATAGCAGCGGAGCTATGGCAAAATTTTTATAAAAATTATGCATAAAAAATTTTCATTCAAAGCATAAAAAGAGGACTTCCTACCATATTCTAGGAATCATCATCCTAGATTAATTGAAAGAATTTCATTATAATCATGGAGAAATTGAATTTTAATATTATGCATAAAGGATAAATTTTATATCAAAAGTGTTATTTTTACCATTTTTATTTTCATGCATAGAAGTATGCATAATGGATAAATTTTTATATCAAAAGTGTTACTTTTATCATTTTTAATTTTCATGCATAGAAGTAAGCATAAAGGAAAATTTTTATATCAAAAGTGTTACTTTTATCATTTTTAATTTTCATGCATAGAAGTAAGCATAAAGGAAAATTTTTATATCAAAAGTGTTACTTTTATCATTTTTAATTTTCATGCATAGAAGTATGCATAAAGGAAAAATTTTTATATCAAAAGTGTTACTTTTATCATATTGGATTTCATGCATATAGGTATGCATAAAAGATATTCTTTTTATACTAAAAGTATGATTTTCCTCATAAATGGATTTTATGCTTAACTTAGATGCATAAGAGAAATTCTTTTATTCTAAAAGTATAATTCCCTACCAAATTGAAATCATGCATAAAAGATTGATTTTAATTTCGAAAGTGTTAGTCTCCTTAAATGGAATTTATGTATAAATAAATGTGTAGAGAAATCTTATATCAAATAAAAGAATTCTCTTTTAAAAAAAAAAAAAAGATATGAAATGTGATAAGATGTGATAAGAGGTGTATGAGATGTGACAAGAATTGATAAGATGCGTATGAAAAGTGATAGGATGTGATAAGAGGTGTGATAAGAGGTGATAAGATGCTTATGAAATAAGTTAGGATGTGATAAGATGAATTAAGATGTGTATGGGGGGATGAGGTAAGAAGTGTATGTGATAGGATAAGATGTATATGGGTTGTGATAGGGCGAGAATGGATGTGATGTAAAAGATTAGATGTGAAAGTATATGGGGTTATATAAATGGGAATGTGAAAATGGATGTATGTATGTGGATGTGTGGATATGGAGATGGGAGTGTGGATGTATGAACATGAAAATGGATATATGCATGAAGATGTATATGCATAGATGTAAATGTGGATGTAGATGTGGATGTATAGATGTGAATGGATGTGGATGTATAGATGTGAATGGAAATGTGGATGTGGATGTATGTGAATGTGAATGTAGATGTGGATGTATGTGAATGTGAATGTAGATGTGAATGTGGAATGTGGATGTATAGATGTGGATGTATGAGAATGTGGATGTGGATGTATGTGAATGTGAATGTAGATGTGGATGTATAGATGTGAATGTGGAATGTGGATGTGGATGTATGTATGTATGTGGATGTAGATGTGGATGTATGGATGTGTATGTATGAATGTGGATATGGGATGTGGATGTATAAATGAGGATGTGAAAATGGAGGTAAGCATGTAGATGTGGATGCATGTATGTGAATGTAGATGTGAATGTGGAATGTGGATGTATAGATGTGGATGTATGGGAATGTGGATGTGGATGTATGTGAATGTGAATGTAGATGTGGATATATAGATGTGAATGTGGAATGTGGATGTGGATGTATGTATGTATGTGGATGTAGATGTGGATATATGGATGTGTATGTATGAATGTGGATATGGGATGTGGATGTATAAATGAGGATGTGAAAATGGAGATAAACATGTAGATGTGGATGTATGGATGTGAATGTGGATGTGGATGTGGATGTATGGATGTGGATATGGATGTGAATATATGATATGTGATGTGAAGGAATCTGAAGTGAAGAGATGGAAAAGGAGGTGATTGGATGAGTACACATATACATGGAATGTGGAATAAGTAATGTGGATTAATGAGGGATAATGTGGAAAAATGAGAGTTAATATAGAAACTGTATTTGTAAACTGTTTGTAAATGCTGTTTGTAAATGGCTGTTTTATGTCAAGAATGCTGGGGAAGCATTTTGACCGTCTTGTGATTAAGGTCGTGGAGACCTAACTGATAAAGTTGCAACTGCTGACGGAGAGTCAATGGAGGATGTCTCGCGTAGCAAGGTCGACCGAGGTCTTGACCAGCCTCGGTTCGATTAAAATGGTGAGCTTCCGGTACGGTGGATGAGGGACCAAGGAAGCGGCCTATGAGTGAAGCGCTAGGTCACCTGCGAAGGATCCTAGAGGGTGCTGACCATACGGTGCTCGGGCTCTGGGTCGCCTAGGATACCCACGCGTGCGTCGAGGAAGATATTGGAACAAGGAGTAAGAGTTGTTTTGTGAAACCGGGCATGGATCTGGTTGACTGACCTTGCTGGTCCTCAACGGATGAGTCCATGGCTCTTTTATATGGATCTGTTGGTTGATCTTGCTGATCTTCAACGAGAGTCCATCTTGATAAGTGATTATATTGCCGAGTATTATGGGCTAGGAACTATGGAAACGGCCTCTGTGTGGACAGGTGGTGAGCGTTCTAGTTGCCAATGATGCCATAGATACTCTGATGAAGGAATGATGGGAAATTATGAATCAACTGGATAAATTGGGAGATTGTGATCAGTGGTACTATGGTTTCATTAAAGGATTGTTTTAAAGTTAGCTGATGCTAAGAAAAAGGCAATTTTCCTATTGGGTGTGTAAGTGGTGTGGCTAGTTTTATGTTTGTATGAAATTCCGGCTAGGGGGCCTTGGAACTCTTTTCCTTGGTACCCGGGACAAAACCTAACCAAATTCCAAATTGGATCCCATCACTACAGTGGTTGGGCGGTTGGCTAACCCATGGGATCGGATGGGGTTAGGCTGGACTGATGGATCCATAAATCGAGACTCAACTTTGTTTTTACGATAGATAAAGTAAATCCCGGATAGAAATTGTTCTATGGATAGGAATCAACGGCTGTGCCTCTTGATGGGGAAAAAAGCGTTGATCCCAATGATCCAAGTGCAAGTTTCTACTTTGACCAAGTACCGTTTAAGGTACAGTCAGATCAGTTGATCCGTAATGATCTTGACTACGTTAGAGTAAAGAGTTATCCTGGTGGAATCGCCCATGCTTTCCGAGTAAAGGAAGTTTTTCCAGTTTCGGTTTTGGACAAACCGACGGATTAGTCTCTTGTCCGGATATCCGTGGGCGAGGCCCCGAGTGTGAGACCCCTACCCACGCATGATGTGCTACTTCCGCTGCTAGTACCCCGAATCCGTTGATCGGTGGGGAACAGGGATCTCACACAGAGGATGAGGTAGCTGACATCTTCACCAAAGCATTGGGTACAGAGAAGCTCCGCAGATTCAGGGCTTCGCTTGGTGTACATGAGATGGAGTTGAGCTCGAGGGGGAGTGTTGAGATATCGAGCTCTAGTGAGGCGGTGGACACTGATAACCCGCCTGGGGGATAGGCCCCGCACTTACACCACTGGCATGGTTGGTGAGATCATGGGAGATATGCGGCCAGTGGGATGACAGGCTATGTGACAGCCATTCTAGAGACTGGCATAGTTATAGCGCCAGCTCATTTAGTCGGGTTCACACCATAGAGAACCCGTGTATGTATTGGTTGAGTACCTTTCATATTATGTGTACTCTTATTCTTGTATATGGTGTGTTGAGTGTTGAGTAGAGAAGAAGAAGATTTTCAGCCTCTCACCTTGTGTGTTCTCTATTAGGGTTTTGTGAGTGTGTGTGTGTGCTTGCAAGAGCTCAAGCTCTCTTCCCCCCTGCATCTTTTCACCAAATTCTCCCCTAATTTTTGTTACTATCCCAATTTATGTAAGGAGTTGAAATTGGGATGAACAATGCTAGGAAACTGATTTTATGGTCTAATTCACCCAATTCTTTCAATTTAATGCTCAATTGAATTTTTTTTAGTTTGAAATTGAAAAAATGTAAAAACTAGAAAATGTAAAAATTACAAATTGGACGTGGGATAAGAATTAATCAAAATGCACTAATTGCAGCTCAAAGGAAATGGGAAAAAAAAAATAAAAAACATGTAAGAATTAAAGAAATTGAACAATATGTAGAAATTATAGAAATCAACAAGAATACCAACAATGCCACAAAATGGACACATTTTTAGTTATTCATTTCTACCCTCCTTGCAAAAAGAGAAAACATAATTATAACAGAATTCTTTCATACATACCATACACGCACACACGTATTCAAAATGCATTGTGGCTAAGCAATAGGGCTATTCCTTGGCAGCGGTGCCATTTATGAGAAGCCCTTACACCATAGAAAGAGTGTGGGAACTAACCAATGTTGTGGGGCTTTGCCTCATCGCACTCAGGAGAATAAAACACATCAAACCGAGAAGTTAATCTGCCATAACCTGGCCCACAATTGCATTAACAAGATGTTTCGCTCACCTCGTGAATGCTTGTGCTCGGATTTTGGTAGGAGACGATGTTGCCGCACAGTCACACTCCAAGCTCCACTCCAACGTTGCTGCCACACTCCAATGGAACCTCAACCCTCCTCTCTCACTCAATTGCACACACACTCACTCTCTCACGTACATGCAACCCTCCTCTCTCACTCAATTGCACACACACTCACTCTCTCACGTACATGCAACCAAGCACACAAGATCTCAAACAAGCAAGAGGCAAGCAAGAAAGAAATAGCATAAGATAGTAGAGTATAAGAATATGGCACAGTGGAAAGAGATAGTAAGACAAAGCACAATAGACAATGCAATAGCTACACAATGAACTGAATTTAAAATTCTGATTATACCAAAGAGGTACATTTGATGGTGCTCTCCACTCATGCGCTCCCAAGTAGAGTTTAGATGGCGATCTAGATAGACTCTGGATGGAGTATGTAGGAAGTGTAGAAGAAGGTGGATACTCACATGCATTGGATACCTTAGCTCATGGCAACCATGTCCATATATAGTACTGTAGGCATTATCATAGACATGTATACATCGACACGATCATCGCACGCATATCAAGAACGTGATCCAGCAAAACCACCGACCACTGCCCACTAATGATAGACCTGGTATCCGAGGGAATATTCCTCATACCGTCACCTACATTAACGGACCCCAGCTAATGCTTGTATCCTTGACCATCTCCTAACCATCATCAATGGTGGTCAAAATAATGACCCCATCGTAACTCCTAAGCCCCGGGGTTCCCACTAAAGACATGCACCATGGCTACTCCTCATAATGGGGGCCTAACAATTGTGCATTATGCATCAAAGTGAGATACATGCTAAGATGCAAGAGCACTCTATTGTATTAGAATAAGACAATGAGTGGTGATACTACAAAATGACCCTTATCTTGGCCCTGAGCCTTCACCCCTTGGGCGACCATACTTTAAAACTATCCATGGCTATCCACGGCTACCTAGGCTTGTGCAAACACTTAATCTAAGAATTCAATCGCCATAATTAATCTCGTGGGCACACCTCTGATAGACAAGCAGCGATCACACACGTAAAATATACAATGATGCTGGAGAGGTGTCCAATGAGGGTTAACAAAGACAAAGATATATTTACTACTTCATTTGCTCTGCAAGCTTGATAGTAGAGCAATCTCGCTAACTCTCACTAGATCTATAATTGTACATAATGCTTGGTGATTCTTTGCTCTTGTAATGGATAATATTTCTTTAAGCACAGTAGTCCATGCTATTGTACGATGATTTCCTTCGCAAATATAAAACATTCAAACCTCAAGAATTAGAAACTCTGGTCTTCTTTGAATCTCTTCTTCAAACTCCTTGTTGATGTTATGCCAAATATTATCCCACTCGGCCATGATCACATCATTAGCCATCGTGCTCTCCCTATCACATGTCCACATGGCGCAATGAAGGCACCCTTCACAACTACATAACCCACCTTTCCAAAAGTTATCTTTAGACTTGAAAACATCATCTCTTGATGCCCTAACTCTTGCATAGGGAAATCAATGGGGGGCATTCATAACTAAAAAGCCTTGTTTTCTACATTATATCTTCACCCTCCCTGTCGATGTGGATTTTGTTCTCATCCCTATTATTTTCCACAGGAGGAACCTTAGACCACCATAGGGAACAAAAATAAAATCAAGAAACTTTTGTAGATAGGACATGAAATACAAGGGTAGGTACCAGCATTGGAAACATGGATGGCTTGGTGGGATATCAGGGCATTCCATTGGGGACCTTGGTTCATGACTCAAGATGAGTCTCGTGTTTTTGTGCCAAAACAACTAACCTTTTAGAGACTACACATGCAAGCATGCGAGCAAGTGTGGGTTACAAGAGCCAAATCTCATTTTTGAGGCCACTGGAGTTGACATGGCAATGGTAGTTCTACAAAGTGTTAAAATAATGCTTACTTGAAAGGAACACCTATGGGAAATGGAATAGGGATACAAGATATGGTAGATAAATTTTATAATCAGGGTGCTAGAACATCTTCGAGAAAAAGACTTATGAAATGCAACCACGTGTTCTTATGAAACAAAACCTTTGGTTTGTTGGGGCTCAAGACCATTGATGTTGATAGTGTGTTGCATAACTGTTATGTACTTGATGCTAACCGCAATGGGGCCTAATTTATGGTTAGGTAACCTTGATGATTAGTGTAGCAAGTTATGATTATTAGGGTTATTTGGGTTAAGGTTTATAAGTGTTATCCCATAAGTTATAGCTTTTTATGTGTCAACAACTATTTGTAGGTTGATTGAGGCTATATAAGTGGGGTGGGCCTAATGTGTGGATAGACTGTGCTGTTTGTATTCTTTTGGTGTGGTTGGATGGTGGGGGGCCTGTGCTTGGGCTTGGGACATGGCTTGTGGAAGCCTTAGCCCAAGGGCTCGAGGGTGGTGTATGGATTTTGACATACGATTGGGAGGTGGGCTAGCTTGCACCCTTTTGTATTGGTACTAATCTTGTTGTTTGTGCTTTAAGATCTTGGGGGATCTTACAGTAGCCTTTTCCACTCAGCTTGCAAAAGTGCATTAAATGCCTTTAGTAGAGGTGATCTGTGTTGTGGAGGTATCCTTGAGGTACCCTAGCTCTTTTGTAAGATACAGGGTCTTCCAATAGCTTGAAGGTATTTAAAACTGAAACCTCCCAAAGCTTAGAAATTTGAAACCGGTAACTGTAGAATTTGCAGGTATTTTTAATATTTAAGAGGTGCAAGATACACACAACCTTGGTTTTTTTCACTTTGCTGCACTGTCCTTTCTCCCACCAATTACACATACAACCTTGTTAAGAATATATTACAATTCGACTAGAGATGAAGTTATTTAATGCAAAAACTTGACGGATGCTTAGTGTAAGAGAGGTAGGAGAGTGCTTATAAGATAGAGGCAGAGCCCATGTCAAATTGCAGCGTGATTTGTCTCTTTGCCCAGTCTCCCATGAATATACCTATGCAGATAGGGGAGGACTTGAGGACCCAAGACTAAGCGGCAAGCTTATGTTTGCCATGCGATTGGCTTTGAATCTAGCAGTCATGGAACAATTATGAAAGCGTGGCACACCTTGATTATGCAGGGAAGGATTTGAGGACCAAAGAGTGAGTGGTATAAGCGATGTTTGCCATGCAATTGGTGTACACTTGTTGAAGGGAAGATTTTCTCCATTGATAGACCTTCTAAATCAAAGAGATTTGTTTCCATAATTATAGACTCCATTTACTTCGAGTAGTTTTATGTCATTACAACATTCATGACATATTCACATATTTTGATGTATTTTTTAAATGAAAATAAAACATGTGTGTTTGGAGGGGGTGTTTTGTTGGGGCATTCCTATTGCGACAATGAGGCCATTTGTAAGTTTCATAGCCATTCTAATTCATGGGTCATATGGTGCATCAAGGAATTCGAATTCCTCAAAATTGATTGGGGCGTATCTATTAGATTATTTTGCAACAAGTGCATGGATTGTGACTTGTTTGTCTACACTATCAATGTTTCAACTTTCACACACACTCTCAATCATTTAGAACTACATTAACATTGAGAGAAGATTTATTGCTCAATCATTTAGCACTACATTACCATTGAGAAGGTGACATTTCATTCAAAGAATCTCATGAGAGAGCTGATAACACATCAACTCAAGTTCAATCTCTTAGCTAAATAGGAATTGAACAAGGTAAAATCCAAGGCCAAGTACAAACCTAAAAGCCAAAGAAGTAAGAGGATGCAAAATACCTTTAGCACGTGCTAAGCCATCTAAATACTTACCTAGGCAATACATAGATAGCCTATGGGTGAGCTCAAATAATGATGGAGAAGCATTTCATGATTGATCCGCTAGTGCTAGGTATATGAATTTAGCCAAACCAAGGAAAGATCCAAAACTTCACATTGCCAAGGATTTGAGTGTAGAATATGAGAGGTCTCTAGAACTCTTGCAAAGGTATTAATACTCACATTTTCCTTAGTGCAAGGGATGCATCCAAGAAAAAAGACCCAAAATTTTACATTGCCAAGGATTTGAGCGACAAATATGAGAGGTCTCCATTAGAATTCTTGCAAAAATATTAATACACACATTTCCCATGGTCACATGGGTGCATCAAGAGGTGGATCTGTTTATTTTATATTTAAAGATTATATTACTATTCTTTTAAAATAGATTTTTTTATCATTATCGATAAATATTAGTTTTGAATTAAGATAGTAAAACTTATTTTGAATTTATTTTACTGAATAACATATACTAATGTTTTAAATGATCTATAACTAATCGATAATATATGTGAGGTTTATAAGATATCAAAATGAAAAAAAGTGAATGTAAATCATTAATCTATTAATGTTGTTGGTCTGCAAAGGTTTTCTTGGAAAATGTTGGAGCAACTTCTATTGAAGTTCCTTTCATGGATGGAAAGGCTGTGGGTTCGCATAAAACGCTACAACAAAAGCTTAATTGTAATTATGATGTGGTGTTAGAGGCATTGGTTGAAATGGATGGGATTTATCGAGTACTTTGTTCAGCCCTTGTTTATACAAGGTGTAACGCTCCCACTCACACAATACCCAATAAAGAATAATAAGAGAAGATTTGATGAAGCAGAAGAGAGAATAAAGTCTTTGATTATATCTGTCTTTCATATAATAGATAACAAGAGGAGGATCTTGTGTAGGACTTGAACCTACCGTCCACCCCCGAGCAATCAGTCTTTCATGTACATGTATCTCAATCTCAATCTCAATCTCAATCACAATCTCAATCTCAATTTGAATCTCACAATCTCAAAGGTATACCTCAAGGGAAAGAGAATCTTTGAAGATGAAGAAGATGCAACACCACAGGGTCTCCTTTGCAACAACATAAATTCAGGTAAATTTCGGTAAATTGTCCATAACTCGGTCGTGCGTTCTCCAAATCTAAAACTTCAAAACAGAAAAGTTAATCATTGCATCGTTTCTGATAAGGAATCATAGGTGCTTTTCTTGAAATCGTTGTTTATTGCAAGATATAATCAAAACTCTTTTATTAGCTCAGATTTTTCTACTTTTCTATTTTTAGAAGCATTTTTCCTTACTTTACTCAATCTTACACACATCCACATAGCTAAAACATAAATAATTATAATGAATTTCGATATCTTCTTTCTCTCTCTATTGATTTTAAAAATTAGATGGATAAAATAGAGCCTCACAGACTCCCCTATCTTAAGAAGCTCTGTCCCTAGCACTTAAGTGGGAAACAAAATATGGAAAATATATGGTCTATTACACAAGGATTGACAATGAGAAACATTTCATACTTGAATGTAGTTTATTTTCTTGCTTTTTAGCAAGAGTACATCAAAGCAACCCAGAGTCTTCTAGTTCACACTACAACACCAATGTGACACAACAAAATGGTGGTTTCAAATCTTTAAAATGAGTAGTACTCCCTATTTTTTCCTATAATAAAGTGAAACTTGTGACTTTTTATGCCATAGAAATTTTGATAGAGGGATATTCTATCACAAAAAGTAATTGATGAAGAAGACAAGAATCATCATCATGCGATAAAAACATTGTCTTGGATATTGAAGTAGAGACTATATTTCAAGAATGAGTGTTAGCATTGCAAATAATTCGGACTCTTCCCCATATTGATCTCCTCAGAAAGTTGTTGTTGTTGGAAGAATGTGAATACAAGGATAAATTGACTGATCTACCCAAGCTTGGTACTTATAATGTGACGTTCACCCATGACCTTGGTACTCATATTTTGAATACCATGCATTCAAGACGACGCTCAAAATGTATAAACAAAAACAATCATATATAACAATAAGAAAAAAGTACTCAATTCGTTTTACTTATCGAATACTAGCTACCATGTAAGTTCCTCTCGCACTATGAGTACATAACCTTCTCCACCAGTATTATAGTTGTGAGCCTTGTCATGTGTTGTACTAGTCATTTTGAGGGAATATAGCAACATTTTTTTCTTCAAAAAAAAACACTCAGCATTGGTAGTTAAAACACACCTCTACTAAAATGGTGGTAGTTAGCTTTACTATTTAGATGGTAACCATTAGCAATAACCTTCTCTACTACTACACTGGTGATAACTAGCCTCACTATTTACCTGGTTACTACCATTACCATGCAATAATCTTCTCCACTTCTATAGTGTTGTAAACAAGTAGTTACATTTGGTATTTACAGGTGTAGTAGAGCTCTTTGACATTGTCCTAATAGCTATAGGTGCTCTGGGTACTTATTATTACAACTAACATGCAACTAGAAATTGGTAAGTAAATGTCAATATGCACTTGTAATTATTAGAGTAGCAAATCTTTGCTAATTAGATGCAAGAAGGAATTACATATTCATGGACATACTATTGTACACAACTTCATACACTTCAAGGGACAATGAATAGACCTTCCTATGTCCTTGGATTCACTCCATTGGAAAGTTGCTGGCTCTCATACGGTGTGAGTAGAGTATCACTTATGGCTTCACATTAAGCACTTTATTTAAAAAGACATCCTTCATCTGCCCATACCTAAATACCTTTACTACATAGGAGCTTTGAGTAATGACACTCCCCCATGTATCATCAAGCGGTATAGTAGTGAGTTATTTTTCTTGCATGCACTTTAGTATATAGAAGTCACATTCTCCTTATTTCCACTATCAATTGTAATAGCAAAGTTATCCCCAACACATAGAGCATCACTTAGTGTATCACAATGTCCTTCATATGTTGCATCATCAATAGCATCATCATTAGTAGAATATAAGTTTCTCTTGTGTATCTTGAATCTTTGGTTCAACTGGAATGTTTGCTTTTGGGCCAGTTTATTTCAAAATTCATTACCATCATGATGCTAGTGCATTCTAGGAATAATTCATCAATGGTTTTAGGCTACTTCACAATGCTGAGTGTATTTTATATCCCTATTATTAAATAACTTTGGGCATTTTAATTTCCTTACGTATGACCATAGTACATGTCTCTCAAGGATGCGTGTTGAACTACATTACTTAATATCTCTTCCCATGCCTCATCTTCCAGACCATGTGTACGATGATTGAAATATTGCACAATATTAGTGAAAACTTTATGACGCTGCTCTATAGGGCTATAGGTGCAATTCCCATCTTGAATTTGTGCCAGCGTCTTCTTCAATTTCTGGCGATACGCATGCTTATTCACATGCTTGAGCTTGTTGGGGGGTAATTACATGGATTTAGGTGCTATATCGATACGGGTGGTGGTTGTATTGACCGAAGAGGATGATATCTTACTAAGAGAGATGGACAACATCATGGGGAAACTTATAATATACATAAACATCCACATGTCAAACATCATGGTATGGGTATCAAGACAAATGATGGGTATGGGTATCAACTTCATGGTATGCATGTGTGTGTGTGCATACTGTGTGTGTCTCTCTACCTATTTGTCTCTTTGACTCCTTCTCTAGAGAGAGAGAGAGAGCTGATGATGATGAATTTGATTGGATTTTGATTAGGAGGTGTAGCCATGGCTATGGCCACCACAAGAAGCATCGCCACAGGAAACATCATCATGGCCTCAAGAAGCATCACCATGGCCAAGAGAAGACACCACATCAAACATGACCACAAAACATGAAACATGACCACCACAAGAAATACAGCCAATTAAGATGCCATCTAAATGAAGCCGCACAGCAGCACTCTGTTAAAGTAATAAATAATCAAGCGGCCTTTGCCAGCTTGAAGCTATAGCCATGCACGCCTAAAATAAACTTTAATATTAATTAGGCACGATGCCACACAGCACCATGTCGTTTATGCACGCATGCTTAAGACTCTCAATTTAATAATAATATATGAAAATGGAACCCTTTTTTACGATGCTGGGTGCTCAATTACACTGCCTGCTCTGCAAATGTCTCCTAATAGGTGTCTCTCCATATCACGCATGCACATTTATATTTGCATAAGGACCCACTCACACATGCACAAATACATGTGTGTACACACACACACACACACACACACATACACACATACAAAAACAAAGAGTTGATTTATATCTCAATATTTATCTTCCCTTTCCAATCATATGTTCATTCAACATAACACACACACACACAATGTACACAGATAAAACATATTGGATAAACATTGAGTTATTGTAGAGAAATATGCATTGTGACTAGCCTCATATGAGAACATAACCAAATATTAAAATAATCATTTAATATGCCCAAATATATGTATCTCAATGCCACTGTTGTTAATGGAGCTTGAATTCAAAAAATAGAGTGAAATTGTGCGAGAGAGGGAGAGAGAGAGAGAGAGAAAAGCTTTCAAAAGAAGCTTGCCTACCAAAAATAATCGTTACTATATTAATGTATTAAGATATATAATGATGCTTAAGATTACTACATGTGTCGCTTTGCAACACATTTGCATTTTAATAAAAAGAGTTTGTTGATGGCAAGTATGCAATTTTATAAAAGGGAAAATTCTAGATAAAAATGTTTTTTTGTGGGGTGTGCTTAATGTCACACCTATCACCTCAAAATTTTAGAAGCTTCCATGATGATACGAGTGTCATTTGACCCCCTATTTTCTTGTAGTGTGATGTTAATTATGATCATACATGTGTGCTAAGATATTCACCTACTACATACACATTGTAGTTTCCTTGTGTGATGATATCTACACATGAGTGTACTATTTTTGTGATTGTGAGTATATTTGAGCACATGCATATCCATAGATTCATGATAATGGGCATACCAAGTCTATGATCCTATCTTAACTTTTGAAGACCTATTATTCTTGTTATAAAGTTAGTTCTCACAAAGAGACAAGGATAGCTAGCATGTAAGCATATATAGGCACAAAGATAGTTTTCGTACAAATGTGAACAAAGGCATTAGTGGGCATGAGCATTATAATACTTTGATATGAAGATTACTCACATTACGAAAGCATCCACCTTTCAAGCTGCAATGCAAGAACTTGCTAACATTGAAGTGAGTTCCAAACATCTCCACATCTCTGAGCCAAACGATGAGCCTTTAGACTTTTGAGAAACCCACCTAAGACTTCATCTATTTCAGAACAAACTTTTGGGATTTTTAGGGATTCTCTACACCCTTAAATTAGACCAATATGAGACCCAAAGTGTCTAACCATGTATACCCTTTTACAACTCAATTTGGTGTTTAGGAGATGATTACAATAGATTTATCAGCATAAAATCACCAGAAATTACATTAAATCAAGGGTAACCAATTTGTACAGAATGGTTGGAGTATCAAACCATCTCCAAATTGCAATTTGAAGTTACAGGGATCTGCATCATCAGATACCTAATGGTTAATTTGAACCCTCAATTCCACCAAAAAATAGTGATTAGGATTGATTAATCATTGATTAACAAATTAATCTTATGTTTTGTGTGCAAAAAACAGAGTATGCGGGGAGCCCAGATCTGAGGCCTTAGAGTTCAAATGAGCTCAAATCCTTTCAAGGCCATCAATAGGAATTAGTCTAGTAGAGGATTAAGCCAACAAGCACAAGATTTGACCAAACATTGAATGGTTTACCAAAGTCACCTGTGCAGATTTGATAAAGAGCTTGGATCTCATTGTAGACTTGATCAAATCAAATTCTATCTTCACCAGCTTGTAGAGCACCCTTGAAAACCCCTAGGGCCAAGAGGAATTAGACCCATTGCATTTGATGAAGTAGAAATCTTAGATTTTCTTCAAAAAAACGGTGCCTCAAATTAGCGAATTTCTCTAGCTGTGCACGGCGGTTTGACCTTCTATTTGGATGGGCTGGAGCACATGTGTTAGCTATGTTTGCCTAAAGTGGCTTGAGCTAATTTGATGTATGATGGGGAGATAGAGCTCCTCCACCAGCTGGGGGTACAGAGGGTTTGTTGAAAAAGAGGTAAAAATATTAATTATCTACTAATCCTAATTAGCCATGTGATTAGTAAGATAATGGGCTCACAATTTGATGGATTCTAGGCTAGGCTCTGATACCATGTTAAAATTACAGTAATGTGATGAGCTATGGTGTATCAAATGCTAGAATCAACATCATTAACAAAGAGATTAGATGATAATTAACATCTGATTAGTGAGCAATTAACTGATAGCTTAATGTAGGCATGGATAATCAGAAACCAAAAAATTCTCATTAGGCCAATGCCTCAATTTATAGGGTTTACATCCAAGCATCTAATCCCACTGATTTCTCCTTGATTCACTCCACCTCTTTTGCTTGATTCTCTCCACCTCTCCCAAAATATCTCCACACCTCCTAAATCTCCTCATGCTACCCTTTATTCTCTCCCAATAGATACTTCTCACCTTTTCATAGGTTCTCTCACATTTATAGATTCTCTTTTGCAGCCTCTTGTGCTAAGGGCTTGTTCCCGCACACACCCTATTCACTTGTATATTTCAACAACTTGGTGCCCTTATTATTGTAGAGGTAAGAACACTAGAAATGAGTGTCCACATTGCAAGGGTGTGGTGTGGCTATTATAGAAGATATATTAATCACTCATGATACCCGAATTGACCCTGTACTATCGGTATAATCGAGCAAATCATGGTATGCATGCTCCCACCTTACTAGTAGTCAATCAAATTCGTACACTTCCTACTCCACCTGGAGTGGGTAGTGGAGATTGTACACTAGGCTACTACTGCTACCAATTCTCTGCGAAGAAGAATCCTTAAATTTCCAAACACGGATCCTCCCATTTTGGAGCATCAACCTACCACCACATGTGTGGCATCCATAAGTCATATGGAAGCTAGGTTTCTGATTGAAGATATCCCTGACACTTTTGTGCCACAACCCCAACCTTTAGAAATACCATCCAAATATCATTCCTATTATGTTCCATTTCAAAAAATGAGATGTAATACTTGTGAGGATGCTAAACAAAACTCCAACAAGATATTACCTCTTTCAGAATGGGTAACCAATGAGCTATAGGTCTTGGGAGATGAATTCTATAGCCCATGACCAACCCTTATCTAAAAAGATGTAGGGGAGAAGAGAGCTTGAGCTCTTGCAAGCACACACACACTCACACTAACCCTAGAAGTGAACACACAAGGTGAGAGGCTGAAAATTCTTCTTCGTCTTCACACAACAAAAGAGGTCTACAAAAAGGATAAGATGAGTAACACACATAATAGAGTATATACAAGCGGTCCATAATGTGAACACGCTAAGTGGACTGGGTAGATGTGGACTCGTTGGTGTAGTCCACAGATATGTCGAACGGTCATGCAGACGCCTCGTGAGTGTTAGCTCATGTGGAGCTTGACATCTCAACACTCCCCCTCAAGCTCAACTCTAGCTCATGAAATCTAAGAATATCTCGAAATCTATTAAGATTCTCAGCTCCCAAGGCCTTCGTGAAGATGTTAGCGACATGATCCTGTGTGCTGATGTAGGTCAAGTCAATGTCGCCTCTACTGCCAAGACTCTCTCCTTGATGAAGTGGTAATGTACCTCAATGTGTTTTGTCCGTGCATGGAAAACTGGGTTCTTGGCCAACTGTATACTACTAAGATTGTCACAATATATGACAACCTTTCTCTCCATATGCAACCCCAAATCAATAGTAGCTTGAGTAACCAAGCTACCTCACATGCTGCCACCGCCATAGCTCCTCTGTACTTTGCCTTTGTGCTCAATAAGGCAACTGTGGGATGATTCTTTCTGCTCCATGTCACAGCAACAATCCCTAATGAAAACATAAATCCACTGGTAGATCTCCTGTCTGAGATGCTACTTGCCCAATCTCCATCTGTGTACCCATATAGCTCCAATGGTACACCTTTTGCATAAAACAATGCATAATCAACAGTGGCCCTCAAGTATCAAAGTATAAACTGGCTCTCTAAACCAACAGTGTAGCTCAAATATGGCCTACTGATTGTGATATTCCAATAGTAAAACATGACTTTACCCAAATATGTACAAAATTCCTATCAAAAAGCAATGTACACCACCACAAGCTTGAGGAGGCAACTCTCCACTTGATACTTTGAGTAAGTTAAATTACTCTAGTTGCATGTTCTTTGCAAGTTCTTCTCAAGACATTCCTTTGTAACTTATTGAAGTCAAGTCATAGGAGATTACAACTCCTTAGTCAAATGGTCATTCTCGTCAAAGTTTTAACGTGAAGTTTTTTAAGTGCATTAGGGGGTATTTCTAAGGTTTATGTTCACTAAGAGCCTCCTTAATTTAACAATGCACATTGATCTAAGTCTGAGACTTCTTTACCTAAAAATGAACAGATAGTATATTTTATCTCAACAAATGTCACCCTTATTTTCCATTCAAGTTTTTCCTCTTTAAGGACTTATTCTCCATAATCCCTACAACTTGATAACCATACATATTATAAAGATTCACAATGGTCCTTCTAGGCCTTAATCCTATTTCATTTTGAGAACTCTCTCTCTCTAATTTTTCAACTTACGGTGATATAACTCCACACCCAATTTAGTTAACTCTAATTCTGATTTCTTTTCAAGGGTTTGATCATTTTCTTTACTATTTTCTAAAGAGAGAAAATGTGAAGTCCGTGGGATTTTTCAAGATTATAAATTGTATTCGCATGGGTTAATTTATTCTCTTTTCTTCATAAGAAAAGGTCAAGACACATCCTTTGAAATAATCAATAGCACATTTACGCCCTTAATTAATGAGCACTTTACAAGTTTTTCTCATTTTTACAAATTCGTTAAAATTTCATCCTAGCTTGCCAATTACGATCCAATTATTCTAAATCCATTCTAAGGTCCTATCCTTAAAATAAAATATCTTTTATGGTACACAAAGAAGGATTATTAGGGTTAAAAATAGGCATGTGTATAAATATTTCTCTTTGTAATTTATGTGATAATCCATAATTATGTTATCAATTAATTTCTTAGGGTTAGGTAAATTCATCTTAACTTATCCATGTTTTAAACTAATTTAGGTTTAGGAAAATGCTCATAAATTTACATAATAAACTAAGGTCACAAACCTTTACTTTAATAAGCCCTAATTTAATTATTTTTGACCTTTGGATTCATTGATTTGGGGTCATGAACATAAATTTAAGCTAATATACTCTAGCCAAAATTAATAAATAATAATATATCCTAAGTTTACAAGTTTGATTTATCTACGAGAGGAAAACCATTTTTCAAGAGCGAGTTTTCTCGAGCAAAGGGAAAAGCTGAGCGAAACCGGCCAAACAATCTACAAAAAAGAAGGAAACAGGTACACTTTCTAAACATGCACATGCACACATAACACTATAGTTAATATACAAATTAGAGAATGTAATTGGAGAAATGACCTTAAAAAAACGTTAAAACAATGGTTTCCTCGCACGATATTGAAACCCAACTAGAGTAAATTTAAATTTGGGTTCTAATCCTAGCTAAATTGTTATATTCAAATGGTACAAGCACCCCTCTAATATTAAGCTCACCACAAGAAACTTCAACACAGCTCAACCATAACAAAAAGTTCCACCATATGTCAAGGTGCTATATTTTACCCAAAAAAAAGGTTTCACTATATTTCAAGGTGCTATAAAGTTCCACCATATGTCAAGGTGCTATATTTCAAAAAGTGACACCGAAAAAAAATCTCCTTATGTAGGTACATTGCATCTTCTACCTCACCGAGGACTTGAAAAAACATTCCATTGTGGTGGTGAGTGTTGCATGGTGCATGAACTCATGAGCCAATGAATCTAATCCAAGAACCTATAAGTACAAGAAGTATAAGCGCTTGCATGGCATGTATACCAAGTGCTTGCTCTCTCATTTTTAAAGCTTTTCACATGTGCGTCATGGAAAGTCTGCAATTGACATAGAGTAGGTAACACCATTTACTATGGACCCTTCAATACTAATGTAAAATATGTGGGATTAATTGCATAAAATAATGTTCTAACGAACAACTTGTGCATCCAAGGTCCTTCGCTTCTCTACATTATTGAGGAATTCTTTAGTTAATCAAGATCTCCACTTAGCAATATTGCCATCCCTATATTTTAGATGAAAAGCACTAAGAACTTTTGCTGTAGTTGTGTTTTCTTAAGCTGACTATGGACATGGACCCCACTTTAAATCACAAATCCATTTACTTGAACCATTTGTATCTCATGTGGCTGCATGCATACATGTTCCATTATCCATTTACTTGAACCATTTGTATCTCATGTGGCTGCATACATGTTCCATTATCCAATGGCCAAACCCCAAGTGTGTGGCCAAGTGTGCCAATCACATGTTTTTCATCATCCCAAGAGTGAGTGGGAGCCAAGTTATAAAACCATATCATCCCCCCCTTGCACAACACCACCAGGGTATTTATTTACGACATCCCTAAAAGCATGGTGTAGGCACTTTGCCATTTCTATCTCCATCTCCCTCATTGATGTATCTCCCACACGTTACTCATGTAGTCACCCAAAATAGGTCATTTTCTTACCTACCTCTATCCTTTGAATAGCCCAAATTGTTTTGGGTAATTTTATCATGATACATGCCTCAGTTTTCCCTCCTTGTACACCTTTTGGGGCACCTTGCCGATTTTTCACTGTATCAATCACATATTTAGGCTTGTGATTGTCCTCCTCTCAAAGATGACACCTAGAGGATCTTTTTTGTGAACACTATGTTGATCTACATTCCCACGCTACATTTAGGAGAGTTTATCCCCATCTCTTGAGAGTGTGCTGGATCCATGAGTCTTTTTCTCGAAGATGTTCTTGCACCCTGATTATAAAATTTGTCTACCATATCTTGTATCCCTATTCCATTTTCCATATGCGTTCCTTGCAAGTAAGAATTATTTTAACACTTTGTAGAACTACCATTGCCATGTCAACTCCAGTGGCCTCAAAAATGAGATTTGGCTCTTGTAACCCACACTTGCTCGCATGCTTGCATGTGTAGTCTCTAAAAGGTTAGTCATTTTGTAACAAAAACACCAGACTCATCTTGAGTCATGAACCAAGGTCCGCAATGGAATGCCTTGATATCCCGCAATGGAATGCCCTGTCATTTTGCTCGCATGCTTGCATGTGTAGTCTCTAAAAGGTTAGTCATTTTAAGGGTCATTTTGTAATCTCACCACTCATTCTCTTATTCTAATACAATAGAGTGCTCTTGTTCTCTATGTAAGTATGCACTCAATGCTCGCATCCCAGCATGTATCTCACTTTGATGTATAATGCACATTTGTTAGGCCCCCATTATGAGGACTAGCCATGGTGCATGTCTTTCGTGGGAGCCTCGTCGATGCGGTCATTATTTTGACCATTGATGATGGTTAGGAGATGGTCAAGGATACAAGCATTAGCTAGGGTCCATTAATGTAGGTGGCTGAATGAGGAATATTCCCTTGGATACCAGGTCTATCTCATAAGTGGGTGGTGGTTGGTGGGCCGCGTTCTTGATATGGGGGCGATGATCGTGTCGATGTAGTGTAATCACCCTCGTTGTATACACGTCTACGACACTGCCTACAGTACTATATATGCACATGGTTGCCATGAGCTAAGGTATCCAATGCATGTGAGTATCAACCCCCTTCTAGACTTCGTACATACTCCATCTAGAGTCTGTCTAGATCACCATCTAAACTCTACTTGTTGGGAGCGCATGAGTGGATAGTAGCACCATCACTTGTACCTCTTTGGTATAATCAGAATTTTAAATTCTTTCCATTGTGCATCTATTGCATTGTCTTGCTATCTCTTTCCACTGTGCCATATTATTATACTCTACTATGGAGTCTATGGTGTGAGGCTTTGATTCCTGAAGTACCCCCGCAGATGACTAAGGGAGACCGGTTTGTGGCTGGTCTGGAGCGCCAACCCTCCGTCTGAAGGGAGCACTCTAATGTTTTAAAGAAATAGGTGTTTGCCAAAGTCAACGTGGATAACTTTTTCAAAATAAGTGTTTACTAAAGTCAACATGGATTACTTTTTGATAGTGTTCTTATAGTAAGTTCCATTTATAAATAAAGGCACTTCTTTCATTTCTTTCCATTCCTCCATTTCTCTCCATTCCTTCTAGCTTGTGAGTATGGCGCATACTAAGCAAAGAGCAAACAATATGCCTTCCAAGACACCGATTCATTCATCTGGATCTAGTGAACGTACTGACACGATAATGAGATGAAGGTTAAGCTCCTCCTACTGCTCCAGATAGAAAATCTACTCCCGCTTCTCTAGGTAGAAATGCTCATCCACCTACTACACATAAGAAGAGAAGATGCAGAGGATAGCTTTGAGGAGGCTGTCAGAGTTGCTCGAGAGAAGGAGTGGAAGGTGAAGCGTCTGAGGAAGTTGGGAATATAGGAAGAAGTTTGTGAAGATGCCAGAGATTGAGAGTATGCATCCTGAAAGAGAGGCTGTTATTGTTCCTAAACAGGAGGATTCATTGAAGAAAAATGTTCATGAAGCAGTGGAGCTCATGAAGTCATTAAGTGTGAATTGGATAGAGTCTGCAGGAAGAGGAAGAGGCATAGGTGTTATGGGAAGGAAGACTGATGCATCATCTGGTTCTGAAGGAAATTCAGCAGATATTGGAAGAGGGAGAGGGTATCCAAGTAATATGCAATGCTGGAATTGTGGTGAGTGGGGTCATATCAGTCTGCAATGTGAGAAACCAGCCAAATCCAATGGTGGTATGTATCAATTGTCTATAGGAATGAATGATAGGGTGGTTGACTCTAGTATGTAGATGAAGGATGCAATTCAGCCCAATGTTCATGAAGTCCGTAAGGTCACATTTGCAGAGCAGGATATGGGACAGATTAACCTGTTGGAAATGGAGAAGAGTAAGGTTTTTGGAATCAGACCTGAACAGTTTTCAGAAAATGAGGAGGAGGAGGATGGAAGTATTGATGATGTGCAGCCAGTTATGATTCAGCCTATGATTAGGGAAGTGATGAAGACTCCAGTGTGCTATCTACCATGTGAATAGAGAAGTCGTGGTATGTTGTTTAAGAAGATTATTGATGATGCTGTAGATTGTGAAAGTGATGTTAATGCTGAGGAACCTGATGTGTTTGAGTATGGAAATGACTTGGATGATCTCTTTGATTCAGAAATGAGTAATGACTTGCATATGCTTGTACTTCAACCAGTCAAGGTAGAATGTGATGAGATCAAAATGTTACTAATGAAGATACTATGGATGAAGTACATATGTATGATCCGGGTGATGAGTTGGATATTGCAGCTTGTGAGAATTTGGATGATGAGCTGAACTGTATTCTTGATAATGCATTGGATGATCTATTGGAATTGGCTTCCTTGGAGAAGATAACAAATACTTGCATTACCAGTTGTGCAATAAGGGAGTGATGGTGTGATTGATGATGAGTTAGATGCTATTTTGGATGATCATGTGATAGATTTTGCATGTGCGGTTGCTGATCATAAGGTGTGTGTTTCTTGTCATGCCCAAGAGAATGAGTCAGTTGTCAGTAATAGCGAGAATGCATGTGAGGTCATTGTTGTTGGTCAAGGGGACCAAGATTCTTTACCTGGCAAATTAGGAAGCTTAGACTTGGTAGAGATGCCTGTGCAAGATATGGAGAATCTTGAAGGATCACCAATGGCCTTAAAGCTGGAGAAACTACAGGGAAGTGGCAATGATGAGTTTACAGTGCATGAAGTTGCTATGTTTGATGTTAATGGGCTGAACAGAAATGAGTTTATGGTGGATACACCTTATGTTGATGCTCAACATATGGATGAGTGGTTTGGCTATATCTTAGTTTGGCAGTTTGTCCAGAGGAAGAGTTGGAAACCAATGATGTAGGTTGCAAATTGGATGACCATGAGATGGAAGTTGATGATCAGATGTTTGTTAATTCAGTATATGATTATGAGTGGGATTCAGATGTGTTAGAGAGGAGTAGAGGTGAGGAATGGTTGTTTCCATCACAAGATTATGTGAGCTGGTATGGAGGAGGAAATGCAAAAGTATATATTGATGATGCCATATATAAGGAACCCAGGGGGTTACTGAAAATGGAAGATCATGATAGGATGTATCAATGGTTATTTGACAGAGGAAAATGCTTGAAGGATTGGAAGGTGTATGCACCAAGGTTTCTGTTTGATCTAGGAGGATAAATAGTCTCTGTTTGTATAGCTGCTGGACATGAATGTCTCAGCAGAAATAGGGGGTTGCTAAATATGTGTGAAGATTTTTGAAAACCCCAAACTCAACTTGTACATGTGTACATGAGGGATGTTCCGTATTGTGGTAAAGTCATGGGAGCACTCATTGACTCAGTGTGGGCATCGTGGATGTGTGGTTATATGTGGCAATCAAGCTTTAGGCTTTGATGGAAGTGTATGTGCAAGGAAAAGGATGAGATCTTAGAAGCATAGACTTGTCCAGATTGTGGTTTGCTGGAGATGGTGTCAGTCATTCGGTTATTCGCTATGGAGGATGACGAGTAGTGGGAGGCGAGCCGACCATGGCTGTCTCGAAGAAGAATAAGAAAAGGGTGCAGTACCCACGAAGGTAGAAGAGGAGGAGTGTGATGGAGTGGGAAGAGACTCAAGCGCAGGAGTGTGAGCTGCTGTGGGCTGGAACAAAGGATGACGCAGAAGCACAAAGGGAGAGAGTTAGCATCGGATTGTCGCCTCTGAGCACATCATGCAAATTTCTTTTGTTAGCCATTGTTGCAGAGCTGGTAGAGCTCGTGTCTCATTATATTTACTGCTGTAGCTGAGAGCAATGGTTTTTTGGTTGGGGGTGCTACCTTTGAACCTAGGGTATGGTGATGTCCTCTGTTGGATTTTGTTGCCTCTAGCACACAGAGCCCGTGAGGGTTGTTTCTTTTTTCCTTTGGTTGGCTGCTGCTATGTCTGAGCGTAGTAGTTGTTTTTTCTTCTTTTTTTTTTCTTGCCGAAGCTGGGGCTGGCTATGCCAAGGTGTCGGTGCTCTTTGTATTTGCTACTGATGTCTCTCCAATGAGTTGGCGACACCACTTTATGTAAGTTTCATAGGTAGCTGCAGCTGGTAGCGTGCTAGGCAGTCCTCTGAGTGTAGAATGCCAGTGTGTGTGTGTTGTATTTGCTGCCACCGGTGTGTCTAAGAAGTATAGGCTAAGGATCAAGCTGAGGAGATTGCTTTTGAAGGTCGAGAAGGTATCTTCGCCTCCAATGATGGTAACATCAAGCATCAACAAGTGATGTCAAGATCATACTAGAGCTATGAAGGGTTTCCAGCATGTATTGAAGACATATATCTCTTGTCTCTTTTTTCTTTTGTGCAAGTCCTGATGAATATTATCCCTTGGGTGTGTATTGCATCATCCTATCATCTTGTAAAGATATATAGCATGGGCATGAGGGTATTGTGTAAAGATCTTACATGATGATGAAATATGACGATGATGATGAGTCCTTCTTCAAAAATTAAGGAGTTGAAGACATGGGGAGAGAGGATCCATCAGTAGGAGAGGGGAAGGACTGTCGTGGGCTGAAGGAGAAGGATTGGGAGCAACCAGGAGTGGGCTGATTATGAATGGGTGTTAGATGAAGATGGTTCTGAGGATGTAATGGATGTTCAACTATGTAAAGATGAAGACTTGTATTGAAATAAAGTTTTGTTCATACCCTTGGGTCTGGTGTTCTGGGTGTGTTTGTATCAGTGTGTGGAAGTGTGACACTCTATAAAGGCATATATAGCTATACCGCTTCCATGTCATCAACGTATTAAAAATGCATTGTGGCTAAGCAATAGGGCTATTCCTTGGCAGCGGTGCCATTTATGAGAAGCCCTTACACCATAGAAAGAGTGTAGCAACACGAGCCAATGTTGTGGGGCTTTGCCTCATCGCACTCAGGAGAATAAAACACATCAAACTGAGAAGTTAATTTGCTATAACTTGGCCCACAATTGCATTAACAAGATGTTCCGCTCACCTCGTGAATGCTTGTGCTCGGATTTTGGTAGGAGACAATGTTGCTGCACAGTCACACTCCAAGCTCCACTCCAACGTTGCTGCCACACTCCAATGGAACCTCAACCCTCCTCTCTCACTCAATCACACACACTCACTCTCTCACATACATGCAACCAAGCACACAAGATCTCAAACAAGAAAGAGGCAAGCAAGAAAGAAATAGCATAGGATAGTAGAGTATAAGAATATGGCACAGTGGAAAGAGATAGCAAGACAATGCAATACCTACACAATGAATAGAATTTAAAATTCTAATTATACCAAAGAGGTACAAGTGATGGTGCTCTCCACTCATGCGCTCCCAAGTAGAGTTTAGATGGCGATTTAGACTGACTCGAGTATGTACGAAGTGTAGAAGAAGGTGAATACTCACATGCATTGGATACCTTAGCTCATGGCAACCGTGTCCATATATAGTACTGTAGGCATTATCCTAGACACGTATACATCGATGCGATCATCGCTCGCATATCAAGAACGCGGCCTAGCAAAACCACCAACCACTGCCCACTAATGATAGACCTGGTATCCGAGGGAATATTCCTCATACCGTCACCTACATTAACGGACCCTAGCTAATGCTTGTATCCTTGACCATCTCCTAACCATCATCAATGGTCAAAATAATGATCCCATCGCGATGCCTAAGCCCCGGGGTTCCCACTAAAGACATGCACCATGGCTACTCCTCATAATGGGGGCCTAACAATTGTGCATTATACATCAAAGTGAGATACATGCTAAGATGCAAGCATTGAGTGTATACTAACATAGAGACAAGAGCACTCTATTGTATTAGAATAAGAGAATAAGTGGTGAGACTACAAAATGACCCTTATCTTGGCCCTCAGCCTTCACCCCTTGGGCGACCATACTTTTAAACTATCCATGGCTATCCATGACTACCTAGGCTTGTGCAAACACTTAATCTAAGAATTCAATCTCCATAATTAATCTCGTGGGGCACGCCTTTGATAGACAAGCAGCAATCACACACGTAAAATATACAATGATGCCGAAGAGGTGTCCAATGAGGGTTAACAAAGACAAAGATATACTTACTACTTCATTTGCTCTGTAAGCTTGATAGTAGAGCAATCTCGCTAACTCTCACTAGATCTATAATTGTACATAATGCTTGGTGATTCTTTGCTCTTGTAATGGAGAATATTTATTTAATTGCACAGTAGTCCATGCTATTGTACGGTGGTTTCCTTCGCAAATATAAAACATTCAAACCTCAAGAATTAGAAACTCTGGTCTTCTTTGAATCTCTTCTTCAAACTCCTTGTTAATGTTATGCCAAATATTATCCCACTCGGCCATGATCACATCATTAGCCATTGTGCTCTCCCTATCACATCATTAGCCATTGTGCTCTCCCTATCACATCATTAGCCATTGTGCTCTCCCTATCACATGTTCACATGACGCAATGAAGGCACCCTTCACAACTACATAACCCACCTTTCCAAAAGTTATCTTTAGACTTAAAAACATCATCTCTTGATGCCCTAACTCTTGCATAGGGAAATCAATGGGGGGCATTCATAAAAAGCCTTGTTTTCTACATTATACCTTCACCCCTGTCGATGTGGATTTTGTTCTCATCCCTATTCTTTTCCACAGGAGGAACCTTAGACCACCATAGGGAACAAAAATAAAATCAAGAAACTTTTCTAGATATGACATGAAATACAAGGAGAGGTACCAGCATTGGAAACATGGATGGCTTGGTGGGATATCAGGGCTTTCCATTGGGGACCTTGGTTCATGACTCAAGATGAGTCTGGTGGGATATCAGGGCATTCCATTGGGGACCTTGGTTCATGACTCAAGATGAGTCTGGTGTTTTTGTGCCAAAACGACTAACCTTTTAGAGACTACACATGCAAGCATGCGAGCAAGTGTGGGTTACAAGAGCCAAATCTCATTTTTGAGGCCACTGGAGTTGACATGGCAATGGTAGTTCTACAAAGTTTTAAAATAATGCTTACTTAAAAGGAACACCTATGGGAGATGGAATAGGGATACAAGATATGGTAGATAAGTTTTATAATTAGGGTGCAAGAACATCTTCGAGAAAAAGACTCATGGATCTAGCACACTCTCAAGAGATGGGGATAAACTCTCCTAAAATGTAGCGTGGGAATGTAGATCAACATAGTGTTCACAAAAAAGATCCTCTAGGTGTCATCTTCGAGGAGGACAATCACAAGCCTAAATATGTGATTGATACAGTGAAGAATTCGCAAGGTGCCCCAAAAGGTGTACAAGGAAGGAAAACTGAGGCATGTATCGTGAGGTGATAAAATTACCCAAAACAATGTGGGGTATTTAAAGGATAGAGCTAGGTAAGAAAATGACCTATTTTGGGCGACTACATGAGTAAAGTGTGGGAGATACATCAATGAGGGAGATGGAGATAGAAATGGCAAAGTGCCTGCACCATGCTTTTAGGGATGTCGTAAATACCCTAGTGGTGTTGTGTGTGTGGGGGGGGTTTATTTGGTTTTATAACTTGGCTCCCACTCATACAAATGCTTAAAGTAAATGGATTTGTGTTTAAAGTGGGGGTCCACCTCCATAATCAGCTCAAGAAAACACAACTACAGCAGTGCTTTTCATCCAAAATACAAGGCTCGCAATATTAGTAATAGTTGGTACATCACATAAAGGCAAAGAGAAAATGGTTGATCCCCTTGGTATGCCAAATATTTCTGTAGGTCATTCTCTTGTGATGGTGGAGAGTCTAGTGGCTCAGAGATGAGCCTTGATGAGGAGTTTGGGATTCCAACAATGCGGACACCTGGTGTGAAGAAGGCTATGAAAGCCATGAATGCAAAGTTACAAAGATGTTGACTTATGATCAGGGATTTAATATTCACGTGATCACAAGAATTTTTGTGATAATAACACATGTGAACAAGTTATTCACATGTTCTCATGTTACCGTTCACAAAATAAGAGGTCAGTTGCCATTTGGGAACCCCTTATTAAAAGCTTGGCTACACATGGGAATAAGCTATTCACATGTTCTCATGTTACCATCTTCACATAATAGCAGGTAAGTGACCACCTAAGAAGATTTTTTATGCCCGACAAAGATAATTTTTTTAGGCCCTTGTGAAAGCTTTGTGAATATAACATGTGATCACAAGATTTTCTGTGTTATTAACATATGTTATTAACATGTTCACATGTTCTCGTTTACGTCAGTGAAATCCCTGCTTATGATGGTTATAAATAGAATCCTCCCCCTTTGTTGAAAGAAGATAGTATTTTATGCACTGTTACTCTACTCCACCCAAGCCAAGAACTGTGAATTTATTAATAATTCACTAGTTTTTGACATTTCCCTCTTCCAAAGATTGGTTGGCCACTCTTGTTCAAACAAGAGTTGAACTCTCAAACCATCAAGCCAAAGGAAAGCTTTCAAAGTCATTAGTAAGTTGGTGATTCTTCTTTTCACTTATTTTATGGTTATAAATGGTTTTTATGCTTTATGTCTTCTTTAAAATGTTATGCTTCTTTACAACAAGGCATTTCCCTCTCTTCTCTAACAAAACCAACCATTCTCTATCCTAGGTGAATGGTTAATTGATTAATGTTAAGTTTTTATATTGTTTGTTTCAATTAAGTGGAAAAATATTTACTTTAGGATAGTTTCAATACTTTTGGTGCACTTTTAATTAGCTTTAAAGGCTTAGAAATTTGAAAAATGGTCAGCCATACAAAGGAGGTTATGGCAAATTTTTTAGAAATTAGTGAAATAAAATTTATCTTTCCAAAAGAGTAATCCTTATGGTTTCTATATTCTAAAGTGTCATTTTCATGCATAGAAGATGCATTTTGATTATGTGTATAAAAGATGATTATTTTATTGTGAAAGTGTTACTTTTATCATATTTGAAATTCATGCATAGAGGTATGCATAAAAGATGATTATTTTATTGTGAAAGTGTTACTTTTATCATATTTGAAATTCATGCATAGAGGTATGCATAAAAGATGATTATTTTATTATAAAAGTGTTACTTTTATCACAATTGAATTTCATGCATAGGGGTATGCATAAAAGATGATTATTTTATTGTAAAAGTGTTACTTTTATCATATTTGAAATTCATGCATAGAAGTATGCATAAAAGATTATTATTTTATTGTAAAAGTGTTACTTTTATCATATTTGAAATTCATGCATAGAGGTATGCATAAAAGATGATTATTTTATTGTAAAAGTGTTACTTTTATCACAATTGAATTTCATGCATAGGGGTATGCATAAAAGATGATTATTTTATTGTAAAAGTGTTACTTTTATCATATTTGAAATTCATGCATAGAGGTATGCATAAAAGATGATTATTTTATTGTAAAAGTGTTACTTTTATCACCTTTGAATTTCATGCATAGAGGTATGCATAAAAGATGATTATTTTATTGTAAAAGTGTTACTTTTATCATATTTGAATTTCATGCATAGAGGTATGCATAAAAGCTGATTATTTTATTGTAAAAAAATGTTACTTTTATCATATTTGGATTTCATGCATAGAGGTATGCATAAAAGATATTTTTATACTAAAAGTGTGATTTTCATCCTAAATGGATTTTATGCATATTAGATGCATAAGAGAAATTCTTTTATTCTAAAAGTGTAATTCCTACTAAATTGAATTTATGCATAGGAAGATGCATAAAAGAATGATTTTTAATTCGAAAGTGTCATTATTATTCAGAATGAATTTATGCATACAAAGATGCATAAAAGATTGATTTTTATTTCGAAAGTGTTATTCTCTTTAAAATGGAATTTATGCATAAATAGATGCGTAAAGAAATCTTATATCAAATATAAGAATTCTCTTGTATTCTATAAATAGATATTGAGATGTGATAAGATGTGATAAGAGGTGATAAGATGTGATAAGATGCGTATTGAGATGTGATAAGATGCGTATTGAGATGTGATAAGATGCGTATGGGAAGTGATAGGATGTGATAAGAGGTGTATGAGATTTGATAAGATGTGATAAGATGGGTATGAGATGTAATAAGATATGATAAGAGGTGTATGAGATGTGATAGGATGTGCTAAGATGAGTTAGGATGTGATAAGATGTGTATGGGATGAGGTAAAAAGTGTGTCTGATGGGATAAGGAGATAAATGGGTTGCGATAGGGCGAGAATGGATGTGATCTGGATGTATACATGTAGATGTGGATATATGGATGTGAATGTGAATGTGGATGTGGATGTGGATGTGGATGTATGGATGTAGATACGGAGCTGGATGTATGTATGTGAATGAACACCATATTGGGGAATATGGAAATTTCTCACAAGTTTGGGACACGTGGTCAAAAGTTTGGATTAACCATAACTTGAACACCACTAATCCAAAATGAGCGCTTTATAGCTCTTTAGATTCCATTTTTCAAGCGCTTTCCAACGATAGGTCATGTGATAGGGTTTTGAGAAACTTACAAACATGTTATCCATGTCTCCTTTTTTAAGTATTCAAAAATGGAAATTGAAAAATTTCCAAATTCACTAATATGGTGTTAATGTGGATGTATGAATGAGGACGTGAAAATGGATGTATGCATGTAGATGTGGATGTATGGATGTGAATATGGATGTGGATGTGGATTTATGGATGTGGATATGGATATGTATGTATGAATGCGGATATGGGATTGGATGTATGATGTGGATGTACGAACATGGATATGTATGTAGAATAATGAATGTGAATGTGTATGAGAAATAATGTGCCGTCGATATGAGTGAATGGATGAGAATGAGTACATATATGAATGGAATGTGGACTGAGGAGGGATAATGTGGAAAGACGAGAGTTCGATATAGAAACTGTATTTTGTGACTATTTGTAAATGACTGTTTTATGTCAAGAATGCTGGGGAAGCATTTTGACTGTCTTATGGATTAAGGTCATGGAGACCTAACTGATAAAGTTGCAACGGCTAACGGAGAGTCAATGGAGGATGTCTCGCGTAGCAAGGTCGACTGAGGTCTTGACCAGCCTCGGTTCGATTTAAATGGTGAGCTTCCAGTACGGTAGATGAGGAACCAAGGAAGCAGCCTATGAGTGAAGCACTAGGTCACCTGCGAAGGATCTTAGAGGGTGCTGACCATACGGTGCTCGGGCTCTGGGTCACCGAAGATACCCACACGTGCGTCGTGGAAGATATTGGAACAACAAGGAGTAAGAGTTGTTTTCTGAAACCGGGCATGGATCTGGTTGATTGACCTTGCTGGTCCTCAACAGATGAGTCCATGGCTCTCTTATATGGATCTATTGATTGATCTTGCTGATCTTAACGAGAATTCCATCTTGATTTTTATATGTGAAAATATTGTCAGGTACTATGAGCTAGGAACTATTGAAAAGGCCCCTGAGTGAACAGGTGGTGAGCGTTCTGGTTGCCAATGATGCCATAAGTATACCCATGAATGATTGATTAGAAATATGGATTCAACCAGAGATATTGAGGATAGTGATCAAATGAAATAATGGTTCATTAAAGGATTGTTTAAAGTTAGCTGATGTTGAGAAAAAGGTAATTTCATATTGGGTGCGTAAGTGGTGTGACTAGTTTAAGTTTGCTTGAACTTCCGGCTAGGGGGCCTGGGAACTCTTTTTCCTGGTACTCGAGACAAAACCTAACCAAATTCCTAATTGGATCCCATCACTACAGTGGTTGGGAGGTTGGCTAACCCATGGGACTGGATGATCGAGACTCAATTTCAGTTATTACGATAGATAAAGTAAATCCCGGATAGTAATTGTTCTATGGATAGGAATCAACGGCTGTGCCTCTTGATGGGGAAAAAAGCGTTAATCCCAACCAAGTGCAAGTTTCTTCCTTGATCTGATCGAATATCTTTATAGGTGCAGTCGGATTAGCTTGATCAGTAATGGTCTTGACTACGTTAGAGTAAAGAGTTATCCTGGTGGAATCGCCCGTGCTTTCCAGGTAAAGAAAGTTTTTCCGGGTCCGATTTTGGAAAAATCGACGAATTAGTCTCTTGTCCGGATATCGGTGGGCGAGGCCTCGAGTGTGGGACCTCTGGCCCGCACAGAAGTGCTACTTCTACTGCTAGTACCCCAAATCCATTGCGCGATGGGACCAGGGATTTCACATAACCAAACCAAACCAAACCAAACCAAACCAAACCAAACCAAACCGAGAAAGGGCCCTCTTGTAGGCTTCATCTTATCATCAGCAGCAGCAGCGCCGTCCATCCTCAACAAGTTTGGTCTTTGATGGGCAGGAGCAATGCTCTCCCATAAAAAAGAGAATCGTGGATGGGGTTATGTGTATCATAAGTTTTCCCCATGATGTTGTCCATTTCTCTTAGCAGCAAGACAACATCCTCTTCGGCCATGGCCAACACCGGTATGGATATAGCACCTAAATCCATGTTAGCCCACAAGCTCAAGCACGTGAAAATGGCTCCTTGTTGAAGTGTCCCTCCCCTCCTATCACAATGTTCTATTTATGAACTCGACCCTTCTTGGCTTCTTATCATCATCATCATGTATCTGCACTCAACAAGCGGGCATCCACATCAAAATCAATGGTTCTAATTGCCTCAGGGGGTTCACTATAGGTAAACCCTCTATATCACGTGCCTTCAATGCCTACTTTAAAACACCCTTATCTGTGAATTTTTCATGACTAAAACGCACCCTTTTTCTATTCAACCTGTGAATACTCCCTTTAAATGGTACCTTTTTGTATTTAAAAATGTGTAAAAATCAGATTTTAAAAATCCCTTCTGTTGAACCCACGTGCTACACTTACATTTTTATGAGTCCCCCGCCCAAACCCCCCGAGCTAATTGCTCTTGCCAAATCAATCATACATTCTTTTGTTGATAAATGAGCAACACACACAATGGTTCTTGCCAATTAATCATGAGTTTTTTTTTTTGAAAAACCTTTTGGTTTGAGTACTTTTTTGACAATGCCTTCTCCCTTCAATGTAATGATCCTCCAAGAGTGGCTAACCACCATAAAAGGATCCCTGCTCTTCTTACTTTCCCTACAGCCTATCTTCTCAAAAAGGGTTGTAGTCCACCCACGACGGGATTTTTTTTTAAACAATTGGAAGAATAAACTATGCATAGAAAAAAATGGAAACTAGTACTAATATAAGCCTACAAATTATGTACCACATAAAGAGAAAATGAATAAGTAAATATATACCTGTAATATCTTGTGCCAATCATGTGTCTTGAGGCCATATAGTTGCACCTCTACTTTCTTTTTGGTCTTTGTGAAGGCACTCTTCAATGAATGCATTACTCCCGTTGGTGTATGGAAAGAGGCAATCACACTTTTCACCTTATTGTACTCCTTCAATACCCTTGCACCCTGCGTATCTCTCACTTACAATTGGCAATACACTTTCAAGGCGTCCAATGTTTTGTAAGTCATCCCTTGTACCCTGCGTATCTCATTTACAAATCAAATGGTCCCAAATATTTTTTGCCACATTCTTGAAGATATGTATGGGATCTAAGAGATTATTGATCTTCAACTCACACCCATATGGAAGTCGAAAGAATTCATTGTCCAGACATCCCATCGGGTGGTGGATTACAGGTGCTTCTCCATGCCTCAAACTAATCTCTACCTCTCATCACTAGTGCTGAGACATCATGTGGCACATACCTGGGATGTGGAAGGAGGGAGAAATCGATGATCTTTTCATACAACACCTTCTTTATAGTAGAGGGTCTTTCCGAAACAAGTGATGGTCCCAAAATTGGACATGCATGATATTCGGAGGTTTCTAAACCTATTTTAAAATTGAGATGGTTGAGAGGTAGAGATATAAACTTAAAGTTTTAAGTTTAAAGATTAAAGTTATCCAGTTCAAGTATGTACCTGAGCACTTTGAGAACTTGGGATAGTCATGCATCATCCAAATCAAAACTCCTTTCACCTCCACCTCATGCCTATTTGTTGGCCTTGAGATATTAGGCACTTTGATACCTCACCATAGTGTCTCAAGCTCCTCGATCAAAGACTCGAAATACACATCCATGTTTGCCACCTTATACTTGCATGGTACAAGGAGAGCAAGCATGATAAGACCTTTCTTTATTTCCACCCATGGAGGGAGGTTGTAATTCACCAATATAATAGGCCAAGTAGACCATGATGTGGACTTGAAGCTGAATGCGTTAACACCATCCATGCCCAAGGCAAGATGTAAGTTATGGGGATCATCTTTAAACTCTTGCCATTGATGCTCTACATGTTGCCATGTTTGGTGAATTAGCTAAGCGATAAGTAGCATGCCATGTTTGGTGATTTAGCTAAGTGATAAGTAGCATGTCATGTCATGAGTTCTGCAATCCCCTTACATTTAAACACATGCTGACTAAGGAATGATAGGGAAGTGTCTCAAAACCTTTCAGAGAATTTTGTCTCCTTGAAAATAATCCCTATAGTCGCTCTCTCCACATTTTAAACATTGTGTTGCATCTTTATTCACCCCTCTAAATAGCATGAAATCATTAGGGCATGCATGTATTTTTGTATAATCCTCCATACCTAGCATACAGAGCATTTAATGAGACCCATCTCGTGAGTCCGGTAATAGATTTTGAGGGGGAAGAATCTTCCTGAGAGAAGTCTAAAACATAACATATGAAATTTGTCAAATTCATCTCCACTAAAGTGTTGCCTTTAGAAAGGGGTTTAATTGTCTAAGTCCTATGTCCCATGACTCTGGAAGCAATAGATTTAGAATCTGATGCTTTAGCTCCTTTGACCAACCATGAGATTATTCTCTAGTTGGATGGCATTTGTTGTGACTTCATCCCATGTAGTTATGCCTCTAATGACTAATGCATTATAGATCACTTCATGCTTAAGCCTGTTGTGGATGAATCTATCCAACAATTGATTATTCAGATAGTGTTCATGCAGAAGGCAGCGAGAGTTCAAATGCTTGATATGGCTAATGAAATCTCTAACCAATTCCTCTTCTTCCCTCTTGGTTATGTGTAGCTATGAAACTACACCCCATAAGATTCCTTAACGCTCAAATTGCTTCAAGAACAATCTCCTAAGAGTGGTGAAGTTCAAGCGTTCCTCGACGCTTAGAGTTCTAAACCAACCCCACCCTTACCGTCTAATGTTAAACTAGAGGCATTTGTCTTGAAATCCTCATTTCATTCTCCTAAGGCCTCAACCACTTGATCAAATACTTCCAAATGTATCCTAGGATCACCATCTCCGGTGAACTTATGAGTTATCTTGGTTATCTAGTTGGCTTTCCCATGGCTCTGTTGACCTGTCATAGTGCTATGTTTTCTGCTATCACTCTTCCTAGGGCCTGTACAAAAGCAACTCGGTCTGTGGGGGTAGAGCTAATGCAGGCATAACAGGAGCAATGATAGAGGTAGCTAGAGGTGCAACATGTGGCACTACATGAGCATGCATTAGTCTAAACCCCAGTAGGGGTAGTTGTGCTATGTAAGGCATGTGCCCTACTGGCACCCCAATAGGTGCTCTAGTCACGTGGGAATTAGTTGTAGCTAGTCTTGTAGCAAGAGTTGTTAGCACACTCATTCTAGTGAAGGGTTGTTTAATGGGTGCACCAAAATGAGATGTGACCCTATTCCACGGGAACACTCACGAGAACACGGATTATGGAAGAAGGCCGGAAGCAATTAATGAGAGAGAGCGGGATTGTAGCCATGGGAACATAAAGACGCACATAATTTTTCCATATTTTTGTGCCGAAGTGCAATGTAAATCGCTTTAGGCCAATGTGGGTTCTAAATGAGAGTTCTAAGTGTATTAAGCAAGGCTCACTTATGGGGTTGTCCTCCCATGTGTGCAAGAGGCCTAGGGTTAGGGTTAGTGACATCTCTATAAAAGAGATGCTAGCTAAAGAAAGGGGACGTTTTTTGGCCATTTTCATAAGCTATTGAGTGAAGCTCTTGAGCTCTCAAGCTATGGCAACTCTCTAACTCTCTCTATTGTACTCTAATGAGCATCAAGCTCCAATGAGTATAGCCCCATGTCATTCTCTTAATCTGTTTTAGCATCATTGAAGTAGACTAATCTATGATTAGTTAAATGCTTCTTTCTTTCTCTTGTGTATGTTGCATGCTTGTAGTGTGTGTGTGTGTAGTCTCCATTGATGCAAGCTCTTGCCCACTTCATTGGCAATGATTTATTCATGGATAGACTCTCTCTATGAGCTTGTGGGTTTGTGAATGTTACATTCTTTGCTTGCTTAAGCTTGTGGGTTAGTAGATGCATGCTTATGGATTTGCTGGCATTAGGGAAAGCTAAGATTTAATCAATGTTTTAATTGGATTAAGAGATTACCATGCATTGTTTGTTCTCTTGATTAGTGTAGTGGGTTTAATGGACTGAGAGATTGATTGAGGTGGTGAATGGTTGAATCGTCAAGTGGTGGTTCGTGTATGTGAGCTCTCCCACAAGGGATAAGCCTTCATGCACTAATCGGGTCGAGTCCTCGAATTGACATTGTGTTTCTCAACACATTTGTTGATCGGTAGTACTCTATGAGCACTATATTGCACGGCAGAGAGAACCGCTCTTTAATGGCGCCAGTGTCGGGGAAAGAGTGCCTACATTAGTTGAGCACCATACACACACTACCACTCCTTGTTAAGCTCCAATCGGTTGCAAAACTGTTGGATAGGAGAGTAAGCTTTCGGACTAATTTTGGTACTTATTTAAGACTAATCTTTTGTTAGATTCTCTTTATTGTCTTGCAATTTGAGTGCGATTGGCTAAGCTACGCCTCTCCCTTGAGGTCACGACAAGGATTCAATACACAGGAAGGATTGGAGGTAGGCGCTAAACCTGCCAAGTTCAATTTGTGTGCAAAAGAGAGAGGCCTGTTTTTGCATTTCTGTCATTCTATTTGAGGATAATTTTTGCTGTCTGAGGTTAATTTTTACAGTTTTAATTTTTTACATGTTCATTTTATTTTCTATTCTTAGCTTAGTTTAGTTTTCTGCATCTTTAATTCTATGCATTTTAGTTCTCTACTAAACCTGCATTTTAGTTCTCTGTTAAACCTGCACCTATAGAGAAACTGAAATTTGTACACACATGAAGATTGAACATTTCGAATTTGCTACAAATCTCACAGCTGCACACGCATTGAATTCACTGCAAATCTCACAACTGCACAAGCATTGAGTTCACTGCACACGCACTTCAAAAAAGAAAAAATAATAATAATAAAAGAAGGCGGCTGTACGTGAACAGTGCACCGCGTAGAGACCCACACTCCGTACCATAAAGACTGCCACTGCACCGGATAAGGGGGTGCCAAAAAAAAAGTCTGGAAAATTTTTCATTTTCTACCGGAGGTTATTTAACTTTTTGAGAGGAGTTAGAAAACACCCATCGTCGAAATTTCGGTCCCAGAACCATTTTCCCATAGTGAGTCAGTATGGGAAACTGGTAAATTTTAGGCGATTTTCGATCCTAAAAAATAAACTATTTTTTTGGCCTAATGTGTTCGAGGGGGTTCAACATGGGTTCTGGCAAAGTTTGAGCCAACTTGAAAATTTTTGGATTTTTTTGGGAAAAGAAAACCTTAAAATTTGACCTTATGCACTTGCGGTCGGGACATCATATAGACACTGCCATAGGGTCTAGGGCACCTTCTAGAGTACCTACGTAGGAAAGTGGGACCTAATCTGTAGGCATTTTGGCAAATATTGCTAAAACCTTTTCCGAATCCCAATCTGATACCCTTTCCAGGACAACTAGCTCATTGTCTATGGACAATCTAGGGCCGTCAAATGGTCATTCCTTAGCCCCAATAGGACACCCACAAGATCTTTTAATCCATTTGAAGCCGACACCATGGGGTTACCACTCAATGTGAGACTTCAATATGTCTACACGAATGCTCAAGGAGCTGAGATCTTTAGGGATCCACAACAATAGTATCTCGTTAAGATTGCGGACTTTTTCTCAGAACTTGATAGAGAACCTCTAGTCAACGACTGGGGTAACATGTACATGGGTGGAGATGGTGTTCACTATGAAGACACCTATCATCCAGAGAATGTAGACAAATTAGGGGGGCTCTCTAAGAGAGTTCGTAGACTTATCAAAGCCTTCCATAGCAAGGGAGTCTAGAGATGATTGGCTCATTGAGCTGGACATGCCTGGACCATCCAATGCCCAGTCTTCAAAGCCATCCATAGATGATTTAATTTTTGTAGATCTAAATTTGGAAAGGAACAGGAAAGGCAAGAGCAAAATGGATCAGGGGACTGAGAACCGATGGCAGTTTGTACGACAAATTCTAGTGATGACAAAGGTCTTTCAGGATGACCCACTTCCAGAGGTCTATAGGACTCTTTAGAAGGATATTATGCCACAACAACTAGATTGCTAGAGCTAGATCTTCCTCTAGCACTTGTGGTGGTAGTCGAGAAGCTTGCAAGATACATCAACTGAATCGTTGATAAAATTATGGGCCAATGAATACCGAACCTTAGATTGGAAGGAGATTCGTGAGCTCACGTGGAGAGGACAACCATTATTCATGGAAGTGTTCTCAACTAATATAGCTAAACTAGGAGAGACAGCCTTTCTTGGAGAAACTGTTGCTCCTCCTCCCCGACGAGAGTTCACTAGGGAGGGACCTTGTAGCCCAACTCTAGCACCAAGATATTATCCTTCACCAAAAGTGCGACCATAGATCACACCACAACAATGTTTCTGTCACTATGACAATCGGAGGGTAGGGGAGCCAACTCGGCCTCCCATAAATGCACCTCCTGAAATGCGGGGAACAAGATCTTTGAAGGGGGTTGGTGAGGCAGGTAATAGGAGACCCACACCAATTTGGGATGCATATGGACCACCTTACCAAAGAGAGGAACCACTGAGAGTGAGAGGCCGTAGGCCCGATGATGAGTATTCAAGATGAGTAAGGCCATCAACTCTTCAAAAACTGGTAAAGAAGTACGAAGGGTTGGGAGATCCATATGACCATGTAGCAGCATTTAGGCAAGCAGTTTGAGCTGAGCAAGTGACTGACAAGCATACGCAAATTGAAGGATTTGGGCTCACTCTTGAGGAAAAGGCCCTAGCATGGTTTCAAGCACTAGAGGCTTCAGACAAATCTTCTTTACGAGTTTTGGAAGAGAGATTCATTGCTGCTTTTTCCTTGATAGGGATTCAGCATGACACAATAGCAAACATCTACTCTTTCAAGCAAGGCGAGACTAAGAGTGTTAGAGATTGTGTAAATAGGATGAAGCAGTACATTAATCGTTGCCCAGAAGATGAGAAGCCCACCCAGAGTCGATTAATTTCTCTCTTCTTAAAAGGACTCAAAAATTCAACACTCAACACACATCTCTATGCAAAGAAGCATACAAATTTCAATGAGTGTTGCCATGATGCTATGGATTTCACAGATAACTTCAAATTCCAAGATGGTACTGGCCCTAAGGTGCAACCTAGAGATCAGTGGGGTGATGACCAAAGTTTAGGGTCTGGTGCACTAGTAAATCTAGACCAGATAGCTAACCTAGTGCTAAGGAGATTGGGACAAACCTGTCGCCCACCCATGCAGCCACAACAACAGCACACCGAATGAGGAGTGTACTACCTACAAGTCCTCATCTTTGTGGAGCATGTGGCGGTAACCATAAAACCGAAGAATGTAATACCTTTTCTCCTCTAGTCACAAACTAACCCACAAAGAAGTGGTGCCAGGCCTGTGCCTGGAATTATACCCACACCACACAGGAATGTACTCGCATTGCAAGAATGAGACAGGAGCATGAGCAGCAAAGGGGTGCAGTGGCACCACAAATGCATCAACAGTATACTAATTTCTAACGTAAGCCACCGATGGCAAAAGAGCAAGCATGACCTCTACTTGGAGCTCAACCTCCTGCTCCTGGGACTGCTCCTGTGAGGTTTGTTGACTACGACAATTCAAATATGTGTAGAGACTTGGTAAGCCCAAGCTATGTGGAGGAGGAATTCGCATCATATTCATCCAAGGAAAATCTCTTTGAAAGTCCCACATATCCAAGCCAAGCACTAGAGCCTCAACCGGGGGAACAAAATTCTTTGATGTTTTTAGGTGGCTACCAACCTAGGACTCCAGGCCCCTCAGGTCAATGGCAGCAAAGGAAAGTAGAAGCCAAACTAATGGGTCCCCGTTATGAGTGCAGAGAACCCCATTGGTGATTGTCCACATCGCCCAAGGCAAGCAGCTCGATCCAGTACAATAGTACCACAGTTTCCACCAATTGAAAGATATTGTCTAGGATATTGTGTAGAACACTTTCCAAAGGATTGTTTGCTGAAACCACATGAGGAAGGCACCTCTCAACCAAAGGTCTCACTCAACTTTGTAGAGGCAGTTCCATTGCCACCTTCATCAGAGAATGAGGATGTCGTGCCACTTAGAGTCATGACTAGATCACAGACACGAAATGCCGAAATGCAGACTGATGAGACACCTCGAACTAGGGATGCAAAGGCAAATCTAGTGGACAAGACCCTACATTCCAATAGAAAAAGGACCACTAGGAGGAAAAAGAACCGCAACAAGCAAACTAAGAGTGCATCCACTAGTTCTCAAGAAGTATCTAAACAAAACATGAAGGATCGAGCTTTTACATCCCAAGAAGTGCATGAGGAGCATCAACCTCAACTTGGGCCTAGTGCTAAACAAGATGAGGCTAGTACGGGGGGTTCTGTTTTCGTGGATAAGGTGAATGAGACTCTAGATGCCATCATTGATGCTCATAGAAGTCACATTGTAGCTTTATCTGAGCTACCCAAGAATACCCAAACCCTCGTGAGGAGAAGATGAATCTAGCTATACATCAGCAACTCATTAGGGAAGCTCAATCAATACTTGAGGCCCCACCTCCACCTATCCCTCGGGGCCCAACCTCTCTTAAGCCAACATTAGAAACCATACCAAAAGTGTCATCAAGTTGGGAATTGAAAAGTGAGTTGATCTCACAAGCTCATAGCGAGAAGTCTGCACCAATTGGTACCCATTGAAAGAAGGCATTCTGCCACCACCTAGTCTTGCCTTCCCATGCAATGATGAAGTTATTGATGCTAACGAGGACATGGCAAATGAGATGTGGGCAGCAGTTCATGAGAAAGTTAATGAGAATATGTTCTCTATTATTTCACCTCCATTCTCTGAAGTGGATTTTACCAGGGGCACAGAAAACAACTTGACGCCCAGGAGGAAGTTCAAACAATTGTTTCTCCTAGAAGTAAGCATACAATGAAAACCTTACCATCTTATTTGGGAGAATATGAGAACTATTCTCAAACCTGGAGGATACCCTCCATGCATAGAAGGTTGACAAAGGAGATGGATATGGGTATCGTGCAAGCTATTTGATAAAGCTTCGACCAAAGTTGTGGAGTGATATTGCCACATGTTTGTCAGAGCAGGTATTGCTACAAAAGGGTCACCATCATTATACTATACACCCTGAGACAAAGCACGTTATGCCAGTTCCTATCAACAAAGTAGGAAAATTTTGTGAGGACGATCAGGGAAATGCTACCCTCCCATTAGAAGTGTGAAAAGTAGCTTCAACTGCAATACCTGATAGTGGTGCAGGAGTGGGCATTGTGACAAGGTCCATTTGGAAAAAGTGGGGCAAACCAGCTATTAGGAGTACAAAGATGCGCTTGCAGCTAGCAGATGAAAGCTTAAAACATCCCATTGGGCTGCTAGAGAACATATTGGTCACCACATGTGGGATTGAATATGAGCACATATTTGCAGTAGTGGATTTTGGAAAGCATCCAAACTATAAAGTGATATTGGGTAGACCATTCATGATGCGATAATTTCAAATGATTCAAGATTGGGGATACAATTATTTATACCTCCGACATGATTCTGTCATCACAAGGGTCAACCTAAAGAATCACTCATATCATGATGTAACAAGGTCTCCAATAGATGAGTTTGATTCTGCTTCATCTGAGGGCTCAAGAGTTACATTGTCAGATGGGCGAGAAGATCTGTGGATGTGTGGAGCCTCATGTAAGGATTTCAACACTGAGAGACTTAAGGGTAATTGAAGTGTATCAGATGAGGCATACATTCCACAACCCTTCCCTGAGCACTTAATTGATCCCCTAGAATGGAGTCATGTCCTTGCAACATTATCGACATGTGCTTTACCTAAGCCAATTCAATTTTGTGACTCAAATGGATATGACATTATTCTTATACGAATGGTACAACCACGTGACCTTCTAGATGATTTGTACTATGGGGATGCATCCACAGCACTGCATGTAGAGGAAGTCTCAGTGGAGGATTTAACACTCGAATCTGCTAATGATGTTGATAAGGAAGATGGATGGGACTCTGATTTTGATGATGATGTGATAATCCCCGAGGAAGAGTTAGGAAAGGCACACCTACTCTTGAGAGGAAGGGAGGTTCAAGTAGAGATCCCTCGAAGCCGACCCAAATGTAAATGCTGTAAGAGCCAAAAGAGAATCCGTAAACAAGATGAGAGGGAACGACATGAGAGAATACAAAAAGAAAACGAGGCATTTAAGAATGAACACTCTCGACCCACCACCTCACTTCTCTCAGGAAAGAATGGATAGTATCAAAGACCAAGTAAAACGATCAGATGGATTCCAACTAGGAGAAAAGCTAAAAACTATTAGCAAAAATTGTAAAAAAACAAAGAGACCAAAACAAAAACTCAAGTCTCAAATAGATTCAAAAGAGAGTGTCGGAGGTGCAAAGATAAAGGTTGAATGAAAAACTCTGATGCAAGATTGCAAAAGAGAGCTCAAAACCACATGGTCTTCAATTAGTGATGACTCAAGTGGACAAGAACAAGGTCTCAATGTTCCCCCCAACTTTACACAGTACACTCTTCAAGATCGGAAGATTGTTCTACAACAGCCCATGCGACAAAGGCCAAGCATGCGAGGGGTTTCATATGATGGTCCAGAAGATGTAAAAAAAATTGATATCGCCGAGCCAGGAAAAGAGCCTCGCTATGTGTGGATTGCCACAGCCTTGTCCTTAGATAAGGAGAAGTTATTAATTCAAACAATAAAGGGGTATTGCGATGTTTTTTCTTGGAGTTATAAAGACCTCAAAGGAGTTGATCCAAGCATATGTTAGCATACAATTCCATTGCGAGAGAGGATGCAAAGCCTTCCAAGCAACGTCCTTATACTTACAATAAGAATTTTGCACAAAAGATAAAAGAAGAAATAGACAAGCTCTTAGAGGCAAAATTTATCTATGAGATTGAACACACTGAATGGGTCTCCCCTATTGTACTAGTGCCCAAGAAAAATGGAAAACTTTGAGTATGTGTAAATCTCAAGAAGGTAAATGCAGCTACTGTACGTGATCATTACCCACTTCCAATCACGGATCATGTTTTGGAACGTGTTGCAGGAAAAAAGGCATATAGTTTCTTGGATGGATTCTTGCGGTTACAATCAAGTGTCAATTGATCCAAAGGATCAATACAAGACAGCCTTTGCTACTGAAGATGGCATCTTTGCCTATCGTATTATGCCATTTGGTTTCACAAATGCACCTGCAACCTTTTAACGGTTAATGAGTCATGTATTCAAGGAGTACCTTAGGCTGTTTCTTGAGATCTTCATGGATGATTTATGTGTTCACTCACAAGAGCGTGATGATCATATAGAACACCTCAGACTTGTGCTCGGGGGGGTCACTATATGTAGATCCTCTATATCACGTGCGTTCAAGGCCTATTTAAAAAGTCCCTTATCTGTGAATTTTTTTAGTGGATATAATGTATCCTTTTCTATTCAAATCTGTAATTTTTTTTTAAAAATACAATAAACAACATTCCCTCTGTAAATATATTTCTGTAAGTTTTAAATATTTAAAATGTCCTTCTGTTGAACCCACGTGATACTTACATATTCATACGAGTGACCCCCCCGAGGACTTGTGTTTCAAAAGTGTCAAGTTTATCGTATATGCTTGAATCCTGACAAGGAAAGATTTTTGGCCATATTTTTTCTCGCAATGGTATTTCAACAGATATAGATAAAATTGATGTCATTGTCTCATTACCTCGGCCTATCAACCCTAAAGGGGTACAAATATTCATGGGACATTGTGGATATTATCGTCGATTCATCTACATGTACGCTGTCCTAGCCAGACCATTATATGCTCTTCTTGTAAAGTTTAATTGGACTGACGAGTGTGAGGAATCCTTTGAAAAGTTGAAGCAAGCATTAGTGTCTGCACCCATCTTACGGGGCGAGCACCAGATTGGAACCAAATCTTTCATGTCCATATTGATGCTTTAAACTTTGGAATTGGATGTATTTTGGCTCAATCGGGAGAACATAATAAGGATTTTCCAATCTCATATGCTAGTCCGACAGTTAAACAATGTTGAGAAGAATTATACCACAACAGAAAGGGAAGGTTTGTCCATGATATATGCAGTGAAAAAGTTTTGCCACCCATTACCTTTTGGCAAACAAATTTATATTTTTTGTGGACCATCAAGCACTGCTATATTTGGTGAATAAGCGTTGTGCAACTGGAAGGATTGTGAGGTGGTTTGTCATCCTTCTCGAGTTCAATTTTGAAGTGGTAGTCCGAAAAGGAACAACTCATCTTAGGGCACATCATTTGTCTCGAATCACCTCAGGAGAAGCTCCTGTGGGTGTGGATGATGATATGTTAGATTCAACACTTTTCCTTGTAGAGAGAGCTCCTAAATGGTCTGAACCCATCTTAGAAATTTTGACAAGTGGGCAGATACAACTTGCACGTCCTAATGTGGACCTATGACGACCATTCAAGTTAATCTCAGGGAGATTATATCGTCAGGGTAATGATGGAGTGTTGGGGCTTATACCTAACCCTGACCAATATGAGGAGATCTTGGAATGGGCACATGAGGGTATTGGTGGAATCCATGCATCAGCTACTACTTGTGTGCGACGTATAACTCAGCATGGGCAATGGTGACACCATGCATGTGGATGGTGGATGGTGAAAATTTTATTCGTAACTGTGCTTCATGCCAAATTCAACAACCAATTCATAATGTCACATTATTCCAAATTTCAACTACACCAAGTTGGAGTAAGTCTATTGTGGACTATCTTCAGCATGGTCATACTGATCGAACAATTCCTAAATATCGAAAGCATGCTATTGAAGTTGAAGCGCCAACTATATGCTGATAGAGGGCCAACTCTACAAGAGGGGCAAGGATGGCCACTTACGCATGTGTGTATGTGAAGCTAACTACTTGAAAATCTTGACTTATGCACATGCAGGTGTTGGGGGTGGACACTTTTCGGGCAATACCACAGCTAAGTTGATTAGGTGGTCTGGGCTTTGGTGGCCAACCTTACAAATGGATGCCGAAGAATATGTAAAACATTGTGACGATTGTCAAAGGACCAAACCTCCCGTCACAAAGGACAATATGCCATTGCGGCCTATGTTAAGCACACGTGCTTTTGCCAAATGGGGTATTGATTTTGTCGATCCCATTACACCTCCAGCTCATCACACGCATGCCGAATATATTATAGTCGCAAATTGACTATTTGACCAAATGGGTAGAGGCAAAGGCTACAGTCAAAAATGATGCCAGAACCACAGCCAAGTTCTTGTATGAGTACATGTTTACACGCTATGCCTTAGCAATTGAAATTGTTAGTGATCAAGGTGTGCACTTTGTGAATGAGGTCATAGAGTTTTTACTTCAAGAATTTCTGGTAATTCACAAACGTTCTGCACCCTATCATTTCCAGACCAATGGTCAAGCTGAGAGTACTAACAAGATTCTCTGCACAGCACTCACAAAGATTGTTGAGGGAAATAGGACTGATTGGGAGCAAAAGTTGCACTCAGTTCTTTGGGCATATAGAACAGCCTATAAAACATCTGTGGGCATTTCCCCATTTGGCTTGCTTTTGGGCTAGATGCAATTCTTCCCATTGAATTTCTTGTACCTACTCTACGAGTTGCTAAACAAAACTGGACTGGACTGGTCATGAGCTTTCTCAACGCATTGATGAATTGGAAAAGCTTGATGAGACCCGCTTATTGGCGGTAATGGGGACGTATGTCGAGAAGAGGAGACAAAAGCAATGGTATGATCGAAATGTAACAATTGGCCGATTCAAAAAAGGGGACCTTGTGCTCTTGTACACACTTAAGAAGCATAAGCGAAAGCTCAAGAAACGCGGCCTAGGACCGTTTGTGACTAATGAGCTTACTCCAAGTGGTGCAGTGCGTTTAGAAGGTGAGCAAATGCCTAACTTCATTAATGGAAGTCGTCTCAAGAAATACAATGAACCATTAACTAAAGCCATGCTTCAACAAATGCATGCTACCCACACACGGAAAGAAGCACATGACCTACTTAAATGTCGGGCTCAAGAAGAAGCTAAAGCTAGAGTTGCTAAATCCAAGGAGCGTCGCAAGGCCTCTGTGTTGACCTTACAGTTGGCTATTGATGAACAATATGTGGATCCTTTCAATATTCATGTGTGTCTTCATCTTCATGAGACTACCTACTTTGTCTCTGCCTTAATTGACTCTGGTGCAGATTATAATGTTCTCTCATTTGACACATGGGTAGCCTTGGGACAACCAACACTTGTGCACATTCCTATTGACTTACAAAGCTTCTCAGGTGAAGATAACCCTATAGAGGAAAAATGTGTCATTATGATGTCCATTCAAGGTCACCAGATGTCAGTTCCCTTTTTTGTGGCTAGTAAGTCCAAGGCAGTGGTAGAGGTTGTTCTTGGTCGATCATGGTTAAGTGCTACCAATTGTTCATTAGATTGGAAGAATAGACAATACAAACTGCAAATTGATTCTGATTGCATTTTGGGATTTGCTGCTCCACGAGTTTTATCATGTCAAAAGGGTGGTAGTTCTACCTTACACAACCCACTTTCAACATCTGCTCTTCAAGCTCCAAGACAAATGATGTGGATAATCGATGAGTCCTCAAGTGAGGGCCATGGATGGCATGTTCTAACTACTCTAGTCACTGCTCAAAGAAGGCCACGCAAGAAGGAATTGTCAATTTGGCTACCCAAAGATGCGTATAAACTTGTACCATCTAGCCTAGTTGCTAAACCTCCTAAAAAGAATATCTTTTTCAAGCCTAAGCCTCAAATTATTACTCATTTTTGGGTCCCAAAGCATGTTCTTAAAGCACAAGGCTATTATGAGGGTGCAACAGCACTTTGGCTTCCTAAATGCCATGGGTTGCTAGAGCCAGAAGAGTGTATCAATAAGATTCCAAAAGCCACTCTTGGTTTTTCATATCAGTGGGTGCAAAGGAAATCAACACAACCTCTTTAAGATAGGATAGGTGGTTGTGATAGCACCTACAAATCTCCTTGTGTTGACCTTCCCCAAACATTTATTGAATCACCAGTTGTCCCAACTTTTCCTTGTTACACACTTCCACCATCAACTTGTGTACCTAAGACAAATCCAACTTTACATGAGTCTCCTTTGGGCATAGATTCTAGCACTTCACTGCCTAAATCCTCTTATCTTGCTCAAATTCCTCGACAATTGCTATCCTTTCCACCTCTTAAGAAGGACATACCCAAAACCAAAGGTAAGGCATTAACACTACAATTGAAGCTCTTTGGTAGATCAGTGTTTGAATAGTCTCACTTTTACTAATGTGGTTCCTTCTACCTTTACAGGATTGTGTTCTTTTTTAGATGATCTTAACTACATTGTTTTTGATAGGGATTGTAATGATGCATATGAGTGTATAAAGTTTGAAGTTTCTAAATTTCATTGTTCTACACCCAGATACCTCCTGATGGATACTTGGCGAGATACATGTCCACCATGCATTGACCCTGATAGTACTCAACCTGAACATCGTGGGGGTTATAGTGCTCCTCCTTTTCAAACTCATTCTATGTACTTTTATGCTCCCTTAGGTAAAATTTGTTGTGGGCAGCACTTTGTCACTTTATTCTATCAACAGCATCATCCATTTCCACATTGTCAAGAGTGTACACGACTCGTATTAGGGGAGGCTTCACACATTTGTTGGCTATGCCGCTCTTATTTTTGACGATATGGCACGGGCTTAATGAAACAAGTTGTGGGAATTACACCCCAACGCCATAACCTTCTTGATGTGAGAGTACCAGACCAAGGACCAAATCAACGTAGATTACCTGAGGAGGTTCAAGCACAACACTAGAGGGATACATGCATAAATGACTTGCAACCACCTATCTTGCAAGCCCTTCTTCCCCCAACCTCAACATGTCAATTTTGGATCATTATGAGCACCTATATTGAGCAATTCCAAAATCGGAATTGTCTGCTTAACCTTTCCATAGAACCAATGCCATATTTTAGCGAGGAAGCACTCCTTCCTCTACCACCTTCTCCTCCAGAGGCTGGCTTTTGTACAGGGTTGTCCTTGCATCCTGAAGTGATTGATACAATCTTTCCAATAGAAGTGGACACAGATCCACCGCCAGTGCAAGGATAAGCTCATCAACTCCACAATAAGATCAACAAGCCAGGGCACTTTTCTCCCACTGGGTTTTTTCCCTCAACTATATTCGGTGATTGGTACCAATAACAAATTTTATTCTTTTCTTTTCTTTTCTTGTTTGTTAATAGTCCACCTACCGTGCACACCAATTAGGAAAGGGGGAGACATGCAATGCCTACAAAGAGCAAAAGAAGCAACCTGCACATCAGCAATGCATCAAGAAAAATGCGCCACATCAACGAGCACTACAACAGGTGTATTCAAATCATAAACTTTTGTTCTTTATGTGCCTTTCACTTTTGCATATATTGTTTGCATGCTCACAACAGTTGGCTGGTTTAAATTTTAAATTAGTTGTTACTATGCGGTGAGTGATTTCTAGATTCTTAGAGGACTTAGTAGAAGGAATTTCTATTTGAAGACGATGTAAGACATATACCAACGGAGTATGCCAAGTTCTTATGCTCTAGAAGTATATTAGTTACCCCTAATGGTAGATACTTCTTAGGTATGGGCTAGGTGCTACGATAAACAAAAATTCACAAAACACATGCCCTAAAAAATATATAGAAGTGACTTGAGACATGACGTGTCTACGGCCATGTGGAATGCTTGGTAGGACCTTGGGTTGTTTTAGCACCTTGGGGCCGATGCCTTGGTTTCCATGGGGTGAACACTGACGTCTAAAAGATTAAGAAGAAGACCTACAATGTGTTGGAATTAGGGTTGCACGAAAGCACACAAAGCTTGGAGAAGAAGAAGCAAGAATGCACACAACACAAAGTGTATTAGATTGTGTCAATGTACAAAGAAAAGTTAGCCCTAGAATGATGGGCGTATATACAAGCCGGGGGAAAAAACCTCCTAAAGAGGAAAAAAGTGCCCCGACGGTCCTAAGTGTGTTCAGACACATCACTGCCTATGTATATGGCAACAAATCCCCCGTGGGAATGATGGTGTGAACGAGAGCTGTCACTCATGTATAGGGGAGTGCCATGCCCGAAGTAGATCAATCCACAAAGGGGAGCAAGCCCAAAGCTTTGCGGAAAGCTTCGAACTTCTCACGAGGAAGCGCCTTTGTGAAAAGATCGGCAAGGTTGTCCTGTGTGTGTTGGCACATAGGCCAAGCTGATCTCTCTTGCTGAGAGTCTCTCCCTGACATAGTGATAATGCACCAAAATGTGCTTTGTGCGAGCATGAAAAACTGGGTTTCTCGCAACTGCCAATGCGCTCTGACTGTGGCAGACTCCTGTCCAACACCCAAATCAGCCATAAGCCGTCTGAGCCACACACACTCAACTGTAGCTGTGAAAGCTGCCCTGTACTCAACTTCACAACTAGAAGTGGCCACAGTAGGTTGCTTCTTGCTCAACCAAGATATGCATGAGCTACCGAGCATGAAACAAAAACCACTTGTGGACACTCTTGTGTCATAGCAACCAGCCCAATCTGAGTCCGAAAAGGCATGTAAATCTGGTGGCAACAATCCCCCCTTGGGATAAAACAACCCAAGATGTATGGTGCCACTCAAGTAGCGAAAGATGCGTTTAACTGCCTTCCAATGCTGAGACTCTGGGCTATGCATAAACCTGCTCACCTGTGAGACTGCAAACTGAATGTCCGGCCTCGTAATGCATACATAAATGAGGCAACCAACAGCTGTCTAATAGAGTGTGACATCAAAGTGATCTCCAGCATCATGAAGACTCAACTTCCATTGGAGTAGCAATAGGCTTGCAGTCTTCAAGGCCAAATCTCACAATGTCTCAATATACTTTTTTTGACACAAAGCAATACCTTCATCACACTGCTTAAATTGTATCCCCAAATAATGATGCAAATGCCCCAAATCTGACATCTCAAAAGAGGCATTCAAATCAGCCTTAAAATCAGCAATATGACTCTCATTTGGTCCTGTGAGCAGCATGTCATCGACATAGAGAGCAATGATTAGATGTACACCATCCACACGTTTAACATACAAAGTGCTTTCTATTGGACTATTCTGAAACCCATGTGCAGTCAAATATGCATGTATCTTTTCATACCAAGCTCGTGGAGCTTGCTTTAAACCATATAAAGCCTTTTTCAACCTGCACACTTTGTTTTCCTGCCCTCTTTGAACAAAACCACGAGGCTGCGATACATACACCTCCTCATGCAAATCTCCATTTAAGAACGCAGTCTTTATGTCCAGCTGATGTACATTCCAACCATTATGAGCTGCCAAGGCACAAATGCTACGAATGGTACGACAAGTGGGAGCAAAGGTCTCATCAAAATCAATGCCCTTTTCTTGAGAATAACCCTTTGCAACAAGTCTAGCCTTATAGCGATCAACACTTCCATTTGGCTTTCGTTTCAACTTAAAAATCCACTTACATCCAATGGCCTTTTTACCAATAGGCAAATCACACAAAGACCATGTACCATTCTTGATTATAGCATCATATTCACTTTGCATTGCAGCCAACCAATTTTCTGATTTTTGTGCCTCATCAAATGAAAGAGGTTCTTCCTCTTCACACATACTAGACACAGCTAAAGCATAACAATCTGATGCATAAGAGGCATGCTGAAAACCTGAACGAGTACGACTAGATATAGGTGCATCAATTTTTCTTATCACGCAAGGTTTGCACCAGCCATTTAGGCATACCTCTAGCCTGCTCATTTTCAGCCCTATCCTCAAAAATTACATCCTGTAAATCTGCATCAGAAATAGGCTGATCTATGATGTCGTTTGAAATCTACATAGGCTGAATATTTACCTCATTAGGACTTACATTTGAATTCCCACCTGTGAACAGAGGCAACAATGTATCAAATATATCCCGTGAGTTCACACCTGTCTCTTTGGTACATGATAACAAAGGCTACACAGCATCTTCCACAAAAACAACATCTCGACTAATCAAGATACGCTTTGACTGCGGATGATACAATCTGTAACCCTTGCTCTCAGCACTGTAACCAACAAAAATGCATTTGACAGCCTTATCATCCAATTTTCTACGTTGTTGCATAGGCACTAAAGCATAGGCCAAGCAACCAAAGACACGCAAGTGACCAATAGAAGGCTTCCTACCATGCCAAGCTTCGTATGGAGTAATAGACTGCAAGGCCTTAGTGGGACACCTGTTGAGTACATATGCAGCACACATGACAGCCTCAAGCCAAAACGCATGTGGCAAAGCTTGGTTCTTGACCATACATCGTGCCATCTCCATAAGTGACCTGTTTTTCCTCTCAGCAACACCATTTTACTGAGGGGTATATGGCACTGTACATTGGTGTTTTATCCCACGACTAGCCAGAAATGCATCAAACTCTTTAGACATGTACTCCCCCCCTCGATCAGAACGGAGGGTGCCCACAGTACAATTGGATACATTTTCAACCATAAGAAAAAACTGTTTGAAGCACAAAAACACTTCGGACTTTGCCTTCAGTGGATATACTCATGCATGCCTTGAGTAATCATCAATGAAAGTCACGAAGTACAAGTGTTTACCAAATGACGGAGTTTGCATAGGCCCACATACATCACTATGTACAAGTTGCAATTTGCGAGTGGCCCGCACAGAGCCATCCTTTGGAAACGCAGAACACTGCATTTTGCCCAAAATACAGCCTTCACAAACATGTTTCAATGGTGCCTCAAGAGGGGGCAATGAAGCAACCATATCAAATTTCTGCAAACGCAGCAAACTAGCAAAGTTCAGATGACCAAAATGAGCATGCCATAGTTTTGCATCTGAAACTGCCTTTTCATCAGAAACTGCATTTGCTGAATCTTCCACACACTTGTCATAAGAATTGAGCCTATACAGCCCACGAAACAAGGTGCCAGATACAATAATCGTATCACCAGAAGTCAAATCATGAACAGTACATCTGTCATCCACAAATTTGACTACAAGTCCAAGTCTAGCAAGTGCAGAGACAGACAATAGATTCTTCTTTATCCCTAGCACATACAAAGCATCTGAAAGTGTGAAAGCGCTACCATTTGCAGCCGTAAGCATAATTTTACCAACGCCCTTCACTGGGTAAGAAGCATTATTGGCACATGTGATAGTATTCCCATTAGGGGACAGCCTCAAGAGAAGTGAACATATCACGATGCGAGGTAATGTGCTTTGTAGCACCACTGTCAAAATACCAAACATGAGAGTCAACAGAAACTGCCAAACATGCATCATGTACAGATGGATCATACTGGCAATACACGCTAAACGCCCATTTTGTATCCTGCACAACATTTGCAGAATCTGCATTTATAGAAGCATCCGCTATTGTGGCTGCATTTGACTCTTTCTTCTTTGCCTCTTTAGCCTTTAGCTTAGGGCAATTCTTAATGACATGATCATTTGCCTTACAATAGTTGCACCTGGTCTTTTTCTTGCCTTTATCAAGAGCCTTCTCAGACTTATTGTTGCTACCTGTGGAAGGAGAAGAAGTTACAGACCTACTAATAGGAGAAGAAACAGTGGAAGGGGCTGCCTTACCACTTCTTCTCTGCTGCATTTATTGCTGCTGGGCAGCAGCAATAAATGCTTGATCAACTGCACGCTGCCTGGCCCTGTTTTGCCTGGACTGCGCTTCTTGCAAGAGTTTGTTGACTAAAGTATCATACTTGACAGCATCAGGTCTGTCCTCATTAAGAAGTCTCCATGTGGAAGCAAAAGTCTGATATGTCTCAGGTAAAGCATCAAGAACAGTCTGCACAAGAGAATGATCGGGAATAATCTCACCTGCACAAAAATCAAATGTTCTTTGAGATCTTTAATCTCAGCAAGAAAAACATTCATGTCATCATCTTCTTGCATAATCTTCAATTCTAGCTCTTTACGCAGGTAAGCGATTTTTGCCTCGTTACGACCTACATACAAACCAGCTAGAATATCCCAAGCCTGTTTTGCTGTTTTAGCTGAACGAATATGTGGGGTGATGTTACGTTTGATAGAAAGTGCAATCAAGGCATGAGCCTGCGCATCTTTACCATCCCAACGAGCTTGTTCAGCAGTGGGTAAAACAGCAGCAACAACAGTGACAGAAAGTGCAATCAAGGCATGAGCCTGCGCATCTTTACCATCCCAACGAGCTTGTTCAGCAGTGGGTGAAACAGCAGCAACAGTAGAGCTGCTAGAACTTGCAACATCCTCAACAGATCCTACATCCACAGAACCTGGACGTACATCCATACCCTGCACAATGTTCCACACTCCTTTTGCAACCAAAACATGCTGCATCATGTATGCCCAAAGTGGGTAGTTGCTGTCTCCATTCAATTTGTCATCAACAGATAACATGCGAAATACATCATTGTTGTATCAGCCATGGCCACTGACTGAAACTAATGCAAAAGCTACCTATAATGAAGCAAAGACTGAATAGAGAATAACTCGTGCTATGTAGCACGGTCCACAATAGAATACGTATGCCTGTTTTGTAGAATACTGCACTGTCAAAATTTCTGCAAAAAATGACGAAAACACCTGTGCAGAACTTGAAATGCAAAAACGGAGCCCGAAACCGAGCCCGAAACGACCTCAGATGCAAATTCTCAGAACGTAAAGCCCAACGAGCTTATTTGCAAAGTATAGAGACCTGCAAGCGCTCGTGAAAACTCACCTCAATCGGAGAACGTGAGTCGGAGGGTGCTGGTGGCGTAGCCCTGGGAGCCGATGCCTGCTCTAATACCAATTATTGGAATTAGGGTTGCAGGAAAGCATGCAAAGCTTGGAGAAGAAGAAGCAAGAATGCACACAACACAAAGTGTATTAGATTGTGTCAATGTACAAAGATAAGTTAGCCCTAGAATGATGGGCATATATACAAGTTGGGGGAAAAAACCTCCTAAAGAGGGAAAAAGTGCCCCGGCGGTCCTAAGTGTGTTCACATACATCACTGCCTATGTATATGGCAACACAAGGACTCTATCGCCTCGATAGATGCTGGTAAGACTCCTGGGTACATTATGGGCCCTCGAGATCGATGCCCTCATCTCCACGGGATACTCCTTATGTCAAAAAGAAAGAAAAGGGTCTGTCGCCCTTGAGATACTTAGCGGCCTTTAGATTCTCTTGGCGGAGGTCTCTTGGCCATTGCTTGGGTCTCATTGGGATGGAACCTTCCTCTTTATCAAGCTAAAAATAATAATTCTCTTTAATCTTCTTCTCTTTACACAAAAAAAAAGAAAAAGAAAAAGAAAAAAAAAGAAGACAGGTCCAATCACCATAACTTATATTTAGGAGTAGGGTTGCCACTTAGGAATAACTTAAACACTTGTAGGACATTGAGACTGTGGCCATAACCTGTGGTGTACAAGCACACTTGCCTTTGCATAGCACTATCTACCACTAAGTCTCACTTTGACTAGTCTTTACTCGCTTCTTTTAGCACTCTTTACAACTCTAATCGGCCTTTCACTTGCATGCTCACGTGTGAGATTGTCATTGCTGTTTTTTTTCAATAAAAGGCTTTACTTGTCTTCCATTGTTTTTTGCAGCTTTTGTTTCTACCGCGCCTGAGGACGTGCGTGATTTAGGAAGGGGGGAATGTTCCATGGGAACACTCACGGGAACACGGATTATGGAAGGAGGCCGGAAGCAATTAATGCGAGAGAGCGGGATTGTAGCCATGGGAACATATTAAAGACGCACATAATTTTTTCATATTTTTTGTGCCGAAGTGCAATGTAAATTGTTTTAGGCCAATGTGGGTTCTAAATGAGAGTTCTAAGTGTATTAAGCAAGGCTCACCTATGGGGTTGTCCGCCCATGTGTGAAAGAGGCCTAGGGTTAGGGTTAGTGACATCTCTATAAAAGAGATGTTAGCTAAAGAAAGGGGACGTTTTTGGCCATTTTCATAAGCTATTGAGTGAAGCTCTTGATCTCTCAAGCTATGGCAACTCTCTAACTCTCTCTATTGTACTCTAATGAGCATCAAGCTCTAATGAGTATAGCCCCACTTCATTCTCTTAATCTGTTTTAGCATCATTGAAGTAGATTAATCTATGATTAGTTGAATGCTTCTTTCTTTCTCTTGTGTATGTTACATGCTTGTAGTGTGTGTGTGTGTAGTCTCCATTGATGCAAGCTCTTGCCCATGTCATTGGCATTGAGTTATTCATGGATAGACTCTCTCTATGAGCTTGTGGGTTTGTGAACGTTACATTCTATGCTTGCTTAAGCTTGTGGATTAGTAGATGCACGCTTATGGATTTGCTAGCATTAGGGAAAGCTAAGATTTAATCAATATTTGAATGGGATTAAGAGATTGCCAATCATTTCTTATTCTCTTGATTAGTGTAGTGGGTTTAATGGATTGAGGTGTTGAATGGTTGAATCATCAAGTGGTTGTCCGTGTATGTGAGCTCTCCCGCAAGGGATAAGCCTTCATGCACTAATCGGGTTAAGTCCTCGGATTGACATTGTGTTTCTCAACACATTTGTTGATCGGTAGTACTCTATGAGTACTATATTGCACGATAGAGAGAACCGCTCTTCAACCCCTCTAGGAATGGTAATACCAGATATGCCAAAGCATGCAGGGGGCTCCATGTGTGAGGTGGTGTTGGCTACTGTGAACTGTGGGCATGTGGCTTAGAGGCAATTTTTCATCAGTCTTCATAGGTGCCATATTTGATGTGCTGTTATCCACTGGATGAGGCAATGTACTCGTATTGTCTTGGGCGGGGATAGCTCTAGGATCTACTAAGGTGAAGCTTGTGCTAGTCTGCGCTTGAGTCCCTACAGCATGGCCTTGTGGGTTAAAAGATGTGGGTTGATCTGTGGTATAGCCAGGTGATACTACAAAAGTAGGATCTGGTTCTGGGCTCACAGGAGGTGTTACCATTTCTCTCATTGTGGGAGTTATTGCTTTGGATGTCCCAACTTGTGCCATGGGTCTTAGGATCCTTTCATGTTCAATGACTCTATATATACAATTGAAGAGATCCTACAATATCGTTCCTCCTCTACTGTGGCCCTAGATATGGATTGGACAATCCCTTCCCAACCAGCACCATAGTTTTGGATGCGTCATGTTCCCAATCATTTGTGATAAGCAGATGTTGATCGATGATTTGCAAGCCTAGCTCTTTCCCTGAGGTAGACACAATGTTATTTCTTGTATCGCGCCTATCGAGCACTACCTACACAATGTTGCTTTGGGACTCGTTTTGGGTGTATCGGGCTACTAATCATTGTTGTGCCAATTCCAAAGTCTCTTCTTCCTTTGCTCTAGCAACTTGGATCAGTGTCTCTACCACCTGCACTTCTTCTGATGTCCTACCATTGGGCATAAGCACTTATGCAGGGGGTGGTTCAAAGGTCATAGTTGTACCAAGTGTAATAGGAGATGTATGGACATGGATATCAACATGAACTCTCCCTCCTTGGAATGATGAGATTAGACCAGGTGTCTCTCTAGATGTAACCTCAACTCCTTCATCATATGGTTTATAAGTCATAAGGTTTGGCTCAGAGAGGTAGCGGTTAAGGCCGGACCTCTCAGGTAGCTAGCTACACTACCAAAAAGACTGGTAGTTGGCTTGATTGGTGAGACCTGGTTAGGGTTTTTACTTCTTGGGACTGGGGATCCTTCGGTTGAGTTGAAATATGATGATGTATCACTGGTCCCTAGTACAGGTCCTTGTACAATGCTAAACTGTGTTCCCACCAAACGTCCTCAGCCGAGTGTACGCTGGTACATATCCAGCTCAATAGATGCACTATCATTTATATCAGCCACTAATTTATGCCCAGATCGTAGGTGTATGTGATTATAGGATGTAGGAACTTCCTACAGATGCCCTGGATAAGTTGGTTTTTTTATTTTTATAAATCTTTTTTTTCATAAAAATTTTGGATTGGCCAAAGTTTTTCTGAAACATGTCATTTGTGTTTCTTAACCTATTTGGCACCAGAAATAGTGTGTTTTTTTCGCGTGAGTCAAGCACTACAGGCGCTGGCTCCCATAGTAGGGGGCTCCTTAACTATGTAAAATTGTAAATTTTTTGAGTGTCACACAAGTTGCGCCAATGTGATCAATAGTCCAAAACATATATTAGGAAAGTTGGTGCGATCACTTTCCAAAAAAATTATGTACTCGTTTTCTTTTACCCTCGGAACTTTTACCTTTCCCCTCTTACCTTTTCACTTTTTATTTTTTATCTTTTTTATCTTTTTACTTTTTCTTTTCACTTTTTTTGTTTCTATTTAGGGTTTTATTTTTAGGTTTCACTGAAAAGGGGTTTTCCTAGAATCTTTGACTTAGGGCCAACACACATTAAATGCATCCAGCCACACAAAACATACTTTTGGACATTTTTGGCAAGTGGCTTAAAAGCCTATATGCAATAAATGTGGCCGGCCAATCAACATGTCCCAAATTAGGAATACGATTAAGTGTAATTAACTCGCATTAATTACACTAATGCAAAAATACAAAAAGCACAAAAATTTTTGTGTGTGCCCAATTCTTCCCTAATTTCTGTTATTATCTCAATTTATGTAACTAAATACCTTTACTATATAGGAGCTTTGAGTAATGACACTCCCCCATGTATCATTAAGCGGTATAGTAGTGAGTTATTTTTCTTGCATGCACTTTAGTATATAGAAGTCACATTCTCCTTGTTTCCACTATCAATTGTAATAGCAAAGTTATCCCCAACACATAGAGCATCACTTAGTGTATCACAATGTCCTTCATATGTTGCATCATCAATAGCATCATCATTAGTAGAATAGAAGTTTCTCTTGTGTATCTTGAATCTTTGGTTCAACTGGAATGTTTGCTTTTGGGCCAGTTTGTTTCAAAATTCATTACCATCATGATGCTAGTGCATTTTAGGAATAATTCATCAATGGTTTTAGGCTACTTCACAATGCTGAGTGTATTTTATATCCCTATTATTAAATAACTTTGGGCATTTTAATTTCCTTACGTATGACCATAGTACATGTCTCTCAAGGATGTGTGTTGAACTACATTACTTAATATCTCTTCCCATGCCTCATCTTCTAGACCATGTGTACGATGATTGAAATATTGCACAATATTAGTGAAAATTTTATGACGCTGCTCTATAGGGCTATAGGTGCAATTCCCATCTTGAATTTGTGCCAGCGTCTTCTTCAATTTTTGGCGATACGCATGCTTACGCTTTGTTTCATATTCCTTAATAGTATCTCATTTACATGACAACCTACACTCAAATGAACCTCATTTGTAATGCCCATCCACTTCTATAGACATTATGCCATAATCCTTCCTTGGAGAAATAGGGACAACTATGTATTCAATCTTGCTATTCCCTTTCAAGAGAGAGAAAATTAACAAGTGGGCATCCAAAACTTAAAAACCAACTAATAATCTTGGTCATGGCTAGCTTTTCTCATACTGTGTAGAACTTTCATAGTGCCTTCTTATGGTGCTTATTGCTACTATCATGTGTAGTAGAGAGTGCTTTTATTAACCCCAAAATTTCTTAATCACAAGTGAAGAGTCATCAGCACATGCACAACATTGAATCTACCATCAATATCCATTACTAACATGAGAGGTAAAGCTATGGAAGTTCATATACTTGAACACGAATCGAGCCTTGCAACACGATCTCAATGATTGTATACTTAGAAGGACATTTCATTGTATACTCAAAAGGGAATTTTCATTTTTACAAACAAATCTTGTTGTTGATGGACTACAACCCTTTGAGAAGATAGAATGTAGAAAGTAAAAAAAGCAGGGACCCCTTTATGGTGGCTAGCCGCTCTTGGAGGGACGTTACATTGAAAGGAGAAGTTTTATTCAAAAGAGTGCTCACAATAAGGTTTTTCCTAAAAAGTATCCATGATTAGTTGATGAGAGAAGCAACGAGAACCATTGTGTGTGTTGCTCTTTTATCAGCAAAAGAATGTAAAATTCATTTGGCAAGAGCAATTATAACCATTGATTTTGATGTGGATGCCTACTTGTTGAGTGTAGATACATGATGATGTTGATGATAAGGAGCCAAGAAGGCTCAAGTTCCTAAATAGGTTGTGACTGGAGGGGAGGGACACACCAACGAGGGAGCACTCTCTATTGTTTCAGGATAATATATGCCATTTTCACATGCTTGAGCTTGTGGGGGGTAATTACATGGATTTAGGTGCTTGTATTGACCGAAGAGGATGATATCTTACTAAGAGAGATGGACAACATCATGGGGAAACTTATAATATACATAAACATCCACATGTCAAACATCATGGTATGGGTATCAAGACAAATGATGGGTATGGGTATCAACTTCATGGTATGCATGTGTGTGTGTGCATACTGTGTGTGTCTCTCTACCTATTTGTCTCTTTGCCTCCTTCTCTAGAGAGAGAGAGAGAGAGAGAGAGAGAGAGCTGATGATGATGAATTTGATTGGATTTTGATTAGGAGGTGTAGCCATGGCTATGGCCACCACAAGAAGCATCGCCACAGGAAACATCATCATGGCCTCAAGAAGCATCACCATGGCCAAGAGAAGACACCACATCAAACATGACCACAAAACATGAAACATGACCACCACAAGAAATACAGCAATTAAGATGCCATCTAAATGAAGCCGCATAGCAGCACTGTGTTAAGTAATTAATAATCAAGCGGCCTTTGCCAGCTTGAAGCTATAGCCATGCACCCCTAAAATAAACTTTAATATTAATAAGGCACGATGCCACACAACACCATGCCGTTTATGCACGCATGCTTAAGCCTCTCAATTTAATAATAATATATGAAAATGGAACCCTTTTTTACGATGCTGGGTGCTCAATTACACTGCCTGCTCTGCAAATGTCTCCTAATAGGTGTCTCTCCATATCACGCATGCACATTTATATGTGCACAAGCACCCACTCACACATGCACAAATACATGTGTGTACACACACACACACACACACACACACATACACACACACACACACACACACACACACACACACACATACACACATACAAAAACAAAGACTTGATTTATATCTCAATATTTATCTTCCCTTTCCAATCATATGTTCATTCAACATAACACACACACACACAATGTAGACAGATAAAACATATTGGATAAACATTGAGTTATTGTAGAGAAATATGCATTGTGACTAGCCTCATATGAGAACATAACCAAATATTAAAATAATCAATTAATATGCCCAAATATATGTATCTCAACGCCACTGTTGTTAATGGAGCTTGAATTCAAAAAATAGAGTGAAATTGTGCGAGAGAGGGAGAGAGAGAGAGAGAGAGAAAAGCTTTCAAAAGAAGCTTGCCTACCAAAAATAATCGTTACTATATTAATATATTAAGATATATAATGATGCTTAAGATTACTACATGTGTCACTTTGCAACACATTTGCATTTTAATAAAAAGAGTTTGTTGATGGCATGTATGCAATTTTATAAAAGGGAAAATTCTAGATAAAAATGATTTTTTGTGGGGTGTGCTTAATGTCACACCTATCATCTCAAAATTTTAGAAGCTTCCATGATGATACGAGTGTCATTTGACCCCCTATTTTCTTGTAGTGTGATGTTAATTATGATCGTACATGTGTGCTAAGATGTTCACCTACTACATACACAGTTTAGTTTCCTTGTGTGATGATATCTACACATGAGTGTACTATTTTTGTGATTGTGAGTATATTTGAGCACATGCATATCCATAGATTCATGATAATGGGCGTACCAAGTCTATGATCCTATCCTAACTTTTGAAGACCTATTATTCTTGTTATAAAGTTAGTTCTCACAAAGAAACAAGGATAGCTAGCATGTAAGCATATATAGGCACAAAGATAGTTTTCGTAGAAATGTGAACAAAGGCATTAGTGGGCATGAGCATTATAATAATTTGATATGAAGATTACTCACATTACGAAAGCATCCACCTTTCAAGCCGCAATGCTAGAACTTGCTAACATTGAAGTGAGTTCCAAACATCTCCACATCTCTGAGCCAAACGATGAGCCTTTAGACTTTTTGAGAAACCCACCTAAGACTTCATCTATTTCAAAACAAACATTTGGGATTTTTAGGGATTCTCTACACCCTTAAATTAGACCAATATGAGACCCAAAGTGTCTAACCATGTATACCCTTTTACAACTCAATTTGGTGTTTAGGAGATGATTACAACAAATTTATCAGCATAAAATCACTAGAAATTACATTAAATCAAGGGTAACCAATTTGTACTGAATGGTTGGAGTATCAAACCATCTCCAAATTGCAATTTGAAGTTACAAGGATCTGCATCGGACACCTAATGGTTAATTTGAACCCTCAATTCCACCAAAAAATAGTGATTAGTATTTATTAATCATTGATTAGCAAATTAATCCTATGTTTTGTGTGCAGAAAACAGAGTATGCGGGGAGCCCAGATCTGAGGCCTTAGAGTTCAAATGAGCTCAAATCCTTTCAAGGCCATCAATAGTAATTAGTCTAGTAGAGGATTAAGCCAAGAAGCACAAGATTTGACCAAACATTGAATGGTTTACCAAAGTCACCTGTGCAGATTTGATAAAGAGCTTGGATCTCACTGTAGACTTGATCAAATCAAATTCTATCTTCACCAGCTTGTAGAGCTTGGATCTCACTGTAGACTTGATCAAATCAAATTCTATCTTCCCCAGCTTGTAGAGCTTGGATCTCACTATAGACTTGATCAAATCAAATTCTATCTTCACCAGCTTGTAGAGCACCCTTGAAAACCCCTAGGTCCAAGAGGAATTAGACCCATTGCATTTGATGAAGCAAAAATCTCAGATTTTTTCCAGAAAAATGATGCCTCAAATTAGCGAATTTCTCTAGCTGTGCGTGGCGGTTTGACCTTCTGTTTGGATGGGCTGGAGCACGTGTGTTGGCTATGTTTACCTAAAGTGGCTTGAGCTAATTTGATGTATGATGGGGAGATAGAGCTCCTCCACCAGCTGGGGTACAGAGGGTTTGTTGGAAAAGAGGTAAAAATATTAATTATCTACTAATCCTAATTAGCCATGTGATTAGTAAGATAATGGGCTCACAATTTGATGGATTCTAGGCTAGGCTCTGATACCATGTTAAAATTACAGTAATGTGATGAGCTATGGTGTATCAAATGCTAGAATCAACATCATTAACAAAGAGATTAGATGATAATTAACATGTGATTAGTGAGCAATTAACTGATAGCTTAATGTAGGCATGGATAATCAAAAACCAAAAAATTCTCATTAGGCCAATGCCTCAATTTATAGGGTTTACATCCAAGCATCTAATCCCACTGATTTCTCCTTGATTCACTCCACCTCTTTTGCTTGATTCTCTCCACCTCTCCCAGAATATCTCCACACCTCCTAAATCTCCTCATGCTACCCTTTATTCTCTCCCAGTAGATACTTCTCACCTTTTCATAGGTTCTCTCGCATTTACAGATTCTCTTTTACAGCCTCTTGTGCTAAGGGCTTGTTCCCGCACACACCCTATTCACTTGTATATTTCAACAACTTGGTGCCCTTATTATTGTAGAGGTAAGAACACTAGAAATGAGTGTCCACATTGCAAGGGTGTGGTGTGGCTATTATAGAAGATATATTAATCACTCATGATACCCAAATTAACCCTGTACTATCGGTATAATCGAGCAAATCATGGTATGCATGCTCCCACCTTACTAGTAGTCAATCAAATTCTTGCACTTCCTACTCCACCTGGAGTGGGTAGTGGAGATTGTACACTAGGCTACTTCTGCTACCAATCCTCTGCAAAGAGGAATCCTTAAATTTCCAAACACGGCTCCTCCCATTTTGGAACATCAACCTACCACCACATGTGTGGCATCCATAAGGCATATGGAAGCTAGGCTTCTGATTGAAGATATCCCTGACACTTTTGTGCCACAACCCCAACCTTTAGAAATACCATCCAAATATCATTCCTATTATGTTCCATTTCAAAAAATGAGATGTAATACTTGTGAGGATGCTGAACAAAACTCCAACAAGATATTACCTCTTTCAGAATGGGTAACCAATGAGCTATAGGTCTTGGGAGATGAATTCTATAGCCCATGACCAACCCTTATCTGAAAAGATGTAGGGGAGAAGAGAGCTTGAGCTCTTGCAAGCACACACACACTCACACTAACCCTAGAAGTGAACACACAAGGTGAGAGGCTGAAAATTCTTCTTCGTCTTCACACAACAAAAGAGGTCTACAAAAAGGATAAGATGACTAACACACATAATAGAGTATATACAAGCTGTCCATAATGTGAACACGCTAAGTGGACTAGTTAGATGTGGACTAGTTGGTGTAGTCCACAGATATGTCGGTGCCACCTACCAAGCTCGGTAGTGATATAAATGTCGAACGGTCATGCAGGCGCCTCGTGAGTGTTAGCTCATGTGGAGCTTGACATCTCAACACTCCCCCTCAAGCTCAACTCCAGCTCATGAAATCTAAGAATATCTCAAAATCTGTTAAGCTTCTCAGCTCCCAAGGCCTTCGTGAAGATGTTAGTGACATGATCCTGTGTGTGCTGATGTAGGTCAAGTTGATGTCACCTCTGCTGCCAAGACTCTCTCCTTGATGAAGTGGTAATGTACCTCAATGTGTTTTGTCCACGCATGGAAAATTGGGTTCTTGGCCAACTGTATACTACTAATATTGTCACAATATATGACAACCTTTCTCTCCATATGCAACCCCAAATCAATAGTAGCTTGAGTAACCAAGCTACCTCACATGCTGCCACCGTCATAGCTCCTCTGTACTTTGCCTCTGTGCTCAATAAGGCAACTGTGGGATGATTCTTTCTGCTCCATGTCACAGCAACAATCCCTAATAAAAACATAAATCCACTAGTAGATCTCCTGTCTAAGATGCTACCTACCCAATCTGCATCTGTGTACCCATATAGCTCCAATGGTACACTTTTTGCATAAAACAATGCATAATCAACAGTGGCCCTCAAGTATCGAAGTATAAACTGGCTCTCTAAGCCAACAGTGTAGCTCAAATATGGCCTACTGATTGTGACATAGATCAAACTCCCCACAATCTTCCTATACATAGTGGGATCCTCCAACACATAACTTACATCTGCACTAAGCTTGCCATTTTGATATAATGGCACCGAGATTGACTTACAATTAGCCATCCCATGTCTAATACATACTGTCTCTCTGAGACAACCAAATACTTTCAGGTGTGCGGATGACCTCAATTCCCAAAAAGTACTGCAGATCTCCCAAATCCTTCATCTCAAACTTCCTTTTGAGAAGACTTTTCACTTGCTGAATCTCTTCCAAGTTGTCCTTTTGAGAAGACTTTTCACTTGATCATCTACATAAATGGTGATGATCATAAAACCCAATTCACTCTTACCCACATATAAAGAATGATCTGCATCTGCAATATGAAAACCAATAGTGACAAGATACTCAGCAATCTTGTCATGCCATGCTCATGGAGCTTGCTTCAGCCCCCCATACAAGGCCTTACAAAGCTTACATACATACTCTGGGTGACCTGTATCCTTAAAACGGGCCTGGTGGGGCTGATCCATATACACCTCTTCTTGCAAGTCACCATGCAAGAACACATTTTTTACATCCATCTGATGTAAAAACTAGCCTTTAGTTGCAACCACCGCAATCACAACTCTCACAGTTGCCATCTTTGCAACTGGAAAAAATATCTCCTCATAATCAATCCCATGTATCTATGCATATCCTTGGGCTACCAATCTAGCCTTGTACCTTCTTATGCTACCCTCACTGTTATGTTTCACCTTATACACCCACTTATAGCGAATAGCTTTCTTACCTTCAGGCAATGGCACCAAATCCCAAGTCTCATTTCCATACAATGCATCCATCTCCTCATCCATAGCTTTCTCCCAAAACACATTTTCAATAGCCTCATCAAAATATGTGGATTCTACAACCTGCACAACTTTTGCCATATAATCATAGTGATATGCCACATAACCATCATAAGTCAACCTCTACACATGGTTTTTGACTCTTTCACATCTTTGTAACTTTGCATTCATGGCTTCCATAGCCTTCTTCACACCAGGTGTCCACATTATTGGAATCCCAAACTCCTCATCAAGGCTCATCTTCGAGCCACTAGACTCTCCACCATCAACAAGCGAATGACCTGCAGAAATATTTAGCATACCAAGGGGATCAACCATTTTCTCTTTGCCTTTATGTGATGTACCAACTATTACTAATATTGCCATCCCTGTATTTTGGATGAAAAGCACTAAGAACTTTTGCTGTAGTTGTGTTTTCTTGAGCTAATTATGGAGGTGGACCCCCACTTTAAAGCACAAATCCATTTACTTGAAGCATTTGTATCTCATGTGGCTACACACATGTTCCATCATCCATTCAAGTGTGTGGCCAAGTGTGCCAATCACATGTTTTTTGTCAACATCCCAAGAGTGAGTGGGAGCCAAGTTATAAAACCAAATACCCCCCCCACACAACACCACCAGGGTATTTACAACATCCCTAAAAGCATGGTGCAGGCACTTTGCCATTTCTATCTCCATCTTGATGTATCTCCCACACTTTACTCATGTAGTTGCCCAAAATAGGTCATTTTCTTACCTAGCTCTATCCTTTGAAAAGCCCACATTGTTTTGGGTAATTTTATCACGATACATGCCTTAGTTTTCCCTCCTTGTACACCTTTTGGGGCACCTTGTCGATTGTTCACTGTATCAATCACATATTTAGGCTTGTGATTGTGCTCCTCGAAGATGACACCTAGAGGATCTTTTTTGTGAACACTATGTTGATCTACATTCCCATGCTACATTTTAGGAGAGTTTATCCCCATCTCTTGAGAGTGTGCTAGATCCATGAGTCTTTTTCTCGAAGATGTTCTTGCACCCTGATTATAAAATTTATCTACCATATCTTGTATCCCTATTCCATTTCCTATAGGCGTTCCTTTCAAGTAAGAATTATTTTAACACTTTGTAGAACTACCATTGCCATGTCGACTCCAGTGGCCTCAAAAAATGAGATTTGGCTCTTGTAACCCACACTTGCTCGCATGCTTGCATATGTAGTCTCTAAAAGGTTAGCCGTTTTGGCACAAAAACACCAGACTCATCTTGAGTCATGAACCAAGGTCCCCAATTGAATGCCCTAATATCCCACCAAGCCATCCATGTTTCCAATGCTGGTACCTCCCCTTGTAATTCATGTCCTATCTACAAAAGTTTCTTGATTTTACTTTTGTTCCCTATGGTGGTCTAAGGTTCCTCCTGTGGAAAAGAATAGGGAGGAGAACAAAATCCACATCAACAGGGGTGAAGATATAATGTAGAAAACAAGGCTTTTTAGTTATGAATGCCCCCCATTGATTTCCCTATGCAAGAGTTAGGGCATCAAGAGATGATGTTTTCAAGTCTAAAGATAACTTTTGGAAAGGTGGGTTATGTAGTTGTGAAAGGTGCCTTCATTGCGCCATGTGGACATGTGATAGGGAGAGCACGATGGCTAATGATGTGATCATGGCCGAGTGGGATAATATTTGGCATAACATTGACAAGGAGTTTGAAGAAGAGATTCAAAGAAGATCAGAGTTTCTAATTCTTGAGGTTTGGATGTTTTATATTTGTGAAAGGAAACCACCGTACAATAGCATGGACTACTGTGCAATTAAAGAAATATTCTCCATTACAAGGGCAAAGAATCACCAAGCATGAAGTAAAATTATAGATCTATTGAGAGTTAGCGAGATTGCTCTACTATCAAGCTTGCAGAGCAAATGAAGTAGTAAGTATATCTTTGTCTTTGTTAACCCTCATTGGACACCTCTCCAGCATCATTGTATATTTTACATGTGTGATCGCTGCTTGTCTATATCAAAGGCGTGCCACGAGATTAATTATGGAGATTGAATTCTTAGATTAAGTGTTTGCACAAGCCTAGGTAGCTGTGGATAGCCATGGATAGTTTTAAAGTATGGTTGCCCAAGGGGTGAAGGCTGGGGGCCAAGATAAGGGTCATTTGTAGTCTCACCGCTCATTCTCTTATTCTAATACAATAGAGTGCTCTTGTTCTCTATGTTAGTATACACTCAATGCTTGCATCTCAACATGTATCTCACTTTGATGTAAAATGCACAATTGTTAGGCCCCCATTATGAGGAGTAGCCATGGTGCATGTCTTTAGTGGGAACCCCGGGGCTTAGGCATCGATGGGGTCATTATTTTAACCATTGATGATGGTTAGGAGATGGTCAAGGATACAAGCAGTAGCTAGGGTCTGTTAATGTAGGTGACGATATGAGGAATATTCCCTCGGATACCAGGTCTATCATTAGTGGGCAGTGGTCGGTGGTTCCTGGGCTGCATTCTTGATACGCGAGTGATGATCGTGTCCATGTAGTGTAACCATTCTCATTGTATGCGTGTCTACGATAATGCCTACAGTACTATAGATGGACATGGTTGCCATGAGCTAAGGTATCCAATGCATGTGAGTATCCACCCTCTTCTACACTTCGTACATACTCCATCCAGAGTCTGTCTAGATCGCCATCTAAACTCTACATGGGAGCGCATGAGTGGAGAGCACCATCACTTGTACCTCTTTGGTATAATCAAAATTTTAAATTCTATCCATTGTGTAGCTATTGCATTATCTTGCTATCTCTTTCCACTGTGCCATATTCTTATACTCTATTGTCCTATGCTATTTCTTTCTTGCTTGCCTCTTGCTTGTTTGAGATCTTGTGTGCTTGGTTACATGTATGTGAGAGAGTGAGTGTGTACGATTAAGTGAGAGAGGAGGGTTGAGGTTCTATTGGAGTGTGGCAGTGCGTTGGAGTGGAGCTTGGAGTGTGACTGTGCGGCAACATCGTCTCCTACCAAAATCCGAGCACAAGCATTCACGAGGTGAGCGAAACATCTTGTTTATGCAATTGTGGGCCAGGTTATTGTAGATTAACTTCTCGGTTTGATTTGTTTTGGTCTCCTGAGTGTGATGAGGCAAAGCCCCACAACATTGGCTAGTTCCTACGCTGTTTCTATGGTGTAAGGACTTCCCATAAATGGCACCGCTGTGAAGGAATAGCCCTATTGCTTAGCCACAATGCATTTTGAATATGTGTGTGCGTGTATGGTGTGTATGAAAGAATTCTGTTATAATTATGTGTGTGCGTGTATGGTGTGTATGAAAGAATTCTGTTATAATTATGTTTTCTGTTTTTGTAACAAGGAGGGAATGAATAACTAAAAATGTGTCCATTTTGTGGCATTGTTAGTATTCTTGTTGATTTCTACAATTTCTATAATTTCTACATATTGTTCAATTTTGTAAGATTCCTCCCCAGTCTCTCAAGATGTCCAGTATCTTCCCCTGTAATCAATCCCCTCTTCAGAAATATAAAAGATCTTGTCTCTGCCTATTTTGACATAGAGAGAGAAAATATTCTAGAGAAAGAATATTCAGATTTTGAATATTTTTAAATAGAAAAATTTCTCATATTATTAAAATGAATTCCCCTGAAACAGAAATTCAAAAAGAACTTTCCAATGTGCAATTGGAATTTATTGGAAATGGGTATGAAGGACCTTAGCCTAAGGGTCTAGATTTTCAGAAATTTTTGGATTATGGTCCAATTAAGGTTTCTATGGGGGCCAATAGCATCAATCCATGTGTAGGGAGGAGATAAATCCAATTTGTAAAAGAAGATATCCAAAAATGAGTAAATGCTCACATAAGATGAAGAGTTGAAAATGTACAAGGTTTATTAGTAAAAAACTATGAGCAATATTAAAAATATGAGATATTTTGGGTATCCAAAAATGAGTAAATGCTCACATAAAATGAAGAGTTGAAAATGTACAAGGTTTATTAGTAAAAAACTATGAGCAATATTTAAAACATGAGATATTTTGGGTATCCAAAAGTGAGTAAATGCTCACATAAGATGAAGAGTTGAAAATGTACAAGGTTTATTAGTAAAAAACTAAGAGCAATATTAAAAATATGAGATATTTTGGGTATAATGATTCCATTTTGACACATATGTAAGGAAGGGGAGTCCATTAAAGGAGGTGCATATTTCACATGCTTGAATGAGTTTTAAACTCATAAAAATTGAGATATTTCATATCTCCTCTCTCCCAATTCAAGTCTAGTTGCAAAAAGTTAGCTCAACTGACCTAAAAATGGTCAAAAATTGACCAAACTGAGTTGGAAAATTCTAGAATCAGTTTGTTTGGTTAGGAGCTCACTTTTTCCTATAAATAGAGGCCTTCCCCTTTGTTAAAACTCAACAATGTCTAATGCATTGTTACTCTACTCCACCCAAGCCAAGAACTATGAATTTGTTAATAATTCATTAGTTTTTGACATTTTCCTCTTCCAAAGATTGGTGGCCACTCTTGTTCAAACAAGAGTTGAACCCTCAAACCATCAAGCCAAAGGAAAGCTATCAAAGTCATTAGTAAGTTAGTGGTTCTTCTTTCTTTCAATTATTTTATGGATTTTTCTGGTTTTAAAATGGTTTTTATGCTTTATGTCTTCTCTATAATGTTAGGCCTCATTACAAAAGGCATTCCCCTCTCTTCTCTAACAAAACCAACCATTCTCTATCCTAGGTGAATGGTTAAGTGATTAATGTCAAATTTTTATAATGTTTATCTCAATTAAGTGAAAAAAATGTTTACTTTAGGATAATTTCAATATTGGTCTACTTTTAATTAGTTTTAAAGATGTAGAAAATTGAAAAATGGTCAGCCATACAAAGGAGGTTATGGCAAAATTTTTAGAAGTAAAAGAAAATTCATCTTTTTATTATTATAAAAGAGTTACTTTTAGCATAATTGAATTTCATGCATAGAGGTATGCATAAAAGATGATTATCTTATTACAAAAGTGTTACTTTTAGCATAATTGAATTTCATGCATAGAGGTATGCATATAAAAGATGATTATTTTATTACAAAAGTGCTACTTTTAGCATAATTGAATTTCATGCATAGAGGTATGCATAAAAGATGATTATTTTATTACAAAAGTGTTACTTTTAGCATAATTGAATTTCATGCATAGAGGTATGCATAAAAGATGATTATTTTATTACAAAAGTGTTACTTTTAGCATAATTGAATTTCATGCATAGAGGTATGCATAAAAGTTGATTATTTTATTACAAAAGTGTTACTTTTAGCATAATTGAATTTCATGCATAGAGGTATGCATAAAAGTTGATTATTTTATTATAAAAGTGTTACTTTTATCATATTTGAATTTCATGCATAAAGGTATGCATAGAAGTTGATTATTTTATTATTAAAGTGTTACTTTTATCATATTTGAATTTCATGCATAGAGGTATGCATAAAAGTTGATTATTTTATTACAAAAGTGTTACTTTTATCACAATTGAATTTCATGCATAGAAGTATGCATAAGAGTTGATTATTTTATTATAAAAGTGTTACTTTTATCGTATTTGGATTTCATGCATAGAGGTATGCATAAGAGTTGATTATTTTATTATAAAAGTGTTACTTTTATCACAATTGAATTTCATGCATAGAAGTATGCATAAGAGTTGATTATTTTATTATAAAAGTTTTACTTTTATCATATTTGGATTTCATACATAGAAGTATGCATAAAAGATATTCTTTTTATACTAAAAGTGTGATTTTCATCATAAATGGATTTTATGCATAACTTAGATGCATAAGAGAAATTCTTTTATTCTAAAAGTGTAATTCCTACCAAATTGAATTTATACATAGGAAGATGCATAAAAGATTGATTCAAAAGTGTCATTCTCATCTAAATTGAATTTATGCATAGGAAGATGCATAAAAGATTGAATTTTAATTCAAAAGTGTCATTTTCATTTAAAATGAATTTATGCATAGGAAGATGCATAAAAGATTAATTTTTACTTTGAAAGTATTAATCTCCTTAAATGGAATCTATGCATAAATAAATGTGTAAAGAAATCTCTTGTATTCTATAAATAGATATGAGATGTGATAGGATATGATAAGAGGTGATAAGATGCTTATGAAATGAGTTAGCAAGTGATAAGATGAATTAAGATGTGTATGAGATGAGGTAAGAAGTGTATGTGATAGAATAAGATGTATATGGGTTGTGATAAGGCAAGAATGGATGTGATGTAAAAGATTAGATGTGAAGGCATATGGGGTTATATGAATGGGAATGTGAAAATGGATGTATGTATGTGGATGTGTGAATGTGGAGATGGGAGTGTGAATGTATAAATGTGAAAATGGATGTATGCATGAAGATGTATATGCGTAGATGTGAATGTGGATGTAGATGTGGATGTATGTATGTGTGTGGATGTATAGATGTGAATGGGAATGCGGATGTGGATGTATGTATGTATGTGGATGTAGATGTGAATGTATAGATGTGAATGGGAATGGGGATGTGGATGTATGTACGTATGTGGATGTGGATATATGAATGAGGACGTGATAATGGATGTATGCATGTAGATGTGGATATATGGATGTGAATGTGAATGTGGATGTGGATGTATGGATGTAGATACGGATGTGGATGTATGTATGTATGTGGATGTAGATGTGGATGTATAGATGTGAATGGGAATGTGGATGTGGATGTATGAATGTGAATGTGGATGTGGATGTGGATGTATGGATGTGTATGTATGAATGTGGATATGGGATGTGGATGTATAAATGTGGATATGGGATGTGGATGTATAAATGAGGATGTGAAAATGGATGTATGCATGTAGATGTGGATGTATGGATGTGAATGTGAATGTGTATGTAAATTAATGTGTCATCGATATGAGAAAATGGATGAGAATGAGTATACATTGAATGAAATGTGAAATAAGTAATGTGGACTAAGGAGGGATAATGTGGAAAGACGAGAGTTCGATTTAGAAATTGTATTTTGTGACTGTTTGTAAATGACTATTTTATGTCAAGAATGCTGGGGAAGCATTTTGACCGTCTTATGGATTAAGGTCATGGAGACCTAACTGATAAAGTTGCAACTGCTGCTAATGGAGAGTCGATGGAGGACGTCTCGCGTAGCAAGGTCGGCCGAGATCTTGGCCAGCCTCGGTTTGATTTAAATGGTGAGCTTCCGGTACGGTGGATGAGGGACCAAAGAAGCGGCCTATGAGTGAAGCACTAGGTCACCTGCGAAGGATCCTAGAGGATGCTGACCATACGGTGCTCGGGCTCTAGGTCACCGAAGATACCCACATGTGCGTCGTGGAAGCTATTGGAACAAGGAATAAGAGTTGTTTTCTGAAACTGGGCATGGATCTGGTTGATTGACCTTGTTGGTCCTCAACGGATGAGTCCATGGCTCTTTTATATGGATCTGTGGGTTGATCTTGCTGATCTTCCACGGAGATTCCATTATGTTATATGAATATGTTGCTGGTTACTATGAACTAGGAACTATGAAAAAGGCCCCTGAGAGAATAGTTCTGGTTGCCAATGATGCCATAAGTACACCGATGAAAGAATGACTGGAAATAAGGATTCAACCAGAGACTTTGAGGATTGTCATCAATGACATAATGGTTTTATTAAAGGATTGTTTTAAAGCTAGTTGATGATGAGAAAAAGGTAATTTCATATTAGGTGTGTAAGTGGTGTGACTAGTTTTATGTTTGCATGAACTTCCGGCTAGGGGGCCTTCGAACTCTTTTCCTTGGTACCCGGGACAAAACCTAACCAAATTCCAAATTGGATCCCATCACTACAGTGGTTGGGTGGTTGGCTAACCCATGGGATCGGATGGGGTTAGGTTGGACTGATGGCTCCGTAAATCAAGACTCAATTTTTGTTATTACGATAGATAAAGTAAATCCCGGATAGTAATTGTTCTATGGATAGGAATCATTGGCTGTGCCTCTTGATGGGGAAAAAAGCGTTGATCCCAATGATCCAAGTGCAAGTTTCTTCCTTGATCCGACCGAGAATCTTTATAGGTGCAGTCGGATCAGCGTGATCAGTAATGATCTTGACTACGTTAGAGTAAAAAGTTATCCTAGTGGAATCGCCCGTGCTTTCCGGGTAAGGGAAGTTTTTCCGGGTTCGGTTTTGGAAAAACCGACGGATTAGTTTCTTGTCCGGATATCCGTGGATGAGGCCCCGAGTGTGGGACCCTGCCCAGCGCAAGAAGTGCTACTTCTGCTGCTAGTACCTCGAATCCATTGCGCGGTGGGGACAAGGATCTCACAGTTGGTATCAGAGCCGGTTTAAAACTAATACGGATAAGCAAATTCTTATCATAAATTGATAATAAAAATTCAGAAAAAGCATTAAATTTCATAATGTATTTTCATTCCATAAGCCTCTTTAATGAAGAATTTTTAATCAAAGAATTTTTTTTATAGATGGAAGTTCCCTACTTATCTGGTATTCCCGACCTCACCCAGTCTCAAGATATGACTGCGTTCGCCTTCGAACATCCCATCTCTTCCGCTTCAACTCAAACAAGCCGAGCAAGACTCGCACGCCATTTCACGGATTTATATTTTCCTACCCCAGCGGAGAGAATACAGCATAAGTGGTTTGCAGGGCAATATGTCCACGCCCCTTGCGACCGCCGTACAATGCTGTGGCAAAATCTCTCATTGACTATGATCTTGTTAAAGCTGAAAATGGTGCGTGGTGTCATTCTATATCATTCGACGCCTCGAAATTTCAGACTTTCATGTCGAATTTATAGACTCCTTAGTCGATTTATCCCTAAATAAGGAGAAAATAATAGCCTCCTTCGCAGTTAGAGAACTTATGTAACAGGGCCTGACTATGGCCCAGTACGGTCCTCTTATATGTCTTCTGAGGAGATTTTGAACTCAGAGCCGAGTTGCTCTATGTACATATTACAACTTTTATATAAATAAAGAAACGTTTTTCGGTGAAAAAATTCCTGTTGGATAAATGATTGTTTATGGGCAGACGATCTGCTCTACTGATAAAGAAAAAAAAATTGTCATCGGACATATGTCATAGATCTCCATTAAGATCTTGTCTTGTGTAAGAAATTGTTTTCCGAACTCTTAAGTCTTAGGATCTCGTGAATAATATCAAAATAAAAATTTAATAATATATAAATTTTGGCAGAATCATGAGACGAGGAAACCGTGGTCGTCAGCCAGACCCTGTCTCTGAAGATGACGAGGAAACCGTGGTCGTCAGCCAGACCCTGTCTCTGAAGATGACGAGCTTGACCTTGATGTTTGCAAGGCTCTTCATAGGACTCAGCCAGGACCAAAGGAGAAGGGGAGAACCTGGGCGAGGCTATGGAGAAGGGGAGAACCTGGGCGAGGCTATGGAGAAATGGGTGGAAGCCTTGGAAGAGTATTTTGACGTCACATGATACAATCATCAGAGCAATTGGCTAATAAAGATCAACTGACAAGCCAAATATATCAAAAATTTATTAAGAAACACAAAAAGGTTGTAATTGTGTGATATAATTCATACAATTTGATATTCAAAATGAAAAATTCGTAATTTAGTAATTGGGTTTTCAGATGGAAGTACCGCAATTGTATGGAACCCTGACTTGCTTGAGGCCTAGACATGATGGTATCTAACTTATAGTTCCAAGTATCATGACTATCCGTATATACCGAGAGTATAACTGCAGCTCTTTACTGACAGTATATACGCGTAAATCTAAGACTTGAAATTATAAGCGTTAATGCTATCTAGATGATGATTTCGAATGTGGTTGATATGATTTTTAATTTTGGTTGAGAATTGATGAATTGATTTGGATTCTGATTGAAAAATGATGATTTCTGAAATTTAGTTGAAATATAATAACCTGAGCAAAACCACAATGAGGATGATCCCTGTGATGATACTCATAACTAGAATGATGATAATGATTTCAGCAAATCACTATGAGATTAGTGGATTGTGCTGTCAAATTGCTACTGTTAACACTTGTCACGGTAGATCAAGTTAAGGGATAACAAATTTATAACTTAACTGAAATTCCCGTGGAGGAATGTTCAAAAGAAAATTTTTCGGTCTAATGGACCATTACAGTAGGAATGATATGATCTAAATGAATTATTATTTAATGATCAGTTCTATATAAGGAATATTTATCCCAGTATTCTGTTGGGTTGACCAGAATCTAAAGAACCCAGAATAAATTGGATCTTAAGAAAAAGAGTTGTCCTCTACTTTGCGAGATGAGGACATCTTGCATCTTTTAAGTGGGGTAGAAGTTTGTAAGATTCCTCCCCCCAACCTTCGAGGTATACAGGAGTAAGAATCTCCCTTTCTGATCTTAAAATTATTCCCTCTCTAAAATAAAAGAAAGATTTTGTTTAAAAAGGGAAGACACTTTCCCCAGAATACCTTATCAGGAGCCCACCTGTTTTAAGGATTCAGAACAATGAGTTCAGAAGTGAGAACCGGTGTTTTGGATGCCAAGGTTTTGGTCATCAGTTAAAAGACTGCCCGACTCCTACCATGAAAAGGGCACAAGGAAGTCTAGAACCCAAATTCAGAGACCAATTCCTTCATACCAATCTAATCAGGGTCCGTCTCGGACAAGATTGCTTAAACTAGGTCCAACCCATTGATTAGGGTCGAGATGACCAGTCAAATGCTTGGCGGCTTAGAGCAACAGATATGCAGGCAATTTATAAAGATATAAACGCTGCCCAGGATTGACAGAAACAATATATAGATAAGAAGAGGACAGTCAGAGAATTCAAAGAAGCAGTTATGGTCTTCAATTGAATACAGACCAAAAGAATTTCTTTATCTCTAGGGGAGTAAAAGTAGTTATCCCCCAGATATTGTGGACCAAAGAGAGTAGGTGACTTAGGCTACGAACTTCTTTTATCTCCTCATCTCAAAGTTCTTAATGCCTCCTATAGAAATATGTGCCAAAACCAAATCATGAAAAGACGGTAAAACTTCAGTGGCAAGATACCGTTGGCTTCTAGGTTACGCTAGCTCCTTTCTTTATATAAGTCGTAACTTTTACTTGTCGCTCACAGTAATCTTACTTCCATCGATCTCCCTTCTTCTTAATCTCCTTCATGGCTTGGCAACAGGAATTAGTTTTATCCATGATGATTTCTCACCTTCAAGACGCAAGCGAGTCTGTGAAGAAGGATTTTTTAGAACAGTATGAGCGCTCACTTTTTCCTCACTTGGGAACTTCTGTAGCTCAGACCAAATGGCGGACCTATCAAGACATAACTAGGGTAACACCCTGGGGTCAACAGCACTTTTGTAACAATGTCTGCTTGGCCATGGTTATTGAAGCCTTGGGTTTGGGTCCCCAATACTACTGCGTCATGAGATCAAGACATCTTGGGTTTTCTGAGCGGGTCTTCTTACTGGCATGTTTTCTTCCTCATCAGAAGATATGTCTTTACCCCGTTTTTGGCTTGCCTCTCAGAGGTCCTTTTATTAGATCACCTCATACCACTGATATAGGTGCGGCAATAACCAACAGAATTATTCCCATAGATGAGTTACCTTATACATGCGCAGCTTGTGAGTGCTGCTTTTAAGATCATATGATGGACGGGCTTATGGAAGTGTAAAGAGTTCTTCTATCCTTACTGTATATGTTCCAAGAATGAATAAAGCTTAAATCTTGTTCTTGTCTTGACCCTTACTCTCTTTGAGACTTTTCTTGGTGGTTAATCTTAATTAAAAAAATTTCTCTCACTCTCATATTCGTGTATCTTGCGAAATTACCCCAGTTTGCGAGATGAGGGCATCTCGCGTTTTTCAAGTGGGAGAGAATGTAAGATTCCTCCCCAGCCTCTCAAGATGTCCAGCATCTTTCCTTGTAATCAATCCCCTCTTCAGAAATATAAAAGATCTTGTCTCTGCCTATTTTGACATAGAGAGAGAAAATATTCTAGAGAGAGAATATTCATATTTTGAATATTTTAAAATAGAAAAATTTCTCATATTATTAAAATGAATTCCCCTGAAACAGAAATTCAAAAAGAACTTTCCAATGTGTAATTGAAATTTATTGGAAATGGGTATAAAGGACCTTAGCCTAAGGGTCTAGATTTTCAGAAATTTTTGGATTATGGTCTAATTAATGTTTCTATGGGCCAATAGCATCAATCCATGTGTAGGGAGGAGATAAATCCAATTTGTAAAAGAAGATACCCAAAAATGAGTAAATGCTCACATAAGATGAAGAGTTGAAAATGTACAAGGTTTATTAGTAAAAAAACTATGAGCAATATTAAAAATATGAGATATTTTGGGTATCCAAAAATGAGTAAATGCTCACATAAGATGAAGAGTTGAAAATGTACAAGGTTTATTAGTAAAAAACTATGAGCAATATTAAAAATATGAGATATTTTGGGTATCCAAAAATGAGTAAATTCTCACATAAGATGAAGAGTTGAAAATGTACAAGGTTTATTAGTAAAAAACTATGAGCAATATTAAAATATGAGATATTTTGGGTATAATGATTCCATTTTGACACATATGTAAGGAAGGGGAGTCCATTAAAGGAGGTGCGTATTTCACATGCTTGAATGAGTTTTAAACTCATAAAAATTGAGATATTTCATCTCTCCTCTCTCCTTATTCAAGTCTAGTTGCAAAAAGTTAGCTCAACTGACCTAAAAATGGTCAAAAATTGACCAAACTGAGTTGAAAAATTCTAGAATCAGTTTGTTTGGTTAGGAGCTCACTTTTTTCTATAAATAGAGGTCTTCCCCTTTGTTAAAACTCAACAATGTCTAATGCATTATTACTCTACTCCACCCAAGCCAAGAACTATGAATTTGTTAATAATTCATTAGTTTTTGACATTTCCCTTTTCCAAAGATTGGTGGCCACTCTTGTTCAAACAAGAGTTGAACCCTCAAACTATCAAGCCAAAGGAAAGCTATCAAAGTCATTAGTAAGTTGGTGGTTCTTCTTTCTTTCAATTATTTTATGGATTTTTATGGTTTTAAAATGGTTTTTATGCTTTATGTCTTCTCTATAATGTTAGGCCTCATTACAAAAGGCATTCCCCTCTCTTCTCTAACAAAACCAACCATTCTCTATCCTAGGTGAATGGTTAAGTGATTAATGTCAAATTTTTATAATGTTTATCTCAATTAAGTGAAAAAATGTTTACTTTAGGATAATTTCAATATTGGTGTACTTTTAATTAGTTTTAAAGATGCAGAAGTTAGAGCAACTTGGATTGGGCCAACTGTCCACCTTGGAGCCTTGGGGGACGGATTTGTATAATGCCTTATACCTCACCAAAACTTATGATGCAAATTAGCACACCGGAGTTGATTGGCCGGCCGCATTTATTGCATATAGGCTTTTAAGCCACTAGCCAAAAATGTCCAAAAGTTTGTTTTATGTGGCTGGATGCATTTAATGTGTGTTGGCCCTAAGTCAAAGATTCTAGGAAAACCCCTTTTCAGTGAAATCTAAAAATAAAACCCCAAACAGAAACAAAAAAAGTGAAAAGAAAAAAGTAAAAAGATAAAAAAAATAATAAAAATAAAAGTGAAAAGTGAAAAGTGAAAAGGTAAGAGGAAAGAATTAGCTAGGGTCCATTAATGTAGGTGGTTGAATGAGGAATATTCCCTTGGATACCAGGTCTATCATAAGTGGGTGGTGGTCGGTGGGCCGCGTTCTTGATATGCGGGCGATGATCGTGTCGATGTAGTGTAATCACCCTCGTTGTATACGCGTCTACGACACCGCCTACAGTACTATATATGCACATGGTTGCCATGAGCTAAGGTATCCAATGCATGTGAGTATCAACCCCCTTCTAGACTTTGTACATACTCCATCCAGAGTTTGTCTAGATCACCATCTAAACTCTACTTGCTGGGAGCGCATGAGTGGATAGTAGCACCATCACTTGTACCTCTTTGGTATAATCAGAATTTTAAATTCTTTCCATGGTGCATCTATTGCATTGTCTTGCTAACTCTTTCCATTGTGCCATATTATTATACTCTACTATGGAGTTGATGGTGTGAGGCTTTGATTCCTGAAGTACCCCCGCAGATGATTAAGCGAGACCGGTTTGTGGCTGGTCTGGAGCCAACCCTCCGTGTGAAGGTGGAGCTGAAGAATCTGGATATCTTTGAGGAGGCTGTCAGAGTTGCTCGAGAGAAGGAGTGGAAGGTGAAGCATCTGAGGCAGTTGGGAATACAGGAAGAGCCGAAGAAGTTTGTGAAGATGCCAGAGATTGAGAGTATGCATCCTGAAAGAGAGGCTGCTGTTGTTCCTAAACAGGAGGATTCATTGAAGAAAGATGTTCATGAAGCAGTGGAGCTCATGATTAAGTGTGAATTGGATAGAGTCTGCAAGAAGAGGAAGAGGCATAGGTGTTATGGGAAGGAAGACTGATGCATCATCTGGTTCTGAAGGAAATTCAGCAGATATTGGAAAAGGGAGAGGGTATCCGAGTAATATGCAATGCTGGAATTGTGGTGAGTGGGGTCATATCAATCCGCAATGTGAAAAACTAGCCAAATCCAATGGTGGTATGTATCAATTGTCTATAGGAACGAATGATAGGGTGGTTGACTCTACTACGCAGATGAAGGATGCAATTCAGCTCAATGTTCATGAAGTTTGTAAGGTCACATTTGCAGAGCAGGATATGGGACAGATTAACCTATTGGAAATGGAGAAGGGTAAGGTTTTTGGAATCAGCCTTGAAGAGGAGGATGGAAGTATTGATGATGTGCAGCCAGTTATGATTCAGTATTGATGATGTCCAGCCAATTATGATTTAGTATTGATGATGTGTAGCCAGTTATGATTTAGCCTATGATTAGGGAAGTGATGAAGAATCTTGTGTGCTATCTACCATGTGAACAGAGAAATCCTGGTATGTTGTTTAAAAAGATTATTGATGATGCTATAGATTGTGAAAGTGATGTTAATGCTCAGGAACCTGATATGTTTGAGTATGAAAATGACTTAGATGATCTCTCTGATTCAGAAATGAGTAATGACTTGCATGTGCCTGTACTTCAACCAGTCAAGGTAGAATGTGATGATCAAAATGTTACTAATGAAGATACTATGGATGAAGTACATATGGATGATTCGGGTGATGAGTTGGATATTATAGCTTGTGAGAATTGGGATGATGAGTTGAACTGTTTTCTTGATAATGCATTGGATGATCTATTGGAATTGGCTTCCTTGGAGAAGATAACAAATACTTGCATTACCAGTTGTGCAGAAAGGGAGTGATGGTGTGACTGATGGAGTTAGATGCTATTTTGGATGACGATGTGATAGATTTTGCATGTGTGGTTGCTGATCATAAGGTGTGTGTTTCTTGTCATGCCCAAGGGAATGAGTCAGTTGTCAGTAATAGTGAGAATGCATGTGAGGTCATTGTTGTTGGTCAAGAGGACCAAGATGCTTTGCCTGGCAGTTTAGGAAGCTTAGACTTGGTAGAGATGCCTGTGCAAGATATGGAGAATCTTGAAGGATAACCAATGGTCTTGAAGCTGGAGAAACTACAGGGAAGTGGCAATGATGAGTTTACAGTGCATGAAGTTGCTATGTTTGATGTTAATGGGCTGAAGGGAAATGAGTTTATGGTGGATACACCTTATGTTGATGCTCAACATATGGATGAGTGGTTTGGCTATAGTCTTAGTTTGGAAGTTTGTCCAGAGGAAGAGTTGGAAACCAATGATGTAGGTTGCAAATTGGATGACCATGAGATCGAAGTTGATGATCAGATGTTTGTTAATTCAGTATATGATTATGAGTGGGATTCAGATGTGTTAGAGAGGAGTAGAGGTGAGGAATGGTTGTTTCCATCACAAGATTATGTGAGCTGGTATGGATGAGGAAATGCAATAGTATATATTGATGATGCCATATATAAGGAACCCAGGGGGTTGCTGAAAATGGAAGATCATGACGGGATGTATCAATGGTTATTTGACAGAGGAAAATGCTTGAAGGATTGGAAGGTGTATGCACCAAGGTTTCTGTTTGATCTAGGAGGATAAATAGTCGTTGTTTGTACAGCTGCTGCTGGACATGAATGTCTCAGCAGAAATAGGGGGTTGCTAAATATGTGTGAAGATTTTTGAAAACCCCAAACTCAACTTGTACATGTGTACATGAGTGATGTTCCGTATTGTGGTAAAGTCATGGGAGCACTCATTGACTCAGTGTGGGCGTCATGGATATGTGGTTATATGTGGCAATCAAGCTTTAGGCTTTGATGGAAGTGTATGTGCAAGGAAAATGATGAGATCTTGGAAGCATAGACTTGTCCAGAGCGTGGTCTGCTAGAGCTGGTGTCAGTCATTCAGTTGCTCTATATGTGTGCGTGTCCCAAAAATAAAAATGGATACTTGTAAATTGTATTCGAAAATGTGCAAGTGCATGGGGGCAATTAGTTGTTGAAGGTGCCAATTTAATGTGTGTATGAGGGGTGAAAATGTCCAAGATTAAAGGGAAGCATGTGGAAGGGTGATGTGGCTAAGCATGGCTACGTGTGTGCATGAGCTGGTTCTGGAAGGGGAAGAAAAAAGAAGGTGGTGGACGTGTGCATGATGGGGGAGAGATGGCGTAGGGAGCATTCGACAGAAAGGAGGATGCCAATTTGGGCCAGGGGTGGCGGGTTTTTCCAGAGGAAGGGGCAATTCGCTGTGGAGGATGATGAGTAGTGGGAGGCGAGCCAGCCATGTCTGTCTCGAAGAAGAATAAGAAAAGGGGGCAGTACCCACGAAGGCAAAAGAGGAGAAGGAGTGTGATGGAGTGGGAAGAGACTCGAGCGCAGGAGCGTGAGGTGCTGTGGGCTGGAACGAAGGACGACGCAGAAGAGAGCTAGCATCCGATTGTCGCCTCTGAGCACAACATGCAGATTTCTTTTGTTAGCCATTGTTGCAGAGCTAGTAGAGCTCGTGTCTCATTATATTTACTGCTGCAACAGCTGAGAGCAATGGTTTTTTGGTTGGGGGTGCTGCCTTTGAACCCAGGGTATGGTGATGTCCTCTGTTGGATTTTGTTGCCTCTAGCACATAGAGCTCATGAGGGTTGTTTCTTTTTTCTTTTGGTTGGCTGCAACAACCGGTCTAAGCGTAGTAGTTGTTTTTTCTTTTGTTTTTTTTCTTGCCGAAGCTAGGGCTGGCGATGCTAGGGTGTCGATGCTCTTTGTATTTGCTGCTGATGTCTCTCCATTGAGTTGGCGATGCCACTTTATGTAAGTTTCATAGGTAGTTGTAGCTGGTAGCGTGCTAGGCAGTCCTCTGAGTGTAGAATGCTAGTGTGTGTGTTGTATTTCCTTCCATCGGTGTCTGAGAAGTACAGGCTAAGGATCAAGCTGAGGAGATTGCTTTTGAAGGTCGAGAAGGTATCTTCGCCTCCAATGATGGTAACATCAAGCATCAACAAGTGATGTCAAGATCATACCAGAGCTATGAAGGGTTGCCAGCATGTATTGAAGACATATATCTCTTGTCTCTTTTTTCTTTTGTGCAAGTCTGATGAATATTGTCCCTTGGGTGTGTATATAGCATGGGCATGAGGGTATTGTGTAAAGATCTTGCATGATGATGAAATATGAAGATAATGATGAGTCCTTCTTTCAAAAATTAAGGAGTTGAAGACCTGGGGAGAGAGGATCCATCAGTAGGAGAGGGGAAGGACTGTCGTGGGCTGAAGGAGAAGGATTGGGAGCGACCAAGATTGGGCTGATTATGAATGGGTGTTAGATGACGATGGTTCTGAGGATGTAATGGATGTTCAACTATGTAAAGATGAAGACTTGTATTGAAATAAAGCTTTGTTCATACCCTTGGGTCTGGTGTTCTGGGTGTGTTTGTATCAGTGTGTGGAAGTGTGACACTCTATAAAGGCATATATAGCTATACCGCTTCCATGTCATCAACGTATTCAAAATGCATTGTGGCTAAGCAATAGGGCTATTCCTTGGCAGCGGTGCCATTTATGAGAAGCCCTTACACCATAGAAAGAGTGTAGCAACACGAGCCAATGTTGTGGGGCTTTGCCTCATCGCACTCAGGAGAATAAAACACATCAAACCGAGAAGTTAATCTGCCATAACTTAGCCCACAATTGCATTAACAAGATGTTTCGCTCACCTCGTGAATGCTTGTGCTCGGATTCTGGTAGGAGACGATGTTGCCGCACTTTCACACTCCAAGCTCCACTCCAATGCTGCTGCCACACTCCAATGGAACCTCAACCCTCCTCTCTCACTCAATCGCACACACTCACTCTCTCACATACATGCAACCAAGCACACAAAATCTCAAACAAGCAAGAGGCAAGCAAGAAAGAAATAGCATAGGACAGTAGAGTATAAGAATATGGCACAGTGGAAAGAGATAGCAAGACAAAGCACAATAGACAATGCAATAGCTACACAATGAACAGAATTTAAAATTCTGATTATACCAAAGAGGTACAAGTGATGGTTCTCTCCACTCATGTGCTCCCAAGTAGAGTTTAGATGGCGATCTAGACAGACTCTGGATGGAGTATGTACGAAGTGTAGAAGAAGGTGAATACTCACATGCATTGGATACCTTAGCTCATGGCAACCATGTCCATACATAGTACTATAGGCATTATCCTAGACACGTATACATCGACACGATCATCGCTCGCGTATCAAGAATGCGGCCTAGCAAATCCACCAACCACTGCCCACTAATGATAGACCTGGTATCTGAGGGAGTATTCCTCATACTGTCACCTACATTAACGGACCCCAGCTATGTTGGAATTAGGGTTGCAGGAATGCACACACAACTTCAAGAAGATGAGGAAGCTTGAGCACAACACTGTAGTGTATTATGAGTGCCAAAAATGAAAGATTACCAACCCTAAAAGATAATGGGCGTATATACAATGCACGGGGGAAAAAACCTCCTAGTGAGGGAAAAAGTGCCCCGGCGGTCCTAAGTGTGTTCACACACATCACTACTATAATATGGTAACAAATCCCCCCTGGAGTGATGCGGTGAACAAGAGCTAGCACTCATGTATAGGGAAGTGTCTAGCTATGTGGACGAATCCACAAAAGGGAGTAAGCCCAAAGCTTTGCGAAAAGCTTCGAACTTTTCACGAGGCAGAGCCTTTGTGAAAAGGTCTGCAAGGTTATCCTGTGTTGGCACATAAGCCAAACTGATGTCTCCTGCAGAGAGTCTCTCCCTGACATAATGGTAGTGCACCTCAATGTGCTTCGTACGAGCATGGAACACTGGGTTCCGCGCAACTGCCAATGCGCTCTGACTGTCAGTGAAGATGGTGGTGGCAGATGGCTGCCCAACACCCAAATCAGCCATAAGGCGTCTGAGCCACACACACTCAACCGTACCTGTGAAAGCTGCCCTGTACTCAGCTTCACAACTAGAAGTGGCCACAGTAGGCTGCTTCTTGCTCAACCATGATATGCATGAGCTTCCAAGCATGAAGCAAAAACCACTCGTGGACACGCGTGTGTCATAACAACCAGCCTAGTCAGAATCTGAAAAAACATGTAAATCTGGCGGCAATGATCCCCCCTTGGGATAAAACAACCCAAGATGCCGAGTACCACTCAAATAGCGAAAGATACGCTTCACTGCCTGCCAATGCTTAATGCCTGGGCTATGCATAAATCTGCTCACCTGTGAGACTGCAAACTGAATGTCTGGCCTCGTAATGCATACATAAATGAGGCAACCAACAGCTGTCTGATAGAGTGTGACATCAAAGTGATCTCCAGCATCATGAAGACTCAACTTCAAACCTGTCTCCATTGGAGTAGCAATAGGCTTGCAGTCTTCAAGGCCAAATCTCCGCAACAATGTTTCAATATACTTTGTCTGACACAAAGCAATACCTCCATCACACTGCTTAAATTGTATCCCCAAATAATGATGCAAATGCCCCAAATCTGACATCTCAAAAGAGGCATTCAAATCAGCCTTAAAATCAGCAATATGACTCTCATTTGGTCCTGTGAGCAGCATGTCATCGACATAGAGAGCAATGATTAGATGTACACCATCCACACGCTTAACATACAAAGTGCTTTCTGTTGGACTATTCTGAAACCCATGTGCAGTCAAATATGCATGTATTTTTTCATACCAAGCTCGTGGAGCTTGCTTTAAACCATATAAAGCCTTTTTTAACCTGCACACTTTGTTTTCCTGCCCTCTTTGAACAAAACCACAAGGCTACGATACATACACCTCCTCATGCAAATCTCCATTTAAGAACGCAGTCTTTATGTCCAGCTGATGTACATTCCAACCATTATGAGCTGCTAATGCACAGATGCTACGAACAGTGGTCATACGACATGTGGGAGCAAAAGTCTCATCAAAATCAATGCCCTTCTCTTGAGCATAACCTTTTGCAACAAGCCTAGCCTTATGGCGATCCACTGTGCCATCAGGCTTACGCTTCAATTTGTATACCCACTTAGTGCCAATGGCCTTCTTGCCAGGGGGCAAGTCACATAAAGACCATGTACCATTCTTCATAATAGCATCATATTCTGCTTGCATAGCAGCCATCCAATTTTCTGAACTTTGTGCCTCATCAAATGAAACAGGCTCACTTTCATCGCACATACTAGAAACAGCCAATGCATAACAATCTGACGCATAAGAGGCACCATGAGAGCCAGAACGAGTGCGACTAGACAAAGGGGCATCCAACTTGCTGTCACGCAAAGTCTGCACCAGCCATCTAGGCATATTCCTAGAGCCCTCAATCTCTTGTCTCTCATCCTCAAGTGCATCATGCACATCTGCATCAGATATAGGCTGATCTGTGCCATCATTTAAAACCTGCATAGGCTGAAAAACTGCCTCATGAGGTATTGCACTTGACTGTGCACCACTGAAAAGAGGCAACAATGTATCATAGACATCACGTGAGCTGATATCTGTCTCCTTAGTACATGAAACCAAGGGCTGAATTGCATCTTCCACAAATACAACATCACGACTAACCAAAATGCGCTTTGTCTGTGGATGATACAAACGATAGCCTTTGCTCTCAGCACTATATCCAACAAAAATACATTTGACAGCTTTGTCATCCAATTTTCTGCGATGTTGCACAGGCACTAATGCATATGCCAGGCAACCAAAAACACGTAAATGGCCAACAGATGGCTTGCGGCTATGCCAAGCCTCATATGGAGTGACAACCTGTAATGCTTTGGTGGGACACCTGTTTAGTACATAAGTGGCACACATGACAGCCTCAAGCCAAAAACCATGTGGTAGACTTTGACTCTTAACCATACATCTTGCCATTTCCATGAGAGACCTGTTTTTTCTCTCAGCCACACCATTTTGCTGTGGTGTATACGGCACTGTACATTGGTGTTTTATCCCACGCTCAGCCAGAAATGCATTAAATTCTGAAGACATATACTCCCCCCCTCGATCTGAACGGAGGGTGCCCATCTTACTTTCTGACACATTTTCAGCCATAACCAAAAACTGTTTGAAGCACAAAAACACTTCGGACTTTGCCTTCAAAGGATATACCCATGCATGCCTGGTAAAATCATCAATGAAAGTCACGAAGTAAAGGTAGTTTCCAAATGATGGAGTTTGCATGGGACCACAAACATCACTGTGAACAAGCTGCAATCTGCGTTCAGCTCTCACTGATCCATCTTTGGGAAAGGAAGCACGCTGCATTTTACCCAATATGCAGCCCTCACAAACATGCTTGACAGGTGCCTCAAGCTTAGGCAAAGAAGACACCATTTCAGATTTCTGCAGGCGCAGCAAACTTGCAAAATTCAGATGACCAAAACGTGCATGCCACAGTTTTGCATCTGAAATAGCCTGCGTATCCATAATAGCACATGCTGAATCCTCTACACATTTGCCATCCATATTGAGCTTATACAGCCCTCAACATAGTGAACCAGATGCTACAATGATGTCACCACAAGAGAGATCATGAACAGTACATCTGTCATCCACAAATTTTACAACCAAACCTGTTTTGGCAAATGCGGAGACTGACAGCAGATTCTTTTTGATCCCTGGCACATACAATGCATCAAAAAGTGTAAAGGTGTTGCCATTTGCAACATTCAGCACAATCTTTCCAACTCCTTCAACGGGATAAGAGGAGTTATTGGCACAAGTGACAGTATTCCCTGTGGGAGCAGACTCAAGGAAAGTGAATAAACTGCGCTGCGAGGTGATATGCTTAGTGGCACCACTGTCAAAGTACCATACATCTGAATCTACTGCAGACATACATGTGTCATGCAAAGATGGGTCATAACTGCACTGCGCATTGAATGCCCATTCTGTATCTAGCACAACATTAGCAGATTCATTGTTAGAAGGAGAGGCATCTGCAACAGCCATACCAGCCTCTTTCTTCTTAGCCTCTTTCGCAGCCAGCTTAGGACACGCTTTGATGACATGATCATTTCCCTTACAGTACTTGCAAAATGTCTTCTGTTTGTCACCCTTCTTCTCATCTTTGTCTTCCTTCTTTGGTTGCGCAGCATTTGCAGATTTCTGCTTACTAGAAGAAAAGCCAGCTTTACCTTTCCCGCTTCTCTGACTAGCAACGAAAGCTTGATCTGCGACACGCATAATATTCCTGTTTTGCCTTGACTGGTCTTCTTGCAGCAAAACAGAAACTAACTCCTCAAATGATAAGGCATTGGGATTGCCTTTCATCATCAAGCGAAGAGTGGAAGCAAAACCCTGATAAGAATCTGGTAGACCATTCAAAATAGTCTGCACAAGTGAACTGTCTGACAGGATTTCATCTGCAGAAATGAGCTGCTCTTTGAAATCCTTGATCTTTGTCAAAAAGCTATCCATAGAATCACCTTCGTTCATATGCTCACTCTCCAACTGTTTTCGGAGATAAGCAACACGAGCCTCATTTCTTGCCTGATACAATGTGGCAAGTACATCCCAAGCATCCTTAGAAGTCCTGTAGGAGCGAATATGTGGGATAATGGTACGTTTGACAGACAGCGCAATCAAGGCATGAGCCTGCGCATCTCTACCATCCCAATGAATCTGCTCTGCTGAAAGTGGTGGTTCTCGAACAGCTGCTACAGCACTTGTGCCTGCACCATCATCAACAGTACCTGTTTCTGATGTGTTTGCAGCATTCCCAGCCACAATAGGACGTGCATCAATACCCTGCACAATGTTCCATAACCCCTTTGCTACCAATACATGTCGCATCATATATGCCCACAATGGATAGTTGGTGCCATCCAACTTATCCTCAGCAGCCAACATGCGGAATACATCATTGTTGTCAGCCATGGCCAATGACTGTACTACTAGATGTAAATGCTGTCTGTAAGAGGTAAACCTGTATAAAATCGACCTGTGCTATGTAGCACAGCCCAAAACAGACGAATGGGCACCTGTCCTGCAGATTTTAATCTTGACAGAAAATCTGCACAGTAGGACGATTTTGCCTGCGCAGTACTTGGAATGCAAAAACGGAGGGCGAAATGACTTCAGATCAAAATTCTGAAATGAACAAGCCCTATGGGCTCTCCCACGGCATATACTAACCTGCAGACGCTCGTGAAACCTCGTTGCAATCGGAGGAGATGAAGCGGCAGGTGCCGGTGATGCTGCCCGGGAGGAGGAAGCCTGCTCTGATACCAATTGTTGGAATTAGGGTTGCAGGAATGCACACACAACTTCAAGAAGATGAGGAAGCTTGAGCACAACACTGTAGTGTATTATGAGTGCCAAAAATGAAAGATTACCAACCCTAAAAGATAATGGGCGTATATACAATGCACGGGGGAAAAAACCTCCTAGTGAGGGAAAAAGTGCCCCGGCGGTCCTAAGTGTGTTCACACACATCACTACTATAATATGGTAACAAGCTAATGCTTGTATCCTTGACCATCTCCTTACCATCATCAATGGTCAAAATAATGACCACATCGCGACGCCTAAGCCCCGGGGTTCCCACTAAAGACATGCACCATGGCTACTCCTCATAATGGGGGCTTAACAATTGTGCATTATACATGAAAGTGAGATACATGCTAAGATGCAAGCATTGAGTGTATACTAACATAGAGAACAAGAGCACTCTATTGTATTAGAATAAGAGAATGAGTGGTGAGACTACAAAATGACCCTTATCTTGGCCCCCAGCCTTCACCCCTTGGGCGACCATACTTTAAAACTATCCATGGCTATCCACGGCTACCTAGGCTTGTATAAACACTTAATCTAAGAATTCAATCTCCATAATTAATCTCGTGGGGCATGCCTTTGATAGACAAGCAGCGATCACACACGTAAAATATACAATGATGCTGGAGAGGTGTCCAATGAGGGTTAACAAAGACAAAGATATACTTACTACTTCATTTGCTCTGCAAGCTTGATAGTAGAGCAATCTCGCTAACTCTCACTAGATCTATAATTGTACATAATGCTTGGTGATTCTTTGCTCTTGTAATGGAGAATATTTCTTTAACTGCAGTAGTCCATGCTATTGTACGGTGGTTTCCTTCGCAAATATAAAACATTCAAACCTCAAGAATTAGAAACTCTGGTCTTCTTTGAATCTCTTCTTCAAAATCCTTGTTAATGTTATGCCAAATATTATCCCAGTTAGCCATGATCACATCATTAGCCATCATGCTCTCCCTATCACATGTCCACATGGCGCAATGAAGGGACCCTTCACAACTACATAACCCACCTTTCCAAAAGTTATCTTTAGACTTGAAAACATCATCTCTTCATGCCCTAACTCTTGTCTAGGGAAATCAATGGGGGGCATTCATAACTAAAAAGCCTTGTTTTCTACATTATATCTTCACCCCTGTCAATGTGGATTTTGTTCTTATCCCTATTCTTTTCCACAGGAGGAACCTTAGACCACCATAGGGAACAAAAATAAAATCAAGAAACTTTTGTAGATAGGACATGAAATACAAGGGGAGGTACCAGCATTGGAACCATGGATGGCTTGGTGGGATATCACGGCATTCCATTGGGGACCTTGGTTCACGACTCAAGATGAGTCTGGTGTTTTTGTGCCAAAACAACTAACCTTTTAGAGACTACACATGCAAGCATGCGAGCACGTGTGGGTTACAAGAGCCAAATCTCATTTTTGAGGCCACTGGAGTTGACATGGCAATGGTAGTTCTACAAAGTGTTAAAATAATGCTTACTTTAAAGGAACACCTATGGGAAATGGAATAGGGATACAAGATATGGTAGATAAATTTTATAATCAGGGTGCAAGAACATCTTCAAGAAAAAGACTCATGGATCTAGCACACTCTCAAGAGATGGGGATAAACTCTCCTAAAATGTAGCGTGGGAATGTAGATCAACATAGTGTTCACAAAAAAGATCCTCTAGGTGTCATCTTGGAGGAGGACAATCACAAGCCTAAATATGTGATTGATAGAGTGAACAATCGGCAAGGTGCCCCAAAAGGTGTACAAGGAGGGAAAACTGAGGCATGTATCGTGAGGTGATAAAATTACCCAAAACAATGTGGGCTATTCAAAGGATAGAGCTAGGTAAGAAAATGACCTATTTTGGGCGACTACATGAGTAAAGTGTGGGAGATACATCAATGAGGGAGATGGAGATAGAAAGGAAAAAGTGCCTACACCATGCTTTTAGGGATGTCGTAAATACCCTAGTGGTGTTGTGTGTGTGGGGGGGCTTATTTGGTTTTATAACTTGGCTCCCACTCACTCTTGGGATGTTGACAAAAAACATGTGAGTGGCAGACTTGGCTGCACACTTGGGGTGTGTCCCAATGGATAATGGAACATGTGTGTAGCCACATGAGATACAAATGCTTCGAGTAAATGGATTTGTGCTTTAAAGTGGGGGTCCACCTCCATAATCAGCTCAAGAAAATGCAACTATAGAAAAAGTTCTTAGTGCTTTTCATCCAAAATACAGGGCTGGCAATATTAGTAATAGTTGGTACGTCACATAAAGGCAAAGAGAAAATGGTTGATCCCCTTGGTATGCCAAATATTTCTGCAGGTCATTCTCTTGTGATGGTGGAGAGTCTAGTGGCTCGGAGATGAGCCTTGATAAGGAGTTTGGGATTCCAACAATGCAGACACCTAGTGTGAAGAAGGCTATGAAAGCCATGAATGCAAAGTTAAGGAGCCCCCTACTATGGGAGCCAGCGCCTGTAGTGCTTGACTCACGCGAAAAACACACACTATTTCTGGTGCCAAATAGGTTAAGAAACACAAATGACATGTTTCGGAAAAACTTTGGCCAATCCAAAAATTTTATGAAAAAAAATATTTATATAAAAAAAACCAACTTATCTAGGGCATTTGTAGGAAGTTCCTACATCCTATAATCACATACACCTATGATCTGGGCATAAATTAGTGGCTGATATAAATGATAGTGCACCTATTGAGCTAGATATGTACCAGCGTACACTGGGCTGAGGACCTTTGGTGGGAACCGAGTTTAGCATTGTACAAGGACCTGTACTAGGGACCAATGATACATCATCATATTTCAACTCAACGGAGGATCCCAAGTCCCAAAAAGTAAAAACCCTAACTAGGTCTCACCAATCAAGCCAGCTACCAGTCTTTTTGGTAGTGTAGCTAGCTACCTCAGAGGTCTGACCTCAATTGCTACCTGTGAGCCAAACCTTATGACTTATAAACCATATGATGAAGGAGTTGAGGTTAAATCTAGAGAGACACATGGTCTAATCTCATCGTGCCAAGGAGGAAGTGTTCATGTTGATATCCATGTCCAGACATCTCCTATTGCAGTTGGTACAACTATGACCTTTGAACCACCCTCTGCATAAGTGCTTATGCCCGATGGTAGGACATCAGAAGAAGTGTAGGCGGTAGAGACACTGATCCAAGTTGCTAGAGCAAAGGAAGAAGAGACTTTGGAATTGGCACAACAATGATTAGCAGCCCAATAAACCCAAAACGAGTCCCAAAGCAACATTGTGTAGGTAGTGCTCGATAGGCGTGATACAAGAAATAACATTGTGTCTACCTCAGGGAAAGAGCTAGGCTTGCAAATCATCGATCAACATCTACTCACAAATGATTGGGAGCATGATGCATCCAAAATTATGGTGCTTGGTTGGGAAGGGATTGTACAATCCATATCTAGGGTTACAACAGAGGAGGAACGATTGCAGGATCTCTTCGATTGTATATCTAGAGTCATTGAACATGAAAGGATCCTAAGACGCATGGCACAAGTTGGGACATCCAAAGCAATAACTCCCACAATGAGAGAAATGGTAACACCTCGTGTGAGCCCAGAACCAGATCCTACTTTTGTAGTATCACCTGGCTATACCACAAAGATCAACCCACATCTTCTAACCCACAAGGCCACACTATAGGGACTCAAGGGTAGACTAGCGCAAGCTTCACCTTAGTAGATCCTAGAGCTACCACTGCCCAAGACAATAGTAGTACATTTCCTCATCCAGTAGATAACATCACATCAAATATGGCACCTATGATGACTGATGTAGAATTGCCTCTAAGCCACATGCCCACAGTTCACAGTAGCAGCCAACACCACATCACACATGGAGCCCCCTGCATGCTTGGCATATCTGGTATTACCATTTCTAGAGGGGTCACATCTCATTTTAGTGCACCCATTAAACAACCCTTCACTAGAATGAGTGTGCTAACATCTCTTGCTACGAGACCAGCTACAACTAATTCCCAAATGACTAGAGCACCTATTGGGGTGCCAGTAGGGCACATGCCTTACATAGCACAACTACCCCTACTGGGGTTTAGACTAATGCAAGAGTTTATTTAACAATCTTGGTGAAGAATGAATCTTCTCTTCAATTCACTAGAGCTAAGTTATATTTACTATTTGGTATTCTCATGCACGTAATATGTATAATAAATAGTATACATGATTGTTATGTATGTAGGTACATATCGTCTCAATGCTATTGAGGCAGTGTGTAATCAAGGAAAACTTTCCTAGAACAATTCTCACCAACCAAATTGCATGTTGTGGTACATTTAGTTCATGAAATGGCGCTTTGTGGTGTTGTTCATGTTTGATGGATGTTTTTTCTTGAAAGGTTTATGAAAACCCTAAAGGATTTTGTGAGAAAAAGAGCAAGGCTAGAAGCAAACATGGAAGAGGGATGGTTGATGCAAGAGTCTCTTGTGTATATCTCAAAACATCTTTCTTGCATAGATCCTTCCATTCCACGAGTGTGAAGTAATGAGGACGATGACCGAGTAATCACTAATGTGGAGTAATGAGGAGGATGACCGAGTAATCACTAATGTGCCACAAGGAAAAGGAAGGCAACAAAGCATCGCACCAAAAGGTGAATACATTCTACATTCTAAATAGTCCCATCATGGAAAAGTGGAGTGGGAGATACAAGGATGCAATCAATAGACAAAAAGGTGAATACATTCTTCATTCTAAATAGTCCCATCATGGAGAAGTGGATTGGGAGATAGAAGGATGCAATTAATAGAAGAAGGATGAGAGAAGAGATTTCACAAGACCAAATAGACGGTTGCCATTCTCACTTGGCTTAGAACATCTACCAAATGTGATCAATATCGAATGACTTCCTATGGAAATATCGATCGCATTGAAAAATCGTGAGATGATCATAATAGAAGAGCATGAGTATACACGCGAATGTGACCCTCAAGTAAGTATATACTTCATCTTTGCCTCATGCTTCAATCATTATATACCTTATTTAATGCACTATACTAAATGTCATGCTTTTTTTAAATGTTATTACAAACTATATAATGCAATATGGTCAGAGGGGAGGCACTTTCACATGGAGCATGTGGATTCTAAAACAAACACATTTGATTGTGGTGTGATGGAAAATTTTGAGCAAGAAAGTCGAGATTATAGCCATGATACCAATTTCATAGAAGATAATCTTGATTATTGTAGAACTATTCAAGATATTCTTGAGATTCGACTTAGAGCATTTAGTCTATTCATCTTTGATGTCAAATGATTCAAGGTGATATATAGAGGTGCTCAAGAAACCAAGAAGAAACATCCAAATGGGTTCTTTCAAAATAATTCCACCAAGTTTTGAAATGATGAGAAGGATACTTTCATACTACCTCAACACTGTCACAACAAGTTAGTAACCCAACCAATCTCAGCGGTGCATCTTGATGTAGTATAATAAAAGTGTAACCCTGTGCTTTGTGATATTAGGGTGTGTTTCACACGCATATTAATTTGATCCAAAGTGGTGGTATGTTATACAAGTTTTCCCTCATTCAAAACCTAAAGATCAAGATGTTGAGAACGAATCTTTGGATGAGATGTAAGTACTACCTCAAATCGACTCATTGGAAGAAGATAATGACGAAAACAATTTAGATGAGGCCGATCAAGAACACAAGGAACATTAATCTGAAGAAGATGATAAGTCACCTTTCAATCATGACAATGCTACATTGGATAATGATAGTGATATTGATATGGAATCCCATCTTTTCATTGAGCTTCCATTAGATATAGACATTGATGAGGCAACACATATGGATCTATTACAAGATGGGACAGATTCACGATCTTGAAATTGTTTCCCTTCTCAAAAGATTTCAACTATCTTTTTTTATTTTGCTCACAACATGGCTCTAAGGGGTCTGATGGATGCTTTTTTAAAAATATAATCATTTTTTGAGTGTATGTGACATGTATGACTTAAATTCAACACTCAACTCTCTGGAATTTTATGCAACAAGAGAATTTGTTGCTAGTCTAGCAGACAAAATTTTATGCAACAAGAAATTTTGCTGCTAGCTATTATCGCTGGGTGACTGAGCAACGCCAAAACTTCCCGACATTCCAACAAAATAAACAGTGCTATGCCCCTGACATGTTGTAGTGCACTGATCGTTTGCATTACTAGAAAAGTTGTAGTTAGCATCATGGAAAACAATTAGCACTAGAATAGTGGTAATTACCACTTAAATAGCACTACTTACACCCATCACTAGCATCATGGTAACTAGCAGTTCTGTCAAGGTGATCACTAGCATCATTAGTAGCAATCACAACCACTACCACTGGTAATACACAAGCTACCACTACTCCAGTGGTGATTATTGCATATGATGCTAGCTACCGCTTTTGTATGTATGTAGATGCTCAAGTGGTACTAGCCTATGAATCACCAGTGGTAGTGGTTATGAGTGCTACTAGTGATGTGAGTGACTACTTTGATAGACATGCTAGTTACTGGTGTGCTAATTGTGAGTGTTACTATATTTATGCCACTATTCCAGTTTTAATTGATGCACATAATTGGTAACTATCCTTTTCCCATAATGTTCTCTACTATCTTAGGCAAGTGGAATCAAAATCAAAAGTGGTAGGAGAAGCTTTACAAGTGTGAGTGAAAAGTGAAATGCCCCAATGTACTATAAATTATAACCACTCCTAATGGTAGTTACCAATTTGCTACCACTTCTCTCTCTTCGAGGAGAAGTAGAGCCTATGCTAGTTAGTAGTTAAATATCAGTCTACGAACACCTATTATAACTTGTACTCAAGGGGAAGACCTACATATAACGTGCGTTCAAAGGGTATTAAAAATACTCTTGTGTCTAGGAATTTTGACTTAATAGAGTGACCCCTTTTTCTTTATAAACTTACGGTTTTTTTTTTCAAAATTCCATGAAAACCTCCCTTATGTAGGTAGATTTATGTAAAAAAGAAACCTTTAATTTTCACTATCCATGTGTTTCAAATAATTCCATAAAGCTAGTCAGTATTGAAGACATAAATATATCCACGGGTACATTTCACTATCCATGTGTTTCAAATAATTCCATAAAGCTGGTCAGTATTCCATAAAGCTGGTCAGTATTGAAGACATAAATATGTCCACGGGTACATTTCTATCCTATTACCAAACTAGTGTTAAATTAAAGGGCATTTTCACTGTTTAAAAACAAATCCTGTCGTGGGTGGACTACAACCCTTTTTGAGAAGATAGGCTGTAGGGAAAGTAAGAAGAGCAAGGATCCTTTTATGGTGGTTAGCCACTCTTGGAGGGTCATTACATTGAAGGGAGAAGGCATTGTCAAAAGAGTACTCAAACCAAAAGGTTTTTCCCAAAAAAGTACTCATGATTAATTGGCGAGAACCATTGTGTGTGTTGCTCATTTATCAACAAAAGAATGTATGATTGATTTGGCAAGAGCAATTAGCTCGGGGGGTTTGGGCGGGGGACTCATAAAAATGTAAGTGTAGCACGTGGGTTCAATAGAAGAGATTTTTAAAATCTGATTTTTACACATTTTTATATACAAAAAGGTACCATTTAAAGGGGGTACTCACAGGTTGAATAGAAAAAGGGTACGTTTTCGTCATGAAAAATTCAGAGATAAGGGTGTTTTAAAGTAGGCATTGAACGCACGTGATATAGAGGGTTTACATATAGTGAACCCCCCGAGGCAATTAGAACCATTGATTTTGATGTGGATGCCCGCTTGTTGAGTGCAGATACATGATGATAATGATAAGAAGCCAAGAAGGGTCGAGTTCATAAATAGGACGTTGTGATAGGAGGGGAGGGACACTTCAACAAGGAGCCAATTTCACATGCTTGAGCTTGTGGGGTCACATGGATTTAGGTGCTATATCCATACCGGTGTTGGCCATGGCCGAAGAGGATGTTGTCTTGCTGCTAAGAGAAATGGACAACATCATGGGGAAAACCTATGATACACAAAACCCCATCCACGTTTCTCTTTTTTATGGGAGAGCATTGCTCCTGCCCATCAAAGACCAAACTTGTTGAGGATGGACGGCGCTGCTGCTGATGATAAGATTAAGCCTGCAAGAGGGCCCTTGCTCGGTTTGGTTTGGTTTGGTTAGGTCACGATATCGATGGGAGAGGAGGTTTTTTTCGACGTCGCTCGGTTATTTATTTAAGGATGATGATCTGCGCCATTTCCCATTCACAGTACAATTGCTGGTCTTCGCCCACTTTTGCATGATCATGGCACTCAGTCGATCAGGAGGAGCTTGCGTGCTTATTCTCTTTCTTGTGTGCCTTGTGAGTGCACGCTTGAGCTTGTGGGGCAACGTCGCGGCTGCAAGCGCTGTGTCTAGTGACATTGACCAAGGAGGAGGAGGAGGAGGACGCTCTCTCGCTGAGAATGGTGGATCTGCTGCTGGGGAGAATATAATGCATCGTCACCTTTCTGATGATTGGGACCACCGCCACAAGAAGCATCACCACAGGAAACATCGCCGTCACCACAAGAGACATCGCCGTCACCACAAGAGCAAGTACTACAGCGATTAAGATGCCATCTGAATGACGCCGCAGAGCAGCACCCTGTTAATAAGTAATTAATAATCAAGCGGCCTCTGCCAGCTTGAAGCTATAGCCATGCACCCTATCACTCCCTAAAATAAAACTTCGATAATAATTAGGCACCATGCCGCGCACACAGCCCAGCGTTGCTGCTCTAATAATATGGAACTTTTTTTTACGATGTTGAAAAAGGCCGTTCTAAGGTTTTATTAGTTTTTCTCGCGAGTGAAAATTGGAGATTTTATTAATTAGTCATTGTTGCAACCTTACAACATAACTTGTTCCTCTAAATTAGCTTTAATAACCTGGGTTATTTTTCTAACCGTTACTTTTTGGTAACTTATCACTACTAGGGGGGCCTGTAAATTTATGTCTCCAAATAGATGTCTCTCCACATCTCTCTCATCGCTTGTTGTCGAACAATGACAACATAAATCTCATCGATTATGAATCACGTGTAGGCCAGGGTAATGCTCAGAATGACCACAAATCATTGTGCGTTGAGGAGGGTAATGCTTAGAATGACACGTGTTATACAGGGGCTTCTTTCTGGAAGGACATGAAGAGGTGCAAGACTTCGAACATAGCACAATGGGGTTCGGATTTCTGCCATGTAGGTCAACGACCTCTCTCTTTGTCCTGCTCTCTCTCTCTCTCTCTCTCTCTCTCTCTCTCTCTCTCTTCTCAACTCTCTCTTTCTTGAGACCTTTCACACCTACCATGTGCTAGTAAAAAACGAACTCTGATTCCGTACCCAATGCTTGCTATTTGCTTTTTAAAATAGTCATGATGTTGCACCCACACACCAATATGAATTCCTATGAGAACAAATGTGTAATGATGCTAAGGAGGAACCGTGAGTATGTGAGATGGATAGGATCCTTAAGTTTGTGTTTATTCTCGTTCCTTCATGATGGATTCCTCATATATTGTACATTTGTTGATGTGAGATATATATATATACATATACACATATATATATTGTTTACATAAACACATGTACACATGCACATTAGCATGTTTACAAGCACACATGTACACATGCAGAAATACCTGCACCTGCACACACACACACACACACACACTTACACACATAAAAACATACACGATGTACACACACACACAATGCAGACAAATAAAACGTATTGGTGGATAAACATTGCATCATGATAGAGAAATATGCATTTTGACTAGCGGCCTCATATGAGAATGTAACCCAAAAAAAAAGTCAATTAATACGCCCAAATATATGTATCTAAACTCCGCCTTGTTATTGGAGCTTCAATTTTATAAATTAAGTGAAATTGTGTGTGTGGGGGGGGAAGAGAAAGAGAGAGAGAGATTTTCTAGAGCTTTCAAAAGAAGCTAGCCTATCAAGAATAGTCATTACTATGTTAATATATTAGGATATAAAATGACGCTTAAGAATACTACATGTGTCTCTTTGCGACACATTTGTATTTCAAAGAGAAATTCTTGATGTCAAGTATGCTTTTTTAGAAAAGGATAGCTTCCTGATAAAAATGATGTTTTGTGGGGTGTGTTCAATGTCACCTGTCACCTTAAAAATTTACAAGCTTCCATTATGTTACAAGTGTCATACGCAATCCCCTATTTTCTTATAGTGTGATGTTAATTATGATCATACATATGTGTTAAATACGTTTCACCTACACACATATGTATAGCATGAGTGTATTGTTTTCATGATCATGAGTATATTTGAGCATGTGAGTACCAATAGTGAAGAGTTCCATCCTAGATTGATAGTTTAGGGATCTTATCATGCCTAAATTTTGACAAGATTGGATACCAAATGATCTTTGACACTTGCACTTCATTCAAATCCAAGGGCACGTTATTTCTAACACCATAAGTCTATTTCTAGCGGAGACTTAGAAATTGGCTTAATTTTTCCATGTAGGTCAACGACCTCTCTCTTTGTCCTGCTCTCTCTCTCTCTCTCTCTCTCTCTCTCTCTCTCTCTCTTCTCAACTCTCACTTTCTTGAGACCTTTCACACCTACCATGTGCTAGTCAAAAACGAACTTTGATCCCGTACCTAATGCTTGCTATTTGCATTTTAAAATAGACTAAGTCATGATGTTTTACCCACACACCAATATGAATTCCTATGAGAACAAATGTGTAATGATGCTAAGGAGGAACCGTGAGTATGTGAGATGGATAGGATCCTTGAGTTTGTGTTTATTTTTGTTCCTTCATGATGGATTCCTCATATATTGTACATTTGTTGATGTGAGATATATATATACATATACACATATATATATTGTCTACATAAACACATGAACACATGCACATTAACATGTTTACAAGCACATATGTACACATGTAGAAATACATGCACGTGCACACACACACACACACATTAAAACATACACAATGTACACACACACACAATGCAGACAAATAAAATGTATTGGTGGATAAACATTGCATCATGATAGAGAAATATGCATTTTGACTAGCGGCATCATATGAGAATGTAACCCAAAAAAAAAAAGTCAATTAATACGCCCAAATATATGTATCTAAACTCCCCTTGTTATTGGAGCTTCAATTTTATAAATTAAGTGAAATTCTATGTGTGTGGGAAAGAGAGAGAGAGAGAGAGATTTTCTAGAGCTTTCAAAAGAACCTAGCCTATCAAGAATAGTCATTACTATGTTAATATATTAGGATATAAAATGATGCTTAAGAATACTACATGTGTCTCTTTGCGACACATTTTTATTACAAAGAGAAATTCATGATTGTCAAGTATGCATTTTTAGAAAAGGACAACTTCCTGATAAAAATGATGTTTTGTGGGGTGTGTTCAATAATGTCACCTATCACCTTAAAATTTTACAAGCTTCCATTACGTTACAAGTGTCATATGCAATCCCCTATTTTCTTATAGTGTGATGTTAATTATGATCATACATATGTGTTAAAGACGTTTCACCTACACACATATGTATAGCATGCGTGTATTGTTTTCATGATCATGAGTATATTTGAGCATGTGAGTACCAATAGTGAAGAGGTCCATCCTAGATTGATAGTTTAGGGATCTTATCATGCTTAAATTTTGACAAGATCGGATACCGAATGATCTTTGACGCTTGCACTTCATTCAAATCCAAGCGCACCTTATTTCTGACACCATCAGTCTATTTCTAGCGGAGGCTTAGAAATTGGCTTAATTTTCTCCATCGGATTGTCGAATATCCTAAATGTGATGAAAATTGGCCAAAATTATGCATATTGAGTTTATTTAATGTGGGCTAGCCTTGGTTGAAACCATAGTCTAGGATAAGTAAATCACCCAACCAAAATCTAGGCTTGCTACTTTACAATTTTGTTTGCCTAATAAAAAAGAGGACTTTTGGTGCTCAATTTTAGATCAAATTTGGCACAATGTTTTATCTTTCCAATATCCACAAGCATGTTAGATTTCACATGCATCGGACAACTGGAGCATATAGTCACTCTAATAGGCCAAAAAAGAAGATTCATTGTACATTTCAAGGCCCAAACCCCTCTCCACATTTCCATGCTTGGAAAAAATAGGGGAATCTAGTAATCAATTGACCTTGGTATAAATAGGGGAATCTAGTAATCAATTGACCTTGTGAATTTTTGCATTCCTTCATCTAACCTTGTGCCACATGTAATCAAATTTGGGCTGATTCTAACAAGTGTAGGCATGCCAAGTTGTGTAAAAGTGCCTTTCTGACATCAAATTCTAGCCAAATGCCAACATGGGCTTGCGTATTTCAATGCTAAGTTCAATTAAGGTCCATATGATGTCACATGGTTGCTCATCTTCACACATGTGTGATATTCTTTGACCTTAGCCTCAATTTATGGACATGGTATTTTGAGCATAAGAGAGTGTCATGCAAGTAAAAGCACCTTTGTTGTATTTTTGGAGGCTATGGCCTATTTTGGATGAAAAGCACTAAGAACTTTTGCTGTAGTTGTGTTTTCTTGAGCTGATTATGGAGGTGGACCCCCACTTTAAAGCCCAAATCCATTTACTTGAAGCATTTGTATCTCATGTGGCTGCACACATGTTCCATCATCCATTGGACACAAGTGTGCAGCCAAGTGTGCCACTCACATGTTTTTTGTCAACATCCCAAGAGTGAGTGGGAGCCAAGTTATAAAACCAAATAAACCCCCCCACACACACAACACCACTAGGGTATTTACGACATCCCTAAAAGCATGGTGCAGGCACTTTGCCATTTCTATCTCCGTCTCCCTCGTTGATGTATCTGCCACACTTTACTCATGTAGTCGCCCAAAATAGGTCATTTTATTACCTAGCTCTATCCTTTGATAGCCCACATTGTTTTGGGTAATTTTATCACCTCACAATACATGCCTACGTTTTCCCTCCTTGTACACCTTTTGGGGCACCTTGCTGATTGTTCACTGTATCAATCACATATTTAGGCTTGTGATTGTCCTCGAAGATGACACCTAGAGGATCTTTTTTGTGAACACTATGTTGATCTACATTCCCACGCTACATTTTAGGAGAGTTTATCCCCATCTCTTGAGAGTGTGCTAGATCCATGAGTCTTTTTCTCGAAGATGTTCTTGCACCCTGATTATAAAATTTATCTACCATATCTCGTATCCCTATTCCATTTCCCATTGGTGTTCCTTTCAAATAAGCATTATTTTAACACTTTGTAGAACTACCATTGCCAGGTCAACTCCAGTGTCCTCCTCGAAGATGACACCTAGAGGATCTTTTTTGTGAACACTATGTTGATCTACATTCCCACGCTACATTTTAGGAGAGTTTATCCCCATCTCTTGAGAGTGTGGTAGATCCATGAGTCTTTTTCTCGAAGATGTTCTTGCACCCTGATTATAAAATTTATCTACCATATCTTGTATCCCTATTCCATTTCCCATTGGTGTTCCTTTTAAATAAGCATTATTTTAACACTTTGTAGAACTACCATTGCCATGTCAACTCCAGTGGCCTCAAAAATGAGATTTGGCTCTTGTAACCCACACTTGCTCGCATGCTTGCATGTGTAGTCTCTAAAAGGTTAGTCGTTTTGGCACAAAATCACCAGACTCATCTTGAGTCATGAACCAAGGTCCCCAATGGAATGCCCTGATATCCCACCAAGCCATCCATGTTTCCAATGCTGGTACCTCCCCTTGTATTTCATGTCCTATCTACAAAATTTTCTTGATTTTATTTTTTTTCCCTATGGTGGTCTAAGGTTCCTCTTGTGGAAAAGAATAGGGATGAGAACAAAATCCACATCGACAGGGGTGAAGATATAATGTAGAAAACAAGGCTTTTTAGTTATGAATGTCCCCCATTGATTTCCCTATGCAAGAATTAGGGCATCAAGAGATGATGTTTTCAAGTCTAAAGATAACTTTTGGAAAGGTGGGTTATGTAGTTGTGTGAAGGGTGCCTTCATTGCGCCATGTGGACATGTGATAGGGAGAGCATGATGGCTAATGATGTGATCATGGCCGAGTGGGATAATATTTGGCATAACATTAACAAAGAGTTTGAAGAAGAGATTCAAAGAAGACCAGAGTTTCTAATTCTTGAGGTTTGAATGTTTTATATTTGCAAAGAAAACCACCGTACAATAGCATGGACTACTGTGCAGTTAAAGAAATATTCTCCATTACAAGAGCAAAGAATCACCAAGCATTATGTACAATTATAGATCTAGTAAGAGTTAGCGAGATTGCTCTACTATCAAGCTTGCAGAGCAAATGAAGTAGTAAGTATATATTTGTCTTTGTTAACCCTCATTGGTGGACACCTCTCCAGCATCATTGTATATTTTACGTGTGTGATCGCTGCTTGTCTATCAGAGGCGTGCCCCACGAGATTAATTATGGAGATTGAATTCTTAGATTAAGTGTTTGCACATAGCCGTGGATAGCCATGAATAGTTTTAAAGTATGGTCGCCCAAGGGGTGAAAGGCTGGGGGCCAAGATAAGGGTCATTTTGTAATCTCACCACTCATTCTCTTATTCTAATACAATAGAGTGCTCTTGTCTCTATGTTAGTATACACTCAATGCTTGCATCTTAGCATGTATCTCACTTTGATGTATAATGCACAATTGTTAGGCCCCCATTATGAGGAGTAGCCATGGTGCATGTCTTTAGTGGGAACCTCGGGGCTTAGGCGTCGCGATGGGGTCATTATTTTGACCATTGATGATGGTTAGGAGATGGTCAAGGATACAAGCATTAGCTGGGGTCCGTTAATGTAGGTGACGGTATGAGGAATAATAAATCTCTATGCATACCTCTATGCATGAAAATCAAATATGATAGAAGTAACACTTTTATAATAACATAATAATCTTTTATGCATATTTTTGATGAAAGTAACACTTTCATAATAAAAGAAAATTATTCCTTTATGCATAAAAATCTATTTTGATGAAAGTAATACTTTCATAATAAAAGAAAATTATTCCTTTATGCATAAGAATAATAATAATCAATATGCATCTTCTATGCATGAAAATGATACTTTTAGAGTATAGAATTGATAGGAATTACTCTTTTAACATAAAATTTAATTACTAGAAATCCTCTTTTTCTTAATTCATCAATCAATCGCACACACTCTCTCTCTCACATACATGCAACAACCAAGCACACAAGATCTCAAACAAGCAAGAGGCAAGCAAGAAAGAAATAGCATAGGACAGTAGAGTATAAGAATATGGCACAGTGGAAAGAGATAGCAAGACAAAGCACAATAGACAATGCAATAGCTACACAATGAACAGAATTTAAAATTCTGATTATACCAAAGAGGTACAAGTGATGGTGCTCTCCACTCATGCGCTCCCAAGTAGAGTTTAGATGGCGATCTAGACAGACTCTGGATGGAGTATGTATGAAGTCTAGAAGAAGGTGAATACTCACATGCATTGGATACCTTAGCTCATGGCAACCATGTCCATATATAGTACTGTAGGCATTATCCTAGACACGTATACATCGACACGATCATCGCTCGCGTATCAAGAACGCGGCCCAGCAAAACCACCGACCACTGCCCACTAATGATAGACCTGGTATCCGAAGGATTTGATTTTCATGCATAGAAGTATGCATAAAAGATTATTATTTTTTATTATAAAAGTGTTACTTTTATCATAAATGATTTTATGCATAAATAAGATGCATAAAAGAAATTCTTTTATATTAAAAGAGTGATTTTCATCATAAATGATTGTCTGCATAAACATATGCATAGAAGATAATTTTTATATTAAAAGTATGATTTTCATCATTAATGGATTTTATGCATAAATTAGATGCATAAGAGAAATTCTTTTATTCTAAAAGTGTAATTCCTACTAAATTGGATTTATGCATGGAAAGATGCATAAAGAATTTATTTTAATTCAAAAGTGTCATTCTCATTTAAAATGAATTTATGCATAGGAAGATGCATAAAAGATTGATTCTTAATTCAAAAGTGTCATTCTCATTTAAAATGAATTTATGCATAGGAAGATGCATAAAAGATTGATTTTTAATTCAAAAGTGTCATTCTCATTTAAAATGAATTTATGCATAAGAAGATGCATAAAAGATTGATTTTTTTTTCGAAAGTGTTAGTCTCCTTAAATGGAATTTATGCATAAATAAATGTGTAAAGAAATCTTATATCGAAAATAAGAATTCTCTTGTATTCTATAAATAGATATGAGGATGTGAAACGAATCAATTAGATGAGAATAAACGAAGAATAGATACAGATGTGGATGTATGTATGTGGATGTGGTAATTAATAATCAAGCGGCCTCTGCCAGCTTGAAGCTATAGCCATGCACCCTATCACTCCCTAAAATAAAACTTCGATAATAATTAGGCACCATGCCGCGCACACAGCCCAGCGTTGCTGCTCTAATAATATGGAACTTTTTTTTACGATGTTGAAAAAGGCCGTTCTAAGGTTTTATTAGTTTTTCTCGCGAGTGAAAATTGGAGATTTTATTAATTAGTCATTGTTGCAACCTTACAACATAACTTGTTCCTCTAAATTAGCTTTAATAACCTGGGTTATTTTTCTAACCGTTACTTTTTGGTAACTTATCACTACTAGGGGGGCCTGTAAATTTATGTCTCCAAATAGATGTCTCTCCACATCTCTCTCATCGCTTGTTGTCGAACAATGACAACATAAATCTCATCGATTATGAATCACGTGTAGGCCAGGGTAATGCTCAGAATGACCACAAATCATTGTGCGTTGAGGAGGGTAATGCTTAGAATGACACGTGTTATACAGGGGCTTCTTTCTGGAAGGACATGAAGAGGTGCAAGACTTCGAACATAGCACAATGGGGTTCGGATTTCTACCTCACATGTAGGTCAACGACCTCTCTCTTTGTCCTGCTCTCTCTCTCTCTCTCTCTCTCTCTCTCTCTCTCTCTCTCTCTTCTCAACTCTCTCTTTCTTGAGACCTTTCACACCTACCATGTGCTAGTAAAAAACGAACTCTGATTCCGTACCCAATGCTTGCTATTTGCTTTTTAAAATAGTCATGATGTTGCACCCACACACCAATATGAATTCCTATGAGAACAAATGTGTAATGATGCTAAGGAGGAACCGTGAGTATGTGAGATGGATAGGATCCTTAAGTTTGTGTTTATTCTCGTTCCTTCATGATGGATTCCTCATATATTGTACATTTGTTGATGTGAGATATATATATATACATATACACATATATATATTGTTTACATAAACACATGTACACATGCACATTAGCATGTGTACAAGCACACATGTACACATGCAGAAATACCTGCACCTGCACACACACACACACACACACACACACTTACACACATAAAAACATACACGATGTACACACACACACAATGCAGACAAATAAAACGTATTGGTGGATAAACATTGCATCATGATAGAGAAATATGCATTTTGACTAGCGGCCTCATATGAGAATGTAACCCAAAAAAAAAGTCAATTAATACGCCCAAATATATGTATCTAAACTCCGCCTTGTTATTGGAGCTTCAATTTTATAAATTAAGTGAAATTGTGTGTGTGGGGGGGGAAGAGAAAGAGAGAGAGAGATTTTCTAGAGCTTTCAAAAGAAGCTAGCCTATCAAGAATAGTCGTTACTATGTTAATATATTAGGATATAAAATGATGCTTAAGAATACTACATGTGTCTCTTTGCGACACATTTGTATTTCAAAGAGAAATTCTTGATGTCAAGTATGCATTTTTAGAAAAGGACAGCTTCGTGATAAAAATGATGTTTTGTGGGGTGTGTTCAATGTCACCTGTCACCTTAAAATTTTACAAGCTTCCATTATGTTACAAGTGTCATACCCAATCCCCTATTTTCTTATAGTGTGATGTTAATTATGATCATACATATGTGTTAAGACGTTTCACCTACACACATATGTATAGCATGAGTGTATTGTTTTCATGATCATGAGTATATTTAAGCATGTGAGTACCGATAGTGAAGAGGTCCATCCTAGATTGATAGTTTAGGGAGGCTTATCATGCTTAAATTTTGACAAGATCGGATACTGAATGATCTTTGACACTTGCACTTCATTCAAATCCAAGGGCACCTTATTTCTTACACCATAAGTCTATTTCTAGCGGAGGCTTAGAAATTTGCTTAATTTTCTCCATCGGATTGCCAAATATCCTAAATGTGATGAAAACTGGCCAAAATTACGCATATAGAATTCATTTAATGTGGGCTAGCCTTGGTTGAAACCATAGTTAAATCTAGGATAAGCAAATCACCCAACCAAAATCTAGGCTTGCTGCATTACAATTTTGTTTGCCTAATAAAAAAGAGGACTTTTGGTGCTCAATTTTAGATCAACTTTGGCACAATGTTTTATCTTTCCAATATCCACAAGCATGTTAGACTTCACATGCATCGGACAACTGGAGCATATAGTCACTCTAATAGGCCAAAAAAGAAGATTCATTGTACATTTCAAGGCCCAAACCCCTCTCCACATTTCCATGCTTGGTAAAAATAGGGGAATCTAGTAATCAATTGACCTTGGTAAAAATAGGGGAATCTAGTAATCAATTGACCTTGTAAATTTTTGCATTCCTTCATCTAACCTTGCGCCACATGTAATCAAATTTGGGCTGATTCTAACAAGTGTAGGCATGCCAAGTTGTGTAAAAGCACCTTTTTGACATCAAATTCTAGCCAAATGCCAACATGGGCTTGTGTATTTCAATGCTAAGTTTAATTAAGGTCCATATGATGTCACATGGTTGCTCATCTTCACACATGTGTGATATTCTTTGACCTTAGCCTCAATTTATGAACACTGTATTTTGAGCATAAGAGAGTGTCATGCAAGTAAAAGCACCTTTGTTGTGTTTTTGGAGGCTATGGCCTATTTCGAAATAAAGATATACGTAAATTCTCATGTGTGGGGAGATGCCAGACACATGAGGGGGGTTGATTGCACCCTATTTTTGAGTCATTATCTCAAGCTTAGTATTTTTCTTTGTTATTCACTCAAATCTTAAATGTGTTAAAGTGGTCTTTTGATGAGTTATTTGGTAGCATGAATAATCTATTTTCTTGCAAGTTCCTATTTTCTCTGTCTTCCTAGAATTGGATCTGTGTCACATATGCACTATCATCCGACAATGCCTCATTAGCACCACCAACATCATAGGCTTGGAGATATTATAGTTACAAACTGCCATAGTTATGTAGTAATAAGATCTCACCTACCACCAATCAAGCTTAAAGGTCTATATATACCTAATGTAACTCGTTGTGATTAGAGTAAGTAATACAAGAATAGAAAGGAATATTAAGGGCTGATCAACAAGGTATTGAGGGATTTAGTTAATTCTCCTATTTGTCGAGTTCATCTGATTTATTTGAAGTTGTAGTGCACAAGCATTAATCTTTCATAATACAAGCATTTTCTTGATATGCATGAATAAAGAGCTATATCGATAGTTAGATCACTCTATGCAAGCATAGATCTCATAGAGAGATCTATATGCATGCATAGAGAGCTATATCTATGTATAGAGCCTATAGAAAGTCCTATGCATGTATAGAGAGCTATATCCATGCATAGAGCATCCTATGCATTTATAGAGAGCCCTATGTATGCATAAAGAGCTATATCTGTGCATAGAACTCATTAAGAGCTCTATGCATGTATAGAGGGCTATATCAACACATAGAGAGATCTAGACATGTATAGAGAGTTATATCCATGCATAGAGCACTCTATACATGTGATACCCTTGCCCCTTTTTTTATACATTAATATGGTAGCATAAATCACACTAAGCATAGAGGACCTCACTTGAGGCCTCATATCAAAGTATCATGACACTTAGCTATTATGTCACCTCCCCTCAGTTTCAATGAAATAATCTTGTTGAGTAAAGTTGAATTATTCCTCCATGTATTTTCCCTCCATAATTCTCACTAAGGTAACATCCCATTGACTTTGTGAGTCTATAAGATGTTCTAACTCCTTGGTGAAGGTGATTCCTGTATCTGACCGTTGGTCTAGACTACTTATTCTTATTGTGAAATATAATTTGGTCTCATTTTGGAAAATACCCACAACGTCGGGTATCCCTTACCACTCACTTTCTAGAGTTTTATCCTTTTTCTACTCGGACCAGCTTTATAGCCAACCTAGCCATGTCCAATCCTAAGGATCTAGACTCTCTAGACATATGGATCTTGTGTGAACTCTCACACCCATAATTAAAATTGCCATTTAACTCACACACACCACTTAAATGGAGCTCACACATGAACTCTAAAAAAATTCTTTTTGTTAAAACATTTCATACAAATCTTGCACATAACATCCATAAGCTCTACATATCTAATCACATAACATAAAGAAACACATCAGTGTCACAATATCATCACATGTCCAATAACATAATGTAAAGAAACACATCAATGTCTTAATATCGTCGTACATATCTTCCTGCACCATGTCATTAGCAATAGTGCATACGTCATACATCCACCAAAATTATGAAAATCCCACTATCCTAAGGAGTTGTTTTACCCATCCATTACCATTCCCGGAAGCTTGTACACTCTACTATGCAAAGCGAGGGGCCATGTATGTCTAGTACTGACATGCTTCCTTAGTCACCAAGCTCCATCCTGCCCTCAATCAATCTAGAGTCACTTCCTTATAATCACACCAACCATTCTGAGATCCCACCCACATACGACCATGAAGAGTCAAGCCTTCATGTGATGCACCCACGGATGATATCCATGTAGCTATTCATGAACCTGTGTGATACCTTCATAGAAATCAACAAAAAAAAACACATATACAACACATGAATATAATATCTTAGGGGGTTCACTATAAGTAAACCCTCTATATCACATGAACTCAAGGCCTATTTTTAAAATCCCTTATTTGTGAGTTTTTCATGAATAAAACATACCCTTTTTCTATTCAACCTGTGAATACCCCCTTTAAATGGTACCCTTATGTATGTAAAGAATGTGTAAAAAGAAATCCCTTCTGTTAAACCCACGTGCTATGCTTACATATTTATGAGTGACCCCCCCACCCCCCCACCCCCCGCCCCCCCGAGTATAATATTCCAATAGTAAAACTTGACTTTACCGAAATATATACAAAATTCATATCAAAAAGCAATGTACACCACCACAAGCTTGAGGAGGCAACTCTCCACTTGATACTTTAAGTTAAATTACTCTAGTTGCATGTTCTTTGTAAGTTCTTCTCAAGACATTCCTTTGTAACTTATTGAAGTCAAGTCATAGGAGATTACAACTCCTTAGTCAAATGGTCATTCTCGTCAGAGTTTTAACGTGAAGTTTTTTAAGTGCATTAGGGGTATTTTTAAGGTTTATGTTCACTAAGAGCCTCCTTAATTTAACAATGCACATTGATCTAAGTCTGAGACTTCTTTACCTAAAAATGAACAGATAGTATATTTTATCTCAACAAATAAGTCACCCTTATTTTCCATTCAAGCTTTTCCTCTTTAAGGACTTATTCTCCATAATCCATACAACTTGATAACCATACATATTTATAAAGATTCACAATGGTCCTTCTAGGCCTTAATCCTATTTCATTTTGAGAACTCTCTCTCTCTCTCTCTAATTTTTCAACTTACGGTGATATAACTCCACACCCAATTTAGTTAACTCTAATTCTGATTTCTTTTCGAGGGTTTGATCATTTTCTTTACTATTTTCTAAAGAGAGAAAATGTGAAGTCCGTGGGATTTTCCAAGATTATAAATTGTATTCACATGGGTTAATTTATTCTCTTTTCTTCATAAGAAAAGGTCGACACATCCTTAGAAATAATCAGTAGCACATTTATGCCCTTAATTAATGAGCACTTTACAAGTTTTTCTCAATTTTACAAATTCGTAAAAATTTCATCCTAGCTTGCCAATTACGATCCAATTATTCTAAATCCATTCTAAGGTCCTATCCTTAAAATATCTTTTATGGTACACAAAGAAGGATTATTAGGGTTAAAAATAGGCATGTGTATAAATATTTCTCTTTGTAATTTATGTGATAATCCATAATTACGTTATCAATTAATTTCTTAGGGTTAGGTAAATTCATCTTAACTTATCCATGTTTTAAACTAATTTAGGTTTAGGAAAATGCTCATAAATTTACATGATAAACTAAGGTCACAAACCGTTACTTTAATAAGCCCTAATTTAATTATTTTTGACCTTTGGGTTCATTGATTTGGGGTCATGAACATAAATTTAAGCTAATATACTCTATCCAAAATTAATAATAATATATCCTAAGTTTACAAGTTTGATTTATCTCGTAAGTAAAAGAGAGGAAAACCATTCTTCGAGAGCGAGTTTTTTCAAGCAAAGTGAAAAGCTCAGCGAAACCGGCCAAACAATCTACAAAAAAGAAGGAAACAGGTATACTTTCTAAACATGCACATGCACACAAAACACTATAATTAATATAAAAATTAGAGAATGTAATTGGAGAAATGATATAGCCCATCACCTTAAAAAAACATTAAAACAATGGTTTCCTCACACGATATTGAAACCCAACTAGAGTAAATTTAAATTTGGGTTCTAATCCTAGCTAAATTGTTATATTCAAATGGTACAAGCACCCCTCTAATATTAAGCTCACCACAAGAAACTTCAACACAGCTCAACCATAACAAAAAGTTCCACCATATGTCAAGGTGCTATATTTTACCCCAAAAAAAGGTTTCACTATATTTCAAGGTGCTATAAAGTTCCACCATATGTCAAGGTGCTATATTTCAAAAAGTGACACCGAAAAAAATCTCCTTATGTAGGTACATTGCATCTTCTACCTCACCGAGGACTTGAAAAAACATTCCATCGTGGTGGTGAGTGTTGCATGGTGCATGAACTCATGAGCCGATGAATCTAATCCAAGAACCTGTAAGTACAAGAAGTATAAGCGCTTGCATGGCATGTATACCAAGCACTTACTCTCTCATTTTTAAAGCTTTTCACATGTGCATCATGGAAAGTCTGCAATTGACATAGAGTAGGTAACACCATTTACTATGGACCCTTTCAATACTAATGTAAAATATGTGGGATTTATTGCATAAAATAATGTTATAACGAACAACTTGTGCATCCAAGGTCCTTCCCTTCTCTACATTATTGAGAGGAATTCTTTAGTTAATCAAGATCTCCACTTAGCATTATTGCCATCCCTGTATTTTAGATGAAAAGCACTAAGAACTTTTGCTGTAGTTGTGTTTTCTTAAGCTGACTATGGACGTGGACCCCACTTTAAATCACAAATCCATTTACTTGAAGCATTTGTATCTCATGTGGCTGCAGACATGTTCCATTATCCAATGGCCAAACCCCAAGTGTGCAGCCAAGTGTGCCAATCACATGTTTTTCATCAACATCCCAAGAGTGAGTGGGAGCCAAGTTATAAAACCATATCACCCCCCCCACAGCACCACCAGGGTATTTATTACGACATCCCTAAAAGCATGGTGTAGGCACTTTGCCATTTCTATCTCCATCTCCCTCGTTGATGTATCTCCCACACGTCGAAGATGTTCTTGCACCCTGATTATAAAATTTGTCTACCATATCTTGTATCCCTATTCCATTTCCCATATGCGTTCCTTGCAAGTAAGCATTATTTTAACACTTTGTAGAACTACCATTGCCATGTCAACTCCAATGGCCTCAAAAATGAGATTTGGCTCTTGTAACCCACACTTGCTCGCATGCTTGCATGTGGAGTCTCTAAAAGGTTAGTCATTTTGCAACAAAAACACCAGACTCATCTTGAGTCATGAACCAAGGTCCGCAATGGAATACCTTAATATCCCACCAAGCCAGCCATGTTTACAATGCTGGGTACCTCCCCCTGTATTGCATGTGCTATCTACAAAAGTTTCTTGATTTGATTTTTGTTCCCTCCTCCTGTGGAAAAGAATAGGGATGAGAACAAAATCCACATCGACAGGGGTGAAGATATAATGTAGAGAACAAGGCTTTTTAGTTATGAATGCCCCCCATCAATTCCCCTATGCAAGATTTAGGGCATGAAGAGATGATGTTTTTAGGTCTAAAGACAACTTTTGGAAAGGAGGGTTATGTAGTTGTGAAGGGTGCCTTCATTGCATCCATGTGGACATGTGATAGGGAGAGCACGATGGCTAATGATGTGGCCGAGTGGGATAATATTTGGCATGACATTAACAAAAGAAGAGATTCAAAGAAGATCAGAGTTTCTAATTCTTGAGGTTTGAATGTTTTATGTTTGCGAAGGAAACCACCGTACAATAGCATGGACTATTGCTGCAGTTAAAGAAATATTCTCCATTAAGATCCATGCCCGGTTTCAGAAAACAACTCTTACTCCTTGTTCCAATATCTTCCATGATGCACGTGTGGGTATCTTCGACGACCCAGAGCCCGAGCACCGTATGGTCAGCACCCTCCAGGATCCTTCGCAGGTGACCTAGCGCTTCACTCACAGGCCACTTCCTTGGTCCCTCATCCATCGTACCGGAAGCTCACCATTTAAATCGAACCGAGGTTGGTCAAGACCTTGGTCGACCTTGCTACGCGAGACGTCCTCCATTGACTCTCCGTCAGCAGTTGCAACTTTATCAGTTAGGTCTCCATGACCTTAATCCACAAGACGATCAAAATGCTTCACCAGCATTCTTGACATAAAACAGTCATTTACAAACAGGTCACATCCATTTTCACATCCTCATTCATACATCCACATCCACATACATACATCCACATCCGTATCTACATCCATACATCCACATCCACATTCAGATCCATACATCCACATCTACATATATACATCCATTTTCACATCCTCATTCATATATCCACATCCACATACATACATCCACATCCGTATCTACATCCATACATCCACATCCACATCCACATCCACATTCACATCCATACATCCACATCTACATGCATACATCCATTTTCACATCCTCATTCATACATCCACATCCACATACATACATCCACATCCGTATCTACATCCATACATCCACATCCACATCCACATTCACATCCATACATCCACATCTACATGCATACATCCATTTTCACATCCTCATTCATACATCCACATCCACATACATACATCCACATCCATATCTATTCTTCGTTCATTCTCATCTAATTGATTCGTTTCACATCCTCATATCTATTTATAGAATACAAGAGAATTCTTATTTTCGATATAAGATTTCTTTACACATTTATTTATGCATAAATTCCATTTTAAGGAGACTAACACTTTCGAAATAAAAATCAATCTTTTATGCATCTTCTTATGCATAAATTCATTTTAAATGAGAATGACACTTTTGAATTAAAAATCAATCTTTTATGCATCTTCCTATGCATAAATTTATTTTAAATGAGAATGACACTTTTGAATTAAGAATCAATCTTTTATGCATCTTCCTATGCATAAATTCATTTTAAATGAGAATGACACTTTTGAATTAAAATAAATTCTTTATGCATCTTTCCATGCATAAATCCAATTTAGTAGAAATTACACTTTTAGAATAAAAGAATTTCTCTTATGCATCTAATTTATGCATAAAATCCATTTATGATGAAAATCATACTTTTAATATAAAAATTATCTTCTATGCATATGTTTATGCATACAATCATTTATGATGAAAATCACTCTTTTAATATAAAAGAATTTCTTTTATGCATCTAATTTATGAATAAAATCATTTATGATAAAAGTAACACTTTTATAATATAAAAAAAATAATCTTTTATACATACTTCTATGCATGAAAATCAAATATGATAAAAGTAACACTTTTTCAATAAAATAATAAATCTCTATGCATACCTCTATGAATGAAAATCAAATATGATAAAAGTAACACTTTTATAATAACATAATAATCTTTTATGCATAATTTTGATGAAAGTAACACTTTCATAATAAAAGAAAATTATTCCTTTATGCATAAAAATCTATTTTGATGAAAGTAGCACTTTCACAATAAAAGAAAATTATTCCTTTATGCATAAGAATAATAATAATCAATATGCATCTTCTATGCATGAAAATGACACTTTTAGAGTATAGAATTGATAGGAATTACTCTTTTAACATAAAATTTAATTACTAGAAATCCTTTTTTTCTTAATTCATCAATTATGCATAACATAAAAAATCAATTTCTCCATGATTACAATAAAATTCTTTCAATTAATCTAGGGTGATAATTCCTAGAATATGGTAGGAAGTCCTCTTTTCATGCTTTGAATGAAATTATTTTATGTGTAATTTTTACAAAAATTTTACCATAGCTCTGCTACTATGACTGATAAATCTCAATTATTTTAAAAGATAAAGCTTATCATTAAGAGAATGATTAGAATTATCCCTAATTGGATCATTAACCCATAATGGATTGAATCATCAATATTCATGAAATACATAAACTAAAAGCATAGGGAAAGCCATTAATTTGGTCTCAATCATAGATTAATCTTGGATTAAGAAAAAGCTTTATGAAAAGCTTCATTTGGATTGAGAATAGGTCATGAGTATGACCATTTCTTAAGTTAGAGAGAGAAATTACATAAAAACCATTAGAATTAAGCATAAATGAAAATTTATGTAATTCTTTACTATCATTCATCAATTAACTTCAATAGCATTTATCAATTTATGTAATTCTTTACTACCATTCATCAATTAACTTCAATAGCATTCAAAAAACCATTCCAATTAAGCTTCTCAAGCTTGAGAGGGGTTGAGAAGAGAGAAACTTTGAGAAATTATAGAAAAGGTCAAAATTCACCATTTACCTTACAAATTGCTTGATTCTTTGTTCACGGTAGAGGCCCCCAACCAATCAATTGGTTAAGTATGTTGATGGAGCCACCAATGGGGATTGAAGAAAGATCCAATTTCTTCAATTTGGAGAGAATTTTTGAGAATAGTAAAAATTAGCATTTCAGCATAATTCTAGTATAGTAAAACTCTCCTATTTTTTTCAAAGGACTCATGTTCTATTTATAGGAGAGGGAGGCTCTAACCATTAGGGCTAATTTGGATGAAAAAAGGGCTGTTTAGGGTTTCTCTATTCTTGATCTAAGGGTCAAGGAGGAGCTACGTGTCAAGAAGTATGGCTGTTTAGGGTTTCTCTATTCTTTCACTGGAATATTTTACACTATTTTAGCCATAACTTTTACATATAAACTCCAACTTTAGCGCTCAAATGGTCCACAGGTGGCGCTTGATGAGCTCTATCCAATGAGTACCCATGTTGAATAGTTTTGGTAAGATCTTCATGGTCTTTTTTAAGTTGCCCCTTTTTAGATCCTTAGACAGCCCTTTTCTTGTCCAAATTGGCCCTAATGCCAAGACCAACTGATTTCTAGAATTTTCCAAATTTCAGTTTGGTTGAATTTGGACTAGATTTGGACCTAGTTTGGTTCCTTGTTGATTCGGTTTGGTTCCTTTTTTATTTGGTTTGGTTCAAGAGAGAGGAGAGATAAAAATATCATAATTTTTTAAGATTTAAAACTCAATTGCACATGTGAAGTAGGCGCCTCATTCATGAGGGGGAAATCCCCATGCAGAGGTGTCAAAAATGCATCATTACTTCTGAATATCTCCCCTTTTTAACTATTAGCCTTGTCCTTAGTCAACTCTTCATCTTATGTAAGCATTTACTCATTTTTGGGGGATTTTTCTTTTATTTCTTCATTTATCTCTTCCTTACATTTGGATTGATCTTATTGGCCCATAGGAACCTTAATTTCAAATTTGGAAAAAATCTTCACTCCTAGAATAACGCCTCTTGAACCGATTATACTTAATTTCTAATGCACCTTTTGAAAATCTTTTTGAACTTCTGTTTTAGGAGAACGTATTTTAATAATATGAGAAATTTTTCTATCTAAAAATATTCAAAATCTGAATATTCTCTCTCTAGAATATTTTCTCTCTCAATGTCAAAACAAGCAGAGACAAGATCTTTTATATTTCTGGAGAGGGGATTGATTATGCAATTGGCTGGTGAGAATTGTTCTAGAAAAGTTTTCCTTGATTACACACTGCCTCAATACCTACATACATAACAATCATGTATACTATTTATTATACATATCACGTGCATGAGAATACCAAATAGTAAATATAACTTTGCTCTAATGAATTGAAGAGAAGATTCATTCTTCACCAAGATTGTAAATAACCTCTCTGACCTTCTTGTCTCCACACAACCAACTATAGCAATTGGAAGAATAAACTATGAATAGAAAAAAATGGAAACTAGTACTAATATAAGCCTACAAATTATGTACCATAAAGAGAAAATGAATAAGTAAATATTTATATACCTGTAATATCTTGTGCCAATTATGTGTCTTGAGGCCATATAATTGTACCTCTACTTTCTTTTTGGTCTTTGTGAAGGCACCCTTCAATGAATGCATTACTCCCATTGGTGTACGAAAAGAGGCAATCACACTTTTCACCTTATTGTACTCCTTCTTGGTTAATACCCTTGCACCTTGCGTATCTCTCACTTACACTTGGCAATACTCTTTGAAGGCATCCAATGTTTTGTAAGTCATCCCTTGTACCCTACGTATCTCATTTACAAATCAAATGGTCCCAAATATTTCTTGCCACATTCTTGAAGATATGTATGGGATCTAAGAGATTATTGATCTTCAATTCACACCAATATGGAAGTCGAAAGAAGATTCAATGTCCAGACATCCCATCAGGTGGTGGATTATGGGTGCTTCTCCATGCCCCTCAAACTAATCTCTACCTCTCTAGTGCTGAGACATCATATGGCACAAACGTGGGATGTGGAAGGAGGGAGAAATTGATGCTGTTTTTCATACAACACCTTCTTTACGGTGTTAGAGGGTCTTTCCAAAACAAGTGATGGTCCAAAAATTGGACATGCATGATATCTGGAGGTTTCTAAACCTATTTTAAAATTGAGATGGTTGAGAGGTAGAGATATAAACTTAAAGTTTTAAGTTTAAAGATTAAAAGAATCCGGTTCAAGTATGTACCTGAGCACTTTGAGAACTCGGGATAGTCATGCATCGTCCAAAGCAAAACTCCTTTCACCTTCACCTCATGCCTATTTGTTGGCCTTGAGATATCAGGCACTTTGATACCTCATCATAGTGTCTCAAGCTCCTCGATCAAAGACTCAAGGTACCCATCCATGTTTGCCACTTTATACTTGCATGGTACAAGGAGAGCAAGCATGATAAGACCTTTCTTTATTTCCACCCATCGAGGGAGGTTGTAATTCACAAATACAATAGGCCAAGTAGACCATGATGTGGACTTGAAGCCGAATGCGTTAACACCATCCATGCCCAAAGCAAGACATGTAAGTTAAGGGGCTCATCTTTAAACTCTTGCCATTGATGCTCCACACGTTGCCATGTTTGGTGAATTAGCTAACGATCCTCACTCATGATGCTATCAATTGAGCGATACGTAGCATGCCATGTCATGAGTTCTGCAATCCCCTTACATTTAAACATGTGCTGGACTGAGGAATGATAGGGAAGTGTCTAAAAACCTTTTGGAGAATTTTGTCTCCTTGAAAATAATCCCTATAGTCGCTCCTCTCCACATTTTGAACATTGTGTTGCATCTTTTTTAAACCCCTCTAAATAGCATGCAATCATTAAGGCATGCATGTATTTTTGTATAATCCATACCTAGCATACAAAGCATTTTATGAGACCCATCTCGTGAGTTTAGTAATAGATTTTGAGGGGGAAGAATCTTCCTGAGAAGTCTAAAACATAACATATGAAATTTGTCAAATTCATCTCCACTAAAGTGTTGCCTTTAGAAAGGGGTTTAATTGTTTAAGTCCTATGTCCCATGATTCTGGAAGCAATAGATTTAGAATCTGATGCTTTAGCTCCTTTGATCAACCATGAGATTATTCTCTAGTTGGATGGCATTTGTTGTGACTTCATCCCATGTAGTTACGCCTTTAATGACTAATCGATTATAGATCACTTCATGCTTAAGCCTGCTGTGGATGAATCTATCCAACAATTGATTATTCAAATAGTGTTCATGTAAAAGGCAATGAGAGTTCAAATGTTTGATATGGCTAATGAAATCTCTAACCAATTCCTCTTTTTCCCTCTTGGTTATGTGTAGCTATGAAGCTACACCCCATAAGATTCCTTCACGCACAAATTGCTTCAAGAACAATCTCCTAAGAGTGGTGAAGTTCAAGCATTCCTTGACCCTTAGAGTTCTATACCAACCCCACCCTTACCGTCGTCTAATGTTAAACCAAAGGCATTAGTCTTGAAATCCTCATTTCATTCTCCTAGGTCCTCAACCACTTGATCAAATACTTCCAAATGTATCCTAGGATCACCATCTCTAGTGAGCTTATGAGTTATCTTGGCTATCTAGTTGGCTTTCCCATGGCTCTGTTGACCTGTCATAGTGCTATGTTTTTTGCTATCGCTCTTCCTAGGGCCTGTACAAAAGCAACTCGGTCTGTGGGGGTAGAGCTAATGCTGGCATAACAGGAGCAATGATAGAAGTCGCTGGAGGTGCAACATGTGGCACTACATGAGGATGCATTAGTCTAAACCCCAGTAGGGGTAGTTGTGCTATCTAAGGCATGTGCCCTACTGGCACCCCAATAGGTGCTCTAGTCATGTGGGAATTAGTTGTAGCTGGTCTCGTAGCAAGAGTTGTTAGCACACTCATTCTAGTGAAGGGTTGTTTAATGGGTGCACCAAAATGAGATGTGACCCCTCTAGGAATGGTAATACCAGATATGCCAAGCATGCAGGGGGCTCCATGTGTGATGTGGTGTTGGCTGCTACTGTGAACTGTGGGCATGTGGCTTAGAGGCAATTTTACATCAGTCATCATAGGTGCCATATATTGATGTGATGTTATCTACTGGATGAGGAAATGTACTAGTATTGTCTTGGGTGGGGGTAGCTCTAAGATCTACTAAGGTGAAGCTTGCGCTAGTCTGCCTTGAGTCCCTATAGCATGGCGTTGTGGGTTAGAAGATGTGGGTTGATCTCTGTGGTATAGCCAGGTGGGTATAGCCAGGTGATACTACAAAAGTAGGATCTGGTTCTGGGCTCACAGGAGGTGTTACCATTTCTCTCATTGTGCGAGTTATTGCTTTGGATGTCCCAACTTGTGCCATTGGGTCTTAGGATCCTTTCATGTTCAATGACTCTAGATATACAATCGATGAGATCCTGCAATCGTTCCTCCTCTGTGGTGGCTCTAGATATGGATTGTACAATCCCTTCCCAACCAGCACCATAATTTTGGATGCGTCATGCTCCCAATCATTTGTGAGAAGATGTTGATCGATGATTTGCAAGCCTAGCTCTTTCCCTGAGATAGACACAATGTTATTTCTTGTATCACGCCTATCGAGCACTACCTACACAATGTTTCTTTGGGACTCGTTTTGGGTTTATTGGGCTGCTAATCATTGTTGTGCCAGTTCTAAAGTCTCTTCTTCTTTTGCACTAGCAACTTGGATCAGTGTCTCTACTACCTGCACTTCTTTTGATGTCCTACCATTGGGCATAAGCACTTATGCAGGGGGTGGTTCAAAGGTCATAGTTGTACCAAGTGCAATAGGAGATGTATGGACATGGATATCAACATGAACACTCCCTCCTTGGAACGATGAGATTAGACTACGTGTCTCTCTAGATTTAACCTCAACTCCTTCATCATATGGTTTATAAGTCATAAGGTTTGGCTCAGAGGTAGCGGTTGAGGTCGGACCTCTGAGAGGTAGCTAGCTACACTACCAAAAAGACTGGTAGCTGGCTTGATTGGTGAGACCTGGTTAGGGTGTTTACTTTTTGGGACTAGGGATCCTTCCGTTGAGTTGAAATATGATGATGTATCATTGGTCCCCCTAGTACAGGTCCTTGTACAATGCTAAACTGGGTTCCCACCAAAGGTCCTCAGTCCAGTGTACGCTGGTACATATCTAGCTCAATAGATGCACTATCATTTATATCAGCCACTAATTTATGCCCAGATCATAGGTGTATGTGATTATAGGATGTAGGAACTTCCTACAGATACCCTGGATAAGTTGGTTTTTCCGAAACATGTCATTTGTGTTTCTTAACCTATTTGGCACCAGAAATAGTGTGTGTTTTTCACGTGAGTCAAGCACTACAGGCGCTAGCTTCCATAGTAGGGGGCTCCTTAACTACAGGTGCTGGCTCCCATAGTAGGGGACTCCTTAACTTTGCATTCATGGCTTTCATAGCCTTCTTCACACCAGGTGTCCGCATTGTTGGAATCCCAAACTCCTCATCAAGGCTCATCTCCGAGACACTAGACTCTCCACCATCATAAGAGAATGACCTACACAAATATTTGGCATACCAAGGGGATCAACCATTTTCTCTTTGCCTTTATATGATGTACCAACTATTACTAATATTGTCAACCCTGTATTTTGGATGAAAAGCACTAAGAACTTTTGCTGTAGTTGTGTTTTCTTGAGCTAATTATGGAGGTGGACCCCCACTTTAAAGCACAAATCCATTTACTTGAAGCATTTGTATCTCATGTGGCTGCACACATGTTCCATCATCCATTGGACACAAGTGTGCAGCCAAGTGTGCCACTCACATGTTTTTTGTCAACATCCCAAGAGTGACTGGGAGCCAAGTTATAAAACCAAATAAACCCCCCCACACACACAACACCACTAGGGTATTTACGACATCCCTAAAAGCATGGTGAAGACACTTTGCCATTTCTATCTCCATCTCCCTCGTTGATGTATCTGCCACACTTTACTGATGTAGTTGCCCAAAATAGGTCATTTTCTTACCTAGCTCTATCCTTTGAATAGCCCACATTGTTTTGGGTAATTTTATCACCTCACGATACATGCCTCAGTTTTCCCTCCTTGTACACCTTTTGGGGCACCTTGCCGATTGTTCATTGTATCAATCACATATTTAGGCTTGTGATTGTCCTCCTCGAAGATGACACCTAGAGGATCTTTTTTGTGAACACTATGTTGATCTACATTCCCACGCTACATTTTAGGAGAGTTTATCCCCATCTCTTGAGAGTGTGCTAGATCCATGAGTCTTTTTCTCGAAGATGTTCTTGCACCCTGATTATAAAATTTATCTACCATATCTTGTATCCGTATTCCATTTCCCATAGGTGTTCCTTTCAAGTAAGCATTATTTTAACACTTTGTAGAACTACCATTGCCATGTCAACTCCAGTGGCCTCAAAAATGAGATTTGGCTCTTGTAACCCACACTTGCTCGCATGCTTGCATGTGTAGTCTCTAAAAGGTTAGTCGTTTTGGCACAAAAACACCAGACTCATCTTGAGTCATGAACCAAGGTCCCCAATGGAATGCCCTGATATCCCACCAAGCCATCCATGTTTCCAATGCTGGTACCTCCCCTTGTATTTCATGTCCTATCTACAAAAGTTTCTTGATTTTATTTTTGTTCCCTATGGTGGTCTAAGGTTCCTCCTGTGGAAAAGAATAGGAATGAGAACAAAATCCACATCGACAGGGGTGAAGATATAATGTAGAAAACAAGGCTTTTTAGTTATGAATGTCCCCCATTGATTTCCCTATGCAAGAGTTAGGGCATCAAGAGATGATGTTTTCAAGTCTAAAGATAACTTTTGGAAAGGTGGGTTATGTAGTTGTGAAGGGTGCCTTCATTGCGCCATGTGGACATGTGATAGGGAGAGCAAGATGGCTAATGATGTGATCATGGCCGAGTGGGATAATATTTGGCATAACATTAACAAGGAGTTTGAAGAAGAGATTCAAAGACGACCAGAGTTTCTAATTCTTGAGGTTTGAATGTTTTATATTTGTGAAGGAAACCACCGTACAATAGCATGGACTACTGTGCAGTTAAAGAAATATTCTCCATTACAAGAGCAAAGCATTATGTACAATTATAGATCTAAAAATCCTCTTTTTCTTAATTCATCAATCAATCGCACACACTCACTCTCTCACATACATGCAACAACCAAGCACACAAGATCTCAAACAAGCAAGAGGCAAGCAAGAAAGAAATAGCATAGGACAGTAGAGTATAAGAATATGGCACAGTGGAAAGAGATAGCAAGACAAAGCAGAATAGACAATGCAATAGCTACACAATGAACAGAATTTAAAATTCTGAGTATACCAAAGAGGTACAAGTGATGGTGCTCTCCACTCATGCACTCCCAAGTAGAGTTTAGATGGCGATCTAGACAGACTCTGGATGGAGTATGTACAAAGTCTAGAAGAAGGTGAATAATCACATGCATTGGATACCTTAGCTCATGGCAACCATGTCCATATATAGTACTGTAGGCATTATCCTAGACACGTATACATCGACACGATCATCGCTCGCGTATCAAGAACGCGGCCCAGCAAAACCACCGACCACTGCCCACTAATGATAGACCTGGTATCTGAGGGAATATTCCTCATATCGTCACCTACATTAACGGACCCCAGCTAATGCTTGTATCCTTGACCATCTCCTAACCATCATCAATGGTCAAAATAATGACCCCATTGCGACGCCTAAGCCCCGGGGTTCCCACTAAAGACATGCACCATGGCTACTCCTCATAATGGGGGCCTAACAATTGTGCATTATATACATCAAAGTGAGATACATGCTAAGATGCAAGCGTTGAGTGTATACTAACATAGAGACAAGAGCACTCTATTGTATTAGAATAAGAGAATGAGTGGTGAGACTACAAAATGACCCTTATCTTGGCCCCCAGCCTTCACCCCTTGGGCGACCATACTTTAAAACTATTCATGGCTATCCACGGCTACCTAGCCTTGTGCAATCTTGCTAACTCTCACTAGATCTATAATTGTACATAATGCTTGGTGATTCTTTGCTCTTGTAATGGAGAATATTTCTTTAACTGCACAGTAGTCCATGCTATTGTACAGTGGTTTCCTTCACAAATATAAAACATTCAAACCTCAAGAATTAGAAACTCTGGTCTTCTTTGAATCTCTTCTTCAGACTCCTTGTTAATTTTATGCCAAATATTATCCCACTCGGCCATGATCACATCATTAGCCATCGTGCTCTCCCTATCACATGTCCACATGGCGCAATGAAGGCACCCTTCACAACTACATAACCCACCTTTCCAAAAGTTATCTTTAGACTTGAAAACATCATCTCTTGATGCCCTAACTCTTGCATAGGAAAATCAATGGGGGGCATTCATAACTAAAAAGCCTTGTTTTCTACATTATATCTTCACCCCTGTCGATGTGGATTTTGTTCTCATCCCTATTCTTTTCCACAGGAGGAACCTTAGACCACCATAGGGAACAAAAATAAAATCAAGAAACTTTTGTAGATAGGACATGAAATACAAGGGGAGGTACCAGCATTGGAAACATGGATGGCTTGGTGGGATATCAGGGCATTCCATTGGGGACCTTGGTTCATGACTTAAGATGAGTCTGGTGTTTTTGTGCCAAAACGACTAACCTTTTAGAGACTACACATGCAAGCATGCGAGCAAGTGTGGGTTACAAGAGCCAAATCTCTTTTTTGAGGCGACTGGAGTTGACATGGCAATGGTAGTTCTACAAAGTGTTAAAATAATGCTTATTTAAAAGGAACACCAATGGGAAATGGAATAGGGGTACAAGATATGGTAGATAAATTTTATAATCAGGATGCAAGAACATCTTCGAGAAAAAGACTCATGGATCTAGCACACTCTCAAGAGATGGGGATAAACTCTCCTAAAATGTAGCGTGGGAATGTAGATCAACATAGTGTTCACAAAAAAGATCCTCTAGGTGTCATCTTCGAGGAGGACACTGGAGTTGACATGGCAATGGTAGTTCTACAAAGTGTTAAAATAATGCTTACTTGAAAGGAACACCAATGGGAAATGGAATAGGGATACAAGATATGGTAGATAAATTTTATAATCAGGGTGCAAGAACATCTTCGAGAAAAAGACTCATGGATCTGGCACACTCTCAAGAGATGGGGATAAACTCTCCTAAAATGTAGCATGGGAATGTAGATCAACATAGTGTTCACAAAAAAGATCCTCTAGGTGTCATCTTTGAGGAGGACAATCACAAGCCTAAATATGTGATTGATACAGTGAACAATCGGCAAGGTGCCCCAAAAGGTGTACAAGGAGGGAAAACTGAGGCATGTATCGTGAGGTGATAAAATTACCCAAAACAATGTGGGCTATTCAAAGGATAGAGCTAGGTAAGAAAATGACCTATTTTGGGCAACTACATGAGTAAAGTGTGGGAGATACATCAACGAGGGAGATGGAGATAGAAATGGCAAAGTGCCTGCACCATGCTTTTAGGGATATCGTAAATACCCTAGTGGTGTTGTGTGTGTGGGGGGGTTTATTTGGTTTTATAACTTGGCTCCCACTCACTCTTGGGATGTTGACAAAAAACATGTGAGTGGCACACTTGGGCCAATGGATGATGGAACATGTGTGCAGCCACATGAGATACAAATGCTTCAAGTAAATGGATTTATGCTTTAAAGTGGGGGTCCACCTCCATAATCAGCTCAAGAAAGCACAACTACAGCAAAATTTCTTAGTGCTTTTCATCCAAAATATAGGGCTGGCAATATTAGTAATAGTTGGTACATCACATACAGGCAAAGAGAAAATGGTTGATCCCCTTGGTATGCCAAATATTTCTGCAGGTCATTCTCTTGTGATGGTGGAGAGTCTAGTGGCTCGGAGATGAGCCTTGATGAGGAGTTTGGGATTCCAACAATGCGGACACCTGGTGTGAAGAAGGCTATGAAAGCCATGAATGCAAAGTTACAAAGATCTGGAAGTGTTAAAAACCTTGTGCAGAGGTTGACTTATGATGGTTATGTGGCATATCACTATGCCTATATGGCAAAAGTTGTGCAAGTTGTAGAACCCACATGTTTTAATGAGGCTATTGGAAATGTGTTTTGGGAGAAAGCTATGGATGAGGAGATGGATGCATTGTATTGAAATGAGACTTGGGATTTGGTGCCATTGCCTGAAGGCAAGAAAGCTATTCACTGTAAAGTGGGTGTATAAGGTGAAACATAAGAGTGAGGGTAGCATAAGCAGGTACAAGGCTAGATTGGTAGCCAAAGGATATTCATAGATACATGGGATTGATTATGAGAAGACATTTTTCCCAGTTGCAAAGATGGCAACTGTGAGAGTTGTGATTGTGGTGGCTGCCAGAGCTAAAGGCTAGTTTTTACATCAGATGGATGTAAAAATGTGTTCTTGCATGGTGACTTGCAGCTAAAGGCTACCTTTTACATCAGATGGATGTAAAAAATGTGTTCTTGCATGGTGACTTGTAAGAAGAGGTGTATATGGATCAGCCACCACCAGGCCCATTTTGAGGATACAAGTCACCCAGAGTATATATGTAAGCTTTGTAAGGCCTTG